>NC_092394.1:52069484-52669484 GCF_030028105.1 Mobula birostris
TATGGAATGGTGTGTGTCTACGGAATGCTGTGCATCTAAGGAATGCTGAGTGTCTATAGAATGCTGTGAGTCTATGGAATGCTGTGTGTCTATGTAATGCTGTTTGGAATGCTGTGCGTCTATGAAAAGCTGTGTGTCTATGGAAAGCTGTGTGTCTATGAAAAGCTGTGTTTGTCTATGGAATGCTGTGTGTCTATGGAATGCTGTGTGTGTATGGAATGCTCTGTGTATATGGAACGCTGTGTGTTTATGGAAAGCTGTGTGTCTATGAAAAGCTGTGTTTGTCTATGGAATGCTGTGTGACTCTGGAACGCTGTGTGTCTCTGGAACGCTGTGTGTCCGTGGAACGCTGTGTCTTTATGGAAAGCTGTGTGTCAATGGAATTCTGTCTGTCTATACAAAGCTTTGCATCTATGCAATGCTGTGCGTTTATGGAATAGTGTTTGTCTATGGACTGCTATGTGTCTATGGATTGCTGTGTGACTATGGAATGCTGCGCGTCTAAGGAATGCTGTGTGTCTACGAAAAGATGTGTGTCTAAGGAATGCTGTGTGTCTATGGAAAGCTGTATGACTATGGAATTCTGTGTGACTATGGAATCCTGTGTGTCTATAGAAAGCTGTGTGTCTATGGAATGCTGTGTGTCTATGGAACGCTGTGTGTCTATGGAAAGCTATACATCTATGGAAAGTTGTGCGTCTATGGAAAGCAGTGTTTCTATGGAATGCTGTGTATCTATGGAATGCTGTTTGTCTATGAAAAGCTGTGTGTCTATGGAAAGCTGTGTGTCTATGGAATGCTGAGAGTCTATGGAATGCTGTGTGTCTATGGAATGGTGTGCGTCTATGGAATACTGTGTGTTTATGGAAAGCTGTGAGTCTATGGAATGCTGAGAGTCTATGGAATGCTGTGTGTCTATGGAATGCTGTTTGGAATGCTGTGCGTCTATGAAAACCTGTGTGTCTATGGAAAGCTGTGAGTCTATGGAACACTGTGTGTCTATGGAATGCTGTGCGTCTATGGAATGGTGTGTGTCTATGGAATGCTGTGCATCTAAGGAATGCTGAGTGTTTATGGAATGCTGTGCGTCTATGGAATGCTGTGCGTCTATGGAATGCTCTGTGTTTATGGAAAGCTGTGTGTCTATGGAAAGCTGTATGTCTATGGAATGCTGTGCGTTTATGCAAAGCTGTATGTCTATGCAATGCTGTGCGTTTATGGAAATCTGTGTGTCTATGGATAGCTGTGTGTCTAAGGAAAGCTGTATGTCTATGGAATGCTGTGCCTTTATGGAAAGCTGTATGTCTATAGAATGCTGTGTGTCTACGGAATTCTGTGCGTTTATGGAGAGCTGTTTGTCTATGGAAACCTGTATGTCTATGGACTGTTGTGCGTTTCTGGAAAGCTGTGTGTCTATGGAATGCTGTGTGTCTATGGAATGCTATGCGTTTATGGAATGCTGTGTGTCTATGGAATGCTATGCGTTTATGGAATGCTGTGTGTTATGGAAAGCTGTGTCTCTATGGAATGCTGTGAGTCTATGGAATGCTGTGAGTCTATGGAATGCTGTTTGTCTATGGAATGCTGTGCGTCTATGAAAAGCTGTGTGTCTATGGAAAGCTGTGAGTCTATGGAATGCTGTGTGTCTATGGAATGCTGTGCATCTATGGAATGCTGTGTGTCTATGGAATGTTGTGCGTCTATGGAATGCTGCGTGTTTATGGAATGCTGTGTGTCTATGGAATGCTGTTTGGAATGCTGTGCGTCTATGAAAAGCTGTGTGCCTATGGAAGGCTGTAAGGCTATGGAATGCTGTGCGTCTATGGAATGGTGTGTGTCTATGGAATGCTGTGCATCTAAGGAATGCTGAGTGTCTATGGAATGCTGTGTGTCTTTGGAAAGCTGTATGTCTAGGGAAGCTTTGTGTCTATAGAAAGCTGTATGTCTATGGAATGCTGTGCGTTTATGGAAAGCTGTGTGTCTATGGAAAGCTGTATGTCTCTGGAATGCTGTGCCTTTATGGAAAGCTGTATGTTTATGGAATGCTGTGTGTCTATGGAATGCTGTGCGTTTATGGAATGCTGTGCGTTTATGGAAAGCTGTATGTCTATGGAATGCTGTGCATTTATGGAAAGCTGTGTGTCTATGGAAAGCTGTATGTCTATGGAATGCTGTGGGTTTATGGAAAGCTGTGTGTTTATGGAAAGCTGTATGTCTATGGAATGCTGTGCGTTTACAGAAAGCTGTATGTCTATGGAATTCTGTTTGTCTATGTAATGCTGTGTATTTAAGGAAAGCTGTGTGTCTATGGAATACTGTGAGTCTATGAAATGCTGTGTGTCTATGCAATGCTGTGCATCTAAGGAATGCTGTGTGTCTATGGAATGCTGTGAGTCTATGGAATGCTGTGCGTCTATGGAATGCTGTGTGTTTATGGAATGCTGTGTGTCTATGAAAAGCTGTATGTCTATGGAATGCTGTGCGTTTATGGAAAGCAGTGTGTCTATGGAAAGCTGTGTGTCTATGGAATGCTGTGCGTCTATGGAATGCTGTGTGTTTATGGAATGCTGTGTGTCTATGGAAAGCTGTATGTCTATGGAATGCTGTGCGTTTATGGAAAGCTGAGTGTCTATGGAAAGCTGTATGTCTATGGAATTCTGTGATTTTTATGGAAAGCTGTGTGTCTATGGAAAGCTGTATGTCTATGGAATGCTGTGCCTTTATGGAAGGCTGTATGTCTATGGAATGCTGTGTGTCTATGGAATTCTGTGCGTTTATGAAGAGCTGTGTGTCCATGGAAAGCTGTATGTCTATGGAATGCTGTGCGTTTATGGAAAGCTGTATGTCTATGGAATGCTGTGCGTCTATGGAAAGCTATGTGCCTATGGAATGCTGTGTGTCTACGGAATGCTATGCGTTTATGTAAAGCTGTGTGTCTACGGAAAGCTGTATGTCTATGGAAAGCTGTGTGTCTCTGGAATGCTGGGTTTTTATGGAAAGCTGTGTGTCTATGGAAAGCTGTATGTCTATGGAATGCTGTGCCTTTATGGAAGGCTGTATATCTATGGAATGCTGTGTGTCTATGGAATTCTGTGCGTTTATGAAGAGCTGTGTGTCCATGGAAAGCTGTATGTCTATGGAATGCTGTGCGTCTATGGAAAGCTATGTGCCTATGGAATGCTGTGTGTCTACGGAATGCTATGCGTTTATGTAAAGCTGTGTGTCTACGGAAAGCTGTATGTCTATGGAAAGCTGTGTGTCTCTGGAATGCTGGGTTTTTATGGAAAGCTGTGTGTCTATGGAAAGCTGTATGTCTATGGAATGCTGTGTGTTTATGGAAAGCTGTGTGTCTATGGAAAGCTGTATGTCTATGGAATGCTGTGCGTTTATGGAAAGCTGTGTGTCCATGGAAAGCTGTATGTCTATGGAATGCTGTGCGTTTAAGGAAAGCTGTTTGTCTATGGAATGTTGTGCGTCTATGAAAAACTGTGTGTCTATGGAAAGCTGTGAGTCTATGGAATGCTGTGTGTCTATGAAATACTGTTTGTCTATGGAATGCTGGGCGTCTATGAAAATTTGTGTCTCTATGGAAAGCTGTGAGTCTATGGAATGCTGTGTGTCTATAGAATGCTGTGCGTCTATGGAATGGTGTGTGTCTACGGAATGCTGTGCATCTAAGGAATGCTGAGTGTCTATAGAATGCTGTGAGTCTATGGAATGCTGTGTGTCTATGTAATGCTGTGCGTCTATGAAAAGCTGTGTGTCTATGGAAAGCTGTGTGTCTATGAAAAGCTGTGTTTGTCTATGGAATGCTGTGTGTCTATGGAATGCTGTGTGTGTATGGAATGCTCTGTGTATATGGAACGCTGTGTGTTTATGGAAAGCTGTGTGTCTATGAAAAGCTGTGTTTGTCTATGGAATGCTGTGTGACTCTGGAACGCTGTGTGTCTCTGGAACGCTGTGTGTCCGTGGAACGCTGTGTCTTTATGGAAAGCTGTGTGTCAATGGAATTCTGTCTGTCTATACAAAGCTTTGCATCTATGCAATGCTGTGCGTTTATGGAATAGTGTTTGTCTATGGACTGCTATGTGTCTATGGATTGCTGTGTGACTATGGAATGCTGCGCGTCTAAGGAATGCTGTGTGTCTACGAAAAGATGTGTGTCTAAGGAATGCTGTGTGTCTATGGAAAGCTGTATGACTATGGAATTCTGTGTGACTATGGAATCCTGTGTGTCTATAGAAAGCTGTGTGTCTATGGAATGCTGTGTGTCTATGGAACGCTGTGTGTCTATGGAAAGCTATACATCTATGGAAAGTTGTGCGTCTATGGAAAGCAGTGTTTCTATGGAATGCTGTGTATCTATGGAATGGTGTGTGTCTATGGAAAGCTATACATCTATGGAAAGTTGTGCGTCTATGGAAAGCAGTGTTTCTATGGAATGCTGTTTGTCTATGAAAAGCTGTGTGTCTATGGAAAGCTGTGTGTCTATGAAATGCTGTGCATCTATGAAATGCTGTGTGTCTATGGAATGGTGTGCGTCTATGGAATACTGTGTGTTTATGGAAAGCTGTGAGTCTATGGAATGCTGAGAGTCTATGGAATGCTGTGTGTCTATGGAATGCTGTTTGGAATGCTGTGCGTCTATGAAAACCTGTGTGTCTATGGAAAGCTGTGAGTCTATGGAACACTGTGTGTCTATGGAATGCTGTGCGTCTATGGAATGGCGTGTGTCTATGGAATGCTGTGCATCTAAGGAATGCTGTGTGTTTATGGAATGCTGTGCGTCTATGGAATGCTGTGCGTCTATGGAATGCTCTGTGTTTATGGAAAGCTGTGTGTCTATGGAAAGCTGTATGTCTATGGAATGCTGTGCGTTTATGGAAAGCTGTATGTCTATGGAATGCTGTGCGTTTATGGAAATCTGTGTGTCTATGGATAGCTGTGTGTCTAAGAAAAGCTGTATGTCTATGGAATGCTGTGCCTTTATGGAAAGCTGTATGTCTATAGAATGCTGTGTGTCTACGGAATTCTGTGCGTTTATGGAGAGCTGTTTGTCTATGGAAACCTGTATGTCTATGGACTGTTGTGCGTTTCTGGAAAGCTGTGTGTCTATGGAATGCTGTGTGTCTATGGAATGCTATGCGTTTATGGAATGCTGTGTGTCTATGGAATGCTATGCGTTTATGGAATGCTGTGTGTTATGGAAAGCTGTGTCTCTATGGAATGCTGTGAGTCTATGGAATGCTGTGAGTCTATGGAATGCTGTTTGTCTATGGAATGCTGTGCGTCTATGAAAAGCTGTGTGTCTATGGAAAGCTGTGAGTCTATGGAATGCTGTGTGTCTATGGAATTCTGTGCGTTTATGAAGAGCTGTGTGTCCATGGAAAGCTGTATGTCTATGGAATGCTGTGCGTCTATGGAAAGCTATGTGCCTATGGAATGCTGTGTGTCTACGGAATGCTATGCGTTTATGTAAAGCTGTGTGTCTACGGAAAGCTGTATGTCTATGGAAAGCTGTGTGTCTCTGGAATGCTGGGTTTTTATGGAAAGCTGTGTGTCTATGGAAAGCTGTATGTCTATGGAATGCTGTGTGTTTATGGAAAGCTGTGTGTCTATGGAAAGCTGTATGTCTATGGAATGCTGTGCGTTTATGGAAAGCTGTGTGTCCATGGAAAGCTGTATGTCTATGGAATGCTGTGCGTTTAAGGAAAGCTGTTTGTCTATGGAATGTTGTGCGTCTATGAAAAACTGTGTGTCTATGGAAAGCTGTGAGTCTATGGAATGCTGTGTGTCTATGAAATACTGTTTGTCTATGGAATGCTGGGCGTCTATGAAAATTTGTGTCTCTATGGAAAGCTGTGAGTCTATGGAATGCTGTGTGTCTATAGAATGCTGTGCGTCTATGGAATGGTGTGTGTCTACGGAATGCTGTGCATCTAAGGAATGCTGAGTGTCTATAGAATGCTGTGAGTCTATGGAATGCTGTGTGTCTATGTAATGCTGTTTGGAATGCTGTGCGTCTATGAAAAGCTGTGTGTCTATGGAAAGCTGTGTGTCTATGAAAAGCTGTGTTTGTCTATGGAATGCTGTGTGTCTATGGAATGCTGTGTGTGTATGGAATGCTCTGTGTATATGGAACGCTGTGTGTTTATGGAAAGCTGTGTGTCTATGAAAAGCTGTGTTTGTCTATGGAATGCTGTGTGACTCTGGAACGCTGTGTGTCTCTGGAACGCTGTGTGTCCGTGGAACGCTGTGTCTTTATGGAAAGCTGTGTGTCAATGGAATTCTGTCTGTCTATACAAAGCTTTGCATCTATGCAATGCTGTGCGTTTATGGAATAGTGTTTGTCTATGGACTGCTATGTGTCTATGGATTGCTGTGTGACTATGGAATGCTGCGCGTCTAAGGAATGCTGTGTGTCTACGAAAAGATGTGTGTCTAAGGAATGCTGTGTGTCTATGGAAAGCTGTATGACTATGGAATTCTGTGTGACTATGGAATCCTGTGTGTCTATAGAAAGCTGTGTGTCTATGGAATGCTGTGTGTCTATGGAACGCTGTGTGTCTATGGAAAGCTATACATCTATGGAAAGTTGTGCGTCTATGGAAAGCAGTGTTTCTATGGAATGCTGTGTATCTATGGAATGGTGTGTGTCTATGGAAAGCTATACATCTATGGAAAGTTGTGCGTCTATGGAAAGCAGTGTTTCTATGGAATGCTGTGTATCTATGGAATGCTGTTTGTCTATGTAAAGCTGTGTGTCTATGGAAAGCTGTGTGTCTATGAAATGCTGTGCATCTATGAAATGCTGTGTGTCTATGGAATGGTGTGCGTCTATGGAATACTGTGTGTTTATGGAAAGCTGTGAGTCTATGGAATGCTGAGAGTCTATGGAATGCTGTGTGTCTATGGAATGCTGTTTGGAATGCTGTGCGTCTATGAAAACCTGTGTGTCTATGGAAAGCTGTGAGTCTATGGAACACTGTGTGTCTATGGAATGCTGTGCGTCTATGGAATGGTGTGTGTCTATGGAATGCTGTGCATCTAAGGAATGCTGTGTGTTTATGGAATGCTGTGCGTCTATGGAATGCTGTGCGTCTATGGAATGCTCTGTGTTTATGGAAAGCTGTGTGTCTATGGAAAGCTGTATGTCTATGGAATGCTGTGCGTTTATGGAAAGCTGTATGTCTATGGAATGCTGTGCGTTTATGGAAATCTGTGTGTCTATGGATAGCTGTGTGTCTAAGAAAAGCTGTATGTCTATGGAATGCTGTGCCTTTATGGAAAGCTGTATGTCTATAGAATGCTGTGTGTCTACGGAATTCTGTGCGTTTATGGAGAGCTGTTTGTCTATGGAAACCTGTATGTCTATGGACTGTTGTGCGTTTCTGGAAAGCTGTGTGTCTATGGAATGCTGTGTGTCTATGGAATGCTATGCGTTTATGGAATGCTGTGTGTCTATGGAATGCTATGCGTTTATGGAATGCTGTGTGTTATGGAAAGCTGTGTCTCTATGGAATGCTGTGAGTCTATGGAATGCTGTGAGTCTATGGAATGCTGTTTGTCTATGGAATGCTGTGCGTCTATGAAAAGCTGTGTGTCTATGGAAAGCTGTGAGTCTATGGAATGCTGTGTGTCTATGGAATGCTGTGCATCTATGGAATGCTGTGTGTCTATGGAATGTTGTGCGTCTATGGAATGCTGCGTGTTTATGGAATGCTGTGTGTCTATGGAATGCTGTTTGGAATGCTGTGCGTCTATGAAAAGCTGTGTGCCTATGGAAGGCTGTAAGGCTATGGAATGCTGTGCGTCTATGGAATGGTGTGTGTCTATGGAATGCTGTGCATCTAAGGAATGCTGAGTGTCTATGGAATGCTGTGTGTCTATGGAAAGCTGTATGTCTAGGGAAGCTTTGTGTCTATAGAAAGCTGTATGTCTATGGAATGCTGTGCGTTTATGGAAAGCTGTGTGTCTATGGAAAGCTGTATGTCTCTGGAATGCTGTGCCTTTATGGAAAGCTGTATGTTTATGGAATGCTGTGTGTCTATGGAATGCTGTGCGTTTATGGAATGCTGTGCGTTTATGGAAAGCTGTATGTCTATGGAATGCTGTGCATTTATGGAAAGCTGTGTGTCTATGGAAAGCTGTATGTCTATGGAATGCTGTGGGTTTATGGAAAGCTGTGTGTTTATGGAATGCTGTTCGTCTATGGAAAGCTATGTGCCTATGGAATGCTGTGTGTCTACGGAATGCTATGCGTTTATGTAAAGCTGTGTGTCTATGGAAAGCTGTATGTCTATGGAATGCTGTGCGTTTACAGAAAGCTGTATGTCTATGGAATTCTGTTTGTCTATGTAATGCTGTGTATTTAAGGAAAGCTGTGTGTCTATGGAATACTGTGAGTCTATGAAATGCTGTGTGTCTATGCAATGCTGTGCATCTAAGGAATGCTGTGTGTCTATGGAATGCTGTGAGTCTATGGAATGCTGTGCGTCTATGGAATGCTGTGTGTTTATGGAATGCTGTGTGTCTATGAAAAGCTGTATGTCTATGGAATGCTGTGCCTTTATGGAAAGCAGTGTGTCTATGGAAAGCTGTGTGTCTATGGAATGCTGTGCGTCTATGGAATGCTGTGTGTTTATGGAATGCTGTGTGTCTATGGAAAGCTGTATGTCTATGGAATGCTGTGCGTTTATGGAAAGCTGAGTGTCTATGGAAAGCTGTATGTCTATGGAATTCTGTGATTTTATGGAAAGCTGTGTGTCTATGGAAAGCTGTATGTCTATGGAATGCTGTGCCTTTATGAAAGGCTGTATGTCTATGGAATGCTGTGTGTCTATGGAATTCTGTGCGTTTATGAAGAGCTGTGTGTCCATGGAAAGCTGTATGTCTATGGAATGCTGTGCGTTTATGGAAAGCTGTATGTCTATGGAATGCTGTTCGTCTATGGAAAGCTATGTGCCTATGGAATGCTGTGTGTCTACGGAATGCTATGCGTTTATGTAAAGCTGTGTGTCTACGGAAAGCTGTATGTCTATGGAAAGCTGTGTGTCTCTGGAATGCTGGGTTTTTATGGAAAGCTGTGTGTCTATGGAAAGCTGTATGTCTATGGAATGCTGTGTGTTTATGGAAAGCTGTGTGTCTATGGAAAGCTGTATGTCTATGGAATGCTGTGCGTTTATGGAAAGCTGTGTGTCCATGGAAAGCTGTATGTCTATGGAATGCTGTGCGTTTAAGGAAAGCTGTTTGTCTATGGAATGTTGTGCGTCTATGAAAAACTGTGTGTCTATGGAAAGCTGTGAGTCTATGGAATGCTGTGTGTCTATGAAATACTGTTTGTCTATGGAATGCTGGGCGTCTATGAAAATTTGTGTCTCTATGGAAAGCTGTGAGTCTATGGAATGCTGTGTGTCTATAGAATGCTGTGCGTCTATGGAATGGTGTGTGTCTACGGAATGCTGTGCATCTAAGGAATGCTGAGTGTCTATAGAATGCTGTGAGTCTATGGAATGCTGTGTGTCTATGTAATGCTGTTTGGAATGCTGTGCGTCTATGAAAAGCTGTGTGTCTATGGAAAGCTGTGTGTCTATGAAAAGCTGTGTTTGTCTATGGAATGCTGTGTGTCTATGGAATGCTGTGTGTGTATGGAATGCTCTGTGTATATGGAACGCTGTGTGTTTATGGAAAGCTGTGTGTCTATGAAAAGCTGTGTTTGTCTATGGAATGCTGTGTGACTCTGGAACGCTGTGTGTCTCTGGAACGCTGTGTGTCCGTGGAACGCTGTGTCTTTATGGAAAGCTGTGTGTCAATGGAATTCTGTCTGTCTATACAAAGCTTTGCATCTATGCAATGCTGTGCGTTTATGGAATAGTGTTTGTCTATGGACTGCTATGTGTCTATGGATTGCTGTGTGACTATGGAATGCTGCGCGTCTAAGGAATGCTGTGTGTCTACGAATAGATGTGTGTCTAAGGAATGCTGTGTGTCTATGGAAAGCTGTATGACTATGGAATTCTGTGTGACTATGGAATCCTGTGTGTCTATAGAAAGCTGTGTGTCTATGGAATGCTGTGAGTCTATGGAACGCTGTGTGTCTATGGAAAGCTATACATCTATGGAAAGTTGTGCGTCTATGGAAAGCAGTGTTTCTATGGAATGCTGTGTATCTATGGAATGCTGTTTGTCTATGAAAAGCTGTGTGTCTATGGAAAGCTGTGTGTCTATGAAATGCTGTGCATCTATGAAATGCTGTGTGTCTATGGAATGGTGTGCGTCTATGGAATACTGTGTGTTTATGGAAAGCTGTGAGTCTATGGAATGCTGAGAGTCTATGGAATGCTGTGTGTCTGTGGAATGCTGTTTGGAATGCTGTGCGTCTATGAAAACCTGTGTGTCTATGGAAAGCTGTGAGTCTATGGAATACTGTGTGTCTATGGAATGCTGTGCGTCTATGGAATGGTGTGTGTCTATGGAATGCTGTGCATCTAAGGAATGCTGAGTGTTTATGGAATGCTGTGCGTCTATGGAATGCTGTGAGTCTATGGAATACTCTGTGTTTATGGAAAGATGTGTGTCTATGGAAAGCTGTATGTCTATGGAATGCTGTGCGTTTATGGAAAGCTGTATATCTATGGAATGCTGTGCGTTTATGGAAATCTGTGTGTCTATGGATAGCTGTGTGTCTAAGGAATGCTGTGTCTTTATGGAAAGCTGTGTGTCTATAGAATGCTGTGTGTCTATGGAATTCTGTGCGTTTATGGAGAGCTGTGTGTCTATGGAAAGCTGTATGTCTATGGAATGCTGTGCGTTTATGGAAAGCTGTATGTCTATAGAGTGCTGTGCGTTTATGGAAAGTTGTATGTCTATGGAATGCTGTGCATTTATGGAAAGCGGTGTGTCTATGGAAAGCTGTATCTCTATGGACTGCTGTGCGTTTATGGAAAGCTGTATGTCTATGGAATGCTGTTCGTCTATGGAAAGCTATGTGCCTATGGAATGCTGTGTGTCTACGGAATGCTATGCGTTTATGTAAAGCTGTGTGTCTACGGAAAGCTGTATGTCTATGGAAAGCTGTGTGTCTCTGGAATGCTGGGTTTTTATGGAAAGCTGTGTGTCTATGGAAAGCTGTATGTCTATGGAATGCTGTGTGTTTATGGAAAGCTGTGTGTCTATGGAAAGCTGTATGTCTATGGAATGCTGTGCGTTTATGGAAAGCTGTGTGTCCATGGAAAGCTGTATGTCTATGGAATGCTGTGCGTTTAAGGAAAGCTGTTTGTCTATGGAATGTTGTGCGTCTATGAAAAACTGTGTGTCTATGGAAAGCTGTGAGTCTATGGAATGCTGTGTGTCTATGAAATACTGTTTGTCTATGGAATGCTGGGCGTCTATGAAAATTTGTGTCTCTATGGAAAGCTGTGAGTCTATGGAATGCTGTGTGTCTATAGAATGCTGTGCGTCTATGGAATGGTGTGTGTCTACGGAATGCTGTGCATCTAAGGAATGCTGAGTGTCTATAGAATGCTGTGAGTCTATGGAATGCTGTGTGTCTATGTAATGCTGTTTGGAATGCTGTGCGTCTATGAAAAGCTGTGTGTCTATGGAAAGCTGTGTGTCTATGAAAAGCTGTGTTTGTCTATGGAATGCTGTGTGTCTATGGAATGCTGTGTGTGTATGGAATGCTCTGTGTATATGGAACGCTGTGTGTTTATGGAAAGCTGTGTGTCTATGAAAAGCTGTGTTTGTCTATGGAATGCTGTGTGACTCTGGAACGCTGTGTGTCTCTGGAACGCTGTGTGTCCGTGGAACGCTGTGTCTTTATGGAAAGCTGTGTGTCAATGGAATTCTGTCTGTCTATACAAAGCTTTGCATCTATGCAATGCTGTGCGTTTATGGAATAGTGTTTGTCTATGGACTGCTATGTGTCTATGGATTGCTGTGTGACTATGGAATGCTGCGCGTCTAAGGAATGCTGTGTGTCTACGAAAAGATGTGTGTCTAAGGAATGCTGTGTGTCTATGGAAAGCTGTATGACTATGGAATTCTGTGTGACTATGGAATCCTGTGTGTCTATAGAAAGCTGTGTGTCTATGGAATGCTGTGAGTCTATGGAACGCTGTGTGTCTATGGAAAGCTATACATCTATGGAAAGTTGTGCGTCTATGGAAAGCAGTGTTTCTATGGAATGCTGTGTATCTATGGAATGCTGTTTGTCTATGAAAAGCTGTGTGTCTATGGAAAGCTGTGTGTCTATGAAATGCTGTGCATCTATGAAATGCTGTGTGTCTATGGAATGGTGTGCGTCTATGGAATACTGTGTGTTTATGGAAAGCTGTGAGTCTATGGAATGCTGAGAGTCTATGGAATGCTGTGTGTCTATGGAATGCTGTTTGGAATGCTGTGCGTCTATGAAAACCTGTGTGTCTATGGAAAGCTGTGAGTCTATGGAATACTGTGTGTCTATGGAATGCTGTGCGTCTATGGAATGGTGTGTGTCTATGGAATGCTGTGCATCTAAGGAATGCTGAGTGTTTATGGAATGCTGTGCGTCTATGGAATGCTGTGCGTCTATGGAATACTCTGTGTTTATGGAAAGATGTGTGTCTATGGAAAGCTGTATGTCTATGGAATGCTGTGCGTTTATGGAAAGCTGTATGTCTATGGAATGCTGTGCGTTTATGGAAATCTGTGTGTCTATGGATAGCTGTGTGTCTAAGGAATGCTGTGTCTTTATGGAAAGCTGTGTGTCTATAGAATGCTGTGTGTCTATGGAATTCTGTGCGTTTATGGAGAGCTGTGTGTCTATGGAAAGCTGTATGTCTATGGAATGCTGTGCGTTTATGGAAAGCTGTATGTCTATAGAGTGCTGTGCGTTTATGGAAAGTTGTATGTCTATGGAATGCTGTGCATTTATGGAAAGCGGTGTGTCTATGGAAAGCTGTATCTCTATGGACTGCTGTGCGTTTACGGAAAGCTGTTTGTCTATGGAATGCCGTGCATTCATGAAAAGCTGTCTGTCTATGGAAAGCTGTGAGTCTATGGAATGCTGTGTGGTATGGAATGCTGTGCGTCTATGGAATGGTGTGTGTCTATGGAAAGCTGTGTGTCTATCAAATGCTGTGCATCTATGGAATGCTGTGTGTCTATGGAATGCTGTGCATCTAAGGAATGCTGAGTGTCTATGGAATGCTGTGTGTTTATGGAAAGCTGTATGTCTATGGAAAGCTGTGTGTCTATGAAATGCTGAGCATCTATGGAATGCTGTGTGTCTATGGAATGGTGTGCGTCTATGGAATGCTGTGTGTTTCTGGAAAGCTGTGAGTCTATGGAATGCTGAGAGTTTATGGAATGCTGTGTGTCTATGGAATACTGTTTGTCTATGGAATGCTGGGCGTCTATGAAAAGTTGTGTGTCTATGGAAAGCTGTGAGTTTATGGAATGCTGTGTGTCTATGGAATGCTGTGCGTCTATGGAATGGTGTGTGTCTACGGAATGCTGTGCATCTAAGGAATGCTGAGTGTCTATAGAATGCTGTGAGTCTATGGAATGCTGTGTGTCTATGGAATGCTGTTTGGAATGCTGTGCGTCTATGAAAAGCTGTGTGTCTATGGAAAGCTGTGTGTCTATGAAAAGCTGTGTTTGTCTATGGAATGCTGTGTGTCTATGGAATGCTGTGTGTGTATGGAATGCTCTGTGTATATGGAACGCTGTGTGTTTATGGAAAGCTGTGTGTCTATGAAAAGCTGTGTTTGTCTATGGAATGCTGTGTGACTCTGGAACGCTGTGTGTCTCTGGAACGCTGTGTGTCCGTGGAACGCTGTGTCTTTATGGAAAGCTGTGTGTCAATGGAATTCTGTCTGTCTATACAAAGCTTTGCATCTATGCAATGCTGTGCGTTTATGGAATAGTGTTTGTCTATGGACTGCTATGTGTCTATGGATTGCTGTGTGACTATGGAATGCTGCGCGTCTAAGGAATGCTGTGTGTCTACGAAAAGATGTGTGTCTAAGGAATGCTGTGTGTCTATGCAAAGCTGTATGACTATGGAATTCTGTGTGACTATGGAATCCTGTGTGTCTATAGAAAGCTGTGTTTCTATGGAATGCTGTGTGTCTATGGAACGCTGTGTGTCTATGGAAAGCTATACATCTATGGAAAGTTGTGCGTCCATGGAAAGCAGTATTTCTATGGAAAGCAGTGTTTCTATGGAATGCTGTGCATCTATGAAATGCTGTGTGTCTATGGAATGGTGTGCGTCTATGGAATACTGTGTGTTTATGGAAAGCTGTGAGTCTATGGAATGCTGAGAGTCTATGGAATGCTGGGTGTCTATGGAATGCTGTTTGGAATGCTGTGCGTCTATGAAAACCTGTGTGTCTATGGAAAGCTGTGAGTCTATGGAACGCTGTGTGTCTATGGAATGCTGTGCGTCTATGGAATGGTGTGTCTCTATGGAATGCTTAGCATCTAAGGAATGCTGAGTGTTTATGGAATGCTGTGCGTCTATGGAATGCTGTGCGTCTATGGAATGCTCTGTGTTTATGGAAAGCTGTGTGTCTATGGAAAGCTGTATGTCTATGGAATGCTGTGCGTTTATGGAAAGCTGTATGTCTATGGAATGCTGTGCGTTTATGGAAATCTGTGTGTCTATGGATAGCTGTGTGTCTAAGGAATGCTGTGTCTTTATGGAAAGCTGTGTGTCTATAGAATGCTGTGTGTCTATGGAATTCTGTGCGTTTACGGAGAGCTGTGTGTCTATGGAAAGCTGTATGTCTATGGAATGCTGTGCGTTTATGGAAAGCTGTATGTCTATAGAGTGCTGTGCGTTTATGGAAAGTTGTATGTCTATGGAATGCTGTGCATTTATGGAAAGCAGTGTGTCTATGGAAAGCTGTGTGTCTATGGAAAGCTGTATGTCTATGGAATGCTGTGCCTTTATGGAAAGCTGTATGTCTATGGAATGCTGTGTGTCTACGGAATTCTGTGCGTTTATGGAGAGCTGTTTGTCTATGGAAAGCTGTATGTCTATGGACTGTTGTGCGTTTCTGGAAAGCTGTGTGTCTATGGAATGCTGTATGTCTATGGAATGCTATGCGTTTATGGAATGCTGTGTGTTTATGGAAAGCTGTGTGTCTATGGAATGCTGTGAGTCTATGGAATGCTGTGTGTCTATGGAATGCTGTTTGTCTATGGAATGCTGTGCGTCTATGAAAAGCTGTGTGTCTATGCAATGTTGTGCGTCTATGGAATGCTGCGTGTTTATGGAAAGCTGTGAGTCTATGGAATGCTGAGAGTCTATGGAATGCTGTGTATCTATGCAATGCTGTTTGTCTACGGAATACTGTGCGTCTATGAAAAGCTGTGTGTCTATGGAAAGCTGTGAGTCTATGGAATGCTGTGTGTCTATGGAATGCTGTTTGGAATGCTGTGCGTCTATGAAAAGCTGTGTGCCTATGGAAGGCTGTGAGGCTATGGAATGCTGTGCGTCTATGGAATGGTGTGTGTCTATGGAATGCTGTGCATCTAAGGAATGCTGAGTGTCTATGGAATGCTGTGTGTCTATGGAAAGCTGTATGTCTAGGGAAGCTATGTGTCTATAGAAAGCTGTATGTCTATGGAATGCTGTGCGTTTATGGAAAGCTGTGTGTCTATGGAAAGCTGTATGTCTCTGGAATGCAGTGCCTTTATGGAAAGCTGTATGTTTATGGAATGCTGTGTGTCTATGGAATGCTGTGCGTTTATGGAATGCTGTGCGTTTATGGAAGGCTGTATGTCTAAGGAATGCTGTGCATTTATGGAAAGCTGTGTGTCTATGGAAAGCTGTATGTCTATGGAATGCTGTGGGTTTATGGAAAGCTGTGCGTTTATGGAAAGCTATGTGTCTATGGAATGCTGTGTGTCTACGGAATGCTATGCGTTTATGTAAAGCTGTGTGTCTAAGGAAAGCTGTATGTCTATGGAAAGCTGTGTGTCTCTGGAATGCTGGGTTTTTATGGAAAGCTGTGTGTCTATGGAAACCTGTATGTCTATGGAATGCTGTGTGTTTATGGAAAGCTGTGTGTCTATGGAATGCTGTGCGTTTATGGAAAGCTGTGTGTCCATGGAAAGCTGTATGTCTATGGAATGCTCTGCGTTTAAGGAAAGCTGTTTGTCTATGGAATGTTGTGCGTCTATGAAAAGCTGTGTGTCGATGGAAAGCTGTGAGTCTATGGAATGCTGTGTGTCTATGGAATGCTGTGTGTTTATGGAAAGCTGTGTGTCTATGGAAAGCTGTATGTCTATGGAATGCTGTGCGTTTATGGAAAGCTGTGTGTCCATGGAAAGCTGTGCGTTTATGGAAAGCTGTGTGTCCATGGAAAGCTGTATGTCTATGGAAAGCTCTGCGTTTAAGGAAAGCTGTTTGTCTATGGAATGTTGTGCGTCTATGAAAAGCTGTGTGTCTATGGAAAGCTGTGAGTCTATGGAATGCTGTGTGTCTATGGAATGCTGTGTGTTTATTGAAAGCTGTGTGTCTATGGAAAGCTGTATGTCTATGGAATGCTGTGCGTTTATGGAAAGCTGTGTGTCCATGGAAAGCTGTATGTCTATGGAATGCTGTGCGTTTAAGGAAAGCTGTTTGTCTATGGAATGTTGTGCGTCTATGAAAAGCTGTGTGTCTATGGAAAGCTCTGAGTCTATGGAATGCTGTGTGTCTATGAAATGCTGTGCGTCTATGGAATGCTGAGCGTCTATGGAGCGCTGAGTGTTTATGGAAAGCTGTGTGTCTATGGAAAGCTGCGAATCTATGGAATGTTGTGTGTATATGGAATGCTGTGTGTCTATGGAATGCTGTGCGTCTATGAAAAGCTGTGTCTTTATGGAAACTGTGAGTCTATGGAATGCTGTGTGTCTATGGAAAGCTGTGTGTCTATGGAATGCTGAGTGTCTATGGAATGCTGAGTGTTTATGGAAAGCTGTGAGTCTATGGAATGCTGTGACTCTATGGAATGTTGTGTGTTTATGGAAAGCCGTGTGTCTATGGAATGCTGTTAGTCTATGGAATGCTGTGTGTCTATGGAATGCTGTGCATCTAAGGAATGCTGCGTGTCTATGGAATGCTGTGTGTTTAAGGAAAGCTCTGTGTCTATGGAATACTGTGAGTCTATGAAATACTGTGTGTCTATGGAATGCTGTGCATCTAAGGAATGCTGTGTGTCTATGGAATGCTGTGTGTCTATGGAATGCGTGAGTCTGTGGAATGCTGTGCGTCTATGGAATGCTGTGTGTCTATGGAAAGCTGTATGTCTATGGAATGCTGTGCGTTTATGGAAAGCAGTGTGTCTATGGAAAGCTGTGTGTCTATGGAAAGCTGTATGTCTATGGAATGCTGTGCCTTTATGGAAAGCTGTATGTCTATGGAATGCTGTGTGTCTACGGAATTCTGTGCGTTTATGGAGAGCTGTTTGTCTATGGAAAGCTGTATGTCTATGGACTGTTGTGCGTTTCTGGAAAGCTGTGTGTCTATGGAATGCTGTGTGTCTATGGAATGCTATGCGTTTATGGAATGCTGTGTGTCTATGGAATGCTATGGGTTTATGGAATGCTGTGTGTTTATGGAAAGCTGTGTCTCTATGGAATGCTGTGAGTCTATGGAATGCTGTGTGTCTATGGAATGCTGTTTGTCTATGGAATGCTGTGCGTCTATGAAAAGCTGTGTGTCTATGGAAAGCTGTGAGTCTATGGAATGCTGTGTGTCTATAGAATGCTGTGCATCTATGGAATGCTGTGTGTCTATGGAATGTTGTGCGTCTATGGAATGCTGCGTGTTTATGGAATTCTGTGAGTCTATGGAATGCTGAGAGTCTATGGAATGCTGTGTATCTATGGAATGCTGTTTGTCTACGGAATACTGTGCGTCTATGAAAAGCTGTGTGTCTATGGAAAGCTGTGAGTCTATGGAATGTTGTGTGTCAATGGAATGCTGTTTGGAATGCTGTGCGTCTATGAAAAGCTGTGTGCCTATGGAAGGCTCTGAGGCTATGGAATGCTGTGAGTCTATGGAATGGTGTGTATCTATGGAATGCTGTGCATCTAAGGAATGCTGAGTGTCTATGGAATGCTGTGTGTCTATGGAAAGCTGTATGTCTAGGGAAGCTGTGTGTCTATAGAAAGCTGTATGTCTATGGAATGCTGTGCGTTTATGGAAAGCTGTGTGTCTATGGAAAGCTGTATGTCTCTGGAATGCTGTGCCTTTATGGAAAGCTGTATGTTTATGGAATGCTGTGTGTCTATGGAATGCTGTGCGTTTATGGAATGCTGTGCGTTTATGGAAAGCTGTATGTCTATGGAATGCTGTGCATTTATGGAAAGCTGTGTGTCTATGGAAAGCTGTATGTCTATGGAATGCTGTGGGTTTATGGAAAGCTGTCTGTTTATGGAAAGCTGTATGTCTATGGAATGCTGTGCGTTTACAGAAAGCTGTATGCCTATGGAATTCTGTTTGTCTATGTAATGCTGTGTATTTAAGGAAAGCTGTGGGTCTATGGAATACTGTGAGTCTATGAAATGCTGTGTGTCTATGGAATGCTGTGCATCTAAGGAATGCTGTGTGTCTATGGAATGCTGTGAGTCTATGAAATGCTGTGTGTTTATGGAATGCTGTGTGTCTATGGAAAGCTGTATGTCTATGGAATGCTGTGCGTTTATGGAAAGCAGTGTGTCTATGGAAAGCTGTGTGTCTATGGAATGCTGTGCGTCTATGGAATGCTGTGTGTTTATGGAATGCTGTGTGTCTATGGAAAGCTGTATGTCTATGGAATGCTGTGCGTTTATGGAAAGCTGAGTGTCTTTGGAAAGCTCTATGTCTATGGAATTCTGTGATTTTATGGAAAGCTGTGTGTCTATGGAAAGCTGTATGTCTATGGAATGCTGTGTGTCTATGGAATTCTGTGCGTTTATGAAGAGCTGTGTGGCCATGGAAAGCTGTATGTCTATGGAATGCTGTGCGTTTATGGAAAGCTGTATGTGTATGGAATGCTGTGCGTCTATGGAAAGCTATGTGTCTATGGAATGCTGTGTGTCTACGGAATGCTATGCGTTTATGTAAAGCTGTGTGTCTACGGAAAGCTGTATGTCTATGGAAAGCTGTGTGTCTCTGGAATGCTGGGTTTTTATGGAAAGCTGTGTGTCTATGGAAAGCTGTATGTCTATGGAATGCTGTGTGTTTATGGAAAGCTGTGTGTCTATGGAAAGCTGTATGTCTATGGAATGCTGTGCGTTTATGGAAAGCTGTGTGTCCATGGAAAGCTGTATGCCTATGGAATGCTGTGCGTTTAAGGAAAGCTGTTTGTCTATGGAATGTTGTGCGTCTATGAAAAGCTGTGTGTCTATGGAAAGCTGTGAGTCTATGGAATGCTGTGTGTCTATGGAATGCTGTGTATCTATGGAATGCTGTGCGTCTATGGAATGCTGAGTGTCTATGGAACGCTGAGTGTTTATGGAAAGCTGTGTGTCTATGGAATGCTGTGAATCTATGGAATGTTGTGTGTATATGGAATGCTGTGTGTCTATGGAATGCTGTGCGTCTATGAAAAGCTGTGTGTTTATGGAAACTGTGAGTCTATGGAATGCTCTGTGTCTATGGAAAGCTGTGTGTCTATGGAATGCTGAGTGTCTATGGAACGCTGAGTGTTTATGGAAAGCTGTGTGTCTATGGAATGCTGTGACTCTATGGAATGTTGTGTGTTTATGGAAAGCTGTGCGTCTATGGAATGCTGTGAGTCTATGGAATGGTGTGTGTCTATGGAATGCTGTGCATCTAAGGAATGCTGCGTGTCTATGGAATGCTGTGTGTTTAAGGAAATCTGTGTATCTATGGAATACTGTGAGTCTATGAAATACTGTGTCTCTATGGAATGCTGTGCATCTAAGGAATGCTGTATGTCTATGGAATGCTGTGTGCCTATGGAATGCGTGAGTCTATGGAATGCTGTGCGTCTATGGAATGCTGTGTGATTATGGACTGCTGTGTGTCTATGGAAAGCTGTATGTCTATGGAATGCTGTGCGTTTATGGAAAGCAGTGTGTCTATGGAAAGCTGTGTATATATGGAAAGCTGTATGTCTATCGAATGCTGTGCCTTTATGGAAAGCTGTATGTCTATGGAATGCTGTGTGTCTATGGAATTCTCTGCGTTTATGGAGATCTGTTTGTCTATGGAAAGCTGTATGTCTATGGACTGTTGTGCGTTTCTGGAAAGCTGTGTGTCTATGGAATGCTGTGTGTCTATGGAATGCTATGCGTTTATGGAATGCTGTGTGTTTATGGAAAGCTGTGTGTCTATAGAATGCTGTGTGTCTATGGAATTCTGTGCGTTTATGGAGAGCTGTGTGTCTATGGAAAGCTGTATGTCTATGGAATGCTGTGCGTTTATGGAAAGCTGTATGTCTATAGAGTGCTGTGCGTTTATGGAAAGTTGTATGTCTATGGAATGCTGTGCATTTATGGAAAGCGGTGTGTCTATGGAAAGCTGTATCTCTATGGACTGCTGTGCGTTTACGGAAAGCTGTTTGTCTATGGAATGCCGTGCATTCATGAAAAGCTGTCTGTCTATGGAAAGCTGTGAGTCTATGGAATGCTGTGTGGTATGGAATGCTGTGCGTCTATGGAATGGTGTGTGTCTATGGAAAGCTGTGTGTCTATCAAATGCTGTGCATCTATGGAATGCTGTGTGTCTATGGAATGCTGTGCATCTAAGGAATGCTGAGTGTCTATGGAATGCTGTGTGTTTATGGAAAGCTGTGTGTCTATGGATCGTTGTGTGTCTATGGAAAGCTGTGTGTCTATGGAAAGCTGTATGTCTATGGAATGCTGTGCGTTTATGGAAAGCTGTATGTCTATGGAAAGCTGTGTGTCTATGAAATGCTGTGCATCTATGGAATGCTGTGTGTCTATGGAATGGTGTGCGTCTATGGAATGCTGTGTGTTTCTGGAAAGCTGTGAGTCTATGGAATGCTGAGAGTTTATGGAATGCTGTGTGTCTATGGAATACTGTTTGTCTATGGAATGCTGGGCGTCTATGAAAAGTTGTGTGTCTATGGAAAGCTGTGAGTTTATGGAATGCTGTGTGTCTATGGAATGCTGTGCGTCTACGAAAAGATGTGTGTCTAAGGAATGCTGTGTGTCTATGCAAAGCTGTATGACTATGGAATTCTGTGTGACTATGGAATCCTGTGTGTCTATAGAAAGCTGTGTTTCTATGGAATGCTGTGTGTCTATGGAACGCTGTGTGTCTATGGAAAGCTATACATCTATGGAAAGTTGTGCGTCTATGGAAAGCAGTATTTCTATGGAAAGCAGTGTTTCTATGGAATGCTGTGCATCTATGAAATGCTGTGTGTCTATGGAATGGTGTGCGTCTATGGAATACTGTGTGTTTATGGAAAGCTGTGAGTCTATGGAATGCTGAGAGTCTATGGAATGCTGGGTGTCTATGGAATGCTGTTTGGAATGCTGTGCGTCTATGAAAACCTGTGTGTCTATGGAAAGCTGTGAGTCTATGGAACGCTGTGTGTCTATGGAATGCTGTGCGTCTATGGAATGGTGTGTGTCTATGGAATGCTTAGCATCTAAGGAATCCTGAGTGTTTATGGAATGCTGTGCGTCTATGGAATGCTGTGCGTCTATGGAATGCTCTGTGTTTATGGAAAGCTGTGTGTCTATGGAAAGCTGTATGTCTATGGAATGCTGTGCGTTTATGGAAAGCTGTATGTCTATGGAATGCTGTGCGTTTATGGAAATCTGTGTGTCTATGGATAGCTGTGTGTCTAAGGAATGCTGTGTCTTTATGGAAAGCTGTGTGTCTATAGAATGCTGTGTGTCTATGGAATTCTGTGCGTTTACGGAGAGCTGTGTGTCTATGGAAAGCTGTATGTCTATGGAATGCTGTGCGTTTATGGAAAGCTGTATGTCTATAGAGTGCTGTGCGTTTATGGAAAGTTGTATGTCTATGGAATGCTGTGCATTTATGGAAAGCAGTGTGTCTATGGAAAGCTGTGTGTCTATGGAAAGCTGTATGTCTATGGAATGCTGTGCCTTTATGGAGAGCTGTTTGTCTATGGAAAGCTGTATGTCTATGGACTGTTGTGCGTTTCTGGAAAGCTGTGTGTCTATGGAATGCTGTATGTCTATGGAATGCTATGCGTTTATGGAATGCTGTGTGTTTATGGAAAGCTGTGTGTCTATGGAAGGCTGTGAGGCTATGGAATGCTGTGCGTCTATGGAATGGTGTGTGTCTATGGAATGCTGTGCATCTAAGGAATGCTGAGTGTCTATGGAATGCTGTGTGTCTATGGAAAGCTGTATGTCTAGGGAAGCTATGTGTCTATAGAAAGCTGTATGTCTATGGAATGCTGTGCGTTTATGGAAAGCTGTGTGTCTATGGAAAGCTGTATGTCTCTGGAATGCAGTGCCTTTATGGAAAGCTGTATGTTTATGGAATGCTGTGTGTCTATGGAATGCTGTGCGTTTATGGAATGCTGTGCGTTTATGGAAGGCTGTATGTCTAAGGAATGCTGTGCATTTATGGAAAGCTGTGTGTCTATGGAAAGCTGTATGTCTATGGAATGCTGTGGGTTTATGGAAAGCTGTGCGTTTATGGAAAGCTGTATGTCTATGGAATGCTGTGCGTCTATGGAAAGCTATGTGTCTATGGAATGCTGTGTGTCTACGGAATGCTATGCGTTTATGTAAAGCTGTGTGTCTAAGGAAAGCTGTATGTCTATGGAAAGCTGTGTGTCTCTGGAATGCTGGGTTTTTATGGAAAGCTGTGTGTCTATGGAAACCTGTATGTCTATGGAATGCTGTGTGTTTATGGAAAGTTGTGTGTCTATGGAATGCTGTGCGTTTATGGAAAGCTGTGTGTCCATGGAAAGCTGTATGTCTATGGAATGCTCTGCGTTTAAGGAAAGCTGTTTGTCTATGGAATGTTGTGCGTCTATGAAAAGCTGTGTGTCGATGGAAAGCTGTGAGTCTATGGAATGCTGTGTGTCTATGGAATGCTGTGTGTTTATGGAAAGCTGTGTGTCTATGGAAAGCTGTATGTCTATGGAATGCTGTGCGTTTATGGAAAGCTGTGTGTCCATGGAAAGCTGTGCGTTTATGGAAAGCTGTGTGTCCATGGAAAGCTGTATGTCTATGGAAAGCTCTGCGTTTAAGGAAAGCTGTTTGTCTATGGAATGTTGTGCGTCTATGAAAAGCTGTGTGTCTATGGAAAGCTGTGAGTCTATGGAATGCTGTGTGTCTATGGAATGCTGTGTGTTTATTGAAAGCTGTGTGTCTATGGAAAGCTGTATGTCTATGGAATGCTGTGCGTTTATGGAAAGCTGTGTGTCCATGGAAAGCTGCATGTCTATGGAATGCTGTGCGTTTAAGGAAAGCTGTTTGTCTATGGAATGTTGTGCGTCTATGAAAAGCTGTGTGTCTATGGAAAGCTCTGAGTCTATGGAATGCTGTGTGTCTATGAAATGCTGTGCGTCTATGGAATGCTGAGCGTCTATGGAACGCTGAGTGTTTATGGAAAGCTGTGTGTCTATGGAAAGCTGCGAATCTATGGAATGTTGTGTGTATATGGAATGCTGTGTGTCTATGGAATGCTGTGCGTCTATGAAAAGCTGTGTCTTTATGGAAACTGTGAGTCTATGGAATGCTGTGTGTCTATGGAAAGCTGTGTGTCTATGGAATGCTGAGTGTCTATGGAATGCTGAGTGTTTATGGAAAGCTGTGAGTCTATGGAATGCTGTGACTCTATGGAATGTTGTGTGTTTATGGAAAGCCGTGTGTCTATGGAATGCTGTTAGTCTATGGAATGCTGTGTGTCTATGGAATGCTGTGCATCTAAGGAATGCTGCGTGTCTATGGAATGCTGTGTGTTTAAGGAAAGCTCTGTGTCTATGGAATACTGTGAGTCTATGAAATACTGTGTGTCTATGGAATGCTGTGCATCTAAGGAATGCTGTGTGTCTATGGAATGCTGTGTGTCTATGGAATGCGTGAGTCTGTGGAATGCTGTGCGTCTATGGAATGCTGTGTGTCTATGGAAAGCTGTATGTCTATGGAATGCTGTGCGTTTATGGAAAGCAGTGTGTCTATGGAAAGCTGTGTGTCTATGGAAAGCTGTATGTCTATGGAATGCTGTGCCTTTATGGAAAGCTGTATGTCTATGGAATGTTGTGTGTCTACGGAATTCTGTGCGTTTATGGAGAGCTGTTTGTCTATGGAAAGCTGTATGTCTATGGACTGTTGTGCGTTTCTGGAAAGCTGTGTGTCTATGGAATGCTGTGTGTCTATGGAATGCTATGCGTTTATGGAATGCTGTGTGTCTATGGAATGCTATGGGTTTATGGAATGCTGTGTGTTTATGGAAAGCTGTGTCTCTATGGAATGCTGTGAGTCTATGGAATGCTGTGTGTCTATGGAATGCTGTTTGTCTATGGAATGCTGTGCGTCTATGAAAAGCTGTGTGTCTATGGAAAGCTGTGAGTCTATGGAATGCTGTGTGTCTATAGAATGCTGTGCATCTATGGAATGCTGTGTGTCTATGGAATGTTGTGCGTCTATGGAATGCTGCGTGTTTATGGAATTCTGTGAGTCTATGGAATGCTGAGAGTCTATGGAATGCTGTGTATCTATGGAATGCTGTTTGTCTACGGAATACTGTGCGTCTATGAAAAGCTGTGTGTCTATGGAAAGCTGTGAGTCTATGGAATGTTGTGTGTCAATGGAATGCTGTTTGGAATGCTGTGCGTCTATGAAAAGCTGTGTGCCTATGGAAGGCTCTGAGGCTATGGAATGCTGTGAGTCTATGGAATGGTGTGTATCTATGGAATGCTGTGCATCTAAGGAATGCTGAGTGTCTATGGAATGCTGTGTGTCTATGGAAAGCTGTATGTCTAGGGAAGCTGTGTGTCTATAGAAAGCTGTATGTCTATGGAATGCTGTGCGTTTATGGAAAGCTGTGTGTCTATGGAAAGCTGTATGTCTCTGCAATGCTGTGCCTTTATGGAAAGCTGTATGTTTATGGAATGCTGTGTGTCTATGGAATGCTGTGCGTTTATGGAATGCTGTGCGTTTATGGAAAGCTGTATGTCTATGGAATGCTGTGCATTTATGGAAAGCTGTGTGTCTATGGAAAGCTGTATGTCTATGGAATGCTGTGGGTTTATGGAAAGCTGTGTGTTTATGGAAAGCTGTATGTCTATGGAATGCTGTGCGTTTACAGAAAGCTGTATGCCTATGGAATTCTGTTTGTCTATGTAATGCTGTGTATTTAAGGAAAGCTGTGGGTCTATGGAATACTGTGAGTCTATGAAATGCTGTGTGTCTATGGAATGCTGTGCATCTAAGGAATGCTGTGTGTCTATGGAATGCTGTGAGTCTATGGAATGCTGTGCGTCTATGGAATGCTGTGTGTTTATGGAATGCTGTGTGTCTATGGAAAGCTGTATGTCTATGGAATGCTGTGCGTTTATGGAAAGCAGTGTGTCTATGGAAAGCTGTGTGTCTATGGAATGCTGTGCGTCTATGGAATGCTGTGTGTTTATGGAATGCTGTGTGTCTATGGAAAGCTGTATGTCTATGGAATGCTGTGCGTTTATGGAAAGCTGAGTGTCTTTGGAAAGCTCTATGTCTATGGAATTCTGTGATTTTATGGAAAGCTGTGTGTCTATGGAAAGCTGTATGTCTATGGAATGCTGTGCCTTTATGGAAAGCTGTATGTCTATGGAATGCTGTGTGTCTATGGAATTCTGTGCGTTTATGAAGAGCTGTGTGGCCATGGAAAGCTGTATGTCTATGGAATGCTGTGCGTTTATGGAAAGCTGTATGTGTATGGAATGCTGTGCGTCTATTGAAAGCTATGTGTCTATGGAATGCTGTGTGTCTACGGAATGCTATGCGTTTATGTAAAGCTGTGTGTCTACGGAAAGCTGTATGTCTATGGAAAGCTGTGCGTCTCTGGAATGCTGGGTTTTTATGGAAAGCTGTGTGTCTATGGAAAGCTGTATGTCTATGGAATGCTGTGTGTTTATGGAAAGCTGTGTGTCTATGGAAAGCTGTATGTCTATGGAATGCTGTGCGTTTATGGAAAGCTGTGTGTCCATGGAAAGCTGTATGCCTATGGAATGCTGTGCGTTTAAGGAAAGCTGTTTGTCTATGGAATGTTGTGCGTCTATGAAAAGCTGTGTGTCTATGGAAAGCTGTGAGTCATAGGAATGCTGTGTGTCTATGGAATGCTGTGTATCTATGGAATGCTGTGCGTCTATGGAATGCTGAGTGTCTATGGAACGCTGAGTGTTTATGGAAAGCTGTGTGTCTATGGAATGCTGTGAATCTATGGAATGTTGTGTGTATATGGAATGCTGTGTGTCTATGGAATGCTGTGCGTCTATGAAAAGCTGTGTGTTTATGGAAACTGTGAGTCTATGGAATGCTGTGTGTCTATGGAAAGCTGTGTGTCTATGGAATGCTGAGTGTCTATGGAACGCTGAGTGTTTATGGAAAGCTGTGTGTCTATGGAATGCTGTGACTCTATGGAATGTTGTGTGTTTATGGAAAGCTGTGCGTCTATGGAATGCTGTGAGTCTATGGAATGGTGTGCGTCTATGGAATGCTGTGCATCTAAGGAATGCTGCGTGTCTATGGAATGCTGTGTGTTTAAGGAAATCTGTGTATCTATGGAATACTGTGAGTCTATGAAATACTGTGTCTCTATGGAATGCTGTGCATCTAAGGAATGCTGTATGTCTATGGAATGCTGTGTGCCTATGGAATGCGTGAGTCTATGGAATGCTGTGCGTCTATGGAATGCTGTGTGATTATGGACTGCTGTGTGTCTATGGAAAGCTGTATGTCTATGGAATGCTGTGCGTTTATGGAAAGCAGTGTGTCTATGGAAAGCTGTGTATATATGGAAAGCTGTATGTCTATCGAATGCTGTGCCTTTATGGAAAGCTGTATGTCTATGGAATGCTGTGTGTCTATGGAATTCTCTGCGTTTATGGAGATCTGTTTGTCTATGGAAAGCTGTATGTCTATGGACTGTTCTGCGTTTCTGGAAAGCTGTGTGTCTATGGAATGCTGTGTGTCTATGGAATGCTATGCGTTTATGGAATGCTGTGTGTTTATGGAAAGCTGCGAATCTATGGAATGTTGTGTGTATATGGAATGCTGTGTGTCTATGGAATGCTGTGCGTCTATGAAAAGCTGTGTCTTTATGGAAACTGTGAGTCTATGGAATGCTGTGTGTCTATGGAAAGCTGTGTGTCTATGGAATGCTGAGTGTCTATGGAATGCTGAGTGTTTATGGAAAGCTGTGAGTCTATGGAATGCTGTGACTCTATGCAATGTTGTGTGTTTATGGAAAGCCGTGTGTCTATGGAATGCTGTTAGTCTATGGAATGCTGTGTGTCTATGGAATGCTGTGCATCTAAGGAATGCTGCGTGTCTATGGAATGCTGTGTGTTTAAGGAAAGCTCTGTGTCTATGGAATACTGTGAGTCTATGAAATACTGTGTGTCTATGGAATGCTGTGCATCTAAGGAATGCTGTGTGTCTATGGAATGCTGTGTGTCTATGGAATGCGTGAGTCTGTGGAATGCTGTGCGTCTATGGAATGCTGTGTGTCTATGGAAAGCTGTATGTCTATGGAATGCTGTGCGTTTATGGAAAGCAGTGTGTCTATGGAAAGCTGTGTGTCTATGGAAAGCTGTATGTCTATGGAATGCTGTGCCTTTATGGAAAGCTGTATGTCTATGGAATGCTGTGTGTCTACGGAATTCTGTGCGTTTATGGAGAGCTGTTTGTCTATGGAAAGCTGTATGTCTATGGACTGTTGTGCGTTTCTGGAAAGCTGTGTGTCTATGGAATGCTGTGTGTCTATGGAATGCTATGCGTTTATGGAATGCTGTGTGTCTATGGAATGCTATGGGTTTATGGAATGCTGTGTGTTTATGGAAAGCTGTGTCTCTATGGAATGCTGTGAGTCTATGGAATGCTGTGTGTCTATGGAATGCTGTTTGTCTATGGAATGCTGTGCGTCTATGAAAAGCTGTGTGTCTATGGAAAGCTGTGAGTCTATGGAATGCTGTGTGTCTATAGAATGCTGTGCATCTATGGAATGCTGTGTGTCTATGGAATGTTGTGCGTCTATGGAATGCTGCGTGTTTATGGAATTCTGTGAGTCTATGGAATGCTGAGAGTCTATGGAATGCTGTGTATCTATGGAATGCTGTTTGTCTACGGAATACTGTGCGTCTATGAAAAGCTGTGTGTCTATGGAAAGCTGTGAGTCTATGGAATGTTGTGTGTCAATGGAATGCTGTTTGGAATGCTGTGCGTCTATGAAAAGCTGTGTGCCTATGGAAGGCTCTGAGGCTATGGAATGCTGTGAGTCTATGGAATGGTGTGTATCTATGGAATGCTGTGCATCTAAGGAATGCTGAGTGTCTATGGAATGCTGTGTGTCTATGGAAAGCTGTATGTCTAGGGAAGCTGTGTGTCTATAGAAAGCTGTATGTCTATGGAATGCTGTGCGTTTATGGAAAGCTGTGTGTCTATGGAAAGCTGTATGTCTCTGGAATGCTGTGCCTTTATGGAAAGCTGTATGTTTATGGAATGCTGTGTGTCTATGGAATGCTGTGCGTTTATGGAATGCTGTGCGTTTATGGAAAGCTGTATGTCTATGGAATGCTGTGCATTTATGGAAAGCTGTGTGTCTATGGAAAGCTGTATGTCTATGGAATGCTGTGGGTTTATGGAAAGCTGTGTGTTTATGGAAAGCTGTATGTCTATGGAATGCTGTGCGTTTACAGAAAGCTGTATGCCTATGGAATTCTGTTTGTCTATGTAATGCTGTGTATTTAAGGAAAGCTGTGTGTCTATGGAATACTGTGAGTCTATGAAATGCTGTGTGTCTATGGAATGCTGTGCATCTAAGGAATGCTGTGTGTCTATGGAATGCTGTGAGTCTATGGAATGCTGTGCGTCTATGGAATGCTGTGTGTTTATGGAATGCTGTGTGTCTATGGAAAGCTGTATGTCTATGGAATGCTGTGCGTTTATGGAAAGCAGTGTGTCTATGGAAAGCTGTGTGTCTATGGAATGCTGTGCGTCTATGGAATGCTGTGTGTTTATGGAATGCTGTGTGTCTATGGAAAGCTGTATGTCTATGGAATGCTGTGCGTTTATGGAAAGCTGAGTGTCTTTGGAAAGCTCTATGTCTATGGAATTCTGTGATTTTATGGAAAGCTGTGTGTCTATGGAAAGCTGTATGTCTATGGAATGCTGTGCCTTTATGGAAAGCTGTATGTCTATGGAATGCTGTGTGTCTATGGAATTCTGTGCGTTTATGAAGAGCTGTGTGGCCATGGAAAGCTGTATGTCTATGGAATGCTGTGCGTTTATGGAAAGCTGTATGTGTATGGAATGCTGTGCGTCTATGGAAAGCTATGTGTCTATGGAATGCTGTGTGTCTACGGAATGCTATGCGTTTATGTAAAGCTGTGTGTCTACGGAAAGCTGTATGTCTATGGAAAGCTGTGTGTCTCTGGAATGCTGGGTTTTTATGGAAAGCTGTGTGTCTATGGAAAGCTGTATGTCTATGGAATGCTGTGTGTTTATGGAAAGCTGTGTGTCTATGGAAAGCTGTATGTCTATGGAATGCTGTGCGTTTATGGAAAGCTGTGTGTCCATGGAAAGCTGTATGCCTATGGAATGCTGTGCGTTTAAGGAAAGCTGTTTGTCTATGGAATGTTGTGCGTCTATGAAAAGCTGTGTGTCTATGGAAAGCTGTGTATCTATGGAATGCTGTGCGTCTATGGAATGCTGAGTGTCTATGGAACGCTGAGTGTTTATGGAAAGCTGTGTGTCTATGGAATGCTGTGAATCTATGGAATGTTGTGTGTATATGGAATGCTGTGTGTCTATGGAATGCTGTGCGTCTATGAAAAGCTGTGTGTTTATGGAAACTGTGAGTCTATGGAATGCTGTGTGTCTATGGAAAGCTGTGTGTCTATGGAATGCTGAGTGTCTATGGAACGCTGAGTGTTTATGGAAAGCTGTGTGTCTATGGAATGCTGTGACTCTATGGAATGTTGTGTGTTTATGGAAAGCTGTGCGTCTATGGAATGCTGTGAGTCTATGGAATGGTTTGTGTCTATGGAATGCTGTGCATCTAAGGAATGCTGCGTGTCTATGGAATGCTGTGTGTTTAAGGAAATCTGTGTATCTATGGAATACTGTGAGTCTATGAAATACTGTGTCTCTATGGAATGCTGTGCATCTAAGGAATGCTGTATGTCTATGGAATGCTGTGTGCCTATGGAATGCGTGAGTCTATGGAATGCTGTGCGTCTATGGAATGCTGTGTGATTATGGACTGCTGTGTGTCTATGGAAAGCTGTATGTCTATGGAATGCTGTGCGTTTATGGAAAGCAGTGTGTCTATGGAAAGCTGTGTATATATGGAAAGCTGTATGTCTATCGAATGCTGTGCCTTTATGGAAAGCTGTATGTCTATGGAATGCTGTGTGTCTATGGAATTCTCTGCGTTTATGGAGATCTGTTTGTCTATGGAAAGCTGTATGTCTATGGACTGTTGTGCGTTTCTGGAAAGCTGTGTGTCTATGGAATGCTGTGTGTCTATGGAATGCTATGCGTTTATGGAATGCTGTGTGTTTATGGAAAGCTGTGTGTCTATAGAATGCTGTGTGTCTATGGAATTCTGTGCGTTTATGGAGAGCTGTGTGTCTATGGAAAGCTGTATGTCTATGGAATGCTGTGCGTTTATGGAAAGCTGTATGTCTATAGAGTGCTGTGCGTTTATGGAAAGTTGTATGTCTATGGAATGCTGTGCATTTATGGAAAGCGGTGTGTCTATGGAAAGCTGTATCTCTATGGACTGCTGTGCGTTTACGGAAAGCTGTTTGTCTATGGAATGCCGTGCATTCATGAAAAGCTGTCTGTCTATGGAAAGCTGTGAGTCTATGGAATGCTGTGTGGTATGGAATGCTGTGCGTCTATGGAATGGTGTGTGTCTATGGAAAGCTGTGTGTCTATCAAATGCTGTGCATCTATGGAATGCTGTGTGTCTATGGAATGCTGTGCATCTAAGGAATGCTGAGTGTCTATGGAATGCTGTGTGTTTATGGAAAGCTGTGTGTCTATGGATCGTTGTGTGTCTATGGAAAGCTGTGTGTCTATGGAAAGCTGTATGTCTATGGAATGCTGTGCGTTTATGGAAAGCTGTATGTCTATGGAAAGCTGTGTGTCTATGAAATGCTGTGCATCTATGGAATGCTGTGTGTCTATGGAATGGTGTGCGTCTATGGAATGCTGTGTGTTTCTGGAAAGCTGTGAGTCTATGGAATGCTGAGAGTTTATGGAATGCTGTGTGTCTATGGAATACTGTTTGTCTATGGAATGCTGGGCGTCTATGAAAAGTTGTGTGTCTATGGAAAGCTGTGAGTTTATGGAATGCTGTGTGTCTATGGAATGCTGTGCGTCTACGAAAAGATGTGTGTCTAAGGAATGCTGTGTGTCTATGCAAAGCTGTATGACTATGGAATTCTGTGTGACTATGGAATCCTGTGTGTCTATAGAAAGCTGTGTTTCTATGGAATGCTGTGTGTCTATGGAACGCTGTGTGTCTATGGAAAGCTATACATCTATGGAAAGTTGTGCGTCTATGGAAAGCAGTATTTCTATGGAAAGCAGTGTTTCTATGGAATGCTGTGCATCTATGAAATGCTGTGTGTCTATGGAATGGTGTGCGTCTATGGAATACTGTGTGTTTATGGAAAGCTGTGAGTCTATGGAATGCTGAGAGTCTATGGAATGCTGGGTGTCTATGGAATGCTGTTTGGAATGCTGTGCGTCTATGAAAACCTGTGTGTCTATGGAAAGCTGTGAGTCTATGGAACGCTGTGTGTCTATGGAATGCTGTGCGTCTATGGAATGGTGTGTGTCTATGGAATGCTTAGCATCTAAGGAATGCTGAGTGTTTATGGAATGCTGTGCGTCTATGGAATGCTGTGCGTCTATGGAATGCTCTGTGTTTATGGAAAGCTGTGTGTCTATGGAATGCTGTGTCTTTATGGAAAGCTGTGTGTCTATAGAATGCTGTGTGTCTATGGAATTCTGTGCGTTTACGGAGAGCTGTGTGTCTATGGAAAGCTGTATGTCTATGGAATGCTGTGCGTTTATGGAAAGCTGTATGTCTATAGAGTGCTGTGCGTTTATGGAAAGTTGTATGTCTATGGAATGCTGTGCATTTATGGAAAGCAGTGTGTCTATGGAAAGCTGTGTGTCTATGGAAAGCTGTATGTCTATGGAATGCTGTGCCTTTATGGAAAGCTGTATGTCTATGGAATGCTGTGTGTCTACGGAATTCTGTGCGTTTATGGAGAGCTGTTTGTCTATGGAAAGCTGTATGTCTATGGACTGTTGTGCGTTTCTGGAAAGCTGTGTGTCTATGGAATGCTGTGTGTCTATGGAATGCTATGCGTTTATGGAATGCTGTGTGTCTATGGAATGCTATGGGTTTATGGAATGCTGTGTGTTTATGGAAAGCTGTGTCTCTATGGAATGCTGTGAGTCTATGGAATGCTGTGTGTCTATGGAATGCTGTTTGTCTATGGAATGCTGTGCGTCTATGAAAAGCTGTGTGTCTATGGAAAGCTGTGAGTCTATGGAATGCTGTGTGTCTATAGAATGCTGTGCATCTATGGAATGCTGTGTGTCTATGGAATGTTGTGCGTCTATGGAATGCTGCGTGTTTATGGAATTCTGTGAGTCTATGGAATGCTGAGAGTCTATGGAATGCTGTGTATCTATGGAATGCTGTTTGTCTACGGAATACTGTGCGTCTATGAAAAGCTGTGTGTCTATGGAAAGCTGTGAGTCTATGGAATGTTGTGTGTCAATGGAATGCTGTTTGGAATGCTGTGCGTCTATGAAAAGCTGTGTGCCTATGGAAGGCTCTGAGGCTATGGAATGCTGTGAGTCTATGGAATGGTGTGTATCTATGGAATGCTGTGCATCTAAGGAATGCTGAGTGTCTATGGAATGCTGTGTGTCTATGGAAAGCTGTATGTCTAGGGAAGCTGTGTGTCTATAGAAAGCTGTATGTCTATGGAATGCTGTGCGTTTATGGAAAGCTGTGTGTCTATGGAAAGCTGTATGTCTCTGGAATGCTGTGCCTTTATGGAAAGCTGTATGTTTATGGAATGCTGTGTGTCTATGGAATGCTGTGCGTTTATGGAATGCTGTGCGTTTATGGAAAGCTGTATGTCTATGGAATGCTGTGCATTTATGGAAAGCTGTGTGTCTATGGAAAGCTGTATGTCTATGGAATGCTGTGGGTTTATGGAAAGCTGTGTGTTTATGGAAAGCTGTATGTCTATGGAATGCTGTGCGTTTACAGAAAGCTGTATGCCTATGGAATTCTGTTTGTCTATGTAATGCTGTGTATTTAAGGAAAGCTGTGTGTCTATGGAATACTGTGAGTCTATGAAATGCTGTGTGTCTATGGAATGCTGTGCATCTAAGGAATGCTGTGTGTCTATGGAATGCTGTGAGTCTATGGAATGCTGTGCGTCTATGGAATGCTGTGTGTTTATGGAATGCTGTGTGTCTATGGAAAGCTGTATGTCTATGGAATGCTGTGCGTTTATGGAAAGCAGTGTGTCTATGGAAAGCTGTGTGTCTATGGAATGCTGTGCGTCTATGGAATGCTGTGTGTTTATGGAATGCTGTGTGTCTATGGAAAGCTGTATGTCTATGGAATGCTGTGCGTTTATGGAAAGCTGAGTGTCTTTGGAAAGCTCTATGTCTATGGAATTCTGTGATTTTATGGAAAGCTGTGTGTCTATGGAAAGCTGTATGTCTATGGAATGCTGTGCCTTTATGGAAAGCTGTATGTCTATGGAATGCTGTGTGTCTATGGAATTCTGTGCGTTTATGAAGAGCTGTGTGGCCATGGAAAGCTGTATGTCTATGGAATGCTGTGCGTTTATGGAAAGCTGTATGTGTATGGAATGCTGTGCGTCTATGGAAAGCTATGTGTCTATGGAATGCTGTGTGTCTACGGAATGCTATGCGTTTATGTAAAGCTGTGTGTCTACGGAAAGCTGTATGTCTATGGAAAGCTGTGTGTCTCTGGAATGCTGGGTTTTTATGGAAAGCTGTGTGTCTATGGAAAGCTGTATGTCTATGGAATGCTGTGTGTTTATGGAAAGCTGTGTGTCTATGGAAAGCTGTATGTCTATGGAATGCTGTGCGTTTATGGAAAGCTGTGTGTCCATGGAAAGCTGTATGCCTATGGAATGCTGTGCGTTTAAGGAAAGCTGTTTGTCTATGGAATGTTGTGCGTCTATGAAAAGCTGTGTGTCTATGGAAAGCTGTGTATCTATGGAATGCTGTGCGTCTATGGAATGCTGAGTGTCTATGGAACGCTGAGTGTTTATGGAAAGCTGTGTGTCTATGGAATGCTGTGAATCTATGGAATGTTGTGTGTATATGGAATGCTGTGTGTCTATGGAATGCTGTGCGTCTATGAAAAGCTGTGTGTTTATGGAAACTGTGAGTCTATGGAATGCTGTGTGTCTATGGAAAGCTGTGTGTCTATGGAATGCTGAGTGTCTATGGAACGCTGAGTGTTTATGGAAAGCTGTGTGTCTATGGAATGCTGTGACTCTATGGAATGTTGTGTGTTTATGGAAAGCTGTGCGTCTATGGAATGCTGTGAGTCTATGGAATGGTTTGTGTCTATGGAATGCTGTGCATCTAAGGAATGCTGCGTGTCTATGGAATGCTGTGTGTTTAAGGAAATCTGTGTATCTATGGAATACTGTGAGTCTATGAAATACTGTGTCTCTATGGAATGCTGTGCATCTAAGGAATGCTGTATGTCTATGGAATGCTGTGTGCCTATGGAATGCGTGAGTCTATGGAATGCTGTGCGTCTATGGAATGCTGTGTGATTATGGACTGCTGTGTGTCTATGGAAAGCTGTATGTCTATGGAATGCTGTGCGTTTATGGAAAGCAGTGTGTCTATGGAAAGCTGTGTATATATGGAAAGCTGTATGTCTATCGAATGCTGTGCCTTTATGGAAAGCTGTATGTCTATGGAATGCTGTGTGTCTATGGAATTCTCTGCGTTTATGGAGATCTGTTTGTCTATGGAAAGCTGTATGTCTATGGACTGTTGTGCGTTTCTGGAAAGCTGTGTGTCTATGGAATGCTGTGTGTCTATGGAATGCTATGCGTTTATGGAATGCTGTGTGTTTATGGAAAGCTGTGTGTCTATAGAATGCTGTGTGTCTATGGAATTCTGTGCGTTTATGGAGAGCTGTGTGTCTATGGAAAGCTGTATGTCTATGGAATGCTGTGCGTTTATGGAAAGCTGTATGTCTATAGAGTGCTGTGCGTTTATGGAAAGTTGTATGTCTATGGAATGCTGTGCATTTATGGAAAGCGGTGTGTCTATGGAAAGCTGTATCTCTATGGACTGCTGTGCGTTTACGGAAAGCTGTTTGTCTATGGAATGCCGTGCATTCATGAAAAGCTGTCTGTCTATGGAAAGCTGTGAGTCTATGGAATGCTGTGTGGTATGGAATGCTGTGCGTCTATGGAATGGTGTGTGTCTATGGAAAGCTGTGTGTCTATCAAATGCTGTGCATCTATGGAATGCTGTGTGTCTATGGAATGCTGTGCATCTAAGGAATGCTGAGTGTCTATGGAATGCTGTGTGTTTATGGAAAGCTGTGTGTCTATGGATCGTTGTGTGTCTATGGAAAGCTGTGTGTCTATGGAAAGCTGTATGTCTATGGAATGCTGTGCGTTTATGGAAAGCTGTATGTCTATGGAAAGCTGTGTGTCTATGAAATGCTGTGCATCTATGGAATGCTGTGTGTCTATGGAATGGTGTGCGTCTATGGAATGCTGTGTGTTTCTGGAAAGCTGTGAGTCTATGGAATGCTGAGAGTTTATGGAATGCTGTGTGTCTATGGAATACTGTTTGTCTATGGAATGCTGGGCGTCTATGAAAAGTTGTGTGTCTATGGAAAGCTGTGAGTTTATGGAATGCTGTGTGTCTATGGAATGCTGTGCGTCTACGAAAAGATGTGTGTCTAAGGAATGCTGTGTGTCTATGCAAAGCTGTATGACTATGGAATTCTGTGTGACTATGGAATCCTGTGTGTCTATAGAAAGCTGTGTTTCTATGGAATGCTGTGTGTCTATGGAACGCTGTGTGTCTATGGAAAGCTATACATCTATGGAAAGTTGTGCGTCTATGGAAAGCAGTATTTCTATGGAAAGCAGTGTTTCTATGGAATGCTGTGCATCTATGAAATGCTGTGTGTCTATGGAATGGTGTGCGTCTATGGAATACTGTGTGTTTATGGAAAGCTGTGAGTCTATGGAATGCTGAGAGTCTATGGAATGCTGGGTGTCTATGGAATGCTGTTTGGAATGCTGTGCGTCTATGAAAACCTGTGTGTCTATGGAAAGCTGTGAGTCTATGGAACGCTGTGTGTCTATGGAATGCTGTGCGTCTATGGAATGGTGTGTGTCTATGGAATGCTTAGCATCTAAGGAATGCTGAGTGTTTATGGAATGCTGTGCGTCTATGGAATGCTGTGCGTCTATGGAATGCTCTGTGTTTATGGAAAGCTGTGTGTCTATGGAATGCTGTGTCTTTATGGAAAGCTGTGTGTCTATAGAATGCTGTGTGTCTATGGAATTCTGTGCGTTTACGGAGAGCTGTGTGTCTATGGAAAGCTGTATGTCTATGGAATGCTGTGCGTTTATGGAAAGCTGTATGTCTATAGAGTGCTGTGCGTTTATGGAAAGTTGTATGTCTATGGAATGCTGTGCATTTATGGAAAGCAGTGTGTCTATGGAAAGCTGTGTGTCTATGGAAAGCTGTATGTCTATGGAATGCTGTGCCTTTATGGAAAGCTGTATGTCTATGGAATGCTGTGTGTCTACGGAATTCTGTGCGTTTATGGAGAGCTGTTTGTCTATGGAAAGCTGTATGTCTATGGACTGTTGTGCGTTTCTGGAAAGCTGTGTGTCTATGGAATGCTGTGTGTCTATGGAATGCTATGCGTTTATGGAATGCTGTGTGTCTATGGAATGCTATGGGTTTATGGAATGCTGTGTGTTTATGGAAAGCTGTGTCTCTATGGAATGCTGTGAGTCTATGGAATGCTGTGTGTCTATGGAATGCTGTTTGTCTATGGAATGCTGTGCGTCTATGAAAAGCTGTGTGTCTATGGAAAGCTGTGAGTCTATGGAATGCTGTGTGTCTATAGAATGCTGTGCATCTATGGAATGCTGTGTGTCTATGGAATGTTGTGCGTCTATGGAATGCTGCGTGTTTATGGAATTCTGTGAGTCTATGGAATGCTGAGAGTCTATGGAATGCTGTGTATCTATGGAATGCTGTTTGTCTACGGAATACTGTGCGTCTATGAAAAGCTGTGTGTCTATGGAAAGCTGTGAGTCTATGGAATGTTGTGTGTCAATGGAATGCTGTTTGGAATGCTGTGCGTCTATGAAAAGCTGTGTGCCTATGGAAGGCTCTGAGGCTATGGAATGCTGTGAGTCTATGGAATGGTGTGTATCTATGGAATGCTGTGCATCTAAGGAATGCTGAGTGTCTATGGAATGCTGTGTGTCTATGGAAAGCTGTATGTCTAGGGAAGCTGTGTGTCTATAGAAAGCTGTATGTCTATGGAATGCTGTGCGTTTATGGAAAGCTGTGTGTCTATGGAAAGCTGTATGTCTCTGGAATGCTGTGCCTTTATGGAAAGCTGTATGTTTATGGAATGCTGTGTGTCTATGGAATGCTGTGCGTTTATGGAATGCTGTGCGTTTATGGAAAGCTGTATGTCTATGGAATGCTGTGCATTTATGGAAAGCTGTGTGTCTATGGAAAGCTGTATGTCTATGGAATGCTGTGGGTTTATGGAAAGCTGTGTGTTTATGGAAAGCTGTATGTCTATGGAATGCTGTGCGTTTACAGAAAGCTGTATGCCTATGGAATTCTGTTTGTCTATGTAATGCTGTGTATTTAAGGAAAGCTGTGTGTCTATGGAATACTGTGAGTCTATGAAATGCTGTGTGTCTATGGAATGCTGTGCATCTAAGGAATGCTGTGTGTCTATGGAATGCTGTGAGTCTATGGAATGCTGTGCGTCTATGGAATGCTGTGTGTTTATGGAATGCTGTGTGTCTATGGAAAGCTGTATGTCTATGGAATGCTGTGCGTTTATGGAAAGCAGTGTGTCTATGGAAAGCTGTGTGTCTATGGAATGCTGTGCGTCTATGGAATGCTGTGTGTTTATGGAATGCTGTGTGTCTATGGAAAGCTGTATGTCTATGGAATGCTGTGCGTTTATGGAAAGCTGAGTGTCTTTGGAAAGCTCTATGTCTATGGAATTCTGTGATTTTATGGAAAGCTGTGTGTCTATGGAAAGCTGTATGTCTATGGAATGCTGTGCCTTTATGGAAAGCTGTATGTCTATGGAATGCTGTGTGTCTATGGAATTCTGTGCGTTTATGAAGAGCTGTGTGGCCATGGAAAGCTGTATGTCTATGGAATGCTGTGCGTTTATGGAAAGCTGTATGTGTATGGAATGCTGTGCGTCTATGGAAAGCTATGTGTCTATGGAATGCTGTGTGTCTACGGAATGCTATGCGTTTATGTAAAGCTGTGTGTCTACGGAAAGCTGTATGTCTATGGAAAGCTGTGTGTCTCTGGAATGCTGGGTTTTTATGGAAAGCTGTGTGTCTATGGAAAGCTGTATGTCTATGGAATGCTGTGTGTTTATGGAAAGCTGTGTGTCTATGGAAAGCTGTATGTCTATGGAATGCTGTGCGTTTATGGAAAGCTGTGTGTCCATGGAAAGCTGTATGCCTATGGAATGCTGTGCGTTTAAGGAAAGCTGTTTGTCTATGGAATGTTGTGCGTCTATGAAAAGCTGTGTGTCTATGGAAAGCTGTGTATCTATGGAATGCTGTGCGTCTATGGAATGCTGAGTGTCTATGGAACGCTGAGTGTTTATGGAAAGCTGTGTGTCTATGGAATGCTGTGAATCTATGGAATGTTGTGTGTATATGGAATGCTGTGTGTCTATGGAATGCTGTGCGTCTATGAAAAGCTGTGTGTTTATGGAAACTGTGAGTCTATGGAATGCTGTGTGTCTATGGAAAGCTGTGTGTCTATGGAATGCTGAGTGTCTATGGAACGCTGAGTGTTTATGGAAAGCTGTGTGTCTATGGAATGCTGTGACTCTATGGAATGTTGTGTGTTTATGGAAAGCTGTGCGTCTATGGAATGCTGTGAGTCTATGGAATGGTTTGTGTCTATGGAATGCTGTGCATCTAAGGAATGCTGCGTGTCTATGGAATGCTGTGTGTTTAAGGAAATCTGTGTATCTATGGAATACTGTGAGTCTATGAAATACTGTGTCTCTATGGAATGCTGTGCATCTAAGGAATGCTGTATGTCTATGGAATGCTGTGTGCCTATGGAATGCGTGAGTCTATGGAATGCTGTGCGTCTATGGAATGCTGTGTGATTATGGACTGCTGTGTGTCTATGGAAAGCTGTATGTCTATGGAATGCTGTGCGTTTATGGAAAGCAGTGTGTCTATGGAAAGCTGTGTATATATGGAAAGCTGTATGTCTATCGAATGCTGTGCCTTTATGGAAAGCTGTATGTCTATGGAATGCTGTGTGTCTATGGAATTCTCTGCGTTTATGGAGATCTGTTTGTCTATGGAAAGCTGTATGTCTATGGACTGTTGTGCGTTTCTGGAAAGCTGTGTGTCTATGGAATGCTGTGTGTCTATGGAATGCTATGCGTTTATGGAATGCTGTGTGTTTATGGAAAGCTGTGTGTCTATAGAATGCTGTGTGTCTATGGAATTCTGTGCGTTTATGGAGAGCTGTGTGTCTATGGAAAGCTGTATGTCTATGGAATGCTGTGCGTTTATGGAAAGCTGTATGTCTATAGAGTGCTGTGCGTTTATGGAAAGTTGTATGTCTATGGAATGCTGTGCATTTATGGAAAGCGGTGTGTCTATGGAAAGCTGTATCTCTATGGACTGCTGTGCGTTTACGGAAAGCTGTTTGTCTATGGAATGCCGTGCATTCATGAAAAGCTGTCTGTCTATGGAAAGCTGTGAGTCTATGGAATGCTGTGTGGTATGGAATGCTGTGCGTCTATGGAATGGTGTGTGTCTATGGAAAGCTGTGTGTCTATCAAATGCTGTGCATCTATGGAATGCTGTGTGTCTATGGAATGCTGTGCATCTAAGGAATGCTGAGTGTCTATGGAATGCTGTGTGTTTATGGAAAGCTGTGTGTCTATGGATCGTTGTGTGTCTATGGAAAGCTGTGTGTCTATGGAAAGCTGTATGTCTATGGAATGCTGTGCGTTTATGGAAAGCTGTATGTCTATGGAAAGCTGTGTGTCTATGAAATGCTGTGCATCTATGGAATGCTGTGTGTCTATGGAATGGTGTGCGTCTATGGAATGCTGTGTGTTTCTGGAAAGCTGTGAGTCTATGGAATGCTGAGAGTTTATGGAATGCTGTGTGTCTATGGAATACTGTTTGTCTATGGAATGCTGGGCGTCTATGAAAAGTTGTGTGTCTATGGAAAGCTGTGAGTTTATGGAATGCTGTGTGTCTATGGAATGCTGTGCGTCTACGAAAAGATGTGTGTCTAAGGAATGCTGTGTGTCTATGCAAAGCTGTATGACTATGGAATTCTGTGTGACTATGGAATCCTGTGTGTCTATAGAAAGCTGTGTTTCTATGGAATGCTGTGTGTCTATGGAACGCTGTGTGTCTATGGAAAGCTATACATCTATGGAAAGTTGTGCGTCTATGGAAAGCAGTATTTCTATGGAAAGCAGTGTTTCTATGGAATGCTGTGCATCTATGAAATGCTGTGTGTCTATGGAATGGTGTGCGTCTATGGAATACTGTGTGTTTATGGAAAGCTGTGAGTCTATGGAATGCTGAGAGTCTATGGAATGCTGGGTGTCTATGGAATGCTGTTTGGAATGCTGTGCGTCTATGAAAACCTGTGTGTCTATGGAAAGCTGTGAGTCTATGGAACGCTGTGTGTCTATGGAATGCTGTGCGTCTATGGAATGGTGTGTGTCTATGGAATGCTTAGCATCTAAGGAATGCTGAGTGTTTATGGAATGCTGTGCGTCTATGGAATGCTGTGCGTCTATGGAATGCTCTGTGTTTATGGAAAGCTGTGTGTCTATGGAATGCTGTGTCTTTATGGAAAGCTGTGTGTCTATAGAATGCTGTGTGTCTATGGAATTCTGTGCGTTTACGGAGAGCTGTGTGTCTATGGAAAGCTGTATGTCTATGGAATGCTGTGCGTTTATGGAAAGCTGTATGTCTATAGAGTGCTGTGCGTTTATGGAAAGTTGTATGTCTATGGAATGCTGTGCATTTATGGAAAGCAGTGTGTCTATGGAAAGCTGTGTGTCTATGGAAAGCTGTATGTCTATGGAATGCTGTGCCTTTATGGAAAGCTGTATGTCTATGGAATGCTGTGTGTCTACGGAATTCTGTGCGTTTATGGAGAGCTGTTTGTCTATGGAAAGCTGTATGTCTATGGACTGTTGTGCGTTTCTGGAAAGCTGTGTGTCTATGGAATGCTGTATGTCTATGGAATGCTATGCGTTTATGGAATGCTGTGTGTTTATGGAAAGCTGTGTGTCTATGGAATGCTGTGAGTCTATGGAATGCTGTGTGTCTATGGAATGCTGTTTGTCTATGGAATGCTGTGCGTCTATGAAAAGCTGTGTGTCTATGGAATGTTGTGCGTCTATGGAATGCTGCGTGTTTATGGAAAGCTGTGAGTCTATGGAATGCTGAGAGTCTATGGAATGCTGTGTATCTATGCAATGCTGTTTGTCTACGGAATACTGTGCGTCTATGAAAAGCTGTGTGTCTATGGAAAGCTGTGAGTCTATGGAATGCTGTGTGTCTATGGAATGCTGTTTGGAATGCTGTGCGTCTATGAAAAGCTGTGTGCCTATGGAAGGCTGTGAGGCTATGGAATGCTGTGCGTCTATGGAATGGTGTGTGTCTATGGAATGCTGTGCATCTAAGGAATGCTGAGTGTCTATGGAATGCTGTGAGTCTATGGAAAGCTGTATGTCTAGGGAAGCTATGTGTCTATAGAAAGCTGTATGTCTATGGAATGCTGTGCGTTTATGGAAAGCTGTGTGTCTATGGAAAGCTGTATGTCTCTGGAATGCTGTGCCTTTATGGAAAGCTGTATGTTTATGGAATGCTGTGTGTCTATGGAATGCTGTGCGTTTATGGAATGCTGTGCGTTTATGGAAGGCTGTATGTCTAAGGAATGCTGTGCATTTATGGAAAGCTGTGTGTCTATGGAAAGCTGTATGTCTATGGAATGCTGTGGGTTTATGGAAAGCTGTGCGTTTATGGAAAGCTGTATGTCTATGGAATGCTGTGCGTCTATGGAAAGCTATGTGTCTATGGAATGCTGTGTGTCTACGGAATGCTATGCGTTTATGTAAAGCTGTGTGTCTAAGGAAAGCTGTATGTCTATGGAAAGCTGTGTGTCTCTGGAATGCTGGGTTTTTATGGAAAGCTGTGTGTCTATGGAAACCTGTATGTCTATGGAATGCTGTGTGTTTATGGAAAGCTGTGTGTCTATGGAATGCTGTGCGTTTATGGAAAGCTGTGTGTCCATGGAAAGCTGTATGTCTATGGAATGCTCTGCGTTTAAGGAAAGCTGTTTGTCTATGGAATGTTGTGCGTCTATGAAAAGCTGTGTGTCGATGGAAAGCTGTGAGTCTATGGAATGCTGTGTGTCTATGGAATGCTGTGTGTTTATGGAAAGCTGTGTGTCTATGGAAAGCTGTATGTCTATGGAATGCTGTGCGTTTATGGAAAGCTGTGTGTCCATGGAAAGCTGTGCGTTTATGGAAAGCTGTGTGTCCATGGAAAGCTGTATGTCTATGGAAAGCTCTGCGTTTAAGGAAAGCTGTTTGTCTATGGAATGTTGTGCGTCTATGAAAAGCTGTGTGTCTATGGAAAGCTGTGAGTCTATGGAATGCTGTGTGTCTATGGAATGCTGTGTGTTTATTGAAAGCTGTGTGTCTATGGAAAGCTGTATGTCTATGGAATGCTGTGCGTTTATGGAAAGCTGTGTGTCCATGGAAAGCTGTATGTCTATTGAATGCTGTGCGTTTAAGGAAAGCTGTTTGTCTATGGAATGTTGTGCGTCTATGAAAAGCTGTGTGTCTATGGAAAGCTCTGAGTCTATGAAATGCTGTGTGCCTATGAAATGCTGTGCGTCTATGGAATGCTGAGCGTCTATGGAACGCTGAGTGTTTATGGAAAGCTGTGTGTCTATGGAAAGCTGCGAATCTATGGAATGTTGTGTGTATATGGAATGCTGTGTGTCTATGGAATGCTGTGCGTCTATGAAAAGCTGTGTCTTTATGGAAACTGTGAGTCTATGGAATGCTGTGTGTCTATGGAAAGCTGTGTGTCTATGGAATGCTGAGTGTCTATGGAATGCTGAGTGTTTATGGAAAGCTGTGAGTCTATGGAATGCTGTGACTCTATGGAATGTTGTGTGTTTATGGAAAGCCGTGTGTCTATGGAATGCTGTTAGTCTATGGAATGCTGTGTGTCTATGGAATGCTGTGCATCTAAGGAATGCTGCGTGTCTATGGAATGCTGTGTGTTTAAGGAAAGCTCTGTGTCTATGGAATACTGTGAGTCTATGAAATACTGTGTGTCTATGGAATGCTGTGCATCTAAGGAATGCTGTGTGTCTATGGAATGCTGTGTGTCTATGGAATGCGTGAGTCTGTGGAATGCTGTGCGTCTATGGAATGCTGTGTGTCTATGGAAAGCTGTATGTCTATGGAATGCTGTGCGTTTATGGAAAGCAGTGTGTCTATGGAAAGCTGTGTGTCTATGGAAAGCTGTATGTCTATGGAATGCTGTGCCTTTATGGAAAGCTGTATGTCTATGGAATGCTGTGTGTCTACGGAATTCTGTGCGTTTATGGAGAGCTGTTTGTCTATGGAAAGCTGTATGTCTATGGACTGTTGTGCGTTTCTGGAAAGCTGTGTGTCTATGGAATGCTGTGTGTCTATGGAATGCTATGCGTTTATGGAATGCTGTGTGTCTATGGAATGCTATGGGTTTATGGAATGCTGTGTGTTTATGGAAAGCTGTGTCTCTATGGAATGCTGTGAGTCTATGGAATGCTGTGTGTCTATGGAATGCTGTTTGTCTATGGAATGCTGTGCGTCTATGAAAAGCTGTGTGTCTATGGAAAGCTGTGAGTCTATGGAATGCTGTGTGTCTATAGAATGCTGTGCATCTATGGAATGCTGTGTGTCTATGGAATGTTGTGCGTCTATGGAATGCTGCGTGTTTATGGAATTCTGTGAGTCTATGGAATGCTGAGAGTCTATGGAATGCTGTGTATCTATGGAATGCTGTTTGTCTACGGAATACTGTGCGTCTATGAAAAGCTGTGTGTCTATGGAAAGCTGTGAGTCTATGGAATGTTGTGTGTCAATGGAATGCTGTTTGGAATGCTGTGCGTCTATGAAAAGCTGTGTGCCTATGGAAGGCTCTGAGGCTATGGAATGCTGTGAGTCTATGGAATGGTGTGTATCTATGGAATGCTGTGCATCTAAGGAATGCTGAGTGTCTATGGAATGCTGTGTGTCTATGGAAAGCTGTATGTCTAGGGAAGCTGTGTGTCTATAGAAAGCTGTATGTCTATGGAATGCTGTGCGTTTATGGAAAGCTGTGTGTCTATGGAAAGCTGTATGTCTCTGGAATGCTGTGCCTTTATGGAAAGCTGTATGTTTATGGAATGCTGTGTGTCTATGGAATGCTGTGCGTTTATGGAATGCTGTGCGTTTATGGAAAGCTGTATGTCTATGGAATGCTGTGCATTTATGGAAAGCTGTGTGTCTATGGAAAGCTGTATGTCTATGGAATGCTGTGGGTTTATGGAAAGCTGTGTGTTTATGGAAAGCTGTATGTCTATGGAATGCTGTGCGTTTACAGAAAGCTGTATGCCTATGGAATTCTGTTTGTCTATGTAATGCTGTGTATTTAAGGAAAGCTGTGGGTCTATGGAATACTGTGAGTCTATGAAATGCTGTGTGTCTATGGAATGCTGTGCATCTAAGGAATGCTGTGTGTCTATGGAATGCTGTGAGTCTATGGAATGCTGTGCGTCTATGGAATGCTGTGTGTTTATGGAATGCTGTGTGTCTATGGAAAGCTGTATGTCTATGGAATGCTGTGCGTTTATGGAAAGCAGTGTGTCTATGGAAAGCTGTGTGTCTATGGAATGCTGTGCGTCTATGGAATGCTGTGTGTTTATGGAATGCTGTGTGTCTATGGAAAGCTGTATGTCTATGGAATGCTGTGCGTTTATGGAAAGCTGAGTGTCTTTGGAAAGCTCTATGTCTATGGAATTCTGTGATTTTATGGAAAGCTGTGTGTCTATGGAAAGCTGTATGTCTATGGAATGCTGTGCCTTTATGGAAAGCTGTATGTCTATGGAATGCTGTGTGTCTATGGAATTCTGTGCGTTTATGAAGAGCTGTGTGGCCATGGAAAGCTGTATGTCTATGGAATGCTGTGCGTTTATGGAAAGCTGTATGTGTATGGAATGCTGTGCGTCTATGGAAAGCTATGTGTCTATGGAATGCTGTGTGTCTACGGAATGCTATGCGTTTATGTAAAGCTGTGTGTCTACGGAAAGCTGTATGTCTATGGAAAGCTGTGTGTCTCTGGAATGCTGGGTTTTTATGGAAAGCTGTGTGTCTATGGAAAGCTGTATGTCTATGGAATGCTGTGTGTTTATGGAAAGCTGTGTGTCTATGGAAAGCTGTATGTCTATGGAATGCTGTGCGTTTATGGAAAGCTGTGTGTCCATGGAAAGCTGTATGCCTATGGAATGCTGTGCGTTTAAGGAAAGCTGTTTGTCTATGGAATGTTGTGCGTCTATGAAAAGCTGTGTGTCTATGGAAAGCTGTGAGTCTATGGAATGCTGTGTGTCTATGGAATGCTGTGTATCTATGGAATGCTGTGCGTCTATGGAATGCTGAGTGTCTATGGAACGCTGAGTGTTTATGGAAAGCTGTGTGTCTATGGAATGCTGTGAATCTATAGAATGTTGTGTGTATATGGAATGCTGTGTGTCTATGGAATGCTGTGCGTCTATGAAAAGCTGTGTGTTTATGGAAACTGTGAGTCTATGGAATGCTGTGTGTCTATGGAAAGCTGTGTGTCTATGGAATGCTGAGTGTCTATGGAACGCTGAGTGTTTATGGAAAGCTGTGTGTCTATGGAATGCTGTGACTCTATGGAATGTTGTGTGTTTATGGAAAGCTGTGCGTCTATGGAATGCTGTGAGTCTATGGAATGGTGTGTGTCTATGGAATGCTGTGCATCTAAGGAATGCTGCGTGTCTATGGAATGCTGTGTGTTTAAGGAAATCTGTGTATCTATGGAATACTGTGAGTCTATGAAATACTGTGTCTCTATGGAATGCTGTGCATCTAAGGAATGCTGTATGTCTATGGAATGCTGTGTGCCTATGGAATGCGTGAGTCTATGGAATGCTGTGCGTCTATGGAATGCTGTGTGATTATGGACTGCTGTGTGTCTATGGAAAGCTGTATGTCTATGGAATGCTGTGCGTTTATGGAAAGCAGTGTGTCTATGGAAAGCTGTGTATATATGGAAAGCTGTATGTCTATCGAATGCTGTGCCTTTATGGAAAGCTGTATGTCTATGGAATGCTGTGTGTCTATGGAATTCTCTGCGTTTATGGAGATCTGTTTGTCTATGGAAAGCTGTATGTCTATGGACTGTTGTGCGTTTCTGGAAAGCTGTGTGTCTATGGAATGCTGTGTGTCTATGGAATGCTATGCGTTTATGGAATGCTGTGTGTCTACGGAATGCTATGCGTTTATGGAATGCTGTGTGTTTATGGAAAGCTGTGTCTCTATGGAATGCTGTGAGTCTATGGAATGCTGTGTGTCTATGGAATGCTGTTTGTCTATGGAATGCTGTGCGTCTATGAAAAGCTGTGTGTCTATGGAAAGCTGTGAGTCTATGAAATGCTGTGTGTCTATGGAATGCTGTGCATCTATGGAATGCTGTGTGTCTATGGAATGTTGTGCGTCTATGGAATGCTGCGTGTTTATGGAAAGCTGTGAGTCTATGGAATGCTGAGAGTCTATGGAATGCTGTGTATCTATGGAATGCTGTTTGTCTACAGAATACTGTGCGTCTATGAAAAGCTGTGTGTCTATGGAAAGCTGTGAGTCTATGGAATGCTGTGTGTCTATGGAATGCTGTTTGGAATGCTGTGCGTCTATGAAAAGCTGTGTGCCTATGGAAGGCTGTGAGGCTATGGAATGCTGTGCGTCTATGGAATGGTGTGTGTCTATGGAATGCTGTGCATCTAAGGAATGCTGAGTGTCTATGGAAAGCTGTATGTCTATGGAATGCTGTGCGTTTATGGAAAGCTGTATGTTTATGGAATGCTGTGTGTCTATGCAATGCTGTGCGTTTATGGAATGCTGTGCGTTTATGGAAAGCTGTATGTCTATGGAATGCTGTGCATTTATGAAAAGCTGTGTGTCTATGGAAAGCTGTATGTCTATGGAATGCTGTGGGTTTATAGAAAGCTGTGTGTTTATGGAAAGCTGTATGTCTATGGAATTCTGTGTGTCTACGGAATTCTGTGCGTTTATGGAGAGCTGTTTGTCTAAGGAAAGCTGTATGTCTATGGACTGTTGTGCGTTTCTGGAAAGCTGTGTGTCTATGGAATGCTGTGTGTCTATGGAATGCTATGCGTTTATGGAATGCTGTGTGTCTACGGAATGCTATGCGTTTATGGAATGCTGTGTGTTTATGGAAAGCTGTGTCTCTATGGAATGCTGTGAGTCTATGGAATGCTGTGTGTCTATGGAATGCTGTTTGTCTATGGAATGCTGTGCGTCTATGAAAAGCTGTGTGTCTATGGAAAGCTGTGAGTCTATGGAATGCTGTGTGTCTATGGAATGCTGTGCATCTATGGAATGCTGTGTGTCTATGGAATGTTGTGGGTCTATGGAATGCTGCGTGTTTATGTAAAGCTGTGAGTCTATGGAATGCTGAGAGTCTATGGAATGCTGTGTATCTATGGAATGCTGTTTGTCTACAGAATACTGTGCGTCTATGAAAAGCTGTGTGTCTATGGAAAGCTGTGAGTCTATGGAATGCTGTGTGTCTATGGAATGCTGTTTGGAATGCTGTGCGTCTATGAAAAGCTGTGTGCCTATGGAAGGCTCTGAGGCTATGGAATGCTGTGCGTCTATGGAATGGTGTGTGTCTATGGAATGCTGTGCATCTAAGGAATGCTGAGTGTCTATGGAATGCTGTGTGTCTATGGAAAGCTGTATATCTAGGGAAGCTGTGTGTCTATAGAAAGCTGTATGTCTATGGAATGCTGTGCGTTTATGGAAAGCTGTGTGTCTATGGAAAGCTGTATGTCTCTGGAATGCTGTGCCTTTATGGAAAGCTGTATGTTTATGGAATGCTGTGTGTCTATGGAATGCTGTGCGTTTATGGAATGCTGTGCGTTTATGGAAAGCTGTATGTCTATGGAATGCTGTGCATTTATGGAAAGCTGTGTGTCTATGGAAAGCTGTATGTCTATGGAATGCTGTGGGTTTATGGAAAGCTGTGTGTTTATGGAAAGCTGTATGTCTATGGAATGCTGTGCGTTTACAGAAAGCTGTATGTCTATGGAATTCTGTTTGTCTATGTAATACTGTGTATTTAAGGAAAGCTGTGTGTCTATGGAATACTGTGAGTCTATGAAATGCTGTGTGTCTATGGAATGCTGTGCATCTAAGGAATGCTGTGTGTCTATGGAATGCTGTGAGTCTATGGAATGCTGTGCGTCTATGGAATGCTGTGTGTTTATGGAATGCTGTGTGTCTATGGAAAGCTGTATGTCTATGGAATGCTGTGCGTTTATGGAAAGCAGTGTGTCTATGGAAAACGGTGTGTCTATGGAATGCTGTGCGTCTATGGAATTCTGTGTGTTTATGGAATGCTGTGTGTCTATGGAAAGCTGTATGTCTATGGAATGCTGTGCGTTTATGGAAAGCTGAGTGTCTATGGAAAGCTGTATGTCTATGGAATTCTGTGATTTTATGGAAACCTGTGTGTCTATGGAAAGCTGTATGTCTATGGAATGCTGTGCCTTTATGGAAAGCTGTATGTCTATGGAATGCTGTGTGTCTATGGAATTCTGTGCGTTTATGAAGAGCTGTGTGTCCATGGAAAGCTGTATGTCTATGGAATGCTGTGCGTTTATGGAAAGCTGTATGTCTATGGAATGCTGTGCGTCTATGGAAAGCTATGTGTCTATGGAATGCTGTGTGTCTACGGAATGCTATGCGTTTATGTAAAGCTGTGTGTCTACGGAAAGCTGTATGTCTATGGAAAGCTGTGTGTCTCTGGAATACTGGGTTTTTATGGAAAGCTGTGTGTCTATGGAAAGCTGTATGTCTATGGAATGCTGTGTGTTTATGGAAAGCTGTGTGTCTATGGAAAGCTGTATGTCTATGGAATGCTGTGCGTTTATGGAAAGCTGTGTGTCCATGGAAAGCTGTATGTCTATGGAATGCTGTGCGTTTAAGGAAAGCTGTTCGTCTATGGAATGTTGTGCGTCTATGAAAAGCTGTGTGTCTATGGAAAGCTGTGAGTCTATGGAATGCTGTGTGTCTATGGAATGCTGTGTGTTTATGGAAAGCTGTGTGTCTATGGAAAGCTGTATGTCTATGGAATGCTCTGCGTTTATGGAAAGCTGTGTGTCCATGGAAAGCTGTATGTCTATGGAATGCTGTGCGTTTAAGGAAAGCTGTTTGTCTATGGAATGTTGTGCGTCTATGAAAAGCTGTGTGTCTATGGAAAGCTGTGAGTCTATGGAATGCTGTGTGTCTATGGAATGCTGTGCGTCTATGGAATGCTGAGTGTCTATGGAACGCTGAGTGTTTATGGAAAGCTGTGTGTCTATGGAATGCTGTGAATCTATGGAATGTTGTGTGTATATGGAATGCTGTGTGTCTATGGAATGCTGTGCGTCTATGAAAAGCTGTGTGTTTATGGAAACTGTGAGTCTATGGAATGCTGTGTGTCTATGGAAAGCTGTGTGTCTATGGAATGCTGAGTGTCTATGGAACGCTGAGTGTTAATGGAAAGCTGTGTGTCTATGGAATGCTGTGAGTCTATGGAATGTTGTGTGTTTATGGAAAGCTGTGTGTCTATGGAATGCTGTGAGTCTATGGAATGGTGTGTTTCTATGGAATGCTGTGCATCTAAGGAATGCTGCGTGTCTATGGAATGCTGTGTGTTTAAGGAAAGCTGTGTGTATATGGAATACTGTGAGTCTATGAAATACTGTGTCTCTATGGAATGCTGTGCATCTAAGGAATGCTGTATGTCTATGGAATGCTGTGTGCCTATGGAATGCGTGAGTCTATGGAATGCTGTGTGTTTATGGAATGCTGTGTGTCTATGGAAAGCTGTGTATCTATGGAAAGCTGTATGTCTATGGAATGCTGTGCCTTTATGGAAAGCTGTATGTCTATGGAATGCTGTGTGTCTATGGAATTCTGTGCGTTTATGGAGAGCTGTTTGTCTATGGAAAGCTGTATGTCTATGGACTGTTGTGCGTTTCTGGAAAGCTGTGTGTCTATGGAATGCTGTGTGTCTATGGAATGCTATGCGTTTATGGAATGCTGTGTGTTTATGGAAAGCTGTGTGTCTATGGAATGCTGTGAGTCTATGGAATGCTGTGTGTCTATGGAATGCTGTTTGTCCATGGAAAGCTGTGAGTCTATGGAATGCTGTGTGTCCATGGAATGCTGTTTGGAATGCTGTGCGTCTATGAAAAGCTGTGTCCCTATGGAAGGCTGTGAGGCTATGGAATGCTGTGTGTCCATGGAATGCTGTGAGTCTATGGAATGCTGTGTGTCTATGGAATGCTGTGCATCTAAGGAATGCTGTGTGTCTAAGGAATGCTGTGTGTCTATGGAATGCTGTGAGTCTATGGAATGCTGTGCGTCTATGGAATGCTGTGTGTTTATGGAAAGCTGTGTGTCTACGGAAAGCTGTATGTCTATGGAATGCTGTGCGTTTATGGAAAGCTGTGTGTCAATGCAAAGCTGTGTGTCTATGGAATGCTGTGCCTTTATGGAAAGCTGTATGTCTATGGAATGCTGTGCGTCTATGGAATGCTGTGTCTCTATGCAATGCTGTGAGTCTATGGAATGATCTGCGTTTATGGAAAGCAGTGTATCTATGGATAGCTGTATGTCTATGGAATGCTGTGCGTTTACGGAAAGCTGTTTGTCTATGGAATGCTGTACGTCTATGAAAAGCTGTGTGTCTATGGAAAGCTGTGAGTCTATGGAATGCTGTGTGTCTATGGAATGCTGTGCGTCTATGGAATGGTGTGAGTCTATGGAAAGCTGTGTGTCTATGGAATGCTGTGTGTCTATGAAATGTTGTGCATCTATGGAATGCTGTGTGTCTATGGAATGCTGTGCATCTAAGGAATGCTGAGTGTCTATGGAATGCTGAGTGTTTATGGAAAGCTGTGTGTCTATGGAATGCTGTGAGTCTATGCAATGCTGTGTGTCTATGGAATGCTGTGCATCTAAGGAATGCTGTGTGTCTATGGACTGCTGTGTGTTTATGGAATGCTGTGAGTCTATGGAATGCTGTGAGTCTATGGAATGCTGTGTGTCTATAGAATGCTGTATCTCTATGGAATGCTGTGCGTCTATGGAATGGTGTGTGTCTATGGAATGCTGTGCATCTAAGGAATGCTGTGTGTCTATGGAATGCTGTGTGTTTATGGAAAGCTCTGTGTCTTTGGAATGCTGTGAGTCTATGGAATGCTGTTTGTCTATGGAATGCTGTGCATCTAAGGAATGCTGTGTGTCTAAGGAATGCTGTGTGTCTATGGAATGCTGTGCGTCTATGGAAAGCTGTGAGTCTATGGAATGCTGTGAGTCTATGGAAAGCTGTGTGTCTATGGAAAGCTGTATGTCTATGGAATGCTGTGCCTTTATGGAAAGCTGTATGTCTATGGAATGCTGTGTGTCTATGGAATTCTGTGCGTTTATGGAGAGCTGTGTGTCTATGGAAATCTGTATGTCTATAGAATGCTGTGCGTTTATGGAAAGCTGTATTTCTATGGAGTGCTGTGCGTTTATGGAAAGCTGTATGTCTATGGAATGCTGTGCGTTTACAGAAAGCTGTATGTCGATGGAATTCTGTGTGTCTATGGAATGCTGTGTGTTTAAGGAAAGCTGTGTGTCTAAGGAATGCTGTGTGTCTATGGAATGCTGTGTGTCTATGGAATGCTGTGAGTCTACGGAATGCTGTGCGTCTATGGAATGCTGTGTGTTTATGGAAAGCAGTGTGTCTATGGAAAGCTGTGTGTCTATGGAAAGCTGTATGTCTATGGAATGCTGTGCTTTTGTGGAAAGCTGTGTGTCTATGGAAAGCTGTATGTCTATGGAATGCTGTGCCTTTATGGAAAGCTGTGTGTCTATGGAAAGCTGTATGTCTTTGGAATGCTGTGCGTTTATGGAAAGCTGTATGTCTATGGAATGCTGTGTGTCTATGGATTTCTGTGCGTTTATGGAGAGCTGTGTGTCTATGGAAAGCTGTGTGTCTATGGAATGGTATGTGTTTATGGAAAGCTGTGTGTCTATGGAAAGCTGTGTGTCTATGGAATGCTGTATGTCTATGGAAAGCTGTGTGTCTATGGAATGCTGTGTGTTTATGGAATGCTGTTTGTCTATGGAATGTTGTGCATCTATGAAAAGCTGTGTGTCTATGGAAAGCTGTGCGTCTATGGAATGCTGTGTGTCTATGGAATGCTGCGCGTCTATGGAATGCTGTGTGTCTATGGAATGCTGTGCATCTAAGGAATGCTGTGTGTCTATGGGATGCTGTGTGTCTATGGAATGCTGTGCGTCAATGGAATGGTGTGCGTCTATGGAATGCTGTGTGTTTATGGAATGCTGTGTGTCTATGGAAAACTGTATGTCTATGGAATGCTGTGCGTTTATGGAAAGCTGTATGTCTATGGAAAGCTGTGTGTCTATGGAAAGCTGTGCGTTTATGGAAAGCTGTATGTCTATGGAATGCTGTGCGTTTATGGGAAGCTGTGTGTCTATGGAAAGCTGTATGTCTATGGAATGCTGTATGTTTATGGAGAGCTGTGTGTCTATGGAATGCTGTATGTCTATGAAAAGCTGTGCGACTATGTAATGCCGTGTCTAAGGGAAGCTGTGCGTCTATGTAATGTTGCGCACCTATGGAATGCTGTGCGTCTATGGAAAGCTGTGTGCCTAAGGAATGCTGTGTGTCTATGGAATGCTGTGCGTCTATGGAAAGCTGTGTGTCTATGGAATGCTGTGTGTTTACGGAAATCTGTGCGTCTATGGAATGGTGTGCGTCTATGGAATGCTGTGTGTTTATGGAATGGTGTGTGTGTATGAAAAGCTGTGCGACTATGTAATGCCGTGTCTAAAGGAAGCTGTGCGTCTATGTAATGTTGTGCATCTATGGAATGCTGTGCATCTATGTAATGCCATATGTCTAGGAATGTTGTGTGCATATGGAAAACTGTGTATTTATGGAAAGGGTCCAGCAAATGTTCCCCACAGTGATCCCAGGAATGAAAGGTTTCAGTTATGACGGCTGTTTGACGGCTCTGGGTCTGTACTCACTGAAGTGTAGAAGGATGCGGGGGGAGTGGGTGTGGATTTCATTGAAGCTTTCTGAATACAGAAGGATAAAATGGACATGGAGAGGATGTTTCCATGAGTAGGAGAACCTAGGATCTGAGGGCACATCCTCAGAATAAAGGAACATCCCTTTAGAACTGAAATGAGGAGGAATTGCTTCAATGAGCCAGTGGTGAATCTGCGTAATTTGTTCGTACAAAGGACTGTGGAGGTCAGCTTTAGGGTGTGTTCAAGGCAGAGGCTGATAGGTCTTGATTGGTAAAGGGGTTGAAGGTTATAGGTAGAAGATGGGAGAATGGGGTTAAGAAAAAAATCGGCCATGCCTGAATGCTGGAGCAGACTCAATGGTCTAATTCTGCTCCTCTATCTTCGGGCCCACTTACTGTTTAGATAGCCTTGCATTTTAAACAAGATCTTCAAAGACAGAAGCTTTACAACTCAATCACTTTACGTGCTGTGCTATAGTGCAGCAATGGCAAATGTAACTATATGACGTACGTTCATAAAACTTTCACAAGGTTATAAATTATTGATTCCTTCCTCTCATTAATGGGTAGTTTCTCTTCTTCATTGCACCATCCTTTTGCAGGAAAAGTCAGCACAGAACATTAGACTGCAGTTACCTCAGATGCTTACGGCTGCATTGCAGATCAGCTCCTCCTGCAGGAAGAGAGGGAAGAACAGTGAGATCGTTATATAGGCAGTTACTGATGACCCAGTGGCAGATAAGGATCAATAGTGAGATGCAGCAAGTGTGAAGCTCCAGGCCAATGTGAAATAAATTTTGAAATTCATGGCTCAATAGGCAGGAACTTAATGAAACCACGAAATAAATTTTCCATTAAGGGACAGGAACTAATATTTGAAAATCTAAAGGCTGCAAATGCTGGAAATCTTCAGTAACTGGAAATATGGGAAGCATTTGGCAAGTCAGGTAGTATCTTTGGAGAGAGAAATAGATCAATGGCCCTTCATCTGGACTGGAAATGTGGGGAAAGCATTATGCTTTAAGTTGCAGAGAGGGAAAGAGTGGAGAGAACTGAGGGTGTGTCCCGTGATACGGTAGAGACCGAGGTTGTCCTAGTGATGCATGCTTTTAGATTAATATGGCTAATAGATGAAGGAGAGTATTATATTGAAAAAACAACAAAACAAATGCTAGAATTATGTCGTTTAAAACAATGTAGTTGCTGGAATCCAAAATGAAGAAGAAAGGCAGATTACCCAACAGACTATGGGGAGAGACCTGCTGAGGAAAGAGTATAATCCTTTTCCTTCCAGGTGCCTGTTGCATTCATTTCCATCCTACTCTGACCTCCTGCCCTGTCCCACTGTAGCCCAATGTGAACTCAAGGACAGGACCGCATCTTCCTTGATATGCTACAGTATATTCCTCAGGACTCAACACTGAGTTTCAGATAACCAGCCATTCCTGTTTATGTCAGAACTGGCTAGCTGTGGTGCCAGGCAACTGTCTAGAGCGCTAATTCATTTTTTCTGTCTCTACAGATGTCACTTAATCCAACATATATTTTTGTTTTCTTTCTCTGATTCATTTATAACTTTAGATGGCTCTGAAGGCACTTGTCACCTGGCCAATACACATAAAATGTTAGAGAAACCCAGCAGGTCAGGCAGCATAAATAGAGGGGAATTATATTATTGCTTTCTCTCTCTAGTACATAACCTTGTCAATAAACCACTGTCAATAAACATAATGATAGTGTACTGTACATCCATGCTTGTCTTTGCCAACCCAGGAAAAAAAGACCTGTATTTATAGTGGCTCTTTCAAAGTCAACTCAGATCATTCCATGGTCATAAGGAAAGTTAAGAAATTTAGTAATGGATGTGATGTTAAAATCAGAAACTAATCTATGCATAATGATACATCGCTAAGAGAAATAAATAATACTTAGATAATCTGTTTTATCAAAGCTGGGTAAAAATTAAATATTGAGCAGAGTGTTACTGTTGATCAAAGTTGATAGATATTATGGTTGTTCATTTTCTCAATATGAGATGAGCTATTTCAACCTGTTGGTCTTTCTCTCTCTGGAATAGGGATTCCCGATTTTCTTTATGCCATGGACCAACACCATTAAGTTAGGTTGGGAACCCCTGCTCTAGTACATAGAATAGTATGCACCACTTTCAATAAACATAATGAGCTCTACAATGAGAACCCCGACAATTGTTTGGCAAAATCTTCAGCTGGATCCAAATCGATGATGAAATTATGCTACTTGATGCATTTTTCCTAGGGTCAGGCACTTGAGATCAGAGGCTACAGGCTCAATCAGGCCTACACTGTGGCTGGTGCCGCAGATAGTTTGGAGAAGTCAGGAGTTGAGTGGATAGGGAGTATGATACCAGTACTTATGGAAGGGAGTTAGTTCAAGCTCACGTTTATTGTCATCTGACTGTACATATGTACAGCCAAACAAAATGGATCTCAAGAGAGTGAATTTGTTGAATGCCTACAAGCTGGCTTTTTAGAGCAGTTTGTCTATGAGCCTACTAGGGAATCAGCTATACTGGATTATGTAATGAGCTGGAAGTGATTAGGGAGCTGAAGGTTAAGGAACCCTAAGGAGAAAGTGATCACAATATGATTGAGTTCAACTTGAAATTTGATGGGGAGAAAGTAAAGTCTGACACAGCAGTATTTCAGTGGAGTAAAGGAAATTGCAATGGCATGAGAGAGGAGTTGGCTGACGTAAATTGGAAGGAGATGCTGGCAGGGATGACAGTAGTTCAGGAATGGTTTGTAATTCTGGGAAAAATTAAGAAGTGCAGGATAGATATAGTCCAAAAACAAAGAAATGCTCAAATGGCAAAATAGTACAATTGTAGCTGACAAGGGAAGTCAACACTGATGTAAAAGCAAAAGAGAGGGCATACAACAAAGCAAAAATTTGCGGGAAGATAGAGAATTGGGAAGCTTTTAAAAACCTACAGAAAGCAACTAAAAGAATCATTAGAAGGAAAAAGATGAAATTTGGAAGTAAAGTAGCAAGTAATATCAGGATGGATAGAAAAAGCTTTTTCAACTATATAAAAATAAAAGAGATGAGAGTAGATATAGGGCTGCTAGAAAAGGAGGGTGGATAAATAATAACAGGGGACAAGGACATGGCAGATGAACTATATAAGTATTTTGCAACAGTCATCAGTGTGGAAGACACGAGCAGTATGCCTGATGTAGTGTGTGAAGGAAGAGAAGTGAGTGCAGTTACGATTACAAGGGAAAAGGTGCTCAAAAAGTTGAAGGACCTAAAGGTGCATAAGTCACGTGGACCAGATGAACTGCACCTTAGGGTTCTGAAAGAGGTAATGGTAGAGATTGTGGTGGCATTAGTAATCATCTTTCAAGAATCATTGGACTCTGGCATGGTTCCGGAGGACTGGAACATTGCAAATGTCACTCCACTCTTTAAGAAAGGAGGGAGCCAGCAGAAAGGAAATTATAGACCAGTTAGCATGACCTCAGTGGTTAAGGATGAGGTTAAGGGACACGATAGTACAAAGTCAGCATGGTTTCTTTCAGGGAAAATCCTGCCTAAAGAACCTGTTGGAATTCTTTGAGGAGATTACAAGTAGGATGGATAAAGGGAATGCAGTGGCTGTTGTATATTTGGACTTTCAGAAGGCCTTTGATAAGGTGCCATACATCTTGGCTGCTTACCAAGTTAAGAGCCCATGGTATTACAGGGAAGTTACTGGCATAGTTAGAGCATTAGCTGATTGATTGGAGGCAGTGAGTGGGAATAAAAGGATCCTTTTCTGGTTGGCTGGCAGTGACTAGTGGTGTTCCACTGACACTATTGACGTGTTGGGACCGCTTCTTTTTATGCTGTATACTAATGATTTAGATGATGGAACAGATGGCTTTGTTGACAAGTTTGCAGATGATACAAAGATTGGTGGAGGGGCAGGTAGTGCTGAGGAAACAGGTAGGCTGCAGAAGGACTTAGACAGATTAGGAGAATGGGCAAGAAAGTGGCAAATTAAATACAATGTTGAAAAATGCATGGTCATGCACTTTGGTAAAAGAAATAAATGAGAGGATTATTTTCTAAATGGGGAGAAAATCCAGAGATCTGAGATGCAAGGGGGACTTGGGAGTCCATGTACAAAACACCCTAAAGGTTAATTTGCAGGTTGAGTCGGTGGTGAGGAAGGCAAATGCCATGTTAGCATTCATTTCAAGAGGTCTAGAATATAAGAGCAAGGATGTGATGCTGAGGCTTTGTAAGGCACTGGTGAGGCCTCACCTTTGAGTATTGTGAATAGTTTAGGGCTCCTCATCTAAGAAAAGATGTGCTGCATTGGAGAGGGTTCAGAGGAGGTTCACAAGGATGATTCTGGGATGAAAGGGTTATCATATGAGGAATGTTCAATGGCACTAGGTCTGTATCCGCTGGAATCTAGAAGGATCGGGGGGGGGGGTGATCTCATTGAAAACTTCAAATGTTGAAAGGTCTAGACAGAGTAGATATGGAAAGGAGGTTTCCCATGATGGGAGAGTCAAGGACAAGAGGGCACAGACTGAAGATATCGGGCTGTCTATTTAAACAGATGCAGAGAAAATTCATTAGCCAAAGAGTGGTGAGTTTGTGGAATTTATTACCACAGGCAGCTGTGGAGGCCAGGTCACTGGGTGTACTTAAGGCCGAGCTTGATAAGTTCTTGATTGGCCATGGCATCAAAGGAGAAGGTTGGAGAGTGGGACTGAGGAGGAGGAGAAAAAAGGAATCAGCCATGAAGACTCCATGTTTTATGGTCTAAAACAACATTCCTCTGCACCACAGTGCATCCACAATACATACACAATATATCACACGCGACACATAAAACAAAACATTACCACAAATAATTTAATAAAATATAATTCAAAACGCATGCGACGTGTGCAGCAGAGGTATACAGTAAACAGCTCGCCGTCCGAGTGACGAGACTTTGGTGGTGGCAGGGTGAAGTCTATCGAATACCCTGAGGGAAGAAGCTGTTACCCAGTCTAGCAGTCCTAGTTCTGGTGCTCCTGTACCTCCCTCCTGAGGGAGTAGATCAGCGAGTTTGTGGGATGGGTGGTAGGGATCCTTACTGCCTTTTTAAGATGCTAAGTTAACAAATCATTTGGAAGCCCCTTCTTGGAATGAAGGGTCTCTATTCTGAAATGTTAATTCTGCTGCCTTTTTGACAGATGCTGCCTGACCTGCTGAGTACTTTCAGCTTTTCCTGCTTTTAGTTTTGCTCAGTTAATGGGGTTGCTTTGTAACAGATTTGCTTTTGAGTAACAAGCACAGGCTCCAAGCACCTCCAGTAGCTGATAGGTGGTGAACAACTGGGGTAGAGTTAATGGTGGTCAGTGCACCCAGGAAAAAGATGCCAAAAAGCTTCCATTTGGCACTAGACTCCCAGATTGGTGCGGTTCAGGTCACTTACAGAAGCAAGATTGGGTTTTCATGACTTTATCCCACAGTAAAGAAACATACCATCTGTGCACCAGACATTTTTAGCAGAAAATTATCTATCATGCATTGAATGTCTGTCAATATTACTGAAACATACCCATTTTAAATAAATATGTTGGTACAAGAACCTATCAAATACGTTGGCATTATTATCAAAGTCTATTAAAACAGGTGCGACACATCACATTAAATGAGCTGGTTCAACAGGAGCCAATTAAAAGCCTGGCTGCATTGGAAGCTCATCAAATGAATGAATACAACAGGAGGTCCATGGGATCCTTTGCTGACCATTGAACATTTTAAAACAAATAAAATTAACCACTGCATGCTGAAGAAGGAAGTGGAGTCATCGGGACACCGTCATGACGGTGTTTCTTTAGCAGGCTTTCTTATTTTTACGAGTCCGAGTTGCTAGCTCGACGCTCAATCCAGCACGGATGGAAAGCATGCAAGGGAGCCGGCTGGATTCGAACTCGGGAGCCTTCGCTCCAAAGTCCGGTGCTGATGCCACTATGCCAGCACTGCCAGCACTGCATGCTGAGGTTATTAAAACAATTGCTGGGTACTTCAATGCTTTTCCAGAGGTGCCACCTGTTATCTATTTGTGTTAGAAGCCAAAAATAAATTGTGTTGCACAATCAGCCAGTTCAGCATTGGCTGTACTCACACCTTCCGTAGACTTCAGGTCACCTAAAGCCCTTCTGTCTGTAACATAACTCTTACCATGTTCCATCACTGATGTACTCACTAATATTAGGTCCCGATCGGCAAGCTCACAAATATAATATTCTCGTCCAAAGTGCTTAAGTTATTCTGTGTCCTCTGTATTTCATTCAACTTGCTGTAGAGTTCCTTTTCCGCACCTCTCTGGCCCTCCACCACTGATATTGTCTATTTGGCCAAGCTGTTTGATTGTTTGATATGTCTATATTGATATGAAGTTATATTTGATAAAACTCCTGTAAAGTGCATTAAAATATATGAATGTCTTAAGGTAGTTCAACATTGTTTTCCAACCCAATGAGGCAACTCATATTACACCTGGATTAAATGAATTAATTGCATACTCTCAGTATTGAACACTGAGCTGAACTGAATATGCCTGGACTATGTACATTTGTAGATTTTGTGTTTTATATTCTGTTTTCCATTTTTTTTTGTTGCCATTTGCACAATTAGTGTTTTGCACGTGGGGGGAAAGGTTGATGTTTTTCTTTGAACAAGTTCCATGGTTTTCTTTGCTTCATGGCTGTCTGTGGGGAAGATGAATCTCAGAGTTATATAGTGCATACATACTTTGATAAATGTACCTTGAATCTAGCTGTATGTAATGCAGCTTTGAGCTCCTTACCCTCCCTCCAAACTATGTGACTACTGAATTTATCTCCTTACATCATGATGATTTTCAAATCCATCACTATCACAAGTTTACTTCTAACCTGATACTAGCTATAAATATCAACTTTGTTTTACAGGGACAATTCTTTCTGATTTGGAAAGTTGAGATTTCCAGCTTCAATAATAATAATAATAATTCAAGATTCAAGATTGTTTAATGACACTCCCAGTACACAAGTGTAAAGGGGATTGAAATAATTGTTACTCTGGATCTGATGCAGCACGAAAAAACACAATTACAAACTTTAGATGAAGAACACAATAATAGAAAAACAATAAATATCAATACATATGATAGCTTATATACATAGATTGATTGTACGTACATAAATTGATGCTAGGTACAGGAGTGTCTGTGCATAGAGTGACTCTGGCAGGAAATGGTAAGGTAGAGGGGGGTGTGTTGCAGGTGGAGGTGTTGATCAGCCTCAGTGTTTGGGGACTGACTGCTTTTGTCTCTGCTGGTCCTGGCGTGGATGCTGTGTAGGGGGAGTGGAACAAGCAGTGCATGAGCAGGGTGGTGGATTCCTTCATGACATTGCTGGCCTTTTCCTGGCACCTTTCTCTATACACGTCCTTGATGGTGAAATAAGAAGCTATAGTGGGCAAGTTCACCACTTCTTCCCACTCTACTAATCCGTGTGATTTTATTTCATCTTTTCATCAGTGTTTTTGTTTGCACTGAACCCATATCTCTGAATTCCCTTAATAGCAAAAGTTATCAAAGGCTGTCAGTTCAACACATTTTGCAGCCAAAGATGGTGCTTCTTCCAGAGTTCTATTCATAGTTCGAGATTCCAGCAGCTACAGTCTCTTTTGTCTTCAAAATCAGTCAATCCCTGGATTAGAAATACTGAATCGGCAGTAGACTATTAATCTTGTTCATTCAGCTTTATCATAGTTAACGGATAAATTAACCTGCTCATCTTGGTTTCGTAACCCTTAATTCACTTGTCTGATCAAAATCAATGAGTCCCACTTTTGATATTATGGATCAGATAGGACTATGGATTTATTTACTGTGGGTCGGGAAGTGTCTGTGGAGCAATGTATTCTGGATCAGGGAGGGGCTGAGGATGCACTTACTCTGGATCAGGGAGGGGCGGGGGCAGCAATGTACATTTTCATATTCCTCTACTTACTCTGTGGCCTCTTACTTTGTAGATACATTACAAACTGCCCTTTGTATCTAATCATTGATATAATTCATAAATAATGGAGGACCGAGAAGTCAACCTTGTGGCATCATGCAGAAGGCAACAAATACCTGCCCATTGCTTCACTCGAATCCTTGCTCTATCCACGCCAATAAATTAATCCCCAACCCCAGAAGCCCTTGTATTATGCATTATATTTTCACTTCAGATCTTTCCAAATGTCTACTGGAAATTCACCACCATATTCCGCTCATCTGCTAACACAGTCTCTTCCTCAAGAAATAACTGCCAAACACAATTTCCCCATCATAAAACTGTTCTGGCCATGACCAATCATATTATCATTTTCCAGTATTCTGTAGCCCCCTTCCTTCATTTTAGATTCCATAAATTCCACAATAACAGATGTAAGGCCAAATATTTCTTTTTTTTAATTTTATTTTTATTTGGATAAGGAATTCACAAATATCATGTACTTTTTTCACACATATAACCTTTTCCATTTTTTTATATGTATAAAACTGCAATTATTTATACATTCTTAAGTACACATTGAGATGATATAAAAGGAAAATAAACATTTAAATAGTTGTTAACTGCAAAACAAAACTTGCAGGGTCTCGGCCTGAAACGTCGACTGCACCTCTTCCTAGAGATGCTGCCTGGCCTGCTGTGTTCACCAGCAACTTTGATGTGTGTTACTGAAATAGCTTTGACATTTATTTTCAATCACAGCCTATGGACGATGCTGACAAGATCAGCATTGATTGCTCATCTCTTATTAACCTTGAGAAGATGGCACTGACCAACTTCCCTGAGCTGCTGAAGCTTTGTAAAGTGCACAGTGCTTGGGTTGAATTAAGCTTAGATCTAATGACAGGGAAAGATGATAATTTCTATATTAGATTAGTGCACACTTTCAAAGGGTGCTTGTTGGTACACCATCATTCAACACCATCATTCCCACAATCCTGATTGAGAAGTTACAGAACCTGGGCCTCTGTACCTCCCTCTGCAATTGGATCCTCAGCTTCCTAACTGGAAGACCACGATCTGTGTGGATTGGTGATAATGTCTCCTCCTCGCTGACAATCAACACTGGTGCATCTCAGGGTTGCGTGCTTAGCCCACTGCTCTACTCTCTCTATACCCATGACTGTGTGGCTAGGCATAGCTCAAATACTATCTATAAATTTGCTGATGATACAACCATTGTTGGTAGAATCTCAGATGGAGACGAGAGGACATACAGGAGCGAGATATGCCAACAAGTGGAGTGGTGCTGCAGCAACAACCTGGCACTCAACTTCAGTAAGATGAAAGAGCTGACTGTGGACTTCAGGGAGGGTAAAACAAAGTAACACATACAAATCCTTATAGAGGGATCAGAAATGGAGAGATTGAGCAGTTTCAAGTTCCTGAGTGTCAGAATCCCTGAGGACCTAACCTGGTCCCAACATATTGAAGCAGTTATAAAGGTTTCAAAGGTACAATTAATGTCAGAGAAATGTATACAATATACATTCTGAAATTCTTTTTTTCTTCGCAACCATCCACGAAAACGGGAATGCCCCAAAGAATGAATGAGAGTTAAATGTTAGAACCCCGAAGTCCCCCCCAAGTCCCCCACCCACACACAAACAGCAGCAAAGCAATGATACCCCCTCCCCCACCAGGGAAAAAGGCATCAGCGACCCCCACTGAGCACTCAAGCGTGCAGCAAAGCATCAATAAAGACACAGACTTACAGTACCCCAAAGACTACTCGTTCACCTGGTATTCAACATACCACAGGCTCTCTCTCTCTCTTCCTAATAAGAAAAAAAGAGGTGTCTCCATTTCACAGCGAGATGGGAGACATAACAAACAACTCACTGATTTATGGTGTTAAAGGTCTGTTGTGTCGCTGCTTCTGAGCTCTGTGCCCAAAGAACTCGAGTCTCTGGGCACACAGCCAGCAGCCAGCTCACTGCTTTCGATCTTCCGCCTCCCACAACACACCGATTACATACGTAGACTGTGTCCTTGATATATCGAATAGCGACCAGTCAAGGGACCCCGAGAGCAGGTCCCATTCCCGCAAAGAACCAAAGTCAGCATGTAACCCCAGGTCAGGGTCTAAAACCAACCTTGAAAGGGAAAAAAAAAGAGATACTAGAGACAGAAATAGAGCTGTTTCTGAAGATGCAAGCAAAGGAGTTGCTGTTAGGTGCCATCGTCCTCTTGAAGGCAAGACAGCGACTGTACTTCATTAGGAGTTTGAAGAGATTTGACATGTCAACAAATACACGGAAAAACTTCCATAGATGTACCGTGGAGAGCATTCTGACATTTTGGAGGCGGGGGAATACTGCACAGGACAGTAAGAAGTTGCAGAGGGTTGTGAATTTAGTCGGCTCCATCTTGGAGCCTACAAAGTACCCAGGACATCTTTAGGGTGCAGTGTCTCAGAAAGGCAGCGTCCATTGTTAAGGACCTCCAGCACACAGGGCATGCCCTTTTCTCACTGTTACCATCAGGTAGGAGGTACAGAAGCCTGAAGGCGCACACTCAACGATTCAGGAACAGCTTTTTCCCCTCTGCCATTCAATTCCTAAACGGACATTGAACCCTTGGACACTACCTCACTTTTTTAAGATACATTATTTCTGTTTTTTCTGCATGATTTTTAATCTATTCAATATACTTATACAGTAATTGGTTTACTTATTTATTTATTATTTTTTTCCTTCTATATTATGTATTGCATTGAGCTGCTGCTGCTAAGTTAAACTTCATGACACATGCCGGTGATAATAAACCTGATTCTGGTGGTGCTATTCAAATACCTGTAACCCTGGCCCTCCTACAATGTAAAGACCGCAGGTTTGGGAGAAACCAGCCAAGTGCAGCACAGCGGTGAGACCAAATCTAAAATGCAGCCCCACAATGCCTCCTGCCCAGGTCCAGCTCTAACCTCCAGAGCTGCCGTCTGACCGCGTGGGCTTGCTCCCACAGCTCTGGTTTCCTCGCATACCCCAAACACATGCAGGTTGGTAGGATAGCTGACTGCAGTAAATGGGAATAGAATAGGTTGGGAAGGGTTCATACAAAAATGAGTGCTTAGCGATCAGAGGCAGAAAACTAATCAATAAGCTCCAAGACCAAGGCCTCAGTACCTCCTTGTGCAGTTAGATCCTCGATCTCCTCACTTGCAGATCCCAGTCAGTTTGGGCTGGCAACAAGATCTCCTCAACAATTATCATCACCACAAGCTGTGTGCTTAGCCCCACTTACTTTATAATTAAGACTGTTAAGCTCAGTTCATCTCCAATTAAAGTTTGCTGGTGACACCACAGTCATTGGCCAAATCAAAGCTGGTGGCTAATCAGTATATAGGAGGGAGATTGAAAACCTCTCTGAATAGTGCCACAGCGACCTCTCACTCAACACCAGCAAAACCAAAGAGCTGCTTATTGACTGCAAGAGGACGCGACCAGTCCTCACCAACCGATCAGAGGTGGCGTAAGTCAGTAACTTTAAATTCCTCAACATTATCATTTCAGTGGATCTGTCCTGGGTCTAGTGCACAATGCCATCATAAAGAAAGCACAAGAGCGCCTCTACTTTCTTAGAAGTTTGCTAAGATTCAACGTATCATCTAAAACTTTGACAAACCTTTATAGATGCATGGTGGAGTGTATACTGACTGGTTATATCATGGAAACACTAATGCCCTTGAATGCAAAAGTAGTGGATACAGCCCAGTCCATCACGGGTAAAGCCCTCCCCACCTTTGAGCACATCAACATGGAGCACTGTCGCAGGAAAGCAGCATCCTTCATCAAGGAACCAGCCTTCCAGAGCGTCCGCTCTTCTCCATGTTGCCATGAGGGAGGAGGCCTTAGATCCCATACCACCAGGTTTAGGAACACTGACTACCATTCGATCATCCGACTTCTGAATAACTTCAGTCACCCCAATGCTGAGCTGAAATCCACAGCCTATGGACTGAAAGATCCTACAACTCATCGCAATATTATTTGTTACTTATTCATCTATTATTATTTTGTTTTTCTTCTTGTATTTGCACTCTTAAGGGCATTACAACTCGGTATTTATTGCTTATTTATTTATTATTATTATTGTCCTTTTTTTCTTTGCACAATTTGTCCACTTTTGCACACTGGTTGTTTGTCATAGTGTCATAGAAGAGTACAGCACAGAAACAGGCCCTGCGGTCCATCTAGTCCATGCTGAACCATTGAAATGCCTGCTTGTATGGACCTGCACCCAGACCATAACCCTACCATCCATGCACGATCCAAATTTCTCTTAAACGTTGAAAATCCAGCTTGCACGTACCACTTGTGGTGCTCATTCCATACTCTCACGGCCCTCTGAGTGAGTTTCCCTTCGTGTTCCCTTTCACTTTTAACCCGCAGCCTCTGCTTGTAGTCCCACTCAACCTCAGTGGAAAAAGCCTGTTTCCATTTACCCTATCTATACCCCTCATAATTTTGTATACTCCTATCAAATCCCTCTCAATCTTCTACGATCTAAGGAATAAAGTTCTAACCTATTCAATCTTTCTTCATACCTTAGGTCCTCCAGTTCTGGCAACGTCCTGGTAAATTTTCTCTGTACACTTTCAACCTTATTTACAGTACATCATTCCTGTAGGTAAGTGACCAAAACTGCACACAATACTCTAATGTCTTATATAATTTCAACATAACATCCCATCTCCTGTACTCAATACTTTGATTTACGAAGGCCAATATGCCAAAAGCTTTCTTTACAACCCTATCTAACCTGTGACACCGCTTTCAATGTTTATGGACTTTCATTACCAGATTTTTTTTGCTCTACCACACTCCTCGGTGCCCTGCTTTTCATTGGGAAAGACCTACCCTGGCTGGTCCCACCAAAATGCAACACCTCACACTTGTTTGTATTAAATTCCATCTGCCATTTTTCAGCCCATTTTTCCAGCTGGTCCCAATACCTCTGTAAGCCATGATAGCCTTCCTCACTGTCCACTACACCCCCAATCTTGGTGTCATCCAAGACTTTGTTAATCCAGTTATCCACATTGTCATCCAGGTCATTGATACAGATGACAAACAACAATGGACCCAGCACCGATCCCTACGGCACTCCACTAGTCACAGGCCTCCAATCAGGGAGGCAACCATCTACTACCACTTGCTGGCTGCTCCCACAAAGTCAATGTCTAATCCAATTTACTACCTCATCTTGAATACTTAGCAATTGAACCTTTTGGCCAACCTCCTATACGGGACCTTGACCAACGTCCATGCAGACCTCAACACCTTAAGACATAGGAGCAAAATTAGGCCATTCAGCCCATCGAGTCTGCTCCGCCATTCCATCATGCCTGAATCTGGACCCCACTCCATCCCATACACCTGCCTTCTCACCATATCCTTTGATGCCCCAACTAGTCAGGAAACAAATCAACTTCCACCTTAAATATACCCACAGACTTGGCCTCCACTGCAGTCTGTGGCAGAGCATTCCACAGATTCACTACTCTCTGGCTAAATGAAAAATCCTCCTTAACTCTGTTCTAAAAGGTCACCCCTCAATTTTCTGGATTCCCCCACCATAGGAAAGATCCTCTCCACGTCCACCCTATCCAGTCCTTTCAACATTCATTAGGTCTCCATGAGCACCCACCGCATTCTTCTAAATTCCAGTGAGTACAGGCCCAAAGGTGCCAAATGCTCATCATATGTTAACCCCTCTATTCCTGGAATCATCCTCGAGAACCTCCTCTGGACTCTCTCCAATGACAACACATCTTTTCTGAGATATGGGGCCCAAATCTGTTGACAATAGTGCAGCCTGACTAGTGTCTTATAAAGGCTCAGCATTATCTCCTTGCTTTCACATTCTATTCCCCTTGAAATAAATGGCAACATTGCATGTGCCTTCTTTACCACAAACTCACCTGTAAATTAACCTTCTGGGAGCCTTGCACGACCACCCCTAAGTCCCTCTGCATTTCTGATGTTTGAACCTTCTTCCCATTTAGATAATAGTCTGCACTACTGTCTATTTCACCAAAATGCATTATCATACATCTCCCAAGATGTCCCATAAACCTCTTTTTGCCCATTCTTCCAAGTTGTCTAAGTCCTGCTGCAATCACATTGCTTCCTCAGCACTACCTACCCCTCTATCTATCTTTGTTTCATCTGCAACCTTTCCCACAAAGCCATCAGTTCCGTTATCTAAGTCACTGACAGATGTAAGGGGGTTTCAATTTTTATGTTACTGCGGAGGCTAATTAAAATGGCGTTTTTGTTATGTTAATCTGGGGAATGCGGCTTTGTTGTGCTTTAACGCTGAGAAAGTTTGCGCTAGCAGCTTATTGTGGTTTAGAGGGTGATAAGAGGGTGTTATTAACCAATTGGGATAGTTGTTATGGTTTTGGTGTATTTGAAGATACTGTATGCGCGGGGTTTTGGGGCAGAAGGCGGGAGAGCGAGACAGAGGATGGACCAGGTGCTGTGAGTCCGCTAACGGGGTCAGACCCCGAGCGGGACGTTCGGCGAGGAGACGGAGACGGATTCGTATGGAGTGTCTGGTCGACCACCGTTGTTGTTCCCAGGCGGCCGGTCGAGGTGGTCCGAGGGGGTCGCAGGGTGAAGAAGAAGGTCCTTGAGCTCCAACGGTTTTTGTGCACGAAGAGATTGAACTTTGATAAGTGTGGCGCCTTTTATTTTCCTTTTATATTTTATTCTCTTTTAATTATATAGTTCCAGTAATATCTATAAACTGTAAATCATTTAATTGCATCTGGTGTATTGTCTGTTATTTGGGCGGGGTGGGGTACCTCACACAGCATCCACACAAACGAATTACCCAGTTTGGCGGGGCCGAGGCTGTTTCCCTAGACGACAGCGAGCCGAACGACCCTGAGGGTGGCCAGGGGGGCTGCATTGTGGGGGCTTTGTCCGGGATGCTTGAGTCTGTTGGTATGCTGTGTGGGTGCCCTGATTAAATCTGTAATGTGTGTCTCTGTGGGTTATTTGCTGTTGATTGCTGTATGCGTTGTGGGTGCGGTCTTCGTTCGAGTTCAGACTAGCATTGACGAGTTAGAGGTGGCACTCGGGGCTGTCCATGCAGTTGAGAGAGAGAGGAAAGAGTGGTCTGATTTGGAGGTAGAGTCTGCGAATAAATGTCCTAGCTCTGGCAGGCTCCGCCTGGCACTGCGGATAGTGTCCACCCCAGGAGGGGCGGAGACGTGTGAGACGTGGACGGAGCGGATCTCTCAGTTGTTGGATGAGTGGCAGTGCTTGGTTGAGGGAGAGCGACAGGGATTGGTTGAAAGTTTGAGTAGGCGGGCTGGTGACGGTGTTAGAGCTGTCAGGTTCACTTACACCGTAGTGACAGCTGTCAGTTATTTGAAAGAGGGGGGAAAGTTTTCAGTGTGTCTTCTCTGGCGAGGAGGGCGGCTAAATTGCTTGTAGTGCCAGGGGGATCATTTCAGGGGATCAGTTGTTCAGCTGATCAGAGAGGTGTCGGGAAACTTAGTGGAGGCCCAGTGGGGGGAACGGCTTGGGGTCTCTGTGGAAGCACGTTCCCAGCAATGTACCACTGAACTTCCGAAAGGAGAAGACCCTATTCCTGAAGGCTTAGAGGGGCCACGCCCCAGGGTGTCGCTATGGATAGAGGGAAGCGATGCTAAAGCCATCCTCGACCCCGGGGCACAGGTCAAGTTGTTGGACAGTTCGTTTTACAACCGGTGTCTGAAGCATTTACCCTTGACAACCGCAAGGGCACCGGAGACTTTGGGTACTAGCGGTAGTAGTTATCCAGAAGACGATGATTGGTTAATGACCCTGGAGTTCATGGAGGCATTGTCTGGGTACCCAGTGTGTCGAGTTGCTTCTGAGGACGTGTGTAGCAGCCTTGAGCCGGTACCGAATTTAAACGAGACCGAGCGGTGGTACGGCTTGGGGAAAGTAGCTGAGGGTGAGACCCTCTTAGTAGATGCTCCGAACCACCACGAGGGAGGGGAGTTGACCGCTGAAGACACCTCAGTGAGAGAGAGGTCGCGGCAACTGGACCCTGGCGGCGTGGAAGATGAAGGCAGCGTGTGTGTGGATGATGCGACGTGGTTTAATGTGCTGCATCTGAGGGGTGGATGTTGCCAGATCCTGAGGAGTGCGGCTGTTGATCCGAAGATGGCCTTTATTAGTTCCCTAGGATTCTTCCGATCCGAAAAGATGCCCAAGGGCATATCCGGAGCCCCTGCATCCTTCCTGCGGGGCATGAGGAAAACCGTGGGGGAAGTGAAGGTGTGTGGAGTTTTGACGTATGTGGATGACCGCCTAGAGCTTGGATTCGCCTTGGGGGACTATGAGGCGAGGCGAGTGGCTGAGCCCGGGCGACCGAAGCGAAGTGTCAAATGTGGAGGAGTTTTTGGCCGGAGGAGTTTGGTGCAATGTGAGGAAAATGACCCGACATACCAGTTGAACTTCCTGGTGTTGGGACAGACGGTGGTGGACCTGGGGATGGAAACCCAGGTCGTCAATCTGAATGAGACACAGGGAAGAGAGGGGATTTGCACCGCACTGCGGTCATATACTGACAAATTAATCCAGCGAGAAGAAACAATGACCCACCTTCGAAGGTATCAGCAGAAACTCAAGACGTCCATTCAGAACAGATTGGAAGATTTACAAGTTGGGGAAGATCAAGGAAGTGTTCTGACTAAGGTCAACAGAAAACCGAGAGCCCAGGGAGGGGAGTTTGACTACACTCCCGAGGAGGTAAAGAAATGGAGGACCGATCTCGGAAAAGGGAGGCGGACGCTTGAAAGGAACCTGAAGATGACTATCGCGAGTTTAAATGAAGTGGAAAAACTGAAAGTTGACCTGGAAGACGCCCTCAGGAAGAAACAACCGGAGGCTGAACATCCTTTAACTGCTGATTTTCAAGTCAGGGTGGAAGAAGCTGGTGGGGTAACTGCGTCCCAGATTGAGATGGCCAGGAACCCTGAGTCAGAAATGCTGAGGCTGTGGCGAGAGTTGAAGGAGTCCCCGAAGAAGCTGACGTCTCGACTGCAGGAGGCTGAAGGGGTAGCCCCAGCTAAATGTTTCAGTTTGGAGAAACTCAAACAGCAGCTACCGATCGAGGGAATGAGGAAGGATACGGGTTCGAAGGATGATGTGCTGCACATGTGGTACATGCTGCCTTTCGCTAACTTCCCCGTGATTGAGGAAGAGACCTTTGGCCCTTCTCCCACTGAGTCAGGTGTAGTGGGGAGGGCTAGCTGTGGGCAGTCTGAGTTACGGCAGGATCAGGAAGGAGGAGAGGCGGGGCCCCGGCCACGGGACAGGGGGCTCCGAGCTGTAGTGGTGGCCTGAGTGAGAGAGGAGTTGGCAAGAAGGCCCGAGGTATCCCTAGTAGTGTCTGAGCCTTGTGGGTTTAGGTGAGGGGGTACGGAGGTCTCAGAGGGTTAAAAAGCTCCCAGATAGGTTGGCCTATTTAGCGCCCGTGGTACGGGAGTAAGGTCCACTGTTTGGGGAGCACTGTCACTGTGTGTATCTGTGTATGTGTGTGTTGTGTGTCTGTAGGACTGGGTGGCGAGTTATTTAGAAGTCATGAGGACATGACTTTATTTGGTGGGGGGAGAGTGTAAGGGGGTTTCGATTTTTATGTTACTGCGGAGGCTAATTAAAATGGCGTTTTTGTTATGTTAATCTGGGGAATGTGGCTTTGTTGTGCTTTAACGCTGAGAAAGTTTGCGCTAGCACCTTATTGTGGTTTAGAGGGTGATAAGAGGGTGCTATTAACCAATTGGGATAGTTGTTATGGTTTTGGTGTATTTGAAGATACTGAATGCGCGGGGGTTTGGGGCGTAAGGCGGGAGAGCGAGACAGAGGATGGACCAGGTGCTGTGAGTCCGCTAACGGGGTCGGACCCCGAGCGGGACGTTCGGCGAGGAGACGGAGACGGACTCGTGTGGAGTGTCTGGTCGACCACCGTTGTTGTTCCCAGGCGGCCGGTCGAGGTGGTCCGAGGGGGTCGCAGGGTGAAGAAGAAGGTCCTTGAGCTCCAACGGTTTTTGTGCACAAAGAGATTGAACTTTGATAAGTGTGGCGCCTTTTATTTTCCTTTTATATTTTATTCTCTTTTAATTATACAGTTCCAGTAATATCTATAAACTGTAAATCATTTAATTGCATCCGGTGTATTGTCTGTTATTTGGGTGGGGTGGGGTACCTCACACAGCATCCACACAAACTAATTACCCAGTTTGGCGGGGCCGAGGCTGTTTCCCTAGACGACAGCGAGCCGAACGACCCTGAGGGTGGCCAGGGGGGCTGCACAGACAGTGTGAAAAGTAGTGGTCCCAATACTGACCCCCGAGGAATACCACTAGCTTCTAGCAGTCAGCTGGAAAAAGCCCCTTTTAGTCCCACTCACTGCCTCCTGCCTGTCAGCCATTCCTCCATGCCAGAATCTTTCCTGTAATGCCATAGGATTTTTGTCTTGTTAAGCAGCCTCGTGTGTGGCACCTTAGCAGATGTCTTCTGAAAATCCAAGCAAATGACATCCACTGTCTCCTCCTTTGTCCATCCTGCATTTTACTTCCTCCAAGAACTCCAATAGATTTATCAGGAAAGATTTCCCTTTACAGAAACCATGCTGACTTTGACTTATTTTATCATTAGTCTCCAAGTTCCCCAAAACCTCATCCTTAATAATAGACTCCATCAATTTTCCAGTCTCTGAGGTTAGGGGAACTGGTATATAATTTCCTTTCTTTTGCCTTCCTCCCTTCTTAAAGAGTAGAGTGACATTTGCAGTCTTCCAGGACTCTGGGACATTGCCATAATCAACTGATTCTTGAAGGATCATGACCAATGCATCTACTATTTCTTCAACAACCATTCTCAGGACTCTGGGATGTAGTCCATCTGGTCCAGGTGACTTATCCACCTTACGAGCTTTGAGTTAGCCTAGCATATTTTCCATTGTAATAGCAATGATACTCACTCCGCTCCCTGACGCTCGTAGACCTATGGCACACTGCTAGTGCCTCCCACAATGAAGACTGATGCAAAGTACCCATTAAGTTCATCTGCCATTTCTTTGTCTCCCATTACTACCTCACCAACATCATTTTCCAGTTGATCTAATATCAATTCTCACCTCCCTTTCACTCTTCATATAACCAAAAAAACTTATAACATCCTGCTTTATACCATTGGCTAGTTTGCCCTCATATTTCAACTTTTCCCTCCTAGCTTTTTTAGTTGTCTTTTGTTGGATTTTAGAAGCTTCCCACTCACTTTTGCTACCTTATATGCCCTTTCTTTGGCTTTTATGTAGCGCTTAACCTCCCTTGTTGGCCTACCCCGTCATTTGAGAACTTCTTCAGTGAGACATATCTATCCCGCGCCTTGTGAACTATTCCCAGAAACTTCCATCTCTGCTCTGCCATCAGCCCCGCCAGTATCCTCCTCCAATCCAGCTGGGCAAGCTCCTCTTTCACGCCTCTGTAATTCCCTTTATTCCATTGTGATACTGATACATGTGATTTATGCTTCTCCCTCTCAAATTGCAGTATGATCTCTGCCTTCTAAGGGTTCCTTTATATTAAGCTCCCAAGTAAGACCTGGGTTATTATGCAATATCCAATCTGAGATAGCCTTTCCCTGAATAGCCTGAAGCACAAGCTGCTCTAAAAAGCCATCTCGTAGGCATTCAACAAAGTCCCTCTCTTGTGATCTGACACCAACTTGATTTCCCCAATCTCAACCCCACATCTTGGCTACTATTTGGATCCCATATATGATTCCCATAATCGTTTTTTCACCCTTGCAGTTTCTTAACTCCACCCACAAAGATTCGACATTCTCTGACTGTATGTCACCTCTTTCTAAAGATGTAATTCCATCTCTTACCAACCAAGCCACACCACCATCTATGCCTTCCTACCCTGACCTTTCGATATGAAATATACCCTTTGACGTTAAGCTCCCAACTATGGCCTTCTTTCAGCCAGGACTCAGTGATGCTCACTATATCATATCAACCAAACTATAATTGCACCACAGGTTCATCCACCTTATTCCGAATACTACACGCGCTTAAATACACCACCTTCAGTCTTGCATTCTTCTCCCTTTTTAATTTTGCCTCTGTGGTACAATTTAACTCTTTGCTCTGTCTGTATTCGTACCCAATCATCAGCTTGTCCTTCCTTACATTCATGTCACACCCATCATCTACTTGTAAACCTGCTGGCTCATCCTCAGCTCGATCATACTGGTTCCCATCCCATGCAGTAGATAACATTCACTGTTTTGCCTTCATCCACTTTCCTGGTAAATTCCTCGAAATACACTATAAGATTAGTGAGACATAACCTACGATGCACAAAGCCATATGCTGACTATCCTTAATCAGGCCATGTCTATCCAGTCCCTGAGAATACCTTCCAATAACTTTCTCACTACTGATGTCAAGACTCACTGGCCTATAATTTTCTTTCTTAAACGGCAGAACAACATTGGCTATCCTCCAATCCTCCAGTACCTGTCCTGTCGCTGAGGATGACTTAATTTTCTCTGCTAGGGCATTTTCCCACCCTGATTTGCCTCAGGACAGCAAACACCTCCTCCTACGTAATCTGTATCAGGTCCAAGAACTCGATGCCGCTTTGCCTCACTTATATAGACTCTGTGTCTGTCTCCTGAGTAAATACTGATTCAAAAAATTCACTTACAATCTCCCCATCTCTTTTGGCTCCACACAGGGATTACCATTCTGATCTCCCAGAGAACCAATTTGATCTGAACTTAGGATTCTCCTTCAGTTGGTCTGCTAGGGCAACCTCATACCTTCTTTACTCTCCTGATTTCTTCCCAGGTGTTCTCTTTCATTTCTTATACTCCATAAGCAACTCATTTCTTTCTACCTGCTTCTTTTTTTTCTTAACCAGGGTCTCAATATCTCTTGAAAACCAAGACTCCCACACCTGTTATCTTTACCTTTTATTTTGACAGGCACATACAGACTTTGTATTCTCAAAATTTCACTTTTGAAGGCCTCCCGTTTACCAAGCACACCTTTGTCAGAAAGCAACCTGTCCCAATCCACACTTGCCAGATCTTTTGTTATACCATCAAAATTGGCCTTTCTCCAGTTTAAAATCTCAACCCATGGGGCAGACCTATCTTTTTCCATATTTACTTTGAAACTAATGGCATTGTGATCACTGGATGCAAAGTGTTCTCCTACACAAACTTCTGTCACCTGCCCTGTCTCATTCCCAGTAGCAGATCAAGTATTGCACACTCTCTCAATCTTCTACGTACTGACAAGGAAATTTTCCTGAACACATTTCACAAACTCTATCCTTACTACAGTATGGGAGTCCCAGTCAATATGTGGAAAGTTAAAATTACCTATGTTTCTTGCAACAGTACAATCCCTCTACAAATTTGTTCCTCTAAATCCCTTGGACAGCTGGGTGGTCTTAATATAGTCCCATTAACATGGTCATACCTTTCTTATTCATCAGTTCCACTCATAATGCCTCACTAGACAAATTCTCCAGTCTGTCCTGACTGAGCACTGCCACGAAATTTTCCCTGAGTAGTTACCCTGCTTTAGTGTCTCTTACACTGTCACATCTAAGATAATGGAGTCCCAGAATATTGAGCTGCCAGTCCTGCCCCTCCTGCAACCACCTCACTAATGGCTACAATGTCATAATTCCAGGTGTTAATCTGTGCCCTGAGTTCTTCCGTCTTTCCTACGGTACTTCTTGCATTGAAATATTCACAGCTCAGGACGCTAGTCGCACATTGCTCAACATCTTGATTCCTAACTTTGTCTGAGGTTTTAATAACATCGCCTCCATAACCTTTCCACCAACTGTTCTGGCACTTTGGTTCCCATTCCCCTGCAACTCTAAACTCCACCATGCAGCCTTAACAACCTTCCCACTGGGATATTAGTCCCCTTCTAGCTCAGGTGCAAACTATCTCTTCTGTATAGGTCCCAAATTCCCTGGAAGAGAGCCCAATGATCCAAAAATCTTATTCCCTTCCTCCTACACCAACTCCTTAGCCATGCGTTAGACTGTATAATCTTCCTAATTCTGGCCTCACTAGCATGTAGCAATCCTAAGATCACAACCCTGAAGGTCCTGTCCTTTAACTTAGCACCTAACTCCCGGAACTCAAAAAGGATCCAGTGCTTTCTCGGTGTATATGATGAATAAACTCTTTGCGGGCTTCCAGCCGGGTGCAAGTATCAATTATAACCAATGATTCGATGACAAACTCTGCCATCTTCATCAGGGATGGTGCCTGGGTGTGTCTAGTCCAGTGGTATTTACATCCCCGTAGTCCATCCCTTCTGATTGGTTAGTCCTCATCCAATCAGGTTTCTGCTCTCAAACCTTGTTTACAATCAAATTCCAGTTCTTATTAAGATCGAGACCTTCATCTTCATTCAAATTCTTTTCCTTTAGTTTTATTTCAATGGCTTCCTTTACCAGGCCATCCCAAAAGCTATTGGCATAGCACAATAGTTTTGTGCCACGGAAGTCAATCCATGGTCTTTGTGAATGCAGTGAATGCCCACAAGAAAATGAATCACAGGTGGTATATAGTGTCAGATGTGTACTTTGATCATCAGTTTACTTTTGAACTTTTTAAAATGAGGTTTATAGGTTTATTGTTTTCCCCATCTTGGTAGATATGAAGCTGGGCCTTCACCAGCTTGCTCAGTGATGTTGCTACCAGGTCCTTGGTGATGGACATTATATTCACCAGACGAGGTACATTCTCTGCCTTTGCTACTTTCAGTGCTTCTTCCAAGTGTTGATCAACAAGGAGGGTCACTGGTTCATCATCTGAGGGAGGACAGTCAGTTGTTACGTCATCAGCAACAATGAATATAGAATTGAGTCAGGTTTTATGAACAAACATAAACATTTATTAAACTCTGCTCAACAATAGCGAAAAGTATTCAAACGTCTAACTTAACTGGAAGTTAACTGCTATACGGCAACTCTGGAACTGTTCTTAATGTGATAAATTCGAGCACGGTTTTAAAGTGATAAATTCGAAAGTCCAAGTGATTTACACAGTCAATAAGGAGAGACTTCTCTGGAAATGGATTTCTTCGAAGACGTGATGTTACTGCTGATTCTGTCCAAAGGATTCATGATGAAGGAAACAAAACAGCCTAAAGGAACTGACCTTATTCCTGGACGGTGAACACTGCACAAACCTTCCTGATCTTGCAGGTGCTATCTCAGGTGCAGGCCACTATTCCTGAACAAAGATTCTATATGGTCGATCCTTTATGAAACCGCCGAACAACACCAATTTTACTCAATCCTTCAGGTTCCCGTATTTTGGTAAGGTCTTCACTCTCCAATACTAGACTGTGAAGGTAAATCAAAGGTGCAACACACAAAAACTGGCAGCGATTGGTGAAACTGCGTCATGAGATGAATACACAGCATAAGGACGTAACTGATGAACTAAACTGTGTGACAACAGGGATTTCCAGTTATATACCTGTAGGGAACATGTCATCACATGACCTCACACTGACGGGAAAATTACATCACCGCACCATCACAAGACCATTACATCATGCTCACAAGATACTCAATTACATCATGGTCATAAAACAATCACAAGATACCCACGAGCTATGTAACACAGTGTAAAAAGGAGGGTGTCTTCTTCTCTGTACTTGATGGATTCTGCCCTTAATGGCGAGGACTCCTCAGATCACACTCTCCCATTTGTGTGCCTTTGTACCAACATATATGGTGGATTGGTTTTCAAAACAAGATGTACGCAGGGGTCATGATGGAGGAGTATGAGGAGTTGATTGTAAAGGTATAATACAGTGACTGCAAATTTATCAGGTTACAGTTTGTCTACTAATCTTCACTGCTTTTCAAGTGGGGAGGTAACCTATCAATGTTAGAGCCAAATTAATCACTAAATTAACACATTACTTACCACTTATTTATGCAATATCGCACAGCGACTTATATAATTAGAAACATAAACATAGAAAACCTCCAGCACTATACAGCCTCTTCAGCCCACAAAGCTGTGCCGAACTTGTCCTTATCTTAGAAATTACCCATAGCCCTCTATTTTTCTAAGCTCCGTGTAAATGTACCTATCCATGTAAAGTTACCCCAAAAGCTTTGCATTTCATCCGACATTTGACAACCCACAGATTCTCTTTCTCCCTGGCAAGGGAGATGGAGGTGTCCCCCATTTTCACAGCGAGCAGGAGACACAACAACCCACTAGTTTATGATGTTAAAAGTCCATTTTGTCACTTTTTTCCAAGTCTGTGTCCGAAGATCGCAAAGACCTCGGGTCTTTGGGCTCACAGCGGAAGATTTTCTAGCCTCCCTGACAACACACGAGTCTCCTGCCATGACACCAACTCTCAATCCACCCGTCTCCAGAGTCCCGAGATTTCGGCTTCCGAACATGATCAAGATTCTCAGGCCAAACCCTTGGCATGTTGAATAATAGCCAGTCTTGGAACCCTGAGAACATGTCCTATTCCTGCAAAGAACCAAAGCCTGCTTGTAACTCCTGGTCAGGGTCTTCAAAAGAACCCTAAAAGGGAAAAATAAAGATATTAAAGGTGGAAGTAGAGCTGTTTCCGAAGATGCAAACAAAGGAGTTGCCATTAGGCGCCACTAACCCTCCTAAGCTCCACCTTCAGTGGTAAATGGAACTTAAACTAGAGGTAATGTTCTTTGGGAAGTCAAATTCTGTTTGGGCATATAGAGTAAATGGCAAAGACCTTAGAAGTGTTGATGTACAAAGACATCCTGGTGTGCTGGTACACCGCTTCCTGAAAGTGGTGACCATATGGACAGGGTAGAGGAAAAGGCATTGATTGCTCGCAAAGCATTGAGTATAAGAGTAGGAATGCCATGTTGCAGTGAAACAAATCTTTGGTTAGGCTGCATTTGGAGTGCTGTGTATATTTCTGGTTACCCCACTACGGTAAGGATATGGTGGTGATAGAGAGAGTGCAGAAGTGATTCACTAGAATGCTGCCTGTAATACAGGACTGTAGCTGTAAGATAGGTTGGGTTTATTCTTTCTGGAACATAGAAGGTAGAGAGATGAATTGCTAGAGGTTTATAAAATGCAAAGGGAATAGGCAGGATATGAGTCCCAATGAAGGGTCACGACCAAAACGTGGACTGTTTACTCTTTCCCATTGATGCTGCCCGACCAGCTGAGTTCCTCCAGCATTTTGTAGTTTTGTACGTGTTGCTAGAGAGTCAGTGTTGTTCTTTCCTCAGGGCAGGTGAGTTAGAAATAAAGGGTTTCAGATGACAAGCAAGAAATTTTTAGGAAGACCTGAAAGGTAGGTTTTTCACAGAAGCAAAGTTCAAAATAAATTTATTATTAAAGTACATATTGCCTTGCCTTGCCTTGCCTTGCCTTGTGCCCTAAGCTCGTGGTGGAGTCGTTGGGGCGCTGTCATGACAAGCTTCGTACCAGTCTGTTCCATCTGTCGCGGTTGTGTGCCGGAGCCTGGGTCACCGCAAGTGTTTTCCCTGTCCATTCTTTAATGTTGTCCGTCCATCTTTCCCTCTGTCCTCTGACAGAGGAAAAGTACATATATGCCACCATATACAACCGTGAGATTGATTTTCTTGTAGGTATTTAAGGGAAAAAGAAATAAAATAGAATTTAACATTAAAAGAACTATACATTAACAGACAAAGCTGAAAAAACAATATGCAATGTGATTAAATAAAAATAATACTGAGAACATGAGTTGTAAAGAGTCTTTGAAAGTGAATCTGTAGATTGTAGAATCAGTTTAGGGTAGTGGTGATTGAAGTTATCCCTGCCAGTTAGCATAGAAGAAGTGGCTGAAAGTCCCTTTCTTGTGCTGTTTGCTTCTGTGATTTTGAGCTAGTATGAATACCACAAAATGGGCAGGGCATGGACAGGAATGATATCACCTTAAGCGATGCTCTCCATTCCAATAATGCTGAGTGAAAAGAGTAGATGACAGAAGAACATGAGAACATAAGAAATAGGAGCAGGAGTTGGCCATCGAAGCAAGAAGGCTGCGCGTGGAACGTCTGAAGGGATTTTCGGAGCGAAGGCACTTTACTACTCGGGGTAAAGATAGGCAAGATTGCGCAGGCGCATGATGTCAGCCAGTAGAGAGCGGGAAGAGTTTAAAAAGAAAACCGCCATATACAGCTGGCAGCAGAGTGAGAGGGCATTGGCTCAAACAGGGCTCTGGTGAAGAACTGATTCGCAGAGACTCACAGATAACAGTCTTCAACTTCCCCAGCAGGCTCTTCCCTTTCTCCCGTGGTCCTCTTCCGCTAACATCCGTTGCTCTGTCATGGCAGGTGAGCTCAGACCCATGCCATGCTCCTCCTGTGACATGTGGGAACTCAGGAAGGCTGACAGTGTCCCTGAAGACTACGTGTGCAGGAAATGTATCCAGCTGCAGCTCCTGATAAGAAGGAGGAGATCAAACACCTAGAGAGCTGGTGCAGGGATAACAATTTGATGCTTAATGTCACCAAAACCAAGGAGATGATCATCGATTTCAGACGGTCTCAGCCTGAGCACACACCCCTCAGCATCAGCGGCTCCACAGTGGAGAGAGTGGAAAACGTCAAGTTCCTTGGGGTGCAGATCTCGGACAATCTCACCTGGTCCAGGAACACCACTGGGATTGTGAAACGGACCCAGCAGAGATTGCACTTTCTGAGGAAGCTTAAACAAGCATCACTCCCCACTAACATCTTAACTACATTCTACAGAGGCGTGGTTGAGAGTGTGCTGACCTTTTGCATCACAACCTGGTACTCCAGCTGCAGTGCTGGCGACAAAAAAGCCTTGCAGAGGGTGGTTAGGGGAGCAGAGAAGGTTATTGGGGTCTCCCTACCTTCTGTCCAAGACCTCTTTCAGAGTCAATGCCTCCGGAAGACACAGTACATCATTAAAGACCCCTCACACCCTTTCCATGAACTGTTTGTTCTTCTGCCATCAGGCAAACGTTACAGGAGCATCAAAACTAAAACCACAAGGCTACTAAACAGCTTCCTCCCACAGGCAGTCAGACTGCTAAATAGCTGCTCTACCTGACTCTGCTTTGGACACTTTTAACTTGCACTGGACACTTATAACTGATTTTAACTGACATGTGGCTGTTGTGTTTTACTAATTATTGTTATGTTTATTATTTAGTGTTGCGTTTGTTATGTTATGATTGCACTGCCCCTGAGAAACGCTGTCTCATTCTGCCCTGCAGAGCTGATGTACGGCTGGAATGACAATAAAGTTTTTTGAATCTTTGAATCTTTGATAGATCGCATGGCAGCACTGGAGCTGCGCATGGACTCACTTTGGAGCATCCGAGATGCTGAGCATGTTGTGGATAGCACATTTAGTGAGTTGGTCACACCGCAGTTTAAGGATCTAAGGAAAGATAGGGAATGGGTCACCAACAGGAAGAGTAGTAGCAGGAAGGTAGTACAGGAGTCTCCTACAGTCATCTCCCTCCAAAACAGATATACCGCTTTGGAGTCTGTTGGGGGTGATGGCTCATCAGGTGAGGCAGAATGTTGAGTCCATCCGGGTAGAGATTAAGAATAGTAAAGGGAAAAAATCACTGATGGGTGTTGTCTATAGTCCACCCAATAAAAATATTGCAGTGGCAGAGGTGATTAACCAAGAAATAACTGAGCTTGCAAGAACGGAACGGCAGTTGTCATGGGGGATTTTAACTTCCACATAGATTGGGTGAATCAGGTTGGTCAAGGAAGTCTTGAGGAGAACTTCGTAGAATGCATCCATGATGGCTTTCTTGAGCAACATGTTCCTGAACCTACAAGGGAAAATGCTATCTTAGTTCTGGTCCTGTGCAATGAGACAGGTAAGATTAACGATCTTGTAATCAGGGATCCTCTTGGAAAGAGTGATCATAGTACGACTGAATTTCGCATTCAGATGGAGGATGAAATAGTTAGATCTAAAACTAGTGTATTATTCTTGAACAAGGGAGACTAGAACGGGATGAGGGAGGAGTTGGCTAATGTGGATTGAGAGCACAGGCTATTTGGTAGGACAGTTGAGGAACCGTGGAATACTTTCAAAGAGATTTTTCACAGTGGTCTACAAAAATATATTCCTGTCAAAAGTAAGGACAGTAAGTGTGGGGACTGCCAGCCACGGATAACTAAGGAAATAAAAGATAGTATCAAATTAAAAGCTCATGTGTACAAAGTCACAAAGAGTAGTGGGAGACTGGAGGATTGGGAAAACTTTAAAAAGCAACAGAGAACAACTAAACAAGAAATAGGGAAAGGGAAGATGAAAGTAAATTAGCACAAAATATAAAAAGCAGATAGGAAAAGTTTTTATAAATATATAAAGCGGAAGAGGGTGGCTAAAGTCAACGTAGGTCCCTTGGAAGACGAGAAGGGGAAATTGATATTGGGTGTTAAGGAAATGGCTGAGGCTTTGTACAACTATTTTGTGTCGGTCTTCACGGTGGCAGACACGTCTAATATGCCAAAGAAGGATGTTATGGAAAAAATGGGAGGTGAGGACCTCGATAAAATCACTGTCACTAAAGAGATAGTGATGAGTAAACTAGAGGGCCTGGTCCTGATGGGATGCATCCCAGGGTGCTGAAGGAATTGGTGGAGGTTATAGTAGACGTGTTGGTAATCATTTATCAAAACCCTTTAGACTCTGGGCAGATCCTGGCAGATTGGAAGACAGCAAATGTCACACCACTTTTGAAAAATGGATGTAGGCAAAAGACAGGCAACTATAGGCCAGTTAGCTTAACATTTGTAGTCGGGGAAAATGCTTGAAGCTGTCATTAAGGAAGAAATAGCGAAACATTTAGAAAGGAGTGGCTCCGTTAGACTCCATTAGACAGATGCACCATGGATTCAGAAAGAGCAGGTCCTATTTGACAAACTTACTGGAGCTCTTTGAGGACATAATGAGTGCAGTGGATAGAGAGGAACAGGTGGATGTCGTATACTTGGATCTCCAGAAGGCGTTTGATAAGATGCCGCAGAAGAGACTTATAAATAAGATACGTGTGCATGGAGTTGGAGGAAGTGTATTAGTCATAGCATAGTCATAGTCATACTTTATTGATCCCGGGGGAAATTGGTTTTCGTTACAGTTGCACCATAAATAATAAATAGTAATAGTAATACTACTATTAGTAAACAGTAAATAGTAATAGTCATGGAAATAATAAATAGTAACAGAATAGTAATAGAAAAATAGTAATAAATAGTTAAATAGTAATATGTAAATTATGCCAGTGAATTATGAAATAACTCCAGGACCAGCCTATTGGCTCAGGGTGTCTGACCCTCCAAGGGAGGAGTTGTAAAGTTTGATGGCCACAGGCAGGAATGACTTCCTATGATGCTCTGTGCTGCATCTCGGAGGAATGAGTCTCTGGCTGAATGTACTCCTGTGCCTACCTAGTACATTATGTAGTGGATGGGAGACATTGACCAAGATGGCATGCAACTTAGACAGCATCCTCTTTTCAGACACCACCGTGAGTGTATTGGCATGGACAGTGGATTGGTTAACCATTAGAAGGTAGAGAGTTGGTATAAGTGGGTGTTTCTCCAGTTGGCAGTCAGTGGTGAGTGGGGTGCCGCAGGGGTCGGTGCTGGGCCCGCAGCTGTTTACCATTCACAGTGATGATTTGGAAGAGGGGACTGAGAGTAGAGTAGCAAAATTTGCTGATGACACTAAACTGCATGAAAAGGCAAATTGTACAGAGGAAGTGGAGAGTCTGCAGAAGGATATAGATAGGTTAAGTGAGTGGGCCAATGTCTGGCAGATGAAATACAACATTGGTAAATGCGAGATCATCCACTTTGGAAGGAATAATAGAAGAGCAGATTATTATTTAGATGGTGGAAGATTGCAGCATGCTGTTGTGCAGAGGGACTTGGGAGTGCTTGTGCATGAATCGCAAAATGTTGGCTTGCAGGTACAACAGGTTATCAAGAAGACAAACAGAATGTTGCCTTCATTGCTAGAGAGATTGAATTCAAGAGCAGGGAGGTTATGCTGCAACTATACAAGGTACTGGTGAGGCCACACCTGCAACACTGTGTGCAGTTCTGGTCTCCATACTTGAGGAAGGATATACTGGCTTTAGAGGCAGTGCAGAGGAGGTTCACCAGGTTGATTCCAGAGATGAAGGGGTTAACCTATGAGGAGAGATTGAGTTGCCTGGGACTATACTGTCTGGAGTTCAGAAGAATGAGAGGGGATCTTATAGAAACATACAAAATTTTGAAAGGGATAGATAAGATAGGAGTGGAAAAGTTGTTTCCATTGGTAGGTGGGACTAGAACTAGGGGACAATGCCTCAAGATTCAGGGGAGAAGATTTAGGATGGAGATGAGGAGAAGCTGTTTTTCCCAGAGAGTGGTGAATCTGTGGAATTCTCTGCACAGAGAAGCAGTTGAGGCTTCTTCACTAAATATATTTAAGAAACAGTTAGATAGGTTTTTACATAGTAAGGGAGTTAAGGATTATGGAGAAAAGGCAGGTAGATGGAGCTGAGTTTACGGACAGATCAGCCATGCTCTTATTGAATGGCAGGGCAGGCTCGATGGGCCGGATGGCCTACTCCTGCTCCTATTGCTTATGTTCTGATGTTATCTATCCAACCGAGCTTGCTCTGCCATTACTAATCTAGCTGTGGACTCAGCTCCACTTCTGCTGTTTCACTAAATCCCTTAATTACCCTGCTCTACAGAAATCTACCTAACTGTGTCCTAAATATACTTACTGAGGTCGCTTCTACTGCTTCCCTGGGCAGAGAATTCCACAGATTGTCTATTTTCTAGGAAAAAAACAATTTCTCTTCATCTCTGATCTAAATGTATTCTCCCAAATCTTGAGGCTATATGCCCTGGTTCAAGCTTTGCTTATGCATGTTGACAACTTTCCTGCCTGTTTTATCATCCTCTGCACAATTTCCTTTTCCATTCAACTTAGTGTCATTACGCTTCATTTGGTCCTTATGCTTCTTTTGGATCAGGACTACAGAGCGTCATGGGAGCTGAATTCTGAAGGAAGGCAGTTTTTTTAAAAACTTCTTCAAGTGCAAGAAGGGCAAGACTGCGCAGGCGCGTGACATCAACAGGACCGCGCAGAAAGATTAAAAAGGAGACCACCCTATACAGTGGGCAGCTGTCGGAGCGGGCAGCAGAGTGAGTGGGAGCAGAGTGTAGGGCTTTAGCTTCAACGGGCTTCGGCGGTAAACGGGAAGAGGCGAGAGCGAAGCGCCAACTTTTTTTTTTCTTCCCCTCCCCCCCTTTCACGAATCGGCCTGGACAGACAGGAATAGCAAGGCTCTCACAGCTAATGGTACAAGCTAACGGTTTAAAAAGTTCGTCTGTTTGGCGAAGTAAATGGATGAGTAGACTTACTTTCCTGTTTCACTCCTGTAGAATTAGATAGCATGCCTGCAGGGTTAGTGCTTTGTTCAGGGTGTCAGATGTGGGAATCCTGGGAGACTTCCAGCCTCCCTGATGGCCACATCTGCGCCAGGTGCACCGAGATGCAGCTCCTCAGAGACTGTGTTAGGGATCTGGAGCTGCAGCTTGATGACCTACTGCTTATCAGGGAAAGTGAAGAGGTGATAGACAGGAGCTACAGGGAGGTAGTCATCCCTAGGCTACAGGAGTCAGAACACTGGGTCACTGTCAAGAGAGGGAAGGGAAATGCCCGGATAGTGGAGAGCACACCTGTGGCTGCCCCCCTCAGCAACAAATATCTTGTTCTGGATGCTGTTGAGGGGGATGACCTGACGGGGGATGCCCACGGTGACCGGGTCTCTGGCACTGAACCTGGCGTTGTTGTGCAGGAGAGAAGGAGGGAGAAGAGAAATGCAGTAGTCGTAGGGGATTCCATAGACAGGGGAACGGACAGGAGATTCTGTGAGCCTGATAGAGATACCCGCATGGTGTGTTGCCTCCCAGGTGCCAGGGTATGGGATGTCTCGGTTCAGGTCCTGAATATTCTGAAGGGGGAGGGTGAGCAGCCAATTGTCTTGGTACATATTGGTACCAATGACATAGATAGGACAAAGGAGGAGGTCCTGAAGAGAGATTTCCAGGAGTTAGGAAGGAAGCTGAGAAGCAGGACCTCCAGGGTAGTAATCTCAGGATTGCTACCTGTGCCACGTGCTAGCGAGGGCAAGAATAGTAGGATCAGGCAGATGAATGTGTGGCTGAGAGACTGGTGCAGGGGGCAGGGCTTCAGATTCTTGGATAATTGGGATCTCTTCTGGGGGAAGTATGACCTGTTCAAAAAGGACAGGTTACACCTGAACCCGAAGGGGACCAATATCCTGGCGGGAAAGTTTAATAGAGCTGTTAGGGAGGGTTTAAGCTAATTTGGCAGGGGGATGGGAACCGGAATGACAGAGCGGAGGAAGGGGAAAACAGAAATAAATCTAAGATAGTGAGCAGTAAAGATGTCAGGATAGACAGGCAGGTGATGGGGCAAATTTGTAGCCATTGGGATGAGTTGCAGTGCAATAAAGTTGCAGTGAAATCAAAGTGAAAAGTATCCAATACTGGTCTTAAGGTGCTGTACTTAAATGCACGCAGTGTAAGGAATGAGGTGGATGATCTTGTCGTACAGCTACAGATTGGCAGGTATGATATTGTGGCCATCACTGAGATCTGGCTAAAAGATGCATGTCTCTGGGAGCTGAACGTCCAAGGATACACGGTGTATCAGAAGGATAGGAAGGTAGGCAGAGCGGGAGGCGTGGCTTTATTGGTAAGAAATGATATTAAATCATTAGAAAGAGGTGATATAGGATCAGAAGGTGCAGAATCTTTAGGGGTTGAGCTAAGAAATAGCAGGGGTAATGGCAGTTATTTATAGGCCTCCAAACAGCTACAGGTATGTGGACTACAAATTACAACTGGAAATAGAAAAGGCTTGTCAGAAGGGCAGTGTTATGATAATTCTGGGGGATTTTAACATGCGAGTGGATTGGGAAAATCAGATCGGCACTAGATCTCAAGAGAGAGGATTTGTAGAATGTCTTTGAGATGGCTTTTTAGAACAGCTTGTTGTTGAGCCCACTAGGGGATCGGCTGTACTGGATTGGGTATTGTGTAATGAACCGGAGGTGATTAGAGAGATTGAGTGAAGGAACCCTTAGGAGGCAGTGATCATAACATGATTGAGTTCACTGTGAAATTTGAAAAAGAGAAGCCGAAATCCGATGTGTCGGTATTTCAGTGGAGTAAAGGAAATTACAGTGGCATGAGAGAGGAACTGGCCAAAGTTGACTGGAAAGGGACACTGGCGGGAAAGACAGCAGAGCAGCAATGGCTGGAGTTTATGCGAGAAATGAAGAAGGTGCAAGACAGGTATATGCCAAAAAAGAAGAAATTTTCGAGTGGAAAAAGGATGCAACCGTGGCTGACAAGAGAAGTCAAAGCCAAAGTTAAAGCAAAGGAGAGGGCATACAAGGAAGCAAAAATTAGTGGGAAGACAGAGGATTGGGAAGTTTTTTAAATCTTACAAAAGGAAACCAAGAAGGTCACTAAAAGGGAAAAGATTAACTATGAAAAGAAGCTAGAAAATAGTATCAAAGAGGATACTAAAAGCTTTTTCGAGTATAAAAAGAGTAAAAGACAGGTGAGAGTAGATATAGGACCGATAGAAAATGATGCTGGGGAAATTGTAATGGGAGATAAGGAGATGGCAGAGGAACTGAACGAGTATTTTGCATCAGTCTTCACTGAGGAAGACATCAGCAGTATACCGGACACTCAAGGGTGGCAGGGAAGAGAAGTGTGTGCAGCCACAATTACGACAGAGAAATTACTCAGGAAGCTGAATAGTCTAAGGGTAGATAAATCTCCCGGACCAGATGGAATGCACCCTTGTGTTCTGAAGGAAGAAGCTGTGGAGATTGTGAAGGCATTAGCAATGATCTTTCAAAATTCGATAGATTCTGGCATGATTCCGGAGGACTAGAAGATTGCAAATGTCACTCCGTTATTTAAGAAGGGGGCAAGGAAGCAAAAAGGAAATTATAGACCTGTTAGCTTGACATCGGTGGTTGGGAAGTTGTTGGAGTCGATTGTCAAGGATGAGGTTACAGAGTACCTGGAGGCGTATGACAAGATAGGCAGAACTCAGCATGGATTCCTTAAAGGAAAATCCTGCCTGACAAACTTATTACAATTTTTTGAGGAAATTACCAGTAGGCTAGACAAGGGAGATGCAGTGGATGTTGTATATTTGGATTTTCAGAAGGCCTTTGACAAGGTGCCACACATGAGGCTACTTAACAAGATAAGAGCCCATGGAATTATGGGAAAGTTACATACGTGGATAGAGCGTTGGCTGATTGGCAGGAAACAGAGAGTGGGAATAAAGGGATCCTATTCTGGTTGGCTGCCGGTTACCAGTGGTGTTCCACAGGGGTCCGTGTTGGGGCTGCTTCTTTTTACATTGTACATCAACAATTTGGATTATGGAATAGATGGCTTTGTGGCTAAGTTTGCTGATGATACAAAGATAGGTGGAGGGGCCGGTAGTGCTGAGGAAACGAAGAGTCTGCAGAGAGACTTGGATAGATTAGAAGAATGGGCAGAGAAGTGGTAAATGAAGTACAATGTTAGAAAGTGTATGGTTATGCACTTTGGCAGAAATAATAAACGGGCAGACTATTATTTAAGTGGGGAAAGAATTCAAAGTTCTGAGGTGCAACGGGACATGGGAGTCCTCGTACAGTATACCCTTAAAGTTAACCTCCAGGCTGAGTCAGTAGTGAAGAAGGCGAATGCAATGTTGGCATTCATTTCTAGAGGAATAGAGTATAGGAGTAGGGATGTGATGCTGAGGCTCTATAAGGCACTGGTGAGACCTCACTTGGAGTACTGTGGGCAGTTTTGGTCTCCTTATTTAAGAAAGGATGTGCTGACGTTGGAGAGGGTACAGAGAAGATTCACTAAAATGATTCCAGGAATGAGAGGGTTAACATATGAGGAATGTTTGTCCGCTCTTTGACTGTATTCCTTGGAGTTTAGAAGAATGAGGGGAGACCTCACAGAAACATTTCGAATGTTGAAAGGCATGGACGGAGTGGATGTGGCAAAGTTGTTTCCCATGATGGGGGAGTCTAGTACGAGAGGGCATGACTTAAGGATTGAAAGGAGCCCATTCAGAACAGAAATGCGAAGAAATTTTTTTAGTCAGAGGGTGGTGAATCTATGGAATTTGTTGCCACGGGCAGCAGTGGAGGCCAAGTCATTGGGTGTATTTAAGGCAGAGATTGATAGGTATCTGAATAGCCAGGGCATCAAAGGTTATGGTGAGAAGGCGGGGGAGTGGAACTAAATGGGAGAATGGATCAGCTCATGATAAAATGGCGGAGCAGACTCGATGGGCCGAATGGCTGACTTCTGCTCCTTTGTCTTATGGTCTTATGGTCCCATCTTCCAAATCATTAATGTGTATCTTCAACAGTTCTAAGTCCAGCACTGACCCCTGCAAATCTCCTCTCACCATTAACTGCCAAGTAGAAAAACACTCATTTATTCCAATTCTCTGTCTTCTATTGGTTAACCAATTCTCTATCCATGTGTAATGCCCCGGTTAAGAATTCTACTGCTAATGGTGTGGGATATTTCATTCAGTAGCTTTCTATAAAAGCAGTGTATCCTGCTGGGAGAATGTTTTGGTTTCGGCTAAAGATACAGGGCTATGATGTTCAGCCTTTCAGGGTGGTGGAATTGGGAGAAGGTCCTTGACAGAGCTGGACAGAGAGAGATTTGAGTTGGATACTGGTGGGGTTTGTGGTCTTTTGACGGGAGATGTGGAGAAGAGAAGATCAGGAGAGATGGACCTGGGATTCAATCCAACGGAAGACATGATTGCAAGGAGTGCTTCACGAGATGAAGGAGTCCAAAATGGGAAGCTCTACCAGTGACCGGTGATAGAATTCGGAGCCACGAGTAATGGTTACACCCAGCTCTTGCTCCAGTGTCATGTGCACATTTAGACTGGTTTAGCTGTAATGACCCCTTTTATTTATTTTTCTTTCTTTTTTTCTCTTAATAACTGTTTGATAAAGCTGGAATTAATGAATATACCTTCATTATAATGTTATGTGATGTATGATCTGTTATTTCTGCCGACCGACAATCGTGTATGGACAATATTTACCCAGCATTTGCTCAAATCATTAATGAGAACATCCCAACTTTCCTGTCTGGTTGAACCCCAAATCATACCGACCCTAGATGTATATTGCTTATGAAAAGAAGCCTTCTCACGGCCGAGTCCACTACGGAGCCAAGTTTGTATACGAGCCCAGTGAGAGGGTTACACATGCTAATGTATCACCACCAACTCCATGCATCTTTATCTCATGGATTAGTCTTTTATGCAATAACTGAATACCTTCTGGAAATCTAAGTATACAACATCCACCATATCTTCAAAGAATCCAGTATTTTTTTTTAAACAGGCCCTACCTTTATGAATCCATGCTGTGTCTGCCTGATGGGACCTGCGCTTTGCTATTTCTTCCTTCATAGTAGTTTCAAGTATTTTCCCAATTACAGATGTTACGCTAGCTGGCCAATAATTACCCACCTTTAGCATACATCTTTTTTAAAGAATGACATTGTTTTCCATTCTGCCAGGACAAGCTAAGTGTTCAGAGAAGTTTGGTACAAATTATCACAAACACACATCTACTGTAACTTCTGCCATTTCTTTCAGTATTCTGGGATGCATTCCATCAGCACCGGGGGAGTTTAGGCCCGGTTTACTGGTTTACTCTTCAATACCTCTTTAATGACAGTGATTGTATTGAGGTCCTCACCTCCCATTGCAGTCATAACATCTCTCCTTTACATGTTAGACATGTCCACCACTGTGAAGACCGACACAAGATAATAAGAGGAATAGATAGAGTGGATAGCCAGCACCTCTTCCCCAGGGCACCACTGCTCAATACAAGAGGACATGGCTTTAAGGTAAGGGGTGGGAAGTTCAAGGGGGATATTAGAGGAAGGTTTTTTACTCAGAGAGTGGTTGGTGCGTGGAATGCACTGCCTGAGTCAGTGGTGGAGGCAGATACACTAGTGAAGTTGAAGAGACTACTAGACAGGTATATGGAGGAATCTAAGGTGGGGGCTTATATGGGAGGTAGGGTTTGAGGGTCGGCACAACATTGTGGGCCGAAGGGCCTGTACTGTGCTGTACTATTCTATGTTCTATGTTCTATAAAATAGTCGATCAAGGCCTCTGCCATTTCTACATCACCCAATATTAATTCCCCCTTCTCATCTTTCAAGGGACCTATGTTTATTTTTCCTCTCTTTTTCACTTTATGTAATTATGAAAACTTTTACTATCCATTTTTATATTTTGTGCTGGTTTACTTTCATAATCCATCTTCCCCTTTTCTTATTTGCTTGCTTATTGGTTCTTAGTTGCTTTTTAAACTTTTCCCAATCTTCCAGTGTCCCACTACTCTTGCTGGTGTTGTATGCAAGAGCCTTTAGTTTAATGCCTTCTTTTATTTCCTGCCGGCTCAATGTTGGCTCACCCAACCTTACTGCCTCACTTATAACTGGAATATACTTTTGATGAACACCATGAAAACTTTCTTTGAAAGTCTTCCACTGCTCTTCCAACTGTTCCCAGTAATGCTAGTCAGCTCCTCCCTCATCCCATTGTAGTCCCCCTGGTTTAGGCATAATACACTGGTTTTAGATCAAACTATTATAACCTCCATTTGGAGTATAGTGAGCAGTTTTTTTTAGATTTGATTATGAGGACACGCGGTCCTCTTTTATTGTCATTTAGTAATGCACGCATTAAGAAATGATACAATATTCCTCCGGTGTGATATCACAGAAACACAGGACAGGCCAAGACTGAAACCACATAATTATAACATATAGTTACAACAGTGCAACAATACCATAACTTGATGAAGAACAGGCCATGGGCATGGTAAAGAAAGTTCGAAGTCTCTCGAAAGTCCCACATCTCACACAGACGGGAGAAGGAAGAAAACTCTCCCTGCCATGCCCGACCACAGTCCGACTCTGGGTCGTCCGAAAACTTCAAGCCTCCAACCAGCCCTCCAACACCGAGCACTGAGCAGCATCTCTGCCGAGTGCTTCGACCCCAGCCCCAGCCACCAGCAGCAGGCAAGGCCAAGGATTTTGGGGCCTTCCCTCCGGAGATTCTTGATTGCACAGTAGCAGCGGCAGCGAACTGGGCATTTCAGAAGTTTCGCTAGATGTTCCTCCGTGCTTCTCATGGCTGTCTCCATCAAAACAGAATTGTGCACGGTACCCTATTTAACAAATACGGTATCATTTCACCGGAGAGGCTGCGCGCGCTGCGTCGCGGCACCATCTTCTCCTCCCGCCCTTTTTTGGATCCTATATCTAAAAAAGGATGTACTGACATTGGAGAGGGTCCAGAGGAAGCTAATGAGAATGATTTCGGGAATGAAAAGGTTAACATACCAGGAATGTTTGATGGCCCTGGGCCTGTACCCACCGGAGTTTAAAAGAATGAGAGCAGATCTGAACCTCTGGGTTTCTCCAGGATCTTTTTTGTCGCTCTGTATTCTTGCTTCCGCAGTCTCTTGTGTCTCCAGCATTGAAGCAATTCTGAATTCCAGCCTCAAAGGTAAGAAAAGTGACGGGGAAGTTTTATAAAGTTGGATGAATATCTCCACAGAGTTAATGGAAGCTAGCTTATTAGAAATATTTAAACAGGAGATAGATCAGTTTTTGAAAGATCAGAAACTTAAGGGCTATTGCTCTGGCCTAGAGGAGTTGAGGCCTTGAGTAGATCAGCCATGATCACATTGAATGGTAGGGACATTTGATGGTTCAGGTGGCCTACTCTTGCTCCTGTTCTTTCGTGTCCTTCTTGGATTAGAATTAGAATCAGAATAGGAATCTGGTTCAATATCACTGGCATATGTCAAGAAATTTGTGGTTTTGCGACAGCAGTACATTGCAATACATAATAATAAAAAAATATAAATTACAAAACATTAACTCAGCATGTTGAGTTAATCATAAAGCATAATTTACCTCCTCCACCATTAAAAGACCCAGCTGTTCTGTCTCTGCGGTGAATGGTGAAACCGTCGGGCTGCGGCCGAAATGGTGGTGATGAGCCATGTTTCTGCAAAGCATAGTAAGCAGCAGACCCTCATGTCTCTCTGGTACTGCAATCTTACTCTGAGGTCCTGTTCGTGGTCCTACCCCTGTATTACATGTATTTTCTTCTATTGAGATTAACTGTAAGAAACTCACAATTTCTTTCTGTTTGTCTCAGAATTGGCCATATCTGTTGGTCATCCATCTATGATTTTGGCTCAGCTTTTTCCTCTCTCCTTACATAGTCTGGGCATGTTCCACACCCCTGTTAGCAGCACACAATAATAAAGCCAAATTCACTGCCATATTAACCTCAACTACTAGAGAGATCCCCTTTGTTCTCCCATCCCTCTCCTACCTTCTCTGCAACTGGCAACTAACTTATTTTCTTTCTTTCCTAGTTTTGATAAATTGTCTTGACCTTAAATGTTAACTAAACACTAAAATTGCACATGTTCCACTTTGGCTGCATAACATTGAGGGGCAGAGGGTATGTGCACCAATAGGGAGGCCTCAGACCAACTCCAAATTAGGCCTTGGGGCACAGTCACAAAATTTGTAAATGGCGTCAGAGACAGTTCATTCATTTTGCTGTGTTGAATATTAGTTGCCTCCCCAATAGTGAAAAATGGAAGATTGGGAATAGTAGACTGGGAATGGTGGGGGTAAAATGTATGAAATTGATTAGTATGGAGTTAGGCAGAGCAGCTATGTTTTTTTACAGCTCCACGGGGATGTTTTTAAGAAATGTTTAATTTTTAAAAGGCTTATTATTCAGAGACTGTTGTAGCTTTGTGACTACAGAAGAATCCCAATGAGATTAAACTTATCTGCTTACTTTCATTGAAATGGCTGTGATGTTAGAGGTTCAAACGGAATTTTTGTCAGGTAAATCTATCAATGTACAGGGAGCAGAGCAGGATGAACAGAGTTGAGCTGCAGATCAGCTTTTGCCTAATTGAATTGAATTCCTACTGTGTTGCTTTATGCAGAATGTATAAATGCTAAGTGCATACCAGTGATGTTAGAGCCATGTAGTAAGCCTTCCTGTTTTCGTGCCAGGCACAGATCAGGGAAACCCGTATCACAGCTTCCATTTCTCCCATTAATGCACAGTGTTGGGCTAAAGTCAAGATGAATCACTATTTCTGGCCTTTTGAATAAAAGATGAGTTTTCAGCTTCAAAAATTTAACAGAAGGCTGCAGCCACATTCACTGATAAAAGCTGTGCTTGGTCCATTTATTTATTTTCATGAGATAACATTCTTTGAGATAGGAGGGGAGTAAATATAATAGCAAAATACACCACTATGAGGGAATAAGATTTTTTGTAAAGCAACAAGCTAGCATTGGTCTGGAATCCTGTGACTGAAACGGTGGTGGAAACAGATTCAATAGCATTTTTTCCAAGTATAATTGGATAAGTATTGTACAGGGAAAAGCTGCACACCTCCCTGGACAGAGTAGTTAATTAGATAAGTTCTTGTCAAGACCTTGGTCTCCATCCCGCAGTTGGCCACTAGAAGCCCTCGGTGGGTTTCTGGTGTCTAAACATTCATGCCTTGCTGCGTTACCTGAGTGATAATTCCCTAAACCTGTGCCTAATCACTTGTGAATTGGGCTGTCCTTTGCTCAGTCTTTGTACCAACACTTGAGAGGATGCTGGTCTTGTAATCCAGTGCAGTATTCCTTTTGAGTGTTTTTCCACCTGCTTTGCTATTTTTTTTTATTTTGCATCTGTTTTTATTTTAGAACTTTGAATGCAGTCTGTTGTATTTTTTTGAAAATGCTTGCCTACTCTTTTTTGACTCCTGTTTTTGTTATGTTGAACCAATGCCTGGCCTTTTGATTTGGATTATCGCCTTCATTTTGGAACTATGCTGGAAAGGCAAATTATCCAGTAACGTACCTGTCTGAATAATCATTCCAGCATTCTGTGTGATCTCTGCATCTGGGTTCATTTCTCACTCAGCCCCTTGGCTATAGTGGTAGAGTTCCAGACTGCCACACTGCGGACCTGGCAGTTCTTGCAAAGAGTTGGAACAGGTATAATGTGTTGTAGGTAGATGATGATCATTGATCCTATGAACAAGCACAATCATCCATAACACCACTTGAAAATATTCATCTTGTTCCTTTCTTCTGGCTTTTCATGCAATACCATTGTCCCAGTTTACTCTTTTTGTATGTTTTTAGTACCTGCTCTGAGCTGCACAGACTGCGGGCTGCTAATGATAGAATTCTGAATTGCACCCACTAATTATTTTCCTAATGGAGGATTAGAACACTGGAAAATTAATTTGCAATGCACATATTGAACTTCACTGACTTTCAAAATTATCAGAGCACTGTGTGTGTGTGTGTGTGTGTGTGTGTGTGTGTGTGTGTATGCACATGCTTAAGTTGTGCATTCTGTAAAGGAAAAGGAATTGGAATTAGTGAGAGTATCTGCTTTTCCCCCTATTATTCTTATTTCTCATGACATAAAAGGAGGCCATTTAGCACATCTAGTCTCCGTTGGCTCTCAAGGTAAGAACACCTGAAAATAGGAGTGGGAGTTTCTTATTCATTCAAGGGGTGTGAGATTTTCAAGTTGCACCAGCTGTTGTGTCTGTGCACAACTACGTATCAATTAACTAAAAACATGCACGTGGGAGATGGTTTTACTGGTGTGTTCACATTGCAGCGAGAGAGAGAGAGAGAGAGAGAGCAATAACAATACACATGTGTATTCAACAGTGCATGTGCAGACAACAGAAGAATATGTAGTTCTGAGGGGGGGAGTCATTGCTCTAAAAGAAATAGATCCATACATTATACTTCCTCCCCCTTTAGATTAATGTAACATAAAACTGTATTTGTACAAAACATTCAATTTCCCTTTTGTAAACCCATATTCCAAATAAACATGCTTTCACAATAACTGTCCATATCAACTTCATGGTTCTGAAGATTCAGTCTTTTGGGTGGCGCTCTGTTTCTATCAGATTAGCACCTCCAGATCTATTGGGTGGCATGAGGTTTGGCAGGTGTCTTGTCAACGATAACATTCTCGTTGCGCCTCTGGACTTGTGGAATGGCATCAGGTTTGGTAGGTGTCTTGACTAAGACAACGTTCTTGGTTTTCGGTGTCACGTTGCTGTCAGTGACATGATCATCACTGAGAGGTAAGTCCGGTGACTGTAATGTGTCCATCTTCTTAGATACGATGGACTCCGATGTGCTCTTCGAAGCATCTCCATGTCTGATCTCCAACATCCACTGTGTACATCAGCGGTCCAGTTCTTGTAGCTGTCCTACCGGGTGTCCACATGTCTTCTTGGTAATCATGCATGAGGACTTCCTGTCCAATCTCAAAGCTCCTTGCTGCTTCACTTGGCAACTGGATGAACTGTTTATTCTGCACTTCCCTCCGTAGATCCGGTTTCAGGAGGTCTCTGCGAGATCACAGATTCCTGTTCATGAACAGCATTGCAGCTGTTTGATTTGTCGTCACATGAACAGAGTTCCAGTACACAAAAAGGAAGTTGTCCACCTTGTGGTGTAAAGAAATGTCCTCCTTGTCCATGGACTTCTTGAAGGTTTGGATAAACCATCAAGAACCTTTCAGCTAACCCAATCGTTGCTGGGTGGTGAGGAGCTGACTTGAAGCGACTCATGCCGTTTTTCTTCATGGACAGTTGCAGTTCTTCTGGTGTGTATTGTGGTCCGTTGTCACTCACGATTTGTTCTGGTAAGCCATTTCGGGTGAAGATAGCCCTCAGAGCGGAGACAGTCTTTGCTGACGTGGGTTGACTTCATTGGTATAGCCACCAGCCACTTTGAATGAGCATCCACAGCAATCAGAAACATGGAGTCCATGAAATGTCCCAGCAAGGTCAATATGTGTCTTTGCCATGGTGACGGTGGCTACTCCCACTGGGGTAACGGTGCCTGTGGGATGCATTCTGAACTTTTTGATATCCCAAACAGCTTTTGGCCAAGTCTTCAATCTGTTTATTCCCAGCCACCACACGTAGCTCCAGGGGAGACTCTTCATCTTGATTGTACCCAGGTGTCCTTCATGCAGATTTTCTAATATTCTGGTGTGCGGTTTAGAGGGAACCACAAGACGAGATCCACAGCATTCTTTGACGTACCGACAGTTGGCTTCGTCTTGCTGAGAGCTCTGGAAACATAGGGTTACCGTGAGCTGGCCATGATTGCATGGTGATGTCATAGAGTTTTGTCAATGTTGGGTCACTCCTTCTTTCCCTTTGTATTTCAGAATTTTTTACCAGCAACTGGGCCACCAATATGGTGAGCGACACTTCTGTTGGGTCACAGTATGAAGAATTTTCTTCTTCATTTGCCAGTAGTGAAAGACATGACAAGCCATCAGTATTGCTGTGTTGTTTGGTACCTTTGAATTCTATGTCATAAGTGTGGGCTCCTAATAATAGTGCCCAATGTTGTATCAAGCGCTCTTTCAAATGTAAGTTGTGCTTCTGTTAGGAGCCATTTTTGAATGCTTTCTTGTAAGCTTCCACAAACTAAAGGATCTTTCAATGCGTCAGTCAGCCCATCACTCAACTGACAATGCTCAGACAACTTCTTCAATTCAGCTAGGTATGCTGAAATGGACCCCCTTCCATTTGATTCCACATATGAAATCTAAAATGTTAGAAAAACCATAGAAAACCATAGAAAAACTACAGCACAGAAACAGGCCTTTTGGCCCTTCTTGGCTGTGCCAAACCATTTTCTGCCTAGTCCCACTGACCTACACACGGACCATATCCCTCCATACACCTCCCATCCATGTATCTGTCCAATTTATTCTTAAATGTTAAAAAAGAACCCACATTTACCACCCTGTCTGGCAGCTCATTCCATACTCCCACCACTTTCTGTGTGAAGAAGCTCCCCCCCAATATTCCCTTTAAACTTTTCCCCCCCTCACCCTTAACCCTTGTCCTCTGGTTTTTTCCTCCCCCTGCCTCAGTGGAAAAAGCTTGCTTGCATTCACTCTATCTATACTCATCATAATTTTATACACCTCTATCAAATCTCCCCTCATTCTTCTATATACCTCTATCAAATCTCCCCTCATTCTTCTATGTACCTCTATCAAATCTCCCCTCATTCTTCTATATACCTCTATCAAATCTCCCCTCATTCTTCTTATATACCTCTATCAAATCTCCCCTCATTCTTCTATATACCTCTATCAAATCTCCCCTCATTCTTCTATATACCTCTATCAAATCTCCCCTCATTCTTCTATATACCTCTATCAAATCTCCCCTCATTCTTCTATATACCTCTATCAAATCTCTCCTCATTCTTCTATTCTGCAATTAGCAATGGTTTTAAACCTCAATGTTCCTGCATTACTTTCACGATCTCAGCAAAGCTCTCTTTGGCTGGTTTGGTTCAAGCACAATGTACTCAGCAAAACTGGCTCTCAATTCTCATTGCCTATTTTATTTGCTTCAAAATATTGCTCAGTTTGTTGCACATACTACAGCCAGTTATCTTTTGTGCAACCGAACACATCTATTTTTCCGATGTAGCCAGCCATTGCTGCCTTTTAAAAATCTATTATATTATCACCTGGCACTCATTGTTTATGACCCTGTCATGGATGATGTGATGTTAGGATAATTTACAGTAGTTTTGCATCATCTACCCAAGCACCCAAGGGTGATACGGTAGTGTGGTGGTTAGCACAACGCTTTACAGTACGCATGATCTGGGTTCAATTCCCACTGCTGCCAGTACATTCTCTCAGTGACCTTGTGGGTTTCCTCTTGGTAGTCCAGTTTTCCTCCACTCGCCAAAGACCTACTGGTTGGTAGGTTAATTGGCCATTCTAAATGGACCCATAATTAGGACAGGAGAGGTTCCAGAGGATTGGAGTGTTGCGGATGTTGTTCCCTTACTCAAGAAAGGGAGTAGAGATAGCCTAGGAAATTATAGACCAGTGAGTCTTGCTTCAGTGGTTGGTAAGTTGATGAAGAAGATCCTGAGAGGCAGGATTTATGAACATTTGGAGAGACATAATATGATAGTCAGCATGGCTTTGTGAAAGGCAGGCCGTGCCTTACGAGCCTGATTGAATTTTTTGGGGATGTGACAAAACATGTTGATGAAGGTAGAGCAGTAGATGTAGTGTATATAGATTTCAGCAAGGCATCTGATAAGGTACCCTAGGCAAGGCTTATTAAGAAAATAAGGAGGGATGGGATCCAAGGGGACATTGCTTTGTGGATCCAGAATTGGCTTGCCCACAGAAGGCAAAAGTGGTTGGAGACAAGTCATATTCTGCGTGGAGGTCGGTGACCAATGGTGTGCCTCAGGGATCTGTTCTGGGACCCCTTCTCTTCGTGACTTTTATAAATAGTCTGGATGAGGAAGTAAAGGGATGGGTGAAGCACCTTCAATTACTCCAAAAGACAGGTTTGGTAAAATACTGAAAGGCTTTTATTCGCTGTACAATACGACCTCCACAGTGAGTGTCTGCCCCCGGACTGAGGGGGAGGGGCAAGGCGAACACCTTTATACAGGACTCTGTGGGAGGAGCCACAGGGGCAGTCAGCAGAGGGGTGTGTCCAGACAGGTAACCGAGTTACAACATATATACATGGTTTACCACATTCACCCCTCCTTTTTTTAAAAAGAGTCCCGCGGGGTGAAGTGACTGACAATATTTACAAGAAGTATATTTACAGGTTAAGTCTATCAAACGGTCGAGTCCATCGCTATGACCTACGTAGCACCGGCGATGGCGGTTGTGCTGGCTCCGGCCTGACTTCAGGTGCCAGCACGTTAGGCGTCGGTAATCCCTCGTGTGTGTGCGTCGCGCCTGGTATGGGAGTGTCGTGTGGTGTCTGTATAGGGTTTGGGGTGCACGGTGTCTCGTAGGTACATACGTCGGTGGGTATGGGGTCAATAGTCACCACGGAGTGTTCAGGGTAGGGGCCCAGAGCTTCTGCGGGCGCCAGGTCGCGGATGGAGACCGTGTCCTCCCGCCCATCAGGTAAAACCAAGTAGGCATACTGGGGGTTCGCATGAAGTAAGTGAACCCTCTCGACCATCGGGGAGTATTTATTGCTCCTCGCATGTTTCCGAAGCAGCACTGGCCCCGGGGACGTCAGCCAAGTTGGTAGGGTGGTTCCAGTGGTCGATTTTCTGGGAAAAGAAAAGAGCCGCTCATGAGGGGTGGTATTGGTGACCGTGCATAACAGGGAGCGGATGGAGTGGAGTGCCTCGGGAAGGACCTCCTGCCAGCAGGAGACCGGCAGTCCCTTTGACCTGAGGACTAAGAGTGTGGCTTTCCACACTGTGCCATTCTCCTTCTCTACCTGTCCATTCCCCCAGGGATTATAGCTCGTGGTCCTACTGGTTGCAATTCCGCTAGCCAGCAGGTATTGGCGCAGCTCGTCACTCATAAACGAGGACCCTCTGTCACTGTGGATACAGCACGGGTATCCGAACAGAGTGAAGAGCTTGCGCAGGGCTTTTATAACTGACGTGGTAGTGGTGTCGGGGCAGGGGATGGCGAAGGGGAACCGCGAGTACTCGTCAATTGCGTTAAGAAAGTACACATTGCGGTCGGTGGAGGGAAAGGGGCCCTTAAAGTCAACACTCAGTTGACTTGTGTGGCCTTGATGAGTGGTGCCTTTTCGGGTCGGTAGAAGTGCGGTTTGCACTCTGCGCAGACTTGGCAGTCCCTGGTCATCATCCTGATCTCCTCAAGGGAGTAAGGCAGGTTCCGGGCTTTCACGAAGTGGAAAAGCCGGGTGACTCCCGGGTGGCAAAGGTCTACATGTAGGGTGTATAGCCGGTCGATCTGCGCGCTGGCACATGTTCCCCGGGATAGGGCATCGGAGGGCTCGTTGAGCTTCCCAGGCCTGTACATGATGTCATAGTTGTAGGTGGAGAGTTCGATTCTCCACCTCAGAATTTTATCATTTTTGATTTTGCTCCGCTGCTGATTATTAAACATGAACGCAACTGAGCGCTGGTCAGTTAGCAGGCAAGATAGTGCCTCCAGTGCCTTATAGCTTCCACTATGGCCTGGGCCTCTTTCTCTACTGCAGAGTGCCGAATTTCAGGGCCTTGAAGGGTACAGGAGAAGAACGCCACTGGTCTTCCTGCCTGGTTGAGGGTAGCAGCCAGCGCAAAGTCGGAGGCTTCACTCTCTACCTGGAAGGGAATGGCCTCATCCACCGCATGCATTGCTGCTTTGGCAATATCCCCTTTTATGCGGTTGAAGGCCGTGTGGGCCTCGGCAGAGAGGAGGAATGTGGTGGACTTGACCAGGGGGCGGGCCTTGTCTGCATAGTTAGAGACCCATTGGGCGTAATATGAAAAGAAGCCCAGCCACCTTTTGAGGGCTCTGAGGGTGCTGGGAAGAGGGAGTTCCAACAGGGGACGCATACGGTCGGGGTCAGAGGCAATGACTCCATTCTCCACGACACACCCAAGGATAGCAAGTCGGGTGGTCCCAAGTACACACTTGTCCTTGTTATAGGTGAGGTTGAAAGATTTGGCCGCTTGGAGAAATTTTTGGAGGTTGTTGTCGTGATCCTGCTGGTCGTGACCGCAGATGGTGATGTTATCCAGATATGGGAACGTGGCCTTCAGTTGGCACTGGTCCACCATCTGGTCCATTGCCCTCTGGAAGACAGATACACCATTCGTGACACCAAAGGGGACGCGCAGGAATTGATAAAGCCTGCCGTCCGCCTCGAAGGCAGTGTAAGGGTGGTCCTCCCGGTGGATGGGGAGCTGATGGTAAGCGGATTTTAGGTCTATGGTCGAGTACACCTTGTCTGATTGACCATATCCGCGATGCGGGGTAGAGGGTAGGCGTCGAGCTGCGTGAACCTATTGATGGTCTGGCTATAGTCCACGACCATCCTATTCTTCTCCCCGTTCCGAACAACCACCACCTGCGCCCTCCAAGGACTTGTGCTTGCCTCAGTGACCTCCTCCCTGAGCAGCCGCTGCACCTCTGACTTAATGAAAGCTCTGTCCCCCGCACTGTACCTCCTGCTTTTAGTTGCCACAGGTTTACAGTCGGGGGTCAGGTTGGCGAACAGCGGTGGGGGAGGGATCCTGAGGGTGGAGAGGCCGCAAGTGGTGTCGATAGTGTGGCAGTTGGCATAGTGTTGGGTGGGATGTGCGGGTCGGTGTGTGTGTGGTCAGTAGCGGGGTACGTGACATATCTCTACAAAACAGGGGATTTATGACAGTGATTGGTGGGAGGGGCCCATCATACTTCACTGTCACGCCTTTCAGGTGGCTCTGGAAGTCCAACCCCAACAGCACAGGGGCACACAGTTGAGGCAAGACCAGTAACTTAAAGTCCCGATATTCTGTGCCCTGCACCACTAGCGTCACTACACAACTCCCCCGGATGTCTGTTGTATGCGACCTGGAGGCCATGGTGACCCTCCGACTTACCGGCCGTATCATGAGTCCACAATGCTGCACCGTGGCCGGGTGGATAAAACTCTCCGTCCTGCCTGTGTCAAACAGGCAGCTTGTCCTGTGCCCCTCCACCAGGATGTCCATCATTGACCTTGCGAGCTGGTGGGGAGCACTTTGGTCGAGGGTCACGGAAGCCAGGGTGGGGTCACTGTCTTGGTCCGGCGTGGTGGGGTGGCCCGTGATCACCCGTTGGTCGTAGGCGGTGGAAGGTGGCACCGACCAAGATGGCCGCCCCCATGTCTCGCACGTGGTGGCGGCGTGCAGGGAAGATGGTGGCCCCCATGTCTCGCACGTGGTGGCAGTGTGCAGGGAAGATGGCGACCCCCACGTCTCGCACGCGGCGCTGCTCGATCCCGCTGGTGGTTTTGACTTAGAGACCTTGACGAAGTGGCCCTTCTTTCCGCAGCTGGAGCAGGTAGCTTGTCGGGCTGCGCAGCGTTTCCGGGGGTGCTTCTCCAGTCCGCAGAAGTAGCACTTCGTGGACTCACAACTGGCTGCAGCCGAGGTCGATTCGCCGGCGGGTTGCGGGGTCTGCGGCGCCCATGAGGCCATCGGGGGATCGCGTGCCTGGAGAGCCTCGAAGTTATGCAGAGCGGCCTCCAACGTATCAGCCAGCTCGATCGCCGAACTTAAGGTAAGATCGGCTTTTTCCAGCAGCCGCTGGCGCACGTACACTGACCTGGTCCCCGTGACGAAGGCGTCTCTCACTAGGAGTTCTGCATGCTGTGCCACCGTCAGCTCCTGGCAATTGCAGGCCCGCACGAGTGTCTGTAGGGCCCGGACAAACTCAGCACTCGATTCCCCGGGGTGTTGTTGCCGTGTCGCTAAACGGTGCTGAGCATAGACGCTGTTTATCGGCCGCAGGTATTGTCTTTTGAGTGCGTTCATCGAGCCATCGTAGTTCGGCTGGTCTCTGATCAGCGAATAAACCCGTGGACTGACCCTGGAGAGTAGAACGCTGCGCTTCGCTACGGGGTCGGTCGCTTTAATCTCCTCTAGATACGCTTCGAAGCAGGCCAGCCAGAGTTCGAAAGCGTTTCCAGCGTCAGGCATTTGCAGATCGAGGTCTAATTTGTCTGGTCTCAGGGACTGTTCCATGTTTTAAAATGTACAGCAAATAAAATTGAAGCACCTTCAATTACTCCAAAAGACTGAGGTTTGGTAAAATACTGAAAGGCTTTTATTCGCTGTACAATACGACCTCCACAGTGAGTGTCTGCCCCCGGACTGAGGGGGAGGGGCAAGGCGAACACCTTTATACAGGACTCTGTGGGAGGAGCCACAGGGGCAGTCAGCAGAGCTGTGTGTCCAGACAGGTAATCGAGTTACAACATATATACATGGTTTACCACAATGGGGTATGACACAAAGGTCTGGGGTGTTATGAATAGTGTGGAGGGCTATCAGAGGTTACAGCGGGACATCGATAGGATGTAAAACTGGGCTGAGAAGTGGCAGATGGAGTTCAACCCAAATAAGTGTAAGGTGGTTCATTTTGGTGGGTCAAATATGATGGCAGAATGTAGCATTAATGGTAAGACTCTCGGCAGTGTGGAGGATCAGAGGGACCTTGGGGTCCGAGTCCATAGGATGCTCAAAGCTGCTGCGCAGATTGACTCTGTGGTTAAGGAGGCATACGGGGCATTGGCCTTCATCAATCATGGGATTGAGCTTAGGAGCTGAGAGGTAGTGTTACAGCTCTATAGGACCCTGGTCAGACCCCACTTGGAATACTGTGCTCAGTTCTGGTCGCCTCACTACAGGAAGGATGTGGAAACTATAACAAGGGTGCAGAGGAGATTTAGAAGGATGTTGCCTGGATTGGGGAGCATGCCTTATGAGAATAGGTTGAGTGAACTCGGCCTTTTCTCCTTGGAGCGACAGAGGATGACAGCTGACCTGATAGAGGTGTATAAGATGATGAGAGACATTGATGGTGTGGCTAGTCAGAGGCTTTTTCCCAAGGCTGAAATCGCTAACACGAGAGGGCACAGTTTTAAGGTGCTTGGAAGTAGGTACAGAGGAGAGGTCAGGTAAGTTTTTTACGCAAAGAGTGGTGAGTTTGTGGAATGGACTGCCAGTGATGGTGGTGGAGGTGGATACGATAGGGTCTTTTAAGCGACTCCTGGAAACGTACATGGAGCTTAGAAAAATAGAGGGCTATGGGTAATCCTATGTAAATTTCAAAGTAAGTACATGTTGGGCCCAGCTTTGTGGGCCAAAGGGCCTGTATTGTGCTGTAGGTTTTCTATGTTTTCTATGAACATCTTGAAATTGAGAATATTGTCAACATAGAATTGCACATGTTCTTTCAGCTTGAACTTGTATCAAACATCGGAGGTGGAGCAAATCAAATACTTGGGTTGGACAAACAATATGAGTAAGACATCAGAGATTGCTAATGAACATATTGGACTGGAAAGGACAAGACAAGCACTATGAATAATTTAGTCTTGTACTACTAAGGCAATCAATCAACTGCTGCATTTTTACTAGACCTTGAACGGAACACAAGCCAACCACCAATCAAGATTATCAGATTTCCTGCACTGTGTGGTATCTCTAGAATTAAAGACTAATCTCCTGGACTGCATAAGGACATTGGAGACATATTTTCATTTTGTTTGAATATTTTAATTTAATGCTTGTTTAAGTGCTGGGGACAAGAAAATAAGGTGAGTTTGATAGATTAGGGATTGTCAGTGAGGGACAATGTAGTAAAGCTAGTAGACTATATTCCTCCACCACTGACAACTGCAGGGTCTTTAGACCCTTTGGTGCTGGTGCTAATAAAAGAGGGGGTACAAAAACATCCTTTACTGAAGACAGCCAATTTCCGGTTAACAGCAGTAGCTGATACAGCAAAGTACAGACTCAACTCCTCATGGTACACTAACTCTCATGTACGTTGCAGTGCCTCCTCTTAAAAAATAAACAATTTACATGCATAAATTATATCAGTTAAATATTACCCATATGAAGTTATACACTTAACCAATTACTTACGGATATATCTATATATGTGTACACATTAATCAACTAAATCAATTATAAATCTATCAACCTTAGAGGTAAGATCTTCTTACCTCTAAGGTCTCAACTGCAAAGGTACTCTGTTATCATTCCAGAAAACCTCAGTTCTGGAAAACATCTTCTCCTGTGGCATGAAAGCTCCCTTCTCAGATTTAGGTCCACTGTGCTTCCAGATTGTAGAGTTATATCATAGAACCCAATTTTATAGCTCAGATCTACAATCATCCATGTTGACAATCACCAAGTTTTATTTTGGTGGTTATGGACATATACCAATTAACCCATGTGAACTTTCTGACTTACGTTGCCCATTTTCACAACGGAGTTCCACATTCCAGGTACTCCACAATCTCCCCCATAGCCCCATTTTGACAAGTTCCCATGTCCCAGTAAGCTGAGATCTCTCACCAAAACTCCCAGAGGCAACCAACCCGCTCAGCCTTGTTACTTGTTTCACCCCATCTGATTTTAACCCACACAGAATATTAATACAATATTAACTGCCGGGTTGCTCTGACTGTCAGAACCTCATTCAGCTATGGGAAAGACCCTAATTGCTGAAGTGTCATGAATCCACCAAATCCAGCATGGCGGGCAGCTAATCATCCGCAACAAAAAGCAGCAAGTACTGAAAATAGTCCTTGACCTGAAGTTCTAATGTTTTTCCTCTCCACAGAAGCTGCCTGACCTGCTGAGTATTTCTGACACTTGATGCTTCTCTTTCAGATTTCCAGCATCTCTATGAGCTCGTTAATGGTGCCAACATAAATGCACATTAATCAGTCGAAATGGAGTACTGTTTCTGGGCTTGCACAATCACTCTCATACACACTGAGCAATACCCATTTCTGTTTTCATTGTGCTTCAGGGCACAGAACTGGTCTCGGCTGACAATATTGGGCTTGCCTCCCAGATGAATACCAATATGGGCCTTGGGACAATAATGCCACTGTATATTTGATTCACATAATGGCGTGCTGTGGCAAGTGCCTCTGCAGGCCCATGGATACTATGGGTTACCACACAGCTGGAATTCAGAACCCAGCCCACACTTTCCATCAGCTTCAGCTACGTCATTTAATTAGCCATAATCATTTTCATATTCCTCTGCAGAGCCCTGAACCACAGTATCTGACATTCATTAGATGCTCTGTCGCATGACGTGGACAATCATGGTCATCATCATGACTTTTCTACAGAAGTGGTTTGCCATTGGCTTCTTCTAGGCAGTTTCTTTACAAGACGGGTGACACCAGCCATTTTCAATACTCTGCAGAGATTGATTGTTGTCAGTGGTCGCATAGCCAGGGCTTGTGATATGCTCCGGCTGCCCTTACAGCCGTCCATCGTCTGCACCCATAGCTTCACATGACCCTGATCAGGGGACTAAGCAGGTGCTCTTCCTTGCCCAAATGTGACCTGCAGAATAGTGGAGGGGAGGAGTGCCTTACACATCCTTCGTTAGAGACGTATCTCCACCTCACCAACCAATTATTTGGTATATCCCACAAGAATTTACAAAAACTTGTCTACCATCCTCTTATGTAGATCTTAGTTTTGCTGCTAATCAATTGAATCTTATCGAACAACTGCTCACACACATGGAGAGCAATCAATTATAGTCTTCACCGGTTGGGCTACCTTCATTATGGAGCTCCTGACTTGCAGTACTTTCTGTCACAACCACAGATTTGGCAGCGCAGCAGATTCAGCAATTCTGCTCGTGAATATGCACGTGTCAGCTAATTATCAATTCATTGTAAGAGTGTTTTACTCCATTCATTCTGACATAGTATTTGTCGAGTCTTGGACACAGCAACGTTTCGCTGCTAGCTTGCATTCCGCCTTGCCAGGGAAATTGGATGATCGGGTCAACTGACTCTGAAGACTAGCAGTATTCGTTTTATTTTTAGATGTTCTTTTCAGCCGCAGTGTAGGCTTCATTCACCATTTGAGAGTTTTAGTTAACGGTTCTGTTTGGCCTAGCGTTTATTCTTTTCTTTTTCCCTTTAGCACTATTTGCGTTAAAGTCCGTGAAATATCGACACGCTTCAGTGTCCCTCACTCCACACTTGAGTCATATCCGCACTGTTGTGACAGCAAGTCTCGACCACACGAAGATGGACCCAGCAGACAGAGGGCAGCTGACCTTGGCCATGAGATTCATCGGTCAGAGTGATTCGTCTATGCAACAATATCCTGTTGGAACTCCTATGTATAAACTCTTGTTTCTGCCTCCAGCGTGACAGAAGGATCTTGCCAAATAATAGACCCAGCAAAGTTTGAACCGTGACGTTTTGACATTGGTGGCTTGAGGAGAGGGTGCCTTTATTTAGAGGGCATGTCCTGACTGTACATTCCGAGAGTCCCAAGTCTATATTCCGAGTTTCTCTAGTCTACATTGAGTTTCTCCGGTATCTATTCCATACTTTTCAAGTCACAAGTACCCAGATTCCCAGCTTTGTGGTCTGGTGCCTCAGGTCTGCATAACAAATGAGTGCTTCAAGCAAGCTTTTCAATTGATTCAACAGATTGTCATTCAAGTCAATAGTGTAAATTCTGGAAGAGCCCTACTCCAAAAGCTGATCCCTGGCTGACTGTGCAAATACACAAAGAAACCCTATCAAGAGTATTTTTAGCCTCTTGATGAAAGTCATGGTACAGTTTAGGAAGATTGAACTTTCATGTAGAAAATTAAGCAGATCTACAGAGAACCAACTTTCTTAGTGATGAAAGAAATCTGTCTGTGCTGTCTTGATCTGTAAAATTGAGAGTATATCCTAATGGCCTCTGGAAAAAAATTGTGAAAGATAAAACACAGAGCAAGATTTCAAAAGGTTCCTTCTCTAGGTTTCAAGTTTCATGTTGTCAAGGTTTCTCAAAGACTTTTCTCTGTTCCTAAGGTTTTTATTTTTCCAATTGTTTCCAAGGCTTATTCAATGTCTTTAGGGCTTTTCAATGTCCTCCCCATCTTGAGGACTCCCAAACCTCCCTCTCGGCCCCGCCCGCAGTTTCTTGATCTCAGTCTGTTGGATTTCCCCAGTCTGTTGGGGTTCCCAGGTCTCTCAGTCTCTCTGGATCCCCGAGTCTCCCTGCCTCTCGAGCTCCCCATGCCTCCCTCTCAAGTTCCCTAGGTCCCTCGAGTCTTCCCTAGATCTCAATTTTTCAGGTCTTCCAGGTCCATCAAGTGCCCGTTATAGGGAGAGGAGTCCTATAGTGACTACTTCGGGCCTGTGCAGGGCATCAGTCCTGTAGTGACTACTTCGGGCCCGTGCAGGGCATCAGTCCTGTAGTGACTACTTCGGGCCTGTGCAGGGCATCAGTCCTGTAGGGACTACTTCGGGCCTGTGCAGGGCATCAGTCCTGTAGTGACTACTTTGGGCCCGTGCAGGGCATCAGTCCTATAGTGACTACTTCAGGCCTGTGCAGGGCATCAGTCCTGTAGTGACTACTTCGGGCCTGTGCAGGGCATCAGTCCTGTAGGGACTACTTCGGGCCCGTGCAGGGCATCAGTCCTGTAGTGACTACTTCAGACCCGTGCAGGGCATCAGTCCTATAGTGACTACTTCAGGCCTGTGCAGGGCATCAGAGCTTTGGGCTCTGAGGTTTTTAGAATACCTGAACTGGTTAATTGTTGCTTAACAAGTTATTAATAGTTTAAGATTAGCTTGTGTTGTTCTTGAGCGGTTCACTCTTTCTAATGTGGTTTCCTGGTGCTTTCTGTTTAAATTGGTTAAGTTTATTTTAATAGGCTCAGGGATTCTGTGTTAGTTTTATTGTTGAAACAGATGCCTGATTAACTCCAATCAGAGAGTCCTCACTTTGAGAGTGATCCATCTCACAGTGTCACTTGGTTGAGCTACTTCTGTAAAAGCTCTTGTTTCTGTCTCCACGTGAGGAGTCTTTGACTCTGATATTGGCAGTGTACACCATGGAACTTATCTACCAGCATCACTGAAAGACATCTTGGACAAGTCCGACTTCCAGCGTATACAGGTCTGTGGTGCCTCAGGGACTGCACCTAGAGAGAGGGAGCCCTGTCACAACCATGGATTTGGCAGCGCAGCAGATTCGGCAATTGTGCTCGTGAATATGCATGTGCCAGCTAATTATTATTTCATTGTGATAGTATTTAACTCCATTCATTCCATCATAGTATTTGTCGAGACTTGGACACAGCAACGTTTCGCTGCCTGTTTGCATTCGGCTTTGCCTGGGAAATTGAACTGTCCTGTCGACTGACTCTGAAAACTAGCAGTATTCGTTTTATATTTAGTTGTTCTTTTCAGCTGCAGGTGTAGGCTTCATTTTCTATTTGAGAGTTTTAGTCAACGGCCCTGTTTGGCCTAGCATTTATTGTTTTCTTTTCCCTTTAACACTGTTCACATTAAAGTCCGTGAACTATCGACCCACGTCAATGTCTCTCACTCCGCACTAGGGCCATATCCGCACCGTTGTGACACTTTCATCATCTGCCAGTATCTCTACCTGTGACCTTGTAATAGTCATAGAGCCATAGAAAACTACAGGCCCTTCAGCCCATTTAGTCTGTGCTGAAACATCCAAACTGCCCAGTCCTATCGAACTGCACCTGGGCCATAGCCCTCCAAATGCCTGTCCAAACTTCTCCTAAAGTTTGAAATCAAGCTTGCAGGCACCACTCGTGCCGACAGCTCATTCCACACTCTCTTGACCCTCTGAGTGAAGAGGTTTCCCTCATATTCCCCTTAAACTATTCACTTTCACCCTTAACCCATGACCTCTAATTGTAGTCCTATCCAACCTCAAAGGTTTCAAAGGTACATTTAATGTCAGAGAAATGTATACAATTTACATCCTGAAATGCTTTTTCTTTGCAACCATCCACAAAAACAGAGGAGTGCCCCCAAAAAATGAATGACAGTTAAATGTTAGAGCCCCAAAGTGCCCCCCCCAGCTCCACTCAACTTGCAGCAGCAAGCAACGATCCCCCCTTCCCCCCACCTGCAAAAAAAAGCATTGGCACCCCCCACCAAGCACTCAAATGTGAGCAAAGCAACAGTGAAGACACAGACTTGCAGTTACCCCAAAGACTACGCATTCACCCGGTATTCGACATACCACAGGCTCTCTCTCTCCTTAATAAGGGAGAAAGAGATGTCTCCATTTCACAGCGAGAGGGGAGGCATAACAAACAACTCGCTGGTTTACAATGGAAAAAGCCTGCTTGCATTTACCCTACCTATACCCCATATAATTTTGTATACTTCTATTAAATCTCCCTTCAACCTTCTATGCTCCAAGGAACAAAGTCCTAATCTATTCAATCTTTTCTTATAATTCAGGTCCTCCAGTCCCGGAAAAATCCTTGTAATTTTTCTCTGTATTCTTCTAACCTTATTTACATCTTTCCTGTATGTAGGTGACCAAAACTGCACACAGTATTCCAAATTAGGTCTTACCAACATCTCATACAATTTCAACATAACATCCCATCTCCTGCACTCAATATTTTGATCTATGAGACAAAAATGCCAATAAGTTTCTTTATGACTCTATCTACCTGTGCTGCCACTTTCAACAAATTATGGACCTGTTTTCCCAGATCCTTTTGTTCTACCAAACTCCTCAGAGCTCTACTGTGTAAGGCCTACACTGGTTGGTCATACCGAAATGCAACACCTTGTCTGCATTAAATTCCAACTGCCATTTTTCCAGCTGGTCCAAATCCCACTGATTATCTTCCTCACTGTCCACGACATCCCCGGTCTTGGTGTCATCTGCAAATTTGCTGATCCAGTTAACCACATCATCATCCAGATCATTGATATAGAATCCAAACAACAATGGACCCAGCACTGATCCTTGCGGCACACCGCTAATCACAGGCCTCCAGTCAGAGAGGCAACCATCTACTACCACTTTCTGGCTTCTCCCACAAAACCAATGTCTACTACCTCATATTGAATTGCAAACAATTGAACCTTCATGACCAACCTTCCACCTGGGACCTTGTCAAATGCCTTGCTAAAGTCCATGTAGACAACATCCACTGCCTTGCCTTCATCAGCATTCCTGGTAATTTCCTCAAAAAGCTCTATAAGATTGGTTGGACATGACCTACCACACGAACAGCCATGTTGACTATCCCTAATCAGTCATATATCCAGACCCTTAGAATACCTTTGAATAATTTTCCCATTGCTAATGTCAGGCTCACCAGCCTATAATTTCCTGTTTTATTTTTAGAGCCTTTCTTAAACAGGCTATATTAAACGGAATAACATTAGCTATTCTCCAATCCTCCAGTACCTCACCTGTTGCTAAGGCTGGTTTAAGTATCACTGCTAGGGCCCCTGCAATTTCTGCATTTGCTTTCCACAGGGGCCGAAGGAACACCTTGTCAGGCTCTGGGGTTTATCCCCCCTAATTGGACTCAAGACAGCAAACAATTCCTCCTCTGTAATCTGTATAGGGTCCATGACCTCACTGCTGCTTTGCCTCACTTCCACAGACTCTGTGTCCTTCTCCTGAATAAAAACAGATGCAAAAAATGCATTTAAGATCTCCCTGATCTCTTTTGGCTCCACACGTAGATTCTAATCTTCCAGAGGACCAATTTTGTTCCTTGTAATCCTTTTGCTCTTAACATACCTGTAGAATCCCATAGGACTCTCCTTCACTTTGTCTGCTAGGGCAACCTCGTGCCTTCTTTTAGCCTTCCTGATTTACTTCTTAAGTGTTCTCTGGCATTCCTTATACTCCATAAGCACTTCATTTGTTCCTACTTGCTGTGTACTTCCAGTCTTTTTTTTAATAAGGGCCTCAATATCATTTGAAAACAAAGATTCCGAAACCTGTTATCTTTATCTTTTACTCTGACAGGCGCATACAAGATTTCTACTCTCAAAATTCCACTTTTGAAGGCCTCCCAATTACCAAGTACACCTTTGCCAGAAAACAGCCTGTCCCAATCCACACTTGCCAGATCTTTTCCTATAACATCAAAATTGGCCTTTCTCCAATTTAGAATCTCAACCTGTTGACCAGACCTGTCCTTTTCCATGATGACTTTGAAACTAATGGCATTGTGATCACTAGATGCAAAGTGTTTCCCTACACAAGCTTCTGTCACTTGCCACGTCTCATTCCCTAACAGGAGATCAAGTATTGCACACTCTCTCATCGGGACTTCTATGTAGTGATTGAGGAAACTTTTATGAACAGATTTGACAAACTCTGTCCCATCTAGTCCTTTAACAGTATGGGATTCCCAGTCAATATGTGGAAAGTTAAGATCACTTACTGTAACAGCCTTATGTTTCTTGAAACAATCTATGATCTCTCTACAAATTTGTTCCTCTAAATCCCATGGACTTTTGGGAGGACTATAATATAGCCCCATTAATGTGATCATACCTTTCTTATTCCTCAGTTCCACCTATAAAGCCTCACTAGACAAGTTCTCTAATCTGTGCAACACACACAAAATGCTGGAGGAACTCAGCAGGCCAGGCAGCATCTATGGAAAAAAGTACAGTCGACGTTTCGGGCCGAAACCCGACTGTACTTTTTTCCAGAGATGCTGCCTGACCTGCTGAGTTCCTCCAGCATTTTGTGTGTGTTGCTCAGATTTCCAGCATCTGCAGATTTTCTCTTGTTTGTGATTCTCTAGTCTGTCCTGACTGGGCACTGCTGTGACCTTTTTTTCTGACTAGTAACACCACCCCTCCCACTCTGTCACATCTAAAACAGCAGAACCCCACTGAGCTGCCAGTACTGCCCCTTCTTCAGCCAAGTCTCACTAATGGCTACAATATCATAATTCCAGGTGTCGATCCATGCCCTGAGCTCATCTGTCTTTCCTACAATACTTCTTGCATTGAAATGTACGCATCTCAGATCATTAGTTGCACCATGCTCAATCTTTTGATCCCTGACTTTGTCAACATCTGTCTTCAATACCTCTCCACTATCTGTTCTGGTGCTCTGGTTCCTATCCCCCTGCAACTCTCATTTAAACCTCTCTGTGCAGCACTAGTAAATTTTCCCACTAGGATAAAGGGGCAATGTTATGGTAATCATGAGAAATTTTAACATGAAGGTCCATTGGGAAAATCAGGTTGGTAATGGATCTCAAGAAAGTAAGGTTGTTGAATGCCGAAGAGATAGCTTTTTAGAGCAGTTTGTCGTTGAGCCTACGAGGGGATCAGCTATACTGGATTGGGTGTTATGTAATGAATTGGAGGCAATTAGGGAGCTTAAGGTAAAAGAACCCTTAGGAGACAGGAATCAGAAAATGATTGAGTTCAACTTGAAATCTGATAGGGAGAAAGTGAAGTCTGATGTAGCAGTATTTCAGTAGATTAAGGGAAATTACAATGGTATGAGAAAGGTGTTGGCCAAAGTAAATTGGAAGGAGCTGCTGGCAGGGTTGTGTGCGTTTCTGGGAAAAATGAGGAAAGTGTGGGATACATGTATTCCAAACATGAAGAAATACTCAAATAGTAAAATAGTACAACGGTGGCTGACAAGGAAAGTCAAAGCTATTGTAAAAGCAAAAGGAAGGGCATACAACAAAGCAAAAATTAGTGGGAAGATAGAGGACTGGGAAGTTTTTAAAACCCTACAGAGAGCAACTAAAAGAATCATTAGAAGGGACAAGATGAAATATGAAAGTAAGCTAACAAATGATACCAAAAGTGGATAATAAAGGTTTTTTTCAAGTATATTTTAAAATAAAAGAGAAATGAGAGTGGATATAGGACCACTAGAAAACGAGGCAGGAGAAATAATAATGGGCGTACAAGGAGATGGTATTTTGTATCAGTCTTCACTGTGGAAGACACCAGCAGTATGCTGATGTAGTGTGTGAAGGAAGAGAAGTGGGTGTAGTTACTGTTACAAGAGAGAAGGTGCTCAAAAAGCTGAAAGAACTATAGGTACATAAGTCACCCGGACCAGATGAACTGCACCTAGGGTTCTGAAAGAGGTAGTGTTAGAGATTGTGATAGCATTAGAAATGATGTTTCAAAAATGATTCGACCCTGGTATGGTGCCAGAGTTCAGGAAAATTGCAAATGTCACTCCACTCTAAGAAAGGAGGAAGGCAGCAGAAAAGAAATTATAGACCAGTTAGCCTGACCTCAGTGGTTGGAAAGATGTTACAGTCAATTATTAAGGATGAAGTGATAGAGTACTTGGTGACACAGGACAAGATAGAATAAACTCAGCATGGTTTCCTTCAGGGAAAATCCTGCCTGATGAACCTGTTGGAATTCTTTGAGGAGATTACAAGAAGGATAGATAAAGGGGATGCAGAGGATGTTGTATATTTGGACTTTCGGAAGGCCTTTGACAAGATGCCACACGAAGCTGCTTACCAATTTAAGAGCCCATGGTATTACAGGAAAGTTACTGGCATAGTTAGAGAATTGGCTGATTGGTAGGAGGCAGCGAGTGGGAATAAAAGTATCCTTTCCTGGTTGGCTGCCAGTGATTAATGGTGTTCTGCAGGGGTTGGTGTTGGGACCACTTCATTTTATGCTGTCCATAAATGATTTAGATGATGGAATAGATGGCTTTGTTGCCATGTTTGAGATGATACGAAGATTGGTGGAGGGGCAGGTAGTGTTGACGAAATGGGTAGGATGCAGAAGGACTTAGACAGATTAGGAGAATGGGCAAGAAAACGGCAAGTGAAATACAATGTTGGAAAATGCATGGTCATGCGCTTTGGTAGTAGAAATACTCAGAATCAGAATCAGGTTTATTATCACCGGCATGTGACGTGAAATTTGTTAACTTAGCAGCAGCAGTTCAATGCAATATATCATCTAGCAGAGAAAAAAAAATAATAATAAATAAAATAAATAAATAATAATAAATAAACAAGTAAATCAATTATGTATATTGAATAGATTTTCTTAAATGTGCAAAAACAGAAATATTGTATATTTTTTTAAAAGTGAGGTAGTGTCCAAAGATTCCATGTCCATTTAGGAATCGGATGGCAGAGGAGAAGAAGCTGTTCCTGAATCGCTAAGTGTGTGTCTTCAGGCTTCTGTACCTCCTACCTGATGGTAACAGTGAGAAAAGGGCATGCCCTGGGTGCTGGAGGTCTTTAATAATGGACGCTACCTTTCTGAGACACTGCTCCCTGAAGATATCCTGGGTACTTTGTAGGCTAGTACCCCAGATGGAGCTGACTAGATTTACAACCTTCTGCAGTTTCTTTCGGTCCTGTGCAGCAGCCCCTCCATACCAGACAGTGGTGCAGCCTGTCAGAATGCTCTCCACAGTACAACTATGGAAGTTTTTGAATGTATTTGTTGATATGCCAAATCTCTTCAAACTCCTAATAAATTATAGCCACTGTCTTGCCTTCTTTATAACTATATTGATATGTTGGGACCAGGTTAAATCCTCAGAGATCTTGACACCCAGGAATTTGAAGCTGCTCACTCTCTCCACTTCTGATCCATCTATGAGGATTGGTATGTGTTCCTTTGTCTTACCCTTCCTGAAGTCCACAATCAGCTCTTTCATCTTACTGACGTTGTGTGCCAGCTTGTTGCTGCGGCACCATTTCACTAGTTAACATATCCCACTCCTGTACGCCCTCTCATCACCACCTGAGATTCTACCAACAATGGTTGTATCATCAGCAAATTTATAGATGGTATTTGACCTATGCCTAGCCACACAGTCATGGGTATAGAGAGAGTAGAGCAGTGGGCTAAGCACACATCCCTGAGGTGCACCAGTGTTGATGAGCATCAGCGAGGAGGAGATGTTATCACCAATCCGCACAGACTGTGGTCTACCAGTTAGGAAGTCGAGGGATGCACAGAGGCCCAGGTTCTGCAACTTCTCAATCAGGATTGTGGGAACGATGGCATTAAATACTGAGCTATAGTCGATGAACAGCACTCTGACATAGGTGTTTGTGTTGTCCGGGTGGTCTAAAGCTGCGTGGAGAGCCTTTGAGATTGCGTCTGCTGTTGACCTACTGTGGCGATAGGCAAATTGCAATGGGTCCAGGTCCTTGCTGAGGCAGGAGTTCAGTCTAGTCATGATCAACCTCTCAAAGCATTTCATCACTGTCAGTGTGAGTGTTACTGGGTGATAGTCATTAAGGCAGCTCACATTATTCTTCTTAGGCCTAGGAGCGACTCGAGTAGCAGCAGAACTCTCAATGGCTACGAGCAAATATTCCCGTTTCAGCCTGATGCAGCTAAAAAGCACAACTGCTTCCAAGGTCAGTACAGTCAACAGAGATGTCTTAATGCATTCAAATAAACTATCACCGCTTTAAAATAAATGTGCGGACTATTTTCTAATCGGGAAGAAAATCCAGGAATCTGAGATGCAGAGGGACTTTGGAGTCCTTGTGCAGAACACCCTGAGGGTTAACCTGCAGGTTGTGTTGGTGGTGAGGAAAGCAAATGCCATGTTAGCATTCATTTCAAGAGGTCTGGAATACGAGAGCAAGGATGTAATGCTGAGGCTTTATAAGGCACTAGTGAGGCCTTGTGAATGGTTATTGTGAATGAGTATTGTGAATGGTTTTGGCTCCCTCAGCTTAGAAAAGATGTGCTAGCATTGGAGAGGGTCCAGAGGAGGTTCACAAGGATGATTCCAGGAATGAAAGGGTTATCATACGAGGAACGTTTGATGGCTCTGGGTCTGTACTGGCTGGAATTCAGAAGGATGAGGGGGATCTCATTTAAACCTTTTGAATGTTGAAAGGCCTAGACAGAGTAGATGTGGAAAGGATGTTTCCCATGGTGGGGGAGTCTAGGACAAAGGAGCACAGCCTCAGGATAGAGGGGTGTCCATTGAAAACAGAGATGCGGAGAAATTTCTTTAGCCAGAGGGTGGTGAATTTGTGGAATTTGTTGCCACATGCAGTTGTGGAGGCCAGGTTGTTGGGTGTATTTAAGGCAGAGATTGATAGGTTCTTGATTAGACATGGCATCAAAGGTTACAGGGAGAAGGCCGGAAACTGGGGTTGAGGAGAAGAACAAAAAAAGAATCAGCCATGATTGAATGGTAAAGCAGACACGATGGGCCAAATGACATAATTCTGCTTCTATCTCTGATGATATTGGTCCCAGTCCAGATCAGGTGCAAACTGTCTCTTCAGTACATGTCGCACCTTCCTTGGAAGAGGACTCAATGATCCAAAAATCTGACATCTACACCATCTCATTAACTATATAACCTTCTTATTTCTGTCCTCACTAGCACATGGCACAAGTAACAATCCTGAGATCACAACCCTGTAGGTTATGTCCTTTAATTTAGCACCTAATTCCCTGAACTCACTTTGTAGGACCTCAATACTCTTCCTACCCACATTATTGGTACCTACATGGACCATGACCTCTAGCTGTTCACCCTCCCGCTTAAGAATACTGAGGACTTGATCTGAGATGTTCTGGACCCTGGCACCTGAGAGGCAACATCCCATCTGGAAATCTCGTTTTTCATCCACAGAACCTTCATTCTGTTACCCTAACTAACGAATCCCCTAAGAAGAATGTGGTAACCTCCACAATGACTGTCATCCAGAAGCACTTACAACGCAGTGATGAAGTGTTTTGAGAGGTTGATCATGAAAGATATCAACTCCTGCCTAAGGAGCGAGTTGGATTCATTCCAGTTTGTCTCTCATCACAACAGGTCAACAGAAGATGACATTTCATTGGCTCTTCACTCTACCCTGGAACAGCTGGACCGTGAAGGTACATACATCAGGATGCTCTTTATTGACTGCAGCTTGGCTTTCAATACTATGATCCCCTCAAATCTAATCAATAAACTCAGATCTTGGCCTCAATACTTCCTTGTGCAACTGGATCCTTGATTTCCTCACTCATTTCTGATTGGCAACAACACCGCCTCCACAATCACCATCAGTACAGGTACAGTACAAGGCTGTGTGCTTAGCCCTTTGCTCTGCTCACATTTTACTTCTAACTGTGAGGCTAAGTACAACTTCAACACCATATTTAAGTTTGTTGATGACACTACTGTACTGTTGTAGGCTGAATCAAAGGTGGTGATAATCAACATATGGGAGGGAGATTGACAATCTGGCTGAATGATGTCACAACAACAACCTCTCACTCAATCTCAGTAAAACCATACAGCTGATTATTGACTACAGGAGGAGAAAACCTGAAGTTCATGAGCCAGTCCTCATCAGGGGATTGGAGGTGGAGAGAGTAAATTCCTCGCTGTTATCATTTCAAAGGATCTGTCCTGGGTGCTGCACGTAATTGCCATCACAAAGAAGACTTGACAGTGCCTCTACTTCCTTAGAAGTTTGTGCTGATTCAGCATGTCATCTAAAATTTTGACAAACTTCTATAGATTCATGGTGGAGAGTATACTGATTGGTTGCAACATGGCCTGGTATGGGAACATCAATGCCCTTGAATGGAAAAACCTATTAAAAATATTGGGTACAGCCCAGTCCATCACAGGTAAAGCTATCCCTCCCCACCATTAAGCACATTTACAAGCAGTACTGTTACAGGAAACAGCATCCATCATTAGGGATCCTTTTCTGGTTGGCTGCCAGTGACTAGTGGTGTTCTGCAGGGGATGGTGTTGGGACCACTTCTTTTTATGCTGTATATCAATGATTTAGATGATGGAATAGATGGCTTTGTTGCCAAGATTGCATATGATATGAAGATTGGTGGAGGGGCAGGTAGTGTTGAGGAAAGAGGTTTGATGTAGAAGGACTTAGACAGATTAGGAGAATGGGCAAGAAAGTGGCAAATGAAATACAATGTTAGAAAATGCATGGTCATGCACATTGGTAGTAGAAATAAATGTGTGGACTATTTTCTAAATGGGAAGAAAATTCAGGAACCTGAGATGCAGAGGGACTTGGGAGTCCTTGTGCAGAACACCCTGAAGGTTAACTTGCAGGTTGAGTCGGTGGTGAGGAAGGCAAATGTCATGTAGCATTCATTTCAAGGGTTCTAGAATACAAGAGCAAAGATGTGATTCTGAGGCTTTATAAGGCACCAGTGAAGCCTCACCTTGAATATTGTGAACAGTTTTGGGCACCTCATCTTAGAAAAGAGAAAAGGGATTGCTGGCATTAGAGAGGGTCCAGAGGAGGTTCACAAGGATGATTCCAGGAATGAAAGGGTTATCATACGAGGAACGTTTGATGGCTCTGGGTCTGTACTGGCTGGAATTCAGAAGGATGAGGGGGATCTCATTTAAACCTTTTGATGGGGCAAGGATGTTTCCCATGGTGGGAGAGTCTAGGACAAGAGGGCACAGCCTCAGGATAGAGGGGTGCCCTTTCAAAGCAGAGATGCGGAGAAATTTCTTTAGCCAAAGGTGGTGAATTTGTGGAATTTGTTGCCACATGCAGCTGTGGAGGCCAGGTCGTTGGGTGTATTAAGGCAGAGGTCAATAGGTTCTTGATTGGACATGGCATCAAAGGTTACGGGGAGAAGATTCAAAGATTCATTCAAGATTCAAGATTCAAAAAACTTTATTGTCATTCTAACCGTACATCAGTTCTGCAGGGCAGAATGAGACAGTGTTTCTCAGGAGCAGTGCAATCATAACATAACAAACACGACACTAAATAATAAACATAACAATAAATAGTAAAACACAACAGCCACATGTCAGTTAAAAAGCTGGGAACTGGGGTTGATGAGGAGATAAAAAGAATGATCAGCCTTGATTGAATGGTGGAGCAAACTCCATGGGCCAGATGGCCTAATTCTGCTGCCTAATTATGTCTTATGGTCTTAAGGACCCCACCATCACGGCCATGCTCTCTTCTGGCTGCTGCCATTGCGAAGGAGGTACAAGAGACTCTAGTCCCTCATCACCAGCTATCACTCCTCAACCATCAGGCTCTCGAACCAGAGGAGATAACTTCACCCACTCCAGCACTGAACCGATTGTATGGCCTAGGGACTCACTTTTAAATTAAGGACTCTTCAATTCCTGTTCTCAGTGTTTATTGCTTTTTTAAATTTTTTTTGTATTTGCACAGTTCACTGTCTTTTGCACATAGGTCATTTGTCTGCCTCTGTCATGTGTGGTTTTTCATTTATTCTTTTGTGTTTCTTTGTATTTCTGTGAACGTCTGCAAGAAAATGAATCTCTGGTTGGTATATGGTGATATATGTAATTTGATAATAAGGTCACTTTGAACTTTCAACAAGTTAAGACTTAGGATAAAAAAGTTGGGATGCTGTGTTAGAAATTTGCTAAACAGTAGATAGGCAGCACCTGGAGAGTTGTGAATAGTTCTGGTTGTCATGCTACAGAAAGGATGAGCACTGGAGAGAGTGCAGAGAGGGTTCACCAGAATGCTGGGTTTTAGTGTTGTGGGAAGATTGGAAAGACTGGGTCTGTTTTCCCAGGAGCAAAAGAGACTGAGGATAACCTGATAGAAGTATATAAAATTTTCAGAGGTATAGGTATTGCAGGAGCCATGTATCTGTTCCCTATCTGTTTTGTATTCAGTACTGCACGTTTTTTTATGTTTATTATGGTACTGTAACTGATCACGAGTGCGGGTGTGGAAAAATAGGAGGGAATAAGTTACGTATTCTTGCTTATTTCGTGGCAGTTTGTGGCTTGGGACTGGTGGAGGTCATATCTTTGCTGACCACTTAATATTGCTTCAAATTTGTATGTCTGCTAATCGCTAAGAAGGGATCGAAATCAGGAATTCAACTCTTGAGAACAATCATTTCATTGGAGCTGGGGGTGCAAGTATAACAATCCCATGGTGGTCATGGGCTAACAGCAATTGTTTTGATTTTGGATTAGTTTTTGCCACTACAGATAGGATAGGTTTTTCACACGGTAGGGGAATCAGATATTGAAGGGCACAGATTTAGTTTGTGTGAAAGTTTATTCACACAGAGAGTGGTTGATATCTGGAACTTACTCCCAAGGGAGATGGTGGAGTGAAATACAACCTCTATGCTTAAGAGTCATTTAGGTAAATAGGTAAGACATAAATGGACACAGATCTGGTGCAGGCAAATGGGATTTGTGTAGATAAACACAGACATGATGGGCTGAAGGGCCTATTTCTGCATCTCACAACCCTATAACTGTAACTTATAGCTGAGAAATCAGGAAGATAAGCTATACTGTCAACTGCCAGTGGTGCTCCTTAAGTGGTTGTAGAAAGGTAAATAAGCCCAGTTTTGGATTATTCATTGTCCAACTTCCTCTTCCCTTCTCAAGATATTTGACAGCATTAAGGAAATGAAATTGGCTGTTGTTATTTACAAAAAGTGACAGCCAGGTTGATTACAGCACAATTGCACATGGTGCAATGGATCTAGAAATTTCTTAACACCACTGAGAAAAGCGTTGTTATGCAGGTGAAAAGTTGGCTTGAGTTGGAGCAATAAAAACTATGAACATTACAGGGTATCTTATCACTTGCTAAGAAACTTAATTCTTGGCTATTGTGGCACAATGTTTGTTTACCCGGCTTCTTTCCTTTGACTGTAAAGCTTTCAAAATCACGTCAGTAGTTTTATCCAAACTGCAAGTCCACAATCAGAAAAGTGGCAGTACTTACCTGCTCATAGAACAGAACTAGCACTGAATCCCCTGAAACCATGCTATTAAGGGGGTCTGCTCTCAACTTGTAGACTTTCCCGGTGCTAAATTCTGTGACCTACTGTAACCTCAAGTGCAGGCTCACATGCTTCCTGCACCTTTTGTTCATGGAGCTCAAGGTCACAGTCACCCTCACCTTCCTAACCACGGGATAACTCCTGACTTCTGCTGCTGATCTCTGCTACATCCAATAGTTTGCTGTTGACTGCTGTATCAGGGAGGACATCTAAACTCCAGATTTGAGAGACAAATCCATTTATTTTTACTCAGCCCGGACCAGTGAGCAGCAAGCTTCCCCAAAAAGAAGGCAGCCTGCACTCAGCTAGTCATACACCTTGACTGAGATCTCCCTGACAGAGCTCTGTTACCCTTCTGTACAAAGAACACTGTCTATGGGTACTGGTCTTCATAACCCTAAGTACCTCTGACTTCACGAAGAACACTATTGTTCCTATCATTGTTTAAGCATCAATGGAACCAGTTGCTGGAACAGTACGGAATGTATTTGCTATGTCCCTTAAGTTCTGGCTGCAACAGCAAGACTTTCAATGGACGAGTAGACGAAAATGAGCAAGTGCAGCATGACATAAGGAAGGTTCTCAAAGCTATACTCATAATTGCTGACCATGCTGTTGACGGGACTTTTAAATACAGTGTTAGGTAAGATACAGGAGCTACTCTCATGACCTTGAAATGTAATACAACAATTTATACGCTTTAGTGGCTGGAGGCCAACTGGGCATTTACACAGTGATGAAGTATAGAAATATTTTTAAAGGATCAACAACAATGTAATTTTCAGTTTTTAAAATCATCATATAGGGAAGATCTGCCATCCAAGAAAGGAAGGAATGAGATTGGTAATCATCAGCGATGTTATAATTACTCAGAACTTGTAATTTGGGATTGACGAGTCCAATGATGTTACTTAGCAAACAAATAAAATAAAAGTCATACTAGCTCATGCTTGAATGAGATGCATGTGTGGACAATCGCAGGAATAATGCCAATCTGTCCTTTCATTAACAGTCCCTGTTCTGTTTGGTTGAATATGTCTTAACTGCAAGGTTCTGGTCTGTTGACCTGATGAATCGGGGGTTTCTTTCATTGTTCATGGGCACGTGTTAGACATTCAGAAATGGTGTGATATTCCCTTCTTGTACACCAATCAGTAATGAAATCGTCGTGGCTATCCCTCGAGGTCGAGGATGATGGTCTTCGTTCTGAAGAAGTGGCCCACAGAGTGAAGACGCCTGTGCGTGTATTTGTTTAATGTGTACTTGATGTTGCACTCCAGGAAGCACACAATACTTCACAAATCAATCAACTGATTCCAATGGTATGGAAACCACGACGATTGGAACTGATGGATTTGATGCAGCCTTCATCCACCTTCACAGCCGTTGAGTTCAAAGTAACTTCGTCCGCCTGTTCCGCTGTTGAGGTCTTGGTTGGATTGTTCTTTGTCAGGGCCCTCACCCTCGACCTTACCGCCATGGGTGACCCTACCAGGAGCATAGCTCCAGACGGCATCGCTCTCAGAATCACAGGACCACACAAGCTTCTCCACCACGACAAGGTGACAATCCACGGAGAAGGTAATGAAATATACAATGTGAGGTAGTTATAGAAACAATTCCCTCAATTCCCCACTGACACACAGTGGCTGTAGCTTATACTATCAGCAAAATGCATTGCTGTTACTCAACCATGCTGCTCTGACAACCCCTCCAAAGCCACCTCTTTTGCAAGTTCCCTTCCAAATTGTGCACCACCTTGTATTGTAAATATATCGCTGTCCTTCATTGTAGCTGAGTCTAAGACCTGTCAGTCTCTAGCCGATGGCACCGTGTGAGTATCTTCATCAGGCAGGCTGTAACGGTTCACGTAGCTGGCTTACTCCCACTTCTTAAGAGCAATTAGGGATGGACAATGGGTGCTGGTTTTGCCAGTCATGCCAAGACTCCTAAAAACAATTTAAAAAACCTTAAGAATCAAAAAGGTTCACAAAAAAAACAATTGAAGGAAATATGTAAAAATTACATTGGTCTGTACTAAAAAAATTATAAGTAGTCCCAATAAAATGCTTTTGGATCTCCTTCTACAATGGTGTTTCCTAGTTTCCATTTCAAGAAACGTGTGCTGTTAATACTGCAAGGATACGGTGCTTAGTTAAATAATATTTCAGCAAATGTGGATGCTCAATGAAATGAAGGTAAGAGATTAGCTTACACCATTTAAAATTACTGGACATAGAAGAGTGCTGAGCATCTTCTCTTCTTGTTATATCATCATTTTTGCACTGTCCTTTTAAATATCTCCACCCGATGATGTCCATTGTGTTCTGTCGGTGGTTCTCTCAATTGAGGATCAGAATTTTTTGGGAATAAACCTCATCCTGGGGATTAGTCACATAATTTAAACTGACGTCCCAGTGCAGCTTCACGCACATTATCACTGCGATGTTTATGGAGAGGGTTGGAATGTGGTTTCATAATCAACTATGACATTACAGAATAACAACCAACGTTCCCTCTAGTTGTTTTTTTACAGCTGCTTGGACCAAACATTGCTCTGAGCAGGAAATTTTTACATGGCCTGAAAACTGCACAGCACTTTAAATGTTTAATTTTGTAATATGCACGTCAAACAAACACAAACCACAACTCACAACACAAGTAAACAATGTCTGGCTGTCAAAACTTTCATATGAAGAAAGACTGGATGAACTGGGCTTGTACTCGTTGGAATTTAGAAGATTGAGGGGGGATCTGATTGAAACGTATAAGATCCTAAAGAGATTGGACAGGCTAGATGCAGGAAGATTGTTCCCGATGTTGGGGAAGTCCAGAATGAGGGGTCACAGTTTGAGGATAAAGGGGAAGCCTTTTAGGACCGAGATTAGGAAAAACTTCTTCACACAGAGAGTGGTGAATCTGTGGAATTCTCTGCCACAGGAAACAGTTGGGGCCAGTTCATTGGCTATATTTAAGAGGGAGTTAGATATGGCCCTTGTGGCTACGGGGGTCAGGGGGTATGGAGGGAAGGCTGGGGCGGTGTTCTGAGTTGGATGATCAGCCATGATCATAATAAATGGCAGTGCAGGCTCGAAGGGCCGAATGGCCTACTCCTGCACCTATTTTCTATGTTTCTATGTTTAAAACAACTGACAGACACAATGGCAAAAGTGAAATGTTTTGACTAGATGTCGTCGGTGTTCAGCAGGCCAGCAGTTTATTAACAATGAGCTATCGATTTCCATTCTGTGTCTATTGTTAGAATTTGTAACTTAAAACACTGACAATGTAAATATATTGAAGCTCTAAAATGTTTCAAAGAAAAGGTTGTTGTATGCTTATTATTTAGAAAAATTATGGGTTATATTCATTAACATATAATTAATGACAGGGTATTTCACAATTATTTTAGATGGCAACAACAGTTTTTGCAGACCCAAGCGACTTCATTCAGTTCATCCATGAAGCAGCTTTTCCTTCTTCTCTTATGTCTTTCTTTTTCTTTTCAAGGTGGTTAGGGTTCTCTCAAAGTCCATGATCCGCAGCTCAAACTACGGTTCTTTGCAAGCGGTGGGACTTCAGACCAGCTGTGCGGCCTGGCGCTTCAACATCTCCAGGAACAGCCTGGAAGATGCATGTCCTCAGGGAGCAGCTCTGTAGACCTGGCTCCGCGCCGATTCTGCCGAATGAAGATCGTAGGAGACTGAACACACTTGAGCGATCCTTCTCTCTCACTCTTGATAGAGAGTGAAAGCCTGTCGATCCACGAGTCAGGGGGCTTGGAGAAGCAATGCGGAAGATTGTAATATCGGAACAGCAAGTTGCTGATCTCCCACTCTTGTTGTTGCAGGAGCGACCTCTCTTTCCCTCGATGGATAACGAAGTGCTGGGTTATGGGCCGTGGTTTTTGATAGACTCTAGATCAAGGTCTCTTTGGGGACCCTTTTGCTATTGCTTGCATGATGGGGGGGTGGGGGTTGGGGGGGGCTAAGGCTTCTGCTGGCGCAAGTTGGGGCAGGGGAAGCAGGCAGTCGATGGTTCTGCTGTTGCTGGTGTGTGGGAGAAGGGAGGTGGGGCTTTGGGGCTCTGACATTACTACCATTCAATCTTTGAGGGGTTCTTGTTTCCTGGATGTCTGTGAAGAGTAAGAATTATGGATTCTATACTGTATACATTCTCTGAATTAAATTGAACCATTTGATATCAACATAGGTTTCAAAATTATATTAACATTATATAAAGGAAACCTGCAGCTGTGTCGCAACAAGATCTATGAGCACGGGAGTATTTCAGTTACACAAAATAATCTGCAGATGCTGGGGTCCTGATGAAGGGTTCCGGCCTGAAACGTCGACCGATCTTTTCCACGGTTGCTGCCCGACCTGCTGAGTTCCTCCAGCGTGTTGTGAGTGTTTCAGTTACTGCAGGAAGATTGTTCCCGATGTTGGGGAAGTCCAGAACGAGGGGTCACAGTTTGAGGATAAAGGGGAAGCCTTTTAGGACCGAGCTTAGGAAAAACTTCTTCACACAGAGAGTGGTGAATCTGTGGAATTCTCTGCCACAGGAAACAGTTGAGGCCAGTTCATTGGCTATATTTAAGAGGGAGTTAGATATGGCCCTTGTGGCTAAAGGGATCAGGGGGTATGGAGAGAAGGCAGGTACAGGGTTCTGAGTTAGATGATCAGCCATGATCATACTGAATGGCGGTGCAGGCTCGAAGGGCTGAATAGCCGACTCCTGCACCTATTTTCTATGTTTCTATGCGTGGGTGTGCACCTGTGCAGCTCAGAGGTAACAGTGAGGACAACCAGCCTGGCAGAAACAGAACCTTCCTCACATTGACTCCAGACCAGCCATTGAGGACCCATCTATAGCAGTCCCACTCTACTCGAAATTCATTCTTCCCATGTCCCCCCACCACCATTAACTCCCCACAGGCTGTGGCACTCAACTGTACACCAAGGGCAGTTTGCTATGACCAATTAATCAACCATCCTGTATACTTTCAGGATGTGGAGGGAAACCAGAACACCAGAGGCAACCCACATTGAACAGAATCCAGACTCACAGGGAGAAAATTCAAATCCCATGTGGACATCACCTGATGTCAGGATTAAGCCTGGTTCACTGGCACTGTGAGGCAGCAGCTCTGTTAGTTGCATCACTGTGCTGCCTATTTCCTACATTCATACCATAGATTTCATCTTTCACTTAAGTATTACTGCACTTACTCTAGTGGTTAGAAAGGACATTATAGGTCCCAGGAGCAGGAAGTTGCATTTGCACACTATGTAAGAAGCAGTGTTTAATATCATCTACGGGCAGAATTGCTGCCTTGTTTCCTTACGGTGACTGCACTGCACTGTATGTCATGCGCACACGTAAGTGTCAACTGTGGCCTCGTGGGGGCCACACATGCCTTTAGAGTCACAATATTTTTTATTCAAGGCCCACTTCAGAGGCTTGAGCACAATCTAGGCTGACACTGATGGAGTATTAAAGGAGACAAGCATATTCTTCAGATGAGACCTTCAGCTGAGCTCTCACCGGTTCTCTGCAATGAATGTAAGATGTCATGTTATTTTTTTCAGGAAGAGCAGCAGAGGTGATATTTGTAACTCAATCAACATTATTTTAAAGGATCTCAGATTAATTAGAGATTAATACAAAACTGTTTCTGGGAGGTTGGTGTGCGTAAATTAGCTGCCATTTTGTTAATAGTGCACTTCAAATGTACTGTATTGATTGCTTAAAATCCTGGAATATCCTGCCAATATCAAAGTTATTATATATGGGCACAGCTTTACCTCCTATCTAAGGATTCATACACTGGAAACCACCAAAGAGGCTGCAAATAGGGGGATATTTATGTTGCAGATATTTCTTGTCTTGTTTGTGAAAGCTGCACTGAATTCATGCCTCTAACGATTGCCAGTACTAACCAGGCAGACTCCTGGAGCTATCAGTTTATGATCTCCTCGCTGTCACCTTCTCCAGTGACTCATCCCCAGACTCCAGTCGCTGGTCACCAAACATAAATCTTCACAGTTTCTGCTGCCAACTAAAAACCAAACCTTTACTTTTTTTGTCTCAACAATACTCAATTAATTAGTATATGAAAATTTTCAAAGAGAAAGCAAACTATTTCTTCTTAATGCTCCTGTATTTATTTTCTCCTAAACTGCTTAAAGTTTAGTTGAATGATTCTCAAATGCTCTGGTGTAATCCTGAAAAATTGGCATCTGTGGTGTATGCAAAGATATCTGACAACTCTGTATGACATATCTGACCACATGACCCTGAAAGTTTTGCAGAGGTCAGGCACATTCATTAGAGGTTCCCTATGTGTAACTCTGCATGTTACTCCAATGTAAACTAGGGACTCGTGTGGACATTCATTACACTGTGGTTTGGATGGAATGGGAAAGAACTGAAGCTGCCCATACAAATTGAATACATCCAGCAACTGCATACACTTTTATGTCTAAACCTGAAGCAACAGAATTTAAGTTCAGTGGGAGAACTCATGGGTACTGAATGCTGATCACCACCTATAACTGGTAACTGGTAAAGCTGTACTGCTGTGGCAAAGAATGGCAGTTCAGATCCAATCTGGTTACATAAGAAACTGCAGCATTTAGGATAGAGTGTGTGAACCCTTCAGTTTTTATGTAGAATGTGCAACTAATATTATTGAACATGAAGATGAAGATATGCTTGCTAAGGATGCCTATGAAAGCACGGGATAGCTATCCCAATAAGAATCTTACTAATGGGAATGTGCATAGGTAAATGTACAACTTGCCAAATCTCCTGGCACTTCTCAAGACAAAGATGCTTTATTCAATGAGATGGTAGTGAGATTGCATGTAGAGTTTAATCCTGCACCTTTGGGATAATGAAAGGCCAGGAATTTGGAACCAGAAAGCTAAGAGCAGACATGACCATGAGTGATGATTTTCCTAATGCGTATGGAAACATGAATTGTAGTGCCTTCCTGAATCAAGGAGTGGAAGACAGTTTCCTGGGCAGTTTAATAGATAAGCAACTTCAATCAAAATTATTTAATAAATATTAATTTAATTTTTGCACATGCGGATTATTGCCGTATTATTGGAGATAACAACTGCTGAAGAATTTCTGATCAGTGAGTTTTGTGTAACGGAAAATGGCAAGAGCAGTCAGGAACTCAAATACTAAGACCAAATTGTTTGAATGAGTTTGCCTATAAAGGCAAAAATTATTTTGACAATGTAGGAAGTCATTTGTCCCATCCAATCCATGACAGTTCTCAGCAGAGCAATTCTGTCAGTTCTATCATCTTCTCCTTTTTCGCTGTAGCCTGGAGACTGGAATATCTGATGGAAACCCACATGGTACAGGGAGGATATGTAAACTACATCCAATACCATATGACAGGATCAAATCCAAGACTGTAAAGTTGTGAGGCTAAAGGTCTGCACTTACATGATACCCCAATGGAAGAGGATGCTAGTCGTTCAATAGTGATCATCTGGCATAAATATACCAGCTTTGACCAGTGAAACCCTGCAAAAGACAGATCCCAAGGCTGGCCTGGAATTGCAAACCATGTAGCCTCACAATACAGTAAATCTTTGACCATCTGCTTTCTGGTTGTTTGAAAATGCTGATGGTTTGTTATCTGGTCACTGGTGATGTTTCCCATGCTCTTTGTAACCTTACCTGGGCCCTATTTACATGCCTCTTAGAAACTCACTGGGCCCACAACCCATAAACTCAATGGAAGCCCAATCCTTCACACTTTGGGCCCTATTCCTTATCAACACATTGGGGCTCAGCTCTCATGCTCTTCATAAACTCACAGGATCTCTGCCTCCACATTCCTAATCAACTCACCAAGTTACATTCTCATGATTCTTATATTTTAATAGGGCCTGTTCCCATGCTGCTTGTAAATTCACTGGGCCCCTGCTCCTAGGCTCCTCAATAATTCACTGGGCCCCTGCTCCCAGGCTCCTCGATAATTCACTGGGCCCCTGCTCCCAGGCTCCTCGATAATTCACTGGGCCCCTGCTCCCAGGTTCCTCAATAACTCACTGGGCCCCTGCTCCCACACATACACACCAGGGAACCATTCCCATCCCCCTATAGATGCGCCGGGGCCCAGTTCCCACTTTCCTTTTTAGATCACTGGGCCGCATTCTCACAATCCTTATCAACTCATTGCAGCTTTGTTTCCCACTCCCTTCCTTCACTGAATACCACTGATGAGATGAGGCATCCATCGTCAGGATCACCCTCGGATGCTGCATCCCTGCTGTCTAGAGAGGTAAGCCCAGGGAAGTAAAATACGGAGAGGAAGCTGTTGCCCAAACAGCAAGCATGCTGGCACCAGCAGTGTTGCGGGAGTTGCCAGTCAGCATTGAACTCAACGTAGGGCTGTCTTAGGGACTCCAGCTCCCGATTTTTCCTCGGGGTTTACTCCCGAAGCCTTCCCCGTGAGTGGGTACAGCCACAAGGCAGCGGAGGATTGATACCAGAGTTTTCCTTCCCCTAGGTGAGCCGCCAGCCGTGGCTGACGAGCCCCTCCTGCCCAAGGCGACTGGTTTGAAGGGGCCGGTAACCTGCCCCTGACCCTTCTCCTGTCAGTAGAAACCGTTCTGCCGGCTCAGCCACACGTGAGGGCCAGGAACTGGACCTGGTCGTCAGAGGCTATTTGAGGCACACGCCACTGGGAGCATTTAATAGGTAGTGGGAACTTGTCCCCATTACCACCCCCTGGCTATAACAACCTTAAGGAACTTATTATGCTATTACACTATATGTAAGATATAAAATAAGTGCATTAAAAGTGTGATAGGTATGAATTGGAGTAGCATCCAATAGCCTGGAGAATCTGCCAGCTGAGCAACACCATCGTACCAAGCATGGGACTCTTATGCGCATAAAGTAAAGGCTAGAATATCGCTGAGTGGATTTTAAAAAGCATAAGTGCTACTTGTGACATTAATAATACACTTTACAATCAATGTGTAAGGCAGAGACCAGTTTACTTCAATATAGCTGTTATCTGTTCGATCATTTTCACAGATACATCCACAAAGGAGTACCACTAACAAAACACACACTGAATGGCACCTGAAACGCTCACACTTTCACTCTCCACAGGCGCTGCCTGGCCTGTTGAGTGCTTCTAGAATTTTGTGGTTTTATTTCAGATATCCAGCATCTACATTTTTATTTTGAAGCCAACATTATCTAATGTGACACTGAAAACCCTGCATCAAATGCACTGTTTCTCATCGTCTTCAAAATGAAACTATCAGTCTTTTTCCACCATCCCTGTCCTCTTGACCTGCCCATACTCCCTCTGCTTCCCCACCTCTTTCCCTTTATTCCATAGCCTACCATCCTGTCCCAACAGATGCTTTCTTCTTTGGCCCCTTGCCCCTTCCACCTATCACCTACTAGCTTCTCACATCACTACCTTTTGTCCCCTTTCCCTACCCACCTACCTTCCCCCTCTCACCTGGACTTACCTATTACCTGCCAACTTGTACTAGAACATAGAACATAGAATAGTACAGCACAGTACAGGCCCTTCGGCCCACAATGTTGTGCCGACCCTCAAACCCTGCCTCCCATATAACCCCTCACCTTAAATTCCTCCATATACCTGTCTGGTAGTCTTTTAAAATTCACTAGTGCCTCCACCACTGACTCAGGAAGTACATTCCACGCACCAACCACTCTCTGAGTAAAAAACCTTCCTCTAATATCCCCCTTGAACTCCCCCCCCCCTTACCTTAAAGCCATGTCCTCTTGATTGAGCAGTAGTGCCCTGGAGAAGAGGCACGGGCTATCCACTCTATCTATTCCTCTTATTATCTTGTACACCTCTATCATGTCTCCTCTCATCCTCCTTCTCTCCAAAGAGTAAAGCCCTAGCTCGCTTAATCTCTGATCATAATGCATACTCTCTAAACCAGGCAGCATCCTGGTAAATCTCCTCTGTACCCTTTCCAATGCTTCCACATCCTTCCTACAGGCAACCAGAACTGGACACAGTACTCCAAGTGTGGCCTAACCAGAGTTTTATAGAGCTGCATCATTACATCGTGACTCTTAAACTCTACCCCTCGACTTATGAAAGCTAACACCCAATAAGCTTTCTTAACTACCCTATCCACCTGTGAGGCAACTTTCAGGGATCTGTGGACAGGTACCCCCAGGTCCCTCTGCTCCTCCACACTACCAAGTATCCTGCCATTTACTTTGTACTCTGCCTTGGAGTTTGTCCTTCCAAAGTGTACCACCTCACACTTCTCCGGGTTGAACTCCACCTGCCACTTCTCAGCCCACTTCTGCATCCTATCAATGTCTCTCTGCAATCCTTGACAATCCTCTACACTATCTACAACACCACCAACCTTTGTGTCGTCTGCAAACTTGCCAACCCACTCTTCTACCCCCATATCCAGGTCGTTAATAAAAATCACGAAAAGTAGAGGTCCCAGAATAGATCTTTGTAGGACACCACTAGTCACAATCCTCCAATCTGAATGTACTCCCTCCACCACCACCTTCTGCCTTCTGCAGGCAAGCCAATTCTGAATCCACCTGGCCAAACTTCCCTGGATTCCATGCCTTCTGACTTTCTGAATAAGCCTACCATGTGGAACCTTGTCAAATGCCTTACTAAAATCCATATAGATCACATCCACTGCACTACCCTCATCTATATGCCTGGTCACCTCCTCAAAGAGCTCTATCAGGCTTGTTAGACACGATCTGCCCTTCACAAAGCCATGCTGACTGACCCTGATCAGACCAATAATTCTCTAAATGCCCAGAGATCCTATCTCTAAGAATCTTTTCCAACAGCTTTCCCACCACAGACGTAAGGATCACTCGTCTATAATTACCCGGACTATCCCTACTGCCTTTTTTGAACAAGGGGACAACATTCGCCTCCCTCCAATCCTCCGGTACCATTCCTGTGGACAACGAGGACATAAAGGTCCTAGCCAGAGGCTCAGCAATCTCTTCCCTCACCTCGTGGAACAGCCTGGGGAATATTCCGTCAGGCCCCGGGGACTTAACCGTCTTAATGTATTTTAACAACTCCAACACCTCCTCTCCCTTAATATCAACACGCTCCAGAACATCAACCTCACTCATATTGTCCTCACCATCATCAAGTTCCCTCTCATTGGTGAATACCGAAGAGAGGTATTCATTGAGGACCTCGTTCATTTCCACAGCCTCCAGGCACATCTTCCCACCTTTATCTCTAATCGGTCCTACCTTCACTCCTGTCATCCTTTTTTTCTTCACATAATTGAAGAATGCCTTGGGGTTTTCCTTTACCCTACTCGCCAGAGCCTTCTCATGCCCCCTTCTTGCTCTTCTCAGCCCCTTCTTAAGCTCCTTTCTTGCCATCCTATATTGCTCAATAGACCCATCTGATCCTTGCTTCCTAAACCTTATGTATGCTGCCTTCTTCCAGCTGACTAGATTTTCCACCTCACCTGTCACCCATGGTTCCTTTACCCTACCATTCTTTATCTTCCTCACCGGGACAAATTTATCCCTAACATCCTGCAAGAGATCTCTAAACATCGACCACATGTTCATAGCATATTTCCCTGCAAAAACATCATCCCAATTCACACCCGCAAGTTCTAGCCTTATAGCCTCATAATTTGCCTTTCCCCAATTAAAAATTTTCCTGTCCTCTCTGATTCTATCCTTTTCCATGATAATGTTAAAGGCCAGGGAGCAGTGGTCACTGTCCCCCAGATGCTCACCCACTGAGAGATCTGTGACCTGACCCGGTTCATTACCTAATACTAGATCACTAGATCTAGCATTCCCCCTAGTCGGCCTGTCCACATACTGTGACAGGAATCCGTCCTGGACACACTTAACAAACTCTGCCCCAACTAAACCCTTGGAACTAATCAGGTGCCAATCAATATTAGGGAAGTTAAAGTCACCCATGATAACACCCTGTTATTTTTGCACCTTTCCAAAATCTGCCTCCCAATCTGCTCCTCTGTATTTCTGCTGCTACCGGGGGGCCTATAGAATACCCCCAACAGAGTAACTGCTCCCTTCCTGTTCCTGACTTCCACCCATACTGACTCAAAGGAGGATCTTTGCTACATTATCCACCCTTTCTTTAGCTGTAATAGTATCCCTGACCAGTAATGCCACCCCTCCTCCCCTTTTTCCACCCTCTCTATCCCTTTTAAAGCACTTAAATCCAGGAATATTGAGAATCCATTCCTGTCCTGGTGCCAGCCAAGTCTCTGTAATGGCCACTACATCATAATTCCATGTATGTATCCAAGCTCTCAGTTCATCACTGTTTTCTCCCCACTTCCTTTCCAGTTCTGATGAAAGGTCTCAGCCCAAAGTCTTGACCTTTCATTTCCCTCCGCAGATGCTTCCTAACCTGCTGAGTTCCTCCAGCATTTGTGTGCATTGTGTTGCTCATAGTGTGACAAATAATTTGTTGGAGGAAATCAGAGTGTGTGGCGGGGGGAGGGGGAGAATTATATAGGTTTTGGGTTGAAATCCTGTAACATCTCCCACAGATGTTGCCTGACCCACTGAGTTCCTCTAGCAAATTGTGTGTTGCTCCACATTCCAACATCTGCATTTTCTTGCGTCTACTAACCATAGGAGCTGACCACACCAACAGACCAATTTATTTGGGGAAAGGTTGTCTCAAACAATTACAAAGGGATTGCAATAATGTATATAGTGTGAGTACTTTCACATTCATGTTTACAATAAGGTCTATAGCAAAATGTTCAAAGATCTCCACGCCAGTGTTAAGGGTCACATATGCATTAAACAAATTAATTGCAAGTCTACTTCAAGCTGAAGTAACAGCAGGTAGACTTTGTACAGAAGCAACTTATTTGAACTAGGGAGTGGATACAAGGGTCCACAAAATGGAGAGGCCAAGCCTATATACAATACTTAAGTGTTTTCCTTCTTGAGTTTTGACAAGGGATTTCTGATTGAAGTGACACCAGTTTCTTGTCCTAAATGTTGGCCGATCTGTTCTCAATCTTTAGTTTTTATATTACCTTTTAGACTTCCGTGTTTTATGTGTTGCTGAGCACATACAGGCAACCTCTGCTTTGGGTTGGGGGTATAGAATCCGCATCGCGATTTTTCATAACACGAAGCAGCGCCTACTGCACGTGGATGAGAGAATATAATTTGAAAAGAGTAAATTTGTGTTTGTGATTTCCCCACATAAACTCAGCGAAAACGGATTTTATTCCCTATTTCACATTTCCGAGTGGTGACTTTTTAATTCAGTCAGGGCGAATTTCCGTAACTCGAATGGCCATAACGCGTTGGGTAATATCTTGTACCAGATCAGGCATAAACAGTGGGATTAATCGAGTCAATCTCCACTAATTTATTCCCTTTGGCCTGGGCTAGCTCCTCCTTGGGGTAACATCAATCAACGTTCTCCAATTCTGAAAGCGTACAACGTAGTTGTAGTGAATAAATCATTTCATGAGCTCGCTCAACCAGAGCATTTCATATTAAAGACACATAGTAGGATTTCCAGTTGTATGTTGTACTTATAGTAGTAAAGTAGCATATTACCAAACTAGTATTCTCCAATAGCTATCAACCGCAACCATCTCATATTTCAACATTTGAAAGACTCGACAATTAATTTAGGAAACAAATTGCGCTACCAATCTGCACAGCGCTGTGCATTTCCGACCAAATTTGGGGAGGGGGAGGAGGAGAACCCCACGGCAGCTCGGCTCAACCACACTTGACACGGGCTCTCCGGGCTAGGATGTCCACGTGACCGTGACAGCACAAAATCGAGCCAACCCGGGGCCGAGATCCCGGCACCGGTGGCACAAGCGCCACCAATCCGGAGCGGAGGACCGGTGGGAGGGCGGGCCGAGCCGCCCATCACGCTTGTGCGCCCCCCCCTCCCCGAGCCGGGCGAGCAGCTGCGAACGCTGCGCCTGCGCGGAGCGCCCTGAAGAGACGATTAAAGTTGAGGCGAGAGCGGCGGGCGGGAGCTGGTGCGCCGATCGCAGGGGATCGCCTTTGTGCACTTCACGGCCCGCTAAACATGACAGAGCCGCAGTCGGCCCTCTTACTCCGCAGACAACTGGCAGGTAGATGTCGGCGGGCGCCCGCTCATCCTTTCTCCCCGGGCTGGGACGACGGTCGTTGCACAAACACCGGGCGGACGGCTGTCGCGCCAGCTGCACTCCCCACCTTCCCCCAACCCCGCCGCTTCTGCAATCAAGGCCCGTGCAACATCGCCGTCCGTATCGGAGGACGCGGTGTCTTCCTCGCCGCCACCACCCCCCCCCCCTTTGTGCGCTTCTCCGATCATCTCTTCCGCTGCCCGTCTTCCTCTCGGTCCTCCCCTAAACCCCCTCCCCCTCCTCCCCACCCCGTCACACATGGACCGGGTCCCCGCCCGCCCGCGCATGCGCCCGGCGCCCGGTGGCTCAGGTAACAGGGCAGCGTCTCTATTGTTGGCAGCTGTGGGAAGCCTCTCTCCCTCTCCCTCTCCCGAAATGAATCGCACATGTACCGTACTGCGTCAGGTTTTTGGGATTCAGGCTCGGTGGAAAGTTTTTATACCGTCTCTTAGGAATAATATGTGAGAACAGATTTTTTTGTAAGATAAAGCTGTTGTGGTAATGCAAAACAAAAGTGCAGATGCCTGAAATCTGAAGTAAACACAGAAAATGCTGGAAATATCCCTTCCCTTTCCTGATTTACTGAGTGTTCCCAGTATTTTCTATCATTTTCTTCCACTAGTCGCAGTATGGCTTTGGCAGAACATTTCTCTGGCGTTAGTGGAATTGGAAGGGATATCTCCATGGGGAGAATATGAGGGTGGGTAATAATAGACGCGCCTGTAGTTTCTGCCCAGTCTGGCGATAGTGATAACTTCTGTTCGTTAGCGCCTGACTAAACAAATGGCTGTTTGCTCAAAGTTGTAAATGCGTGTGTCAACGCAACATTTTGCCTGTCATTCTACTGTATGCCTGAAGTGAGTTTGAAGTTAATAATAATCAGAAGAAATGGAGGATTGATCAGGGATTGAATATAATTTAATTTTATAAGTCATGATTGAAGTAGCAAATCATAATTAGTGTCAAAAATACTTATTTTAGTTGCTTTCAAAAAAGATGCTCCGAATAACAGCAAATAAGTACTGCTAATTTTAGGTATGATATTATTTAAGTATTAGACACTATTTAGAAATTTCACAGATACCATCTGTGGTATGTGCTACCTCATTAAGAGAAGCAAGTGTGGAAATAGTGGAAGCTCAATCCAAGAACAAAATGTACATATTGAGTGATTTGCTTGGTGTGGACAGATATGAAACTAACAACTTCTAAATCCTTTTTCCAAGTGTATTTTCATGAAGCAAAACTGAACTTTTAAGTAGCTTTGAGTCAACAAGAATTAGGCATAATGGTCAACCTAGGACTGGGAAGAGTAGCAATATCTTTACTAGAAAGTTGAAGGACTTGTGGATTTCTCTGCCATAAAAGGTGGAAGTGAGAGGGCATATAGAAGTGGTAATGGTGTAGTTTATTTTAATGTTACTAAGAGCTTGGCTATCTAACCCCAGCCTAATGGAATCTAATTGTGATTTTTTTTTTTTTTTAAAAGCTTTTTCTTGCTTTATCTGTGAACAAGTTGAGTTTGTTTTGTGCCAGAGCTAATATCAATTGTGGCTGCTCAGAACAAGAAATTGATGATTAGAATTGGGATATGGTAGGCTATATATACTTTTACTGGCCTTTATAATAGAGGATGAAAGGGAAAATATCAGGGACAAAAGGAAAATCAAAATAGACGGGAGCTTGGTGGGCTAGAATTTTTTGGTGGGAGGGGCTATCCCAGGTCATTGAAGTCGGTGAGGGAATTTATGCACTAGTTGTGATCTTTCTAAATATAACAGCTTCACATTATCCCCTGAATTTAAAATGATGGTGCTGTATTTAATGCTGAGGAAAACTTAGAATTTGTAACCCTATTTTCCCTAACATATGTGGGGATAGTTCTCAAATGTTAAGGGTTGAGGAATTGTGTATTTGGGCACAAGCTGAGCAAGCAATCAGTATGGGTTTGTAAAATGCATGATGTGGTCAGAGAACCAACTATTTCTAATAATGTAGAGTGCAAAGACGAGCCATTTATCCTCATGATGTTGTGCTGATCTTGATACCAAATTGTAATAAATATCCTCTTCCTGCATATCATCTGCATTATCATTTCCTTGCTAAAAGCCTCAAACTTCACCAAACTGTCCACTTCCACCACTACTACTGGTAATCATTTCCAGGCACCTGTCATTCACAACATTTTTTTAAAATTGATCCTCACATTGCCTTTAACCCCCCCACCCCCCACCCCCCAACCTTAAAAGCATGTCTGCTGCTGGTATTTGATATTTTTACCCTGGGGAAAATATTCTAACTGCCTGCTTTTTTTGCCTCTTACCATAATTGTGAAAACCTCTTATAGGGTTTCCCCTTTTCTTGTAGCTGATGCTGTCTAGTCCAGGCAGCATCCTGGTAAACTTCAGCAACCTTTCCATAGTCTCCACATCCTTGCTGTAATGGAGTGATCGGAACTGCACACATGACTTCCTTACTCTTGTACTCGGCAGTCACCGGAATGAAGGAAAGCATGCCATATTCTTTATCACTTTATTCACTTATGCAGCCACTTCCAGTGAATTATACAGTCCATCTTGTATTTGTCAACCCATATCTGTCCATAAACCAGCACCTGCCCATGACCAGCAGCAGCTTCATTTGCTTCTTTCAATATTATGTTTCAATGATCTTTCTTCTGTAAGATTTGCATTCCATATAGGTTAGAAAACCTTTCAGCTTACTTTGTGAGCAGCATTTTAATTGACTTAAGTTATGAATTGAAATATCAAATGTAGGTGATTTTTTTTTAAAGGTGCATGATAGGGAAATTTCGTAGTTATTTTCACGATCAGTAACCCAAAATTTGTAAGATAGACCCAAAAATATTCAGGAAGTAAATCTTTGTTGTCCAGCGTAATCACTGGCTAGAATTGGATAAACATTTTAAAATGGATTCAGCATGAATAAAAGGTATATATCCAAGTTTGCAGTATAGCGATTTCACCCAGCTATTTCTGTTGGGAACAGAGTGGTGTGGTGTATCTATGTTTATTAATAACACTTGCATTTGTGGTGGAGTGAGCCACGGAAAACATTAAAAATAGGTGTTAGTCAATGGGCCTCGTATCCAGCCTGTATTAATATTATCAAGTCTATTACACACAGCAGTGTTTTCCTCGTTTCTCTCTTGTAGCTCAAATATGTTGGTTTGTCCCATGAATATATTCAATAACTCCACTTCCACAGATTGCAAAGAGTCACTGCCCTTGGAAGAGCATCCTGCCTGACCTGCTTCCTCCTCCAGCATTTTGCGTGTGTTGCTCTTGGAAGAGAGTCCCTTTTTGTCTTAAGTCTCTGGTTTGATAAATCTTCATCTATCACTGCCACGGGAAGGGCCAAATGGCCTACTCCTGCACCTATTGTCTATTGATAGCCCTCTCAGGATCATCCATTTTAAGGGAATCTCATTCTTTTAAACTTCAGTTAATTCAGGCCAGACTTGCTGAATTTTTTTGATCCCTAAAATTGACCAATGAGTCATCTTTGCATTGCCTTAAATACAAATCTATCCTTCCTTATCTCCGAAGGGTGCCATAGTGGCATAGCAGTTAGCACAACGCTGACAGCTCCAGACATCAGAGTTCAATTCCCATGTCGCTGGTAAGGAGTTTGCTGCTCTTGTGTGTGGATTTCTGAGTGCTCTGGTTTCCTCCCACATTCCAAAAACCTATTGGTTAGTAGGTTAATTGATTATTGTAAATTGTCCTGTGGCATGGCTAGGGTTAAGTAGGTGGGTTGCTGGGTGGTGCATTTCATTGGGCCTAAAGGACCTGCTCTGTGCTGTGCACATCTCTAAATAAAATAAACACTATAGATAATACTTCAGGTGCTGCCTTGCCTTCACCCTACAAGTTTGCATCAAAAGCTTACTGTGCCTTATCTCTTACAATAATGGACATACATCCTAATTATTCTGTACCAACTTGCCAATTCTGTTGGCAATACACTAGAGCCTCAAACCTGTTATATTGCAACGCAGTATATCACCCCAGCCGACTCACAGGTGAAGTGTCGCCTTACCTGGAAGGACTGTCTGGAGCTCTGAATGGTGGTTGGGGAGGAAGTCTAAGGGCATGTGTAGCACTTGTTCCGCTTACAAGGATAAGTGCCAGGAGGGAGATCAGTGGGGAGGGATGGGGGGACAAATGGACAAGGGAGTCGCATAGGGAGCGATCCCTGCGGAAAGAGGGGGGAGATGTGCTTAGTGGTGGGATCCTGTTGGAGGTGGCAGAAGTTACGGAGAATTATATGTTGGACCCGGAGGCTGGTGGGGTGGTAGGTGAGGATAAGGGGAACTCTATTCCTAGTAGGGTGGCGGGAGGATGGAGTGAGAGCGTGAAATGGGGGACATGCACTTGAGAGCAGAGTTGATGGTGGAGGAAGGGAAGCCCCTTTCTATAAAAAAGGAGGACATCTCCCTCATCCTGGAATGAAAGGCCTCATCCTGAGAGCAGATGCGGCGGAGACGGAGGAATTGCGAGAAGGGGATGGTATTTTTGCAAGAGACAGGGTGAGAAGAGGAGGAATAGTCCAGATAACTGTGAGAGTCAGTAGGCTTATAGTAGACATCAGTAGATAAGCTGTCTCCATATATAGAGACAGAAAGATCTAGAAAGGGGAGGAAGGTGTCGGAAATGGCCTAGGTAAACTTGAGGGCAGGGTGAAAGTTGGAAGCAAAGTTAATGAAGTCAACGAGCTCTGCATGCGTGCAGGAAGCAGCGCCAATGCAGTTGTCGATGTAGCGAAGGAAAAGTGGGGAACAGATACCAGAATAGGTTTGGAACATAGATTGTTCCGCAACGCCAACAAAAAGGCAGGCATAGCTGGGACCCATACGGGTGCCCATAGCTACACCTTTAGTTTGAAGGAGGTGGGAGGGGCCAAAGGAGAAATTATTAAGAGTAAGGACTAATTCTGCTAGGCGGAGCAGAGTGGTGGTAGAGGGGAACTGGTTAGGTCTGGAATCCAAAAAGAAGCGGAGAGATTTGAGACCTTCCTGGTGGGGGATGGAAGTGTATAGGGACTGGACATCCATGGTGAAAATAAAGCGGTGGGGGCCAGGGAACTTAAAATTATCGAAAAGTTTAAGAGCGTGAGAAGTGTCACGAACATAGGTAGGGATTGAACAAGGGGGGATAAAACCGTGTCGAGGTATGCAGAAACGAGTTCGGTGGGGCAGGAGCAAGCTGAGACAATAGGTCTGCCAGGACAGGCAGGTTTGTGGATCTTGGGTAGGAGCTAGAAACAGGATGTGCGAGGTGTGGGAACTATAAGGTTGGTAGCAGTGGATGGGAGATCCCCTGAGCGGATAAAGTTGGTGATGGTGTGGGAGACAATGGCTTGGTGCTCCTTAGTGAGGTCATGATCGAGGGGTAAATAAGAGGAGGTATCTGCGAGTTGTTGCTGTGCCTCAGCAAGGTAGAGGTTGGTGCGCCAGACTACAACAGCACCCGCCTTATTGGTAGGTTTTATAGTAGGCTTATGCTGGTAGATTGGCAGTGGTGCCAGAGTAAATAAGAGCCCATGAAATGTTGACCATTATCTTAAGGACTACATCAAAAAGTATTGTGTGTCATGCTACAAATTGTTCAGCCCTCTGGGGGGTGGGGGTGTGTGTGTGTTGAGATGGATTGTCAGAGTGGTAAAGGTGTAGTAGTTGAGTGGGTGCAGTGCTGCTTCACCGTAATAGTGCTTAACTAACATAATTGAGGCATCACTTCAGGATCCGCTTCATTCGCTTGGAAGACTGAGGAGTTTTAACACCACTGGGCAATTCCTGTTGGGGCAATGATTGGGACATGCAGAGTTCATTATAATAAACACAATGACCCTTTTGTCTGTTGGCGATAATATCAGAAAACAGCTCATATAGAGGATAATTGAAAAAATATTTCCCCTGAAGTCATTGTATGGAAGTCAATGTGGAATTAATTGAAGAAGGCCTACTGTGTTCTCATGTGTATGTTATGTTCTGGGGTTGAATGTGAAACAATCAGTAATGTAGTATCAGATGATCATCCATCATTACAAGGTGTTACTTTTAGATTTTTGGTAGGGGTTCGGAGAGGGGAATTTTGCTTATTACTTGGTTGCTGCTGGATATGTATGATGGTAAGTTATGACCAGTCAGATGTCCGATTCAACTTGAGGCTGACACACCAGCTCAACTTTGAGGAATTGGGGCCTGGGGTATTGATATGATATTGATAATGAATGATGGGGCAAGCTTAAGACCCATTTCCATTCCTGTGTTCAAAGCAGTCCATGATCATGTCAGAAAATAACTATTTGATTGAATCAGAATCGGGTTTATTATCACCAGCATGTGATGTGAAATTTGTTAACTTATTAGCAGCAGTTCAATGCAATACATAATGTAGGAAAAAAAGTAAGTAAATTTATACCTTATACATTGATCAGAATCGTGCAAGAAACAAATACTATATATTTTTTTAAAAAGTGAGGTAGTGTCCAAGGGTTCAATGTCCATTCAGGAATCGGATGGCAGAGGGGAAGAAGCTGTTCCTGAATCGCTGAGTGTGTGCCTCCAGGTCTCTGTACCTCCTACCTGATAGTAAGTGAGAAAAGCGCATGCTGGAGGTCCTTAATAATGGATGCTGCCTTTCTGAGACACTGCTCCTTAAAGATGTCCTGGGTGCTTTGACCATACTGAGTTTTTAGTGGTTCAGAAAGCAAAGCTTTGTTAAATTGCATTTTAAAGATTTGTGATTTCTTTGAATCTGTTTTAAAATTGACACAATGAAACTGGGCCATTGCGATTTGTTTCCATTTATTTGCCGCTTTTGGTGAAGTCAAAGTAAATTTAGTATCAAAGTACATATGTCACGATATGCTACCCTGAGATTTATTTTCTAGTGGCATTCACAGTAAATAGGAAGAAACACATCAGAATGAAAACAAACACACATGACAGAGACGGGTAAACAACTAAATATTTTGACCCACATGGAACATGAATATAGTTTCTAAATGGAAATTGAACCCATGATCACTACCTTACTACTTTTGTTTTGTCTTGCACTAATTTAACTATTTAATATACATATATATACTTCAGTTTTTTTCTATTTGTCATGTATTGCGTTTGACTGCCGCAGCAAAGTTAACAAATTTCATAACATATGCCGGTGATATTAAATCTGATTTACACCGTTGTTTGAATTGATTGTGGTGGTGGGTACAAAACCACAATTTGCACCGAACGTTCTGGATATCATTGGGCCATTGATTAAAGTTTGTTTTGCTATGTCAGCTACATAATGTTCTGTTTCCACAATTGAAGAGCTTGCCAATATTTTGTCTAGGCTCAGACTGAAGGCCAGCCGCATGGGTGTGTTATTAAAACGCAGTTGGAACTTGTTCAAAAATATCGATGCACACAATAGGAACAACACAGTTTAAAATTTTACTGCAACTATGTGTATAACCATGATGGAAAGCACTTCCACATGTACATCGAAAACAAAATACTTGGTTCACTGTGTAACTTAGTATCAGGAATCCAGCATATTGAAAAATGTCCAGAATTCAGTTGTTTGTTTCTAAAGTGCTGTCACTGCAAACTGCTTTTAGTGCTGCTTGCCTTTTAAAAGGCTGTATTGTACACTTTCAAACTGATGGACTGGATTATTTAATTTCCTTGTTTTGCCCCCTTTCGCTAAGGTATGAAGTATGAGTAAGTTAAACTGTGACCGAGTACTAGCTAAGGGTAAGCTGACTGAATTATTTGATCCTGTGCACTTGCCAGGTTATAGAATTTGCTAGAAGATTCTCTACCCTGTTTACTGTCTGTGTAACTGCCATAATTTCAAATTGGTTCATAGGAACTCCACCCTTTGGAGTAACTGAAGTTTATTTATTCACAAGTTTTTGTTAAAAGGCACAGGAGTGGGGCCAAAATACTTTGACCTTGTATCAGGGATGGAGAAAAATTGACCAGGGGTCTGTCATTGTGTTGCAAGATGGTAACTTTTGCTGGTCCTGCATTCATGCTGAGAAGAGGCTAGATCTGAACTTAGAAGGCAATAAGAAAAGTTAGTGATTAAGTTACTCTAATTTGATAAAACACCTTAGTAATTTGGTTGTTTTGACAATGAAAACTGAAACCAAGCTTTTTAAGGATGAAGATTTTTAAAGTCTAGCCTGGCCACCTCTAAGTCTGATCTGTTAGCATTGATAGTTCTGTTGTGGATTGCCTATATGACCTGTCACAGAATGGATTGATATGTTCAGCAGCTGCTAATTTTTAGTATAGTTTACTGCTTTGCATTAAGCTTCCCAGTGTCTTGGCCTTTTGAGATCTGGTAATGTTTTAAGGTTGTGGATATGTCCCATTTAAATTTATATACCGGTATAACTTTGTAGGAGATTTCACTCTGCAAGGGTTTTTAAAGTAATTAGTTTCTTGATGACTGCCTTTTCCTGTCTAAACTGTGCATAATGTTGCAGTTTCATACAAGAAGCTAAATTGGTCATAGTGAAATTTGTTCTTTGTGCCCAGCATAACCCCAGGCATAATTATAGTTAGTCAGTGGGATAAACAAGTGCAGTGAAAGTTGTTTTTTTTCTAAAAAGTCACCAATTTATGCACAGCAAACTCAATGACCTTTGGTAACTAATTTGTTTCCAAGGTATATATTAAGGGATAAATGTTAGCTAGCTTCAGAGAGTAATTACCCGATTTTAATATAGTAGATTCCAGTTAATTGGGACAAATTGGGACCAGTACATTTAAGCAGCCTAATAAGAGGAAGCCACAATTAGCTGAAGTTTCATGGAAATAGTTAAAAAGGAATTAAAAGAAAAGACAAACTACTGTTTAACTGAGTGACAAATTATGTATTTAAATGAAATACAGAACAAATTAGAACACCTATCAATATTACTACAGTACTATAAAATTATTAGTTTGTAATAGTTATCATTGAAGGAAGTCATGAAACGTATGCTGCTGAGTTATTTTGATTGAACAATTGGTGCAGACAGCAAGGGTAACGGGTAACTTTTTCTAGCTAGTGTCTTCAGCATCTTGGCTAGGGTCTGAAAATTTTAAGTAAAGAAAGAAAAAAAAATCAAAATCGCTGCTTTTTGAATTTGCGTTTGTTGGCCCAAATGGATAGTGTAATACAAGCGCATGCAGCTGATGCTGTTTTAAAAACTCTTCGTTCTAAGCATGGTAGTGTCTAACGGCCACACGAGTACACAGTTCTGATGCTGTCTGGCAGCAGTCTGCTGTCCCAATTAAGCAGCAGTGTCCCAAATAAATGAAGGGAATCTGTTATTTTCTCATTTAGTTTTTAAGAATTGTCTCAAATAAGTGGTTGCTCTGATTAACTGGAATCTACTGTATTGCATTTACATTTTGTATTTGTATAAGATAGCCAAGATCTCGTTCTAACAGCACAGTAGCATCGATGCCATAACACTGTACAGCACCAGTGATCCTGATTCAATTCCCACTGCTGTGTGGGTTTCATTCAGGTGCTCTGGTTTCCTCCCATACTCCAAAGACACTTGCGTTAGGGTTGGTAAGTTGTGGGCAGGCACTTGCAAGCTGCCCCCAGCACTTTCTTGGACTGTTGGTCGTTGATGCAAATATGCATGTGACAAATAAAGGTAATCTTTGAACCTTTAACATGTTTAAGTGGCACTGTGAGCCTTGTTTGATCATATTCTTCAATCTGAATTGGGGTCATGTGAATAAATGGGGAGGGGGAATCATTTGACTTTCCTGAAATTTCCACATGTCTAGGATCAACAGATCGTGCCTTGTAAAAAGTTTTCAGTCCTCAACCCTTTGCTCACATAAATGAGTATTACCACCGACAATTTTGATCAATTTAACTGTGAATTATTTGTGGATCTTGTGCTCCTTTTTTCATAGAGCTGAAAAAAAAATAGAAAATTGTAAAGCAGGGAAAACTAAAAATTCAAAAATGAAAATGTCAGCAGTTGAAAGGTATTCATTCCCCTTTGCTCATCACTTAGTTGAAAAATCAGTCGTCTTTTTGGATAGATCTCCGTTAGCTTAGCACAACATGATGGAGCAAAATTTGTCCATTTCTCCTTGCAAAATTGCTCAAGCCATGGGCAGTAGAGTTGGACAGTAATTACTAGAGATGTTTGATCAGGTTAAGATCAGGACTGACTGGGCCACTGAAGGACATCAATTTTCTTCATTTGAAGCCATTTCATGGTTGCTCTGGCAATGTGCTTTGGGTCTTTGTCCTGCTGAAAGGTAAACTTCCTCCCCAGTTTAAGCTTCTGGCAGAGCCTAGATCTGTCCATTTGGCAGCATTCATCTTCCAATTAATCCTGACCAGATTTCCAGTCCCTGCTGCTGCAAAGCAACCCCATAGCATGATGCCTCCACCATACTTTACAGTAGGGATGGTGTTACCTGGCTGATGCACAGGATTACATTTACACTGTATGTACCACTTGATGTTGAGGCCAAAATTTTTCATCTGACTGCAAGACTTCCACATCTTTACAGTATCTTCTAAACGGTGCTTTGTAAAGTCTTTAAGGGCAAATATGTTTTCAGCCAGGATTTCTTCCTTGCATAAAGGCATTAATGGAAAACTGGCAAGGCCTTGGATTGTGGAGCATTGAACTTCATCTCCAGTTGCAGCCACTGACTTGTGCAGCTCACTCAGTCTGTTGTCATCATAGTCGCCTCTTGCAAGTGAGTTTTTCTCCGACTCTGTTCAGAGGGACAGCTTGACCTGGGCAGTATCTGTGTTTTCGCATTTTGTCCACTTTTCCACAATGGACTGCATTGAGCTCCAAGGTATGTTCAGTGCTTTTGAGATGGTCTTGTACCCTTTCCCAGATTTGTGCTTCTCTATTATCATTTTCCTGAATTGCCTTGAATGCTCTGTTTTCATTTTGGTTTGGTCTGTTGAAAATCAACCATACTGCTGGACCTTGGAGAGAGGGGGTGTTTATTATGAGTTCATTAAAAACAGGTGATCCTCCCATTTTCTATGTGAACAAGTTGGGTTTGTTGGTAAATTAATGCTCAGTATTGTACTTGAAGAAAGTTGGTGTAGTAATTACAAAAGGGATGAATTTTTTTGTTACACAATTTTAGATTTTAATTTTTAGTAAACTGCCAGGATTTGGAATTTTTCTTGATTTGACATGGTGCATAATGATTAGCTCAAAAATCCTACTTAAGTATTTTAAATTCAGAAAATGAGGTGGTAGTGAAAATAATTGGAGGCTGAATACTTTTTCAAGGTGCTGTATATATCAACGTAACCCTAGAAAATACAAAATACAAAGAAAACACAATAGAATCAGTGAAAGACCGTACCCAACAGGACGGACAAACAGCCAATATGCAAAAGATGACAAACTGTACAAATACAAAAAGAAAAGTAATAAATAAATAGCAATAAATATCGAGAACATGAGATGGTCCTTGAAAGTAAGTCCATGGGTTGTGAGAGCAGTTCAGTTGGGTGAATGAAGTTATCCCCTCTAAGTTCAGGAGCCGGATGGTTGAGGGGGGATAACTGTTCCAGAGGTGTGGGTCCTGTGGCTCCTGTAACTTCCTGATGGCAGCAGCAAGAATAAAGCATAGCCTGCATTATTCTCGCTGTGATGGTCCTTGATGGATACTGCTTTAATGCAACCGCGCTCAGTATAGACGTGCGTATCAATCGTGTTTGCATTGCTTTAACTATGTGCTGGAGTCTCTGAAATTTGAATAAAAAGTTATTCTGACCTTGGCAACATTATTGCCAGTTGACCTATTGCTGACAAAAGCCATTATGGAATTTGAACTTTTTGACAATTGGGAGGCGTACTTGCAATTCAAAATTGTTTTCATTTATTAAACAATCCTCAAATATCCTTTTCTGGTGGTGTTCCAGTTTCAGTTCTGTGGTTTCCACCATTTGCAAACTCAAAATCCTGTGCCCTGCCCTTCTGCACTCCAGTTCCCTTTACCGATGATAGTTTTATGTGGTCTCTTACATTAAATCCCTCACTGTTTTTAATTTCAGAATATGACAGAACTTAACGCAGCAAATATTGGGCTTATTCATTAAGCTTCATAGTTAAGCAAATTTATAAATCCCACGATGCCAATATATAGTTATGACAGACAATGGTGTCATTTTAAGCTTCGGATCATATAAACATCATGAAAAGTGGCGATTGTTTTCTATCAAAATGGAGCAAGTTTCCAGATATCTATTGCATTGCTTTCATAACCCCTTCAGTTACTTATTGCTTCCAGTATTTGCATCTGACATCTCTTGAAAGGCAGTGGAATGTTCCTCTGCCTTCTAGAACATCATCCTTCATTGGCGCCCAACAGTCCACTTAGAATTCTAGCATGATTGTAGTGTGTAAAATGTACTGCAGCAATATGGCAATGTTTATTCAATACTATCTCTAAATCTGTGATGGGAAAAGGTGGTAGGAGAATAACCTTCACCTTTAAGTTCCCCTCTGAGCTGTATCCCGTGTTGACTCTTATGAGGAATGGCAACATATTTCAGAATCTAAATCTTGGAAATCTATCTGACAGCATCATAGAACACTTGGAGAATGATAGCAGGTGCTTAGTGGTTTCCCAGTACCCTTTCATGGAGAGTTAGTGAGATAGTACACTAGCCTTGCTGGTGATACAAATGATGGTGGATAAGTTCCACGGGAAGTGAGTAAGTTTTGAAATGCATTAAAACAACACACAAAATGCTGGAGGAACTCGGATGCTGCCTGGCCTGCTATGGAAAAGGATAAAATAGTAGACATTTTGGGCAGGTGAAGGGTCTCAGTCTAAAATGTTGACTGTTACTCTTTTTCATAGATGCTGAGTTCTTCCAGCATTTTGTATGTTGCTTTGGATTTCCAGCATCTGCAGATTTTCTGTTTCTGTGATGCATTACATCTGTTTGGTGAATGTTGTCTGTTTATTTTAATGTGTATCCATGTTTTTTCTCCCTTTGTGAGCTGGATTGATTCAGTTATGCAAATTTATTGCAAAGCACACATTTCTGTTCAGTTTACATAATCCTTGGTAGTCATGCACTGATCGTGTCACCAACTCCTTTTGCAATTCAGCTTGTATGTTCTCCTGTTAACATTTACCTTGATTTGTCTGCTTATATTTTTTGTACTATGAATAAATTCTGAAATCTATTCAAAGTACCCTTGCAGCAAAGATCTAATTTGTTAGAGTTCCACTCAGTGAGATGTTCGTGCCATTTAATAGGTGCCAAAATGATTATGAACAATACAAATATTAAACTCTCGCAGTTTATTTTGACCACACAATATTAAATGGTTTAAATCCATGATAATTCCAGTATTATTGAGCATTTTAAATGCACATGCTTTTCTCCTGCAGTGCTTTCTGTGACATTTTAAAAATGTCCTGTTATTAGAAGCACTTTTGAAGTGTGGGCACTTTTCTAATGTGCAAATAAGCATAAATATCCACACGGAGAAATATTGTGACCACATAATGATTGAAAGGTGAATGTAGCTTTAAATTTGTTACACAAATTTAAAAACGGGCGAATCTAATGCCCAAACCTTAGTAGGTTGCAGTGTGATAGGATCTTAAAGAATAATTAATTTTTTTCTTAAATACCTTTTTTGTTTAAAAAAAAAAAGTAGTTACTGTAATGTGAGGAAAAACTGTCGTCCTTTGCTCGTCTAATATTTAATTCTGGCCACACCAGTGCATTTGACGCTTGCTTTCTATGTCTTCAGGCAATTAAGGATAGACATTTTTTTGGAGAAAATCTGTAATATTGGCATCCATTGTAGCTGCAATTAATCTCTTGCATTTATTTGTCTGCAAAGTTATTTTGTGGTAGTGTATCAAAGGTTCTGGTCATTTGGTACAAGAAGTTTATTTTTCAGAATTGGTTTGAAAGAGGTCTTCTAAACATTGTCAAGCTTTAGGATGAAGGCTAATCCAACTTGCCTGGAACTTTGTTATAGCATTAGTTGATTTTTGTGGATTATTGATTGTAATAATGCAAGCTTGTAAAAATTTGCTCCTCACTGTTGTGAGCTTCATCACCATCCTTGATGTAGCAGCTTGCAGGAGGAAAATTGAAAATTTGGCTGAGTGGTGTAATACAACAACCTCTCACTCAATGTCCATAAGACCAAGGAACTGAGTGTAGACTTCAGGAGAGGGAAACCAGAGGTTCACGAGCCAGTATCCATTGGAGGATCAGAAGTGGAGAGGGTCAGTTACTTTAAATTCCTGGGTGTCCTTATTTCAGAGGAGCTGTCCTGGACCCATTATACAGATATTATTGTGAAGAAAGCAAAATAGCGCCTCTACTTCCTTGGGAGTCTGCAGACGTTCAACATGTCATCGAAAACCTTGGCAAACTTCTATAGGTGTGTGGTGGAAATTGTGCTGACTGGCTACGTTATGGCCTGGTATGCCTTTGAGCGGAAAATACGACTAAAGGTAGTGGATTTGGCCCAGTACATCACAGGTAAAACCCTCCCAACTATTGAGCACATCTACATAAAACATTGGCGTAGAAAATCAGCATCCATTAAAGATCCTCACCATCCAGGCCATGCTCTTTTCTTGTAGCTGCCATCAGGTAGGAGGTAAAGGTGCCTTAGGACTCAGACCACCAACGTTCAAGAACAGTTACTACCCCTCAACCAGGAGGATGATGAACAAAAGGGGATAACTACACTCACTTAAGGACCCTGTTAGATTATTATTTAATGCTTGTTATTTATTGCTATTTATTTGTATCTGCATTTGCAGTTTAACAGTTTCTGATGTTTACAGTTTAGTTACTGTTCTATAGGTTTGCTAAGTATGCCTGCAGAAAGAATCTGTTGTATGTGGTGACATGTATGTATTCTGATAATTTTACTTTGAACTTTGACTGGAAAATTTAGTTTTAAATAGAACAATCTTGAGTTTTAAGGGAACATGGGAAACAGTACCAGGTGAGTTTTAAAACAAGTGCAGGAACCGGAATCAGGTTTAATATCACTAGCATGTGTTGTGAAATTTGTTACTTTACGGCAGCAGTACAAGGAAATAAATGATAAATGGAGAAAAACTGAGTTAGCTTAAGTATATATGTCTATCAAATTAAGTAGTGCAAAATAACAAAGTGAGCTAGTGTGCATGGTTTTAATGTCCATTTAGGAATTCGATGGCAGAGGCGAAGAAGCTGTTCCTGAATCGGTGAGTGTGTGCCTTCAGGCTTCTGTACCCCTATACCAGATGATGCAGCCAGTCAGAATGCTCTCCATGGTACATTTGTAGAAGGTTGAGTGTTTCTGTTGACAAACCAAATCTCCAACTCCTAATGAAATGTGGCTGCCGCCTTTATAGCTGCATCGATATGTTGCAAGCAGGTTGGGTCCTGAGAGATATTGACAATCAGGAACTTGAAATTGGTCACTTTTCCACTTCTGACCCTTCTGAGGATTGGTTTGTGTTGCCTTGTCTTCCCTTTCCTGAAGTCCACAATTGGCTGTTTGGTCTTTGGTCTTACTGACATTGAGTGCAACGTTGTTGCTGCGACGCCATTCACTAGGGCACTGGTTTGAAGGAGCAGAGGATCACTTGCCTGTGAAGCAGATGCCAAAGTATTCGGTTTGATAAATGGTCAGATAATGATTTTTTTTTTAAACAAGGCTTTATGCACAATAAAATATATAAAATAATAGAGCAAAAAAGTTTTACATTCATGGACAATGTATTTAGTGGTAACTTTAAAAAAAAAGTCATTGTCCCTCATTAGGCTCTCTGGGGTGATGCAGCATTTCAGTTTCAGGGGCTTTCCAACATGACTCAGCTCTTCCATGTGCAATAGCAGAAGGTTCCTAGACTAATTCTTCCTGACACAGACTTCGCATTGGTTTCTCCAAGCATTAGTGCTTCCCTTGGCAAGTACTCCTGCAGTCTGGAATGTCAGTTGGCGGCATTCCTTTACAGACGTCTTGCTGTGCTGGAAGACCAAGTACTGAGCAGATAGCTCATCCAGTTTTACTGCCATTAACTCCTCATTCTGTTCTGAGTTGATCACCTGTCTGTGGTTTTTGCTATGACTATATTGGGAGCAGTTGTTCATAATCTTGTAGTTGTGGTTTTGGTCCTCAAGCTTGTTTTTAAACCATTGCTTTATTGTAACTCCCGCAGTTGCACTCTCGTGTGGACTTTCTGTAGAGCATTGTTTCGTATCCAAACTGGCACCACAGCTGCCGGATGGTCAGGGGCAAGTTAAATAAGCAGTTGTTGGGAGGTAGGAGGTGGGCGGTGGGCGAGATTTCATAGCTGACGCAGAATCCAGTAAATTGGGTCATGTGTTATTTTTAAAAGTGTAGTAATGTTGTTATATTTGAAACTATTCAAAACCAATTTTAATAGTGTGAGAAGATCATTGGTTTTAATTTGCTGTAAAAATTGCAGTTTTCTGTGTCCTAATGTATGCATTATATTGATTCGGTTTGTTTTAACAAGTTATTGCAGAGAAACCTGTTGGTTCATCAGTGAGTAGCTGGGAACAGCCAACTGCAGTTAGTTATAGGAAATGATGAAAATCTTTATGTAGTACCTCTAGCTTTAATTGTTTTAAAAACACATTTTTTGTATTTGTAGGTCTTCCATAAGCTATCTATGATACTTTAAATAATTTTCGGTTTGGGTAATAATCTAAAGTTCAAAACAGATCTTTTAACATTGGGAAAAATCCAAGTTAAGTACATATGATAGTATGTATTTGGGTAAAGAAGTTATCAATAGTGTTTATGGCCCCCATATTTGTCACAGTGCAGATGAAATGACAGTAGAACAACTAAATAAATGCAGTTTTGGGGGAAATGTGCACTAGACATCAAGCTCCCCTTGCAGCCTTCAACACTGTAGTCTCTGTTTTGATTTTATTGTGCCACATTAAATAACTTTGCATAAACACCATTTTTTACAGGATTGCTATTGGTTATCATGGTAGAATAATAAAATGAATAATTGTCACATAAACAAAATGTTATGAATACTTAGGCCAGGTAGCATCTGTGGAAGGAACTGGAGTAGGTCTTTTGGATTTATTGACTTTCCAGTGTAATAAAGATTATCTGTAGCAACTTGCTTCTGGATTAGATTACACTGAAGAAAATGGAACAGAAAGTGGAAACAGTTGACATAGAAATCTGGTGTTTGTTAACTTGGATGTTTGTGTCGGAAAGATTGGTTGTCATCCACATCATTGTTTCCAATAGTTTGGTACCATGGTACAATATTTGAAAATCTAAAACTGCAGAAGTCGATCTGAAGTAAAAGTGAATCTGCTCGATCTGAAGTAAAAGTGAATCTGCAAAAGCTTATAGGTCAGGTAGCATCTAGGATATGAGGAAGTTAATGTTTCAGGTTGAAAATTTTATTCCGGTTTTCTGACATGAATATTGAACTCTTGCCTCTGCACAGCTGTTCCCTTAGTGTTTCCAGTGTTTTCTAATTTCTTACCTTGTCACAGTGACCCTTTTTTTATACTGTCCCTTTATCATTTTCCTCAGCTGCTTGCACTGCACCACCCCAAGACTGATTATATGTGGAAATTTATCTTCTCATAACCATAACATTTTTAATCCATTTAATTTTGTATTAAAAATTGAGTTAGTTTTCTTGTCACCCCTGAAACTTGGGCTTGACTATGCAGCTTCTTATTTATTGGGGAACTTCATTTAGTCTAGTGTAGATTTTGATATTGGAATCTGTATTCTAATCGGTAAACACCTCTTTGCAAATTTCTTGCATCGACTAGAACATTACAGCAGAGTACAGGTGTTTTGGCCCACAATGTTGTTCCAACTGTTCAGTCTACTCTAAGATCAATGTAAGTCTCGCTCCAACATAGCCCTCTGTTTTTCTATTATCTGTGCCTTTCTAAGAGCTTCTTAAATGTGTCTGCCTCTGCCATCACTTCTAGCTGGGTATTTCATGCACCCATCACTTTTAAAAAAGACATCTTGCCTCTAACAACCACCTATACTTTGCTCCATTCACTTTAAAATTATTTCCCCCTCATAGTTGCCGTTTCCACCCCAGGGGAAAAGGCTGGCTACCCATTCGGTCTATGCCTCATCCTGTACGCCTCAATTCACCTTTCATCCTTCTTTGCTCCAAAGGGAAAGGCCCGTATCCTCATAAGATGTGCTCTTTAGTGCAGGTAGCATAGTGGTAAATCTGCTTTGTACCCACTGTAAAGCTTCTACATCCTTCCTATAATAAGGCGACTACAACTGAACACAATACTCTGTGTGGTCTGTCCAGGGTTTTATAGACTAGCAGCATTACCTCGCAGCTCTTGAACTCAATCCCCTGACTAATGAAGACCAATACACCTTGTTAACCTCCTATCAGCCTGTTTGGCAACTTCGAAGGATCTATGGACATGGACCCCAAGATTCCTCTGTTCTTCCACGTTGCTAAGAATTGTGCCATTAACCCTGTATTCTGCTTTCAAATTAGACTTTCCAAAGTTAATCACTTCTCACATTTTACTGAATTCTATCTGCCATTTCTCAGCCCAGCTCTGCACCATGTCACCCTGCAGAACACCACTGGTCACTGAATTCTAGACAGAACATGGATTCCCAACTTGGAGTCTACAAACCCCTTGCTTAATTATTTTGGTCATTGGCATAAAGGTTGGGAACCCCTGATCTACAACTACCCTCTGCCATTAGTAGTCAAGCCAATTCTGGATCTCGTGCCTCTTGACTTTCTGAATGAGCCATTGTGCAGAAGCTCATCAAACGCCTTACTAAAATCCATATGCACAACTACCACTGCTCTACCTTCCGTGTGCTTTGTCACATCCTGAAAGAATTGAATCGGGCTCAAGACCTTCACCTCAAAGCCATGTTGACTATCCATAATCAGACTATGCTTCTCCAAGAGCTCAAATCCTGTCTAAGAATCCTTGCCAATAGTTTGCCCACTATTGAAGACTCTATAATTCCCACAGTTAACCCTATTGCCTTTCTTGAACAAAGGAATAATATTTACTGTCCTCCAATCATCTGGTATTACTCCTGTGGCCAGTGTGGATGCACAAATTATCACCAAAGGCCCAACTTCCTGGAGTAACTTAGGATATGTCCCAAATGGCTTATCTATCCTCATATTTTTCAGAAGTTCCAGCACATCATCTAGCATTGACATGTTCAGCATATCAGCCTGTTTTATGCTGTCCTCAAGTGTCTTAAGTCCCTTAAGCAATGTACTCACTAAGATCTTCCTCTACCTCCTCTGATCCCAGACATGTTTCTTCTACAATTCCAGATTGGTTCTCCCCTCAATGTAGCTATCTCCCTAATTTTCACATGCATGTGGTACACCTTGGGGTTTTCCTTAATCCTACTTGCCAAGACCTTCTCATGCCCCCTTCTAGCTGTCCTTTCTTCAGTTCCTCCCTGGCTACATTATAGTCCTCTGCAGTCCTGTCTGATCCTTGCTTCCTAAGCCTTGAGTTTCTTCCTTCCTTTTGACTGGATATTGCACATTTCCTATTGATGATGGTTCCTCCACACTACCATTCTTTCCCTGCCTAAATGGGACAAACCTATCCAGAACCCCATGCATGTGTTTCCTGTACCTCCATGTTTCTGTTGGCCATTTCCCTGAGTAAATCCCTTCCCAATTTATGCTTTAAGTTCTTCGATGGTATCATAATCTACCTTTCCCCAATCCTCTAATAGTTTGAGTGCAAGGATAATTTAAATTCTATAGTGGTATTCATTACCTCGAATGTACAAGATTATTTCCAATAAGTAACATTTCTTAAAGTAATGTAGGAAGTGTTAGATTAGGCTTAATCATCTTGATCTTTCTTCCATTAAGATCAGAATTGATTTTTGTTTTTGCTGATCGCGCAATGTTCACCTCCTATCACAACTCTTCAACTGAATCGTTTATTAGGTACCTAATAAAGTGGCCTCTGACTTTTTTTTCATGGTGTTCTGCTGCTGTAGCCAATAAACTACAAGGTTTGATGGATTGTATGTTCAAAGATACTCTTCTGCACATTATTGTAACAGGGTTATTTGATTTCCTGTTGCCTTCCTGTTAGCTTGAACCAGTTTGGTCATTCTCTGACCTCTCTCATTGAGGCATTTTTGCCCACAGAACTGCCACTCATTTGATGTTTCATTATTGCACCATTTTCTGTAAACTCTAGAGACTGCGTGCATGAAAATTTCAGAAAATCAGCAGTTTGAGATACTCAAACCACCCCTTCTGGCTCCAACAATTATTCCATGGTCAAAGTCACTTAGATTACATTTCTTCCTCATTTTGATGCTCGAACAACAACTGAACCTATTGACCATGTCTGCATGCTTTTGTACATCAAGTTGCTGCTACGTGATTGGCTGATTAGACATTTGTATTGTGAGTAGCTGTACAAATGTACTTAGTAAAGTGACCACTGTGTGTCATACTTCCAGACAGTGAATGGGGGGGGGGAGGCGGGAGGAACAAAGCTGGAGATCGGAAACAAAGTGCTAGAAATGCTCAGCAGGTCAAGCAGCAACTGTAGTTTAAAAAAACAATTTTCGGGGTCTGTGACCCTTTAAGTTTTGATGGCTTCAGATGTAAAACATTACTTTACATGCTGTATGACTGGGATTTTTCCAGCATTTTCTGAGGCCTAAGCTGTATGCAGGCAGTGATGGTATTGAGTAGTATTCACCACAAATCCACAGATGGGTTCTGGCCCAAAGTGTCAGCAGTTTATTTCCTTCCGTAGATGAGATGCTGCCTGAAATGCTGAGCTCACCCAAAATGCCAACTTGAGTAATGCTTTTCAAAGGTGATCAGTAGCTAGCCTTCATAAACTATATTTACCCTCAAGCAAGCTCCCCACCATCAGTATGTTTTGGGTGGGGGGGCATCACTGCTTGACAAGCCTCATGGAAATTTCCAGCGATGATCATGACCCTGCCATGTACAACACAAGTCAAGGGCATGTTTGCCTTTTTGCCTGGTCAGTCTAGATACTTCAAGTAAAAAATACTTAGTGTTTCAGTGATCACAACAGAATATTTACTTCCACACGGAGCAGTTGAATTTTGGTATGCTATTGCTATCACCCACCACTTTGTCTTCTCCCCACCATTGTTCTCTCTTCATGGATAATCTTATGGATAATTTAAGATACGCAGGCAAGTGCTGATTTGTTTGCTCTTGATCCAGAACCTAAAAAATTCCAGGTAGCTACCCCATTATTTTAAAAATAAAAACTCCCAAGTGGAATATTTTCTAAAATAAAGGGGGACCCACTAACACAAATGTTGAAGGAACTCAGCAGGCCAGGCAGTGTCTATGGAAAAGTATACAGTTGATGTTTCAGGCAGAAACCCTTCGGCAGGACGCTTCAAAGAATCTCAGCCTGAAACAGTGGCTGTACTCTTTTCTGTAGATGCTGCCTAGCCTGCTGACTTCCTCCAGCATTTCGTGTTGCTTGGATTTCCAGCATCTGTAGATTTTCTCTTATTTGTGGTGGGGTACCCACTGTGTTAGGAATCTGGCATGAACCTCTACTGTTATCTGCAGCAGTGAAATAGTAATCTCATTCTCTGAAGTGAACCAGAGGCTGGTAAGGGGAAAGTGGCATTTCCTGCTTCTCGCCAGAATGTTCTTTGGGATGTTCTCCAGTGGAAGTCATGTGGAGCTTAGAAGTTTAGGTTTAGAGAAAGGAAAATGGGGTGGGGGGAGCAAGGTATTGCTATCAAGTGAATAAATAGTCCAGGTTTGGGGCCAGCAGCGAAGTGACCACATTGTGCTCAAATTTGGCAGTCTTCAGCCTCGTTTTTTTTGCCAACTGCTGGGCAATAACTCTGAGATTTCTGGCAAGCAGCAAATGATTTCAACCAACTGAGTACGTTAGTGTGTTTAAAATTATCTTGGACAGCAAAGCAAGAGGTACAATTTTTTTTCAATTTAAACATTTTTCTAGAGCATGGAAAAGTTTGAAACCAATGCATTGGAAATATTACAAACAATATTTTTAAATTGAAGGGAATGAACATTCTATAAAAACTTAAGGGGTTAGTGATTGTTTTGCACAAGATTTAAAAGTACTGTACAATGAAGATTAACACTTTAGTGAGTACAGTGCAGATGCCCAAATGTCCTCTAGTTTATTTCCAAAGGTCACATTGGGGAAGGTCCCAAAGCGACATATCCTTGTCAAGGAACTTGAAATGGCAGATAGCAGTTTCCTGTTTAACTATGTATGCCATCTGCTTTCAGTTTTGTTCATTGTAATGGTGCACTTAAATTGCTACACTAAAAACTCCTGAATGCAAATTTTGGATTAATTTGCAGTACAGTGGTGTAGAAACTACCTAAACTAACTGAAATGTGTAAAATTATTATGCAGGTGATCTTGAGCTCTTGGGTTGGGAATGAGTTCAGGCCAGTAGGCTTCAGTTCAGGAGGGTCTGTGCTTGGTGATTGGTGTCTTTCATGATTGGTATCATCCTGTACATAAGTATGATTGATTGGTGTCCTTCATGATTGGTATCATCCTGTACATAAGTATAAAGGAGAATGAAGTAATTGTTACTCCAGATCCAAGGCAGCACAGAGAACCCACAAAACATTAAGTACACAACAATAAAAATACCCCAATACTCAATGGCTTGTGTACACTAATTGTATGTCCATAAAATGTCACCGAGCTGTTCATAAGGTGACTGACTGGCCAAGTGGGTGGAGGTGTTGGTCATCCTTGCTTCTTGGGGAAATTAACCTTCTGAGTCTAGTCCTGGCATGGATGCTTTGTGGCCTCCTCCATGATGTGAATAGGACAAACAGTCCATGAGCAGGGTGGGTGGTTTGTATGTCCTTGATGGCTGCTCTTTTGTCATTGCATGTGCTGCAAATGTAGAGTTTTCAAGCTACCTAAAGCTAGAATTGTGCAGAGTTTATGGAAACATGAGTCATCTGACTCTGATTAATATAGTTATTTCAGTACTTCTGAACAGAATTCCTTATTTTATTTACTAAAGGAATGTTTGAAGTACAGATTAAAATGTACACACTCTGAAATACAGAAATCTAATTGGATATAGCTGATTGAATATTTGGTGTTCATGATTTGCGGAAGCTTCCTGATTTCTTTCCAACTTGTGTATGTAGTTATTCAAGTCATGAGTCACATGCTCACTGGGCCATGTAAAACTAGATTGACAAGATCATGTTTCTGTTCTCCTTATGCTTGCAGCATGGGTCATTGAAAAGTAGGTTTAAAAACAGCCCATTTTTTCCAATCCTTTCTCTTAACATCTTCGATTCAGTGGAATTCCATTCTACACCAGAGGTCTTGACAAGCAGTATTGAATCTTAATTTTTTGTGGCTTGGAAACCTGGTGCTCTTTTGATGCATGCCAACACTAAATGTCAAATTCCATTTGGCTAAGTTTTCAGGCATGTGGCTTTAACATTGAGTAACAGTTCCTCCAGCATGTTGTGAAATTGTAATGCAGCCCTGGATTTGGACCAACAATTAAATGATTTGTTCTTGATCTAGTTATCTTCATGAGTAAATTATGCTTTATTGTTTGAGCGATCACGTGAGTAGCTGTGAGTTATTTGAAAAGGAGTATTGATCTTTAGTAGATCATAAAACGATTTGACTTTTTAAATTAACTGTTCCATGATTTGGTATAAACCTCTTTAAAGTAAGGTATTTTCTGATCCAGTCTGTTTGCATCATACGCACTATACTCAACTACTTGAAGGATTTGAATATTATTGCTGTATTCTTGCAGAAATCATTATTGGTAAAACTTAGGTGAGATTCTACTTTAAATGTTCAACTTTTCCCCACCAGAATGGGAAGTGCTAATATTTGGGAAGCACAGCTGGAGGTAGGAGTTGAGTGTGTGTAGTAGTAAAATACTGAGATTTGCAGTGAATTTCTTGGAATGGTCTGAGTTTGGGGAGTACTATTGGTGCTGAAATTCTGGTTGTTTCAGAAACTCCCAAGAACTTGCTCGTGTTTGAGTGCTGATGAAACAAATGTTTGTTAATATTCAGTTATTTGATCGTTTGCCTGATTTTTAGTTGGCAAGATGATGGAGTTCATTATTAGAGGGGCTTTGGGGTACTTGGAGAGACATGATAAAATGGGCATGATTCCTAAAGGGGAAATATTGCCAGACAAATCTATTGGGAATCCTTGCAATAATGGAGGATAGACGAAAGAGTCAGTATTGAAACATTTACAGGCATTGGAGGGTACAGAGGAGGCTCACAAGAATGTATGCTGAGTGTTTGAGCCTGTGCTCACTGGAGTTTAGAAGAATAGGAGTGAGGATCTCATTGAAACCTGAATACTGAAATACTTGAAGTGGATGCGAAGAGGATGTTCCCAATAGTGGGAGAGCCCAGGACCAGAGGGCACGGCCTCAGAAATATAAAGGTATCCCTTTAGAACAGAGATGACTAGGAATTTCTTCTGTTAGAGAATAGTGAATTTGTGAAATTCATTGCCACAGTCAGTTATGGAAGCCAGGTCATTGATATTTAAAGCAGAAGTTGATAAATTCTTGGTTGAGGGTGTCGGGTTACACGGAAAAGCCAGGAGGATGGAGTTGAGTGGAAAATAAATCAGCCATGATGGAATGGTGGAGCAGACTAGATGGACTGAATGGCCTAATTCCAGTCCCATGGTCTGGTCTTTTGAGAGAAAGGATGTGATGGTGTTTTTTTTTCCAGAGCTTCCATGTATCTTTTTTGTTGTGGCTATCATATAGATTGGGGTAGGAATTGGAAAGAAACTTGCATACTGGTTCAGCAACTGAATATTTAGATAGTTGATTTGGTTTCAATCATTGAAGATGCTTTGTCCTGGACTGTAATGAACTGTTTGAATATTGAATATTCACTTATGGCAAATGGAACATATTCAGGGTTCTGATTGCCTAATGGGTGGTGTAAAGTTTGTTTAGAAGGTAACTCTTTAGCTGCAGAATGCATGAGTTTGATGACAATCAAATGTTACTTTGTTATTTAGGCACTCTCCCTTTGCCTCAATTTTAGCTGTTTGAGCCTAGGTTATAAAGGCTTTTAGAGCAAAGTTGCCTTGGAACTCAGTCTGTGCTATTTGTCACTGGCATCTTCCACCAATGACACAGAGTAGGACAGTAGTGAAATAGATTTAATTCTTGTGCAAAGAACACAATTATGCAAATTATCCAAGTAAAGAAATTGGTAGTGCTGTACCACAGGTGTTTTTCTGGACATAGAAATAGTTTGGGGCCTAGTTTTCGATACTAATGGGGTCTAGACCGAGTTTCGATTCTATGCAATACACTTGGCCACTATCTGTTTTTTAATTATAGTGCTAAAGAGCACCATGGGAGCTCATTAGTGTGAAAATATAATTGTTCCAAGGTCACTCCCAGTAACTCGTATTCAAATCTATCTGCATGATTGGAGAAGTAACTGTTTTGTGGTTCAACGCCAATTGTAGTGGACTTGAGCTGGCTATTATATTGTTAAGGGCTTGTGCTGCTTACTGACTCTGAAGCTCTTCTCAGAGTTATTTCTGTTCCCTCTTCTAAAAGAGTATGGGTTCTTCACCGGAAAGTAGTTTTCTTGGCAATTTGTTTCCTTGCCCTTTCACAAAAATGTAGATGCTTTTTGCTATTCATAAATATTCTCTTGAACTGTCCTTTTGTCTGTCCCCGTCTTTAGATGTGATTGATTTTTAAAAGGAATATAAACTGCAGAACAGAATCAAAGGGAGTACAAGAGCAGCAAATGTGGGGTGTGTATGTGCATATTTCTTGAAAGTGGTCAGCAACATGTGGTATCTTGTGCTTTATAAATATCAACATTGCAAGACCAAATCATTAATCAATGTAATTGTTGATTTGACTGCAACTCACTTTGGAGAGTGCAGCAGCAATTGGAGAGAGCAGGGTGGTGGAATTAGATTATTTTTGCAGAAACACAAGCAAATCTGCAGATGCTGGAAATCCAAGCAACACAAAATACTGGAGGAACTCAGCAGGTCAGGCAACATCTATGGAAAAGAGTAAACAGTCAACATTTTAGGCTGAGATCCTTCAATGTGTAGAGTCTAAGGCAGGGTAGGCGGTTGATGGGGCAAAATTGCAGTCAATGGGTTGAAGTATCTTTAATGCTAGAGGTATCAGGAACAAGGGTGATGGGCTTGGCTGGGTAAGTACAGAGAATAATGATGTTGTAGCCATTACAGAATTGACTTTTTGGCCAAGTTTGTCGACCATATGTAGATAGTGTTGAGGTAGTGTTGAGGAAATAGGTATAGAAGGATTTGAATAGATTAGGAGAATGGGCAAAAAAGTGGCATAGAATACAGTGTAAGAAAATGTATGGTCATGCCCTTTGGTAGAAGGAATAAAGGTAAAGACTAATCTGCAAATGAGGAGCAAATTCAGAAGTCAGGCCCAAAGGGACTTGGCAGTCCTCATGCAGATTCCCTAAATGTTAACTCGCAGGTTGAGTTGGTGGTAAGGAAGGTAAATGCAATGCTAGCATTCATCTGGAGAGGCATAGTATAAAAACACAAGATGTAATGCTGAAGTTCTGCGGTATTGGTCAGGCCACACTTGGAGTATTTGAGCAGTTTTGGGATTAGTGTCTAAGAAAGGATTAGAATCAGGTTTAATATCACTGTGAAATGTTGTTTTGTGGCAGCAGTACATTGCAATACATAATTAAAAAGCTATAAATGACAATAAGAAATGTGTATATATTGGTGCAAAAGAAAGTGAGGTTCATTGTCCATTCAGAAATCTGGCAGTGAGGGAAAATCTGTTCCTAGTGAGTGACTTAAGATTCGTGTACCACTTCCTTGATGGTAGCAATGAGAAGAGGGCATATCCTGGGTGTTGGGGATCCTTGATGATGGATGCTGAGGAGATTAGTGCTCATGCTGGGGAGCTGGCTAAGTTTGCAGCTTCCGCAGCTTTTTCCGGTCCTGTGCAATGGCCCCTTTGTACCAGACGATGATGCAACCAGTTAGAATGTTTTCCATATATACCTCCTAGAAATTTGCAAGAGCATTTGGTGAAATATAGTCGCTGTCATGCCACCTTTTCTAATCGCTCAGGATAGATCTTCAGATGTTGACATCCAGGAACTTGAAATGTCTCTCTCTTTCCACTGCTGATGCCTTGATGAGGATTGGTGTGTGTTCTCTCTATTCCCCTTGAAGATGGTGGATGTGGAGATGATGATTTCTATAGTGGAGGAGTCAGGGGCAGAGCTTTGTAATACAAGGATGTCCCTTTGGACCAGATGAGGAATTTCTTTAGCCAAAAGTGGTGAAACTGGAATTCATTGCTACAGATGGCTATGTCATTGGTGTATATATAAAGCAGAGGTTGATAGGTTCTTGATGTGCAGGGGCAACAAAGGTTACGGGGAGAAAGTAGTTGAGAAAGATAATAAATCAGCCATGATGAAATGGCAGAGCAAGTGCAAGGGGCCAAATGGCCTAGACCTTAAGACATAGTAGAATTAGGCCATTTTGCCCACCGAGTCTGCTCCACTATTCCACCATGGGTGATCCCGGATCCCACTCCACCTCATACACCTGCCATCTCACCATGTCCTTTGCCCTGACCAATCAGGAAACTTTTAACTTTAATTATACCCATGGACTTTGCCTCTACCCCAGTCTGTGACAGAGCATTCCACAGATTCACTAATCTTTTTTTTTAAAAAATCCTCCTTACCTCTGTTCCAAAAGGTTGCCCCACAATTTTGAGGCTGTGCCCTCCAGTTCTGGATACTCACTAAAGGAAGCACCCCGTCCACTCCACCTTATCTAGCCCTTTCAACATTTGGTAGGTTTCAGTGCGATCTTCTGCATTCTTCTAAATTCAGTTGAACACAGGCCCATAGCTGCCAAAAGCTCTTCATATGTTAACCCCTTCGTTTCTGGAATCATCCTCATGAACCTCCTCTGGACTCTCTCCAATGACGACACATCCTTTCTGAGATATGGGGCCCAAAACTGTTGACAATAGTATAGCCTGACTAGTGTCTTATAAAGCTCAGCATTATCTCCTTGGTTTTGTATTCTAATCCCCTTGCAATAAATGCCAACATTGCATTTGCCATCTTTATCACAGACTCAACCTGTAAATTAACCTTCTGAGAGTCCTGCATGAGGACTCCTAAGTGCCTGTGCACTTCTGATGTTGGAATTTTCTCCCCATTTAGATAATAGTCTGCACTATTGTTCCTGCTGCAATCACATCACTTGCTCAGCACTACTTACCCCACCACCTACCTTTGAAACATTCACAAACTTCGCCACAAAGCCATCAATTCCATTATCTAAATCATTGACAAACAATGTGAAAAGTAGTGGACCCAATAATGACCCCTGAGGAACACCACTAGTCACTGCAGACAACCAGAAAGGGCCCCTTTATTCCCACTCGCTGCTTCCTGACTGTCAACCATTCCTCTATCCATGCCAGTATCTTTCCTGTAATGCCACAGGATTTTATCTTGTTAAGCGGCCTTGTGTTAATTCTACGCCGATGTCTTGTTACCGAGACAGGAATGACTGTTGAATGTTCTGGGGTTTGGATATTTCAAAAGGGATGGAGGTAAGAGGTGGGGAGTGGCATTGCTGATCAGGGATAGTATCATAGCTGTAGAAAGGGAGGAGGTTTCTATTGAGTCAGACAGGAAGGAAGCAATTGTTCTATTGGGAGAATTCTGTAGACTCTTTCTCCTCTCCCCCCCCCCCCCCCCAAAAAAAGCCTGAGGAACAAATTAAGCGGCAGATTTTAGAAAAATACAGAAATAAGAACTATATACACAAAATGCTGGAGAAACTAAACAGACCAGGCAGCATCTATGGGGGAAAAAGTAGTCTACTTTTTGGGCTGAAACCCTTAAGCAGGACTGGAGAAAAAAGGTTGGGGAGTAGTTTTAAAAGGTGCAAGGAGAGGAGAGAAACAGCAGGTAGTAGGTGAAACTTGGAGGAGGAGGGATGAAGTGAAGAACTGGGAAGTTGATTGGTGTAAGAGCCAGAAGGCCATGGAAGAAAGAAGAAGGGTGAGGAGCACCAGAGGGAGGGGATGGGAAATGGTAAAGTGGGTGGTGGGGGGGGGAGGCCTAACTGGAAGTTTGAGAAATCTATGTTCATGACACCAGGTTAGAGGCTACCCAAACGGGATACAAGGTGTTGTACCTCCAACCTAAGTATGGGCTCCTCATGGACATAACGGAATGGGAAGTGGGTGGCCTCTGGAAGATCCTGCTTTTTCTGGCAGACTAAGTGGAGGTGCTCGGTGAAGCGGTCTCCCAATCTACGTTGGGTCTCACCAATTATACAGGAGGCCACACTGGGAGCACTGAACAGTATATGACCCCAAGAGACTCACAAGTAAAATGTCACCTCACCTGTAAGGACTGTTTAGGGCCAAAATGGTAGTGAGGGGCAGATGTAGCACTTGTTCCACTTGCAAGGATAAGTGCCAGGAGGGAGATTGGTGAGGAGGGATGTTTCTCTTTCCCCTCCCCACACCTTTGAAATCTACTCCTCAGCTTTTTCTCTAGTCTTGCCAAAGGGTTTCAGCCCAAAACATCGACTGCATTTTTTTCCTCACGGATGCTGCCTAGCCTGCTGAGTTCCTCCAGCATTTTGTCGATTTCCTTAGATTTCCAACATCTGCAGATTTTCTCTTGTTTCAGAACTGAGTTGTTGTCATGGTGACTTCAGATTTCCTAATTGGCACCACCTTAGTCCAAAAGGTTTAGATGGGGCAGAATTTGTTGGGTATATCGAGGAAGGATTCCTGACACAATATGTAGACAGGCCGACAAGAGGAGAGACAATACCGGATCTAGTGCGAGGCAATTAACCAGGTCAAGTGTCAGACATCTTGGTGGGTGAGTATTTTGGAGAAAGTGATAACTCCCTGAGTTTTACAATAGCCTTGAACAGGGATAGGAGCTCACTGTATGGGGAAGTATTTAATTGGAGAGGGGGAATTATGCCATTAGATAGGAACATGGGAGCACAAATTGTGAACCATGTCCTTGGGGAAATGATCAATGGGAATGTGGATGTTGTGGAAGAGTGGGTTAGTAATTTTGCAGATGACATGAAGGTTGCTGGAGTGTGGATAGCATAGAAGTAGAAGGTGTCTTGTGTTACAGTGGAACATTGACAGGATGCAGAGAACTAGGGTGAGTAGTGGCAGATGGAGTTCATACCCCCTCCCCTCCCCCAAGTATTGTGAAGTGATTCACTTCGAAAGGTTGAATTTTGGGTCAGGATCATAATTATCAGGTGCCGTGCCCAGTTTGAGCTTTGACTGCCATGGCCCACACACTCCTGTTTCGGGTCAAGTGGATCTATTCATTGGTATTCGTTTCCATTTCTCTGGCTGCTGTCTCCATCATCATTTGTCTTTGTCTTCCTCTTTCTTCCCTTCAATCTTTCCCATAATTACCATGCATTCTAACTCCTCTTTCCTAATCACATGTCCAATGAAGTTGCGTTGCCTTTTCATGATCTCGTGCATTATTTCTTTTTGTGTTTGTTCATGATATCCTCGTTAGATATTCGTTTTGTCCATGATATTCTTTGCATCCTCCTCAAAAACCACATCTCTGCTGCTTCAATTCGTTTCCTCATGTTACTAGATATTGTCCAACATTCTGAGCCATATGACATAACTGGATAAATGTAACATTTCAGTACTCTGAGGCAGGTTGTCATGTCTAGTTTAGTATTGGTCAGTATACTGTTCATTCTCATAAAGGTGTCTTTAGCCATCCCTTTCGCCATCCCTTTCTTCTTTTGATGTCCGTGTCGCACCTGCCATCTGATGTCATCCTGCTTCCTAAGTAGTAAAAGTTCTGGGTATGACTCTAAACTGCAACTGGTGATGAGGCTCTGATTAGGGACTTCCAGAGCTTTGGGGAAAGTGGAGTGACCCTTAGTCATTCATTGCTCCCAGGGCCGCTCTGACCCGGAACGGTAGCACCTGCAAGGGTTCCTGCTCAGGATATGAGCGAAGGCCAATGGCAGATCCGGCAGGTTCAGTAACTGAACTTATGACAGAGAAGGCAGATGAGCTAGGACCTCAAATGTCAATGGTTATAGTACAGGTAGATGAACATTTGGAAAGAGAAATTGCAATTTCTTTAGTTTGTCCAACGGAAGGCAATAGGAAACCACTGTTGCTAGATACTGGGTTTCCTAGAATCTATTTGCTAAGAAAACCATGGTCAAACTCTCAAAATGTATAACACAACAGCGTCAGGAGGATCTTCAAGACAATTTGCTCGGTAGGGTTGATTCTGGTCAGCAGGGGATTCCCGACCGTCATCAAGCTACTCATAAAATTCAAGTAACACAAAAGAAAATTATTGCGACTTGGAATGTAAGAATCCTATATCAAGCAGGAAGATTGGACAATGTGATAAATGAAATGGAAAGATTAAAGATTAACATCATGGGAATTAGCGAAGTTCATTGGATAGGTGCTGGAACATGTCAGAATAGAAATAAAACACTATTCTTGTGGAACATTCCATACTAGTGGAGTAGGAATCCTTATGGATGAATACAGAGTTAATATCAGGGTTCTTGGCAGTGTGGAGGAACAGGAGGATCCTGTCTGAAAATAGGTCCATTTTCATAGTTGCCACTCGAGTAGATAGGGTGGTTAAGGTGAATGATGCATTGACCTTCGTTAGAGGATTCCTTTGGCTAAGCTGGCGGCATGTTCGGACCAAATGGACACTCTGGGTCCAATTGAAGGTGTATTTTTTTTGTCTTATGATTGTAAGTCACTACTGGATATTAAGAACATCAGGTACAGCAGGACTATCCCATCAGCAAGTTGCTCGATGGCAGTGGAGCTGGACTTGTTGCATACCGTTGTGTTGTCACCTGGACTTGTTGCGCACTGTTGTATAAGGCAGTGCAAGCTGTGAGTGATTGTCTTGGATGTTTTTTTTATGATTGCAAGACAGTATTGGACATTGGTAGTGTAGAATACTGTAAATCCGGTTCATTGGTGAGACTGACAGGGAACTGCATTGCCTCAGTTGCAGTAAAGACTAGACCCACGCCACAAGTCACTGGTTGTAGTTGCCCAGGAGTGGAGATGCTGGAGGCGGCGTGGGAGAGTGCAGAACTGTCTGTGGTTGCGTTGGAACCCATACTGGGTTGGGGGCTGGCCCCTTCTGTCAGTGCTACCCTTCAGTGTTTGCTCAGCGGAAGGACAAGATGAGCCATTAGTCTCCAGTCATGCCATTCAGTGACTTGGGTTATGCTACTTTTACTTTGTGGCTATGTTTATGCAATGCAGTGGGCATGTGACCAGGTGGTTAAGGCATTTGACTAGTGATCTGAAGGTTGTGAGTTCGAGCCCCAGCTGAGACAGCATGTTGTGTCCTTGAGCAAGGCACTTAACCACACATTGCTCTGCGACAACCATGGTGCCGAGCTGTATCGGCCCTAGTGCCCTTCTCCTGGACAACATTGGTGTCATGGAGAGTGGAGACTTGCAGCATGGGCAACTGCCAGTCTTCCATACAACCTTGCCCAGGCCTGCACCCTGGAGAGTGAAGACTTTCCAGGCACAGATCCATGGTCTCGCAAGACTAAAGGATGCCTTAACATGCTTATGCAATTATTACCAACAGCACATATGGTTATGTGTTTGCTCCTTGGCCCTAGAGGAACATGAACTTGGGTCACGAGTTCAAGAGTCGCTAGGTAATGTTGCTGCTCTATAAATCCCTGGAATATTGTGTTTAGTTTTGGTCACCTCATTATAGGAAGAATGTGAAATCTTGAGAGGGTACGGAGGCCATTTAGCAGGATGCTACCTGAATTGGACAGCATGTCTTATGAGGATAGGTTGAGTGAGTTGGGGCTTTCTCTTTGGAAAGGAGGATGAAAGGTGACTAGATAGAGGTGTACAAGATGAGAGGCATAGATCAAATTATTAACCAGAGATTTTTTTCCTGGGGTGGTAATGGCTAATACAAGGGGCATAATTTTAAGGTGATTGGAGGAAAGTGTAGGGGATGTCAGAGGTAAACTTTTTGTGGGTACATGAAATGCCCTGCTAGGGATGGTGGTAGAGGCAGATACATTCAGGGCACTTAAGAAGCTTGGCCATATATTCTATCCTCCATGTGCGTATCTATGTTGGGAAGGGCTAGACTAATTCTGAAACATTTACAGCATAGTACAGGCCCTTTGGCCCACAATATTGTGCTGACTGTTTAACCTGCTTCATTCTGTTCGGTGGAGCACAGAATAAGAGCTGAGTCACATTACAACATTAGGCTTCAATGGTGTAAATTAGTGGTTCCCAAAATGGGGAATTCCCCTGTTGGGGGGGGGGGGGAGTACTAGAGTTTCTAAAGGGGGTATTGGGGATGCACCAGGTAGCAAGGGGCATCTGAGAGATTACAGGCTTAATCTAAGAAATGAATTGCTCCTTGTGTCCCCCCCCCACTTTTATATAAAAAAAAATCAATCTACTCCCATCTTTTTTTCCTCTCTCCAGTTCTGCTGAAGGCTGAAATGTTGTCTGTACTCTTTTTTTTTTTTTTTTTTTTTTTTTTTTTTTTCTCCCCCCCCCCCCCCCCCCCATAGATGCTGCCTGGCCTACTGAGATCCTCCAGCATTTTGTTTGTTGCTTATTACAGGTGTTTGATCCTCAGTGCCTCATAATTACAACAATCATGTAATCACCTCACTCTTGCTAATCCATCACTCTCTTAGACGTGAAGCACATTATGGTTGTTGAAAAGCAATATGACACTTCTGTATTTGGCTATCATTGCCCAATGGAGATATTGCAGCAGTCAGGTTTTGCCTGAGCTATGATAACCTCATAACTTTCCCCTTTATTGATTGCAGTGCTTGAGGTTGGACTTAACTAGTAACTTGTATTCTTAAATGTTCTAATGTTTTTTGTGAAATATTGGAAAATGAGTAAACCGTAGCTATTACCCATTTTTTGTCATTTTAGAGCTGAACAAAAATCCTGTTGATGGTTTCTCTGCTGGATTGATCGATGACAATGACCTATACAGGTGGGAAGTGCTCATCATAGGTCCCCCTGACACTCTATAGTAAGTATTGAATGAAAGGCATGTTTTGAAGTGTCATTATGCTATGCTTTTACACTGAGATTTCTAAAGTAGATATGTTGACAATGTTTCACGATTGACGAAGGAAGCTTTGGTTCTGCTTAAAATGGTGAACATGAGTTTTGCTTTTGGCTGTGATGGATGCTGTGACTGAATGATCTAGCTTTGTGAAGATCTTAATTGTAGTAGTAAAACCAAAATGCTGCATGTACGGGAAATTCTCAGTAGATTAGGCATTTTGATTTCAGTTTTATCATAGGTGGCGAAAGTTGGAGATGACTTTTTAAAGTACTAGATGTGCTATGAAATGGGTGAGCTACAATTTATTGTGCTTAAAGGGGAGAAGAAAATAAAGAAGATTGAATGAATTCAAATTGTATAACATCCATGGTAATAGGCAAAAGAAGCATGGATTTAGAGGTTACTTTGACATCTACAAACTCACTGACTCCCACTGTTTCTTTGACTACACCTTTTCTCACTATGGCATTTGTAAGTATGAAATTCCCCCTCATTTCCTCCATCTCTGGTGATGAGTCTTTCTACTTCAGGACATTCAGGATTTCCTTTCCTCTCCAAAGAGGGGGTTCACATCACTCATTGTAGCTCCCACCTACGTCTCCCCTTCTATTTTCTGCACATTTTCCCTCCCCAAGGCATAACAGGGGAGTTTGCCTTGTCTTCACATACCACTCCATGTCTATGCATCTAACATATTCTCCACAGCATCTACCATCTCCAAAGAGATCCCAGCACCAGGCACATCTTCCCCTCCTCTTTGTTTTACATGGGGATCATTCACTCTGTGATTTCCTTGCCCCGTTGCAGATATCCCCTTCCAGTTAGATTCTTTCAACAGTTATTATACCATTTCACCTCATTCCTGCCCTAAACAGTCCTTCAAGATGAGGCAGTCCTTTGCATGTCATTCCATAGGTATCGTTTATTTTGACCAGCACTGTAGATGTAACCTCCTCTACATCAGTGTGACCTGATGCAGATTGGGGAATTGCTTCAAGCAACTTCACTGCTTCTGCCATAACGGCTAGGATCTCCTGGTGGTCAGTTATTTTAATTCCATGACCCACTCTCACACTGGCAAGTCTGTTCATGACTGCCTTTACTGTCAAGTTGAGATGAGATGCAGATTAAGGAATAGCATCTCATTCTACCTTGGTAGCCTCAAACCTGACAGAATGACCATCTATTTCTCTGACTTCCGGTGACTTCTCGCTGTCCCAATTTATTTTTTTCCACTTGTCCAGCTGGCCCACTACTAGTCCTCTCAATCTGCCCATCACCACTCACTCCTCCCTCTAGTTCCCCTCCTCATTTCCTTCCCTTTATTGCATGTAATACTGTCCTCTTATCAGATTACTTCTTTAGCCCTTTGTCATGTCCACCTATCACCTCCAGCTTGCATCGTTCCCTCTCTCCTCCCTCCCCACCTGCATAGAAGCACCTATCATCTGCCAGCTTGTGCTCCATACCTTGTCCTCACAACTTTTTACACTAGCTATCTCCACTCTTCCTTCCAGTCCAGATAAAGGGTCTTGGCCCAAAGGTATCAATTTTCCTCCATAGATTTCCTCCAGCATTGTGTTGCTCCAGACCAGCTTTCCAGCATTTATAGCCTGTTTTGTGTCACCTACATGTAAAAGTACTCAAAACCATTGTAGGGAACAACTTTGACTATAGGTTTGTCACTAAATGTGATCTACCTAAAGCTGAGCTCTCCAGCAATAGTCATGTTCCATACTGCTGCCTTTGGAAGGATAAGCTGCTGTTCTTTGTTTGTATTGCTCCAGTGGAACCAGAGATGGTCCTTCAGACCCAGATGAAAAATTAAACAGAACAATATAGGCCCTTCAGCTCATGATGTTGTGCCAAACTTTTAACCTGCTCCAAGATAAATCTAACCTTTTCATGTAGCCCTCCATTTTTTTCAGCCATTTTCCTATCTTGGTCTTTTGTGTCACTTGATTCTGTTTATAAATCCCTAACCACACATCCCCATACTTTCCTCCAAACCCCTCAAATTAGCTATTTCCACCCTGATAAAAGTCTCTAGCTGCCCACTTGTGTTTGCCTCTTATCGTCCTTTACACTTCTATCAAGTTGCCTCTTGCCCTAGCTCACTCAGCCTACCCTTATAAGACATGCTTTCTGACCCAAGTATCAACCTGGTAAATCTCCTCCGCACCCTCTAAGCTTCTGAATCCTTCCTGTGATGAGATGACCAGATTTGACTACAGTACTCGCAAGTGTGGTCTAACCGGAGTTTATAGAGCTGCAGCATTACCTTGTGGCTCTTGAACTCAATTTGCTGACTAATGAAAGCCAATCCACTATATGCTGCTTTACCCACTCTATCACCTTGCTCTGCAACTTCCAGGTACCTATGGACATGAACCCCAAGATCCCTCTTTTCATATGCACTGTTAAGAATCCTACTATTTAATCTTTTATTCTGCCTTCAAGTTCAACCTTCCAAAGTGAATTGCTTCAAACTTTTCCGGATTGGACTCTGCCACTTCTCACCTAGCTCTGTATCCTATCAATGTCTCGTTGTAACTTGAGAACCTTTTACACTCTCCGCAATTCCACCAACCTTCGTGTCATCTGCAAACTTTGCTAACCCACCCATTTATTTAAAAATTGCCAAGGGCATGGGTCCCAGAACAGATACCTGCAGAATACCACTGATCATCAACCCCTGGGCAGAATGTGCTTCACCTACCATCACTGTCTTCAGTGGACAGGCCATATCTGAATCCACGCAGCAGAGTTTCCCTGGGTAGGTTGCTTCCTGGTTTTTCTGAATGAACATACCATGGGAAGCAATTTAAAATGCCTTGTACACCTCTGCTTTAATGTTTGTAACTTCCTCAAAGAATTCAATCAGAATGAAACGCGAGCTGCCCCTCAAAGGACATTGACTGTTCTTAATCAGACTGCTTCTCCAGATGCTCATCAATCCTGTCTCTAAGAATACTTTCCAATAGTTTTCTTGCCACTGATGCAAGATTTGGTGGCCTATATTTTCCAAGGTTATCTCTGTTACCTCCAACATAGGAATAACTTTTGCCACCCTCCGATCCTCTGACACTACTCCTGTGGCCAGTGAGGATGCAAGATCATTGCCAATGGCACAGCATTTTTTAACTTTGTTGTAGTAGTTTGGGTATATCACTGAGAGTCTCAGGAATTTCCAGCAGATCCTTTTTTTTTCTTAACTTCAACACGTACTAGCATATCAGCCCCTGTTTAGTTCTTCCTCAAGCATCAAAGTTCCCCTCACTGAATACTGAAACAAAGTATTCATGAAGAACCTCCCCTGTCGCCTCCAAATGAAGGCACGTTTCCTCCTTTATCCTTGATCAGTCCTATCCTAACTAGTTGTCCTCCTGTTCTTCACACGTGTAGAACTCCTGGGGGTTTCCCTTAGTTCTACTTGCCCTTTCCACTCCCTGTCTGTCCTCAGTCTCTACAGGCTACATCTACCTTTTACATCAACTGCCCCATTCTATCACTCTGGTTCCCATCCTTCAACCAAACTAGTTTAAATCCTCCCCAAAGGCTCTAGCAAACCTGCCTGCAAAGATATTGGACCCCTCAGGTTTAGGTGTAACCTGTCCCTTCTGTATAGTTCATACCTCCCCTAGGAGAAATCCTAGTGATCCAAAAATATGAAACTCCATCTCCTACACTCTTTTTCAGCCACACATTTACCTGCTAAACGTCATCCTATTTTTACCCTTCCTAATGTGTGGCACAGGCAGCAATCCAGAGATTTCTACTCTTGAGATCCTGCTTTTCAGCTTCCTACCTAGCTCTTTATATTCTCTCCTTCAGGACTTCATCCCTTTTCCTACCTATGTCATTGGTCCAAGATGTACAAAGACCTGGCTGTTTACCCTTACCCTTGAGAGTGCAGTGAACCGGATCTGAGACATCTTTAACCGTGGGAGGCAACCAGGGTCCATCCAGGAGAATGTCACCCCCACAATCTTTTTGTCAGTTCCCCTAGCTATTGAATACTCTATTGCCACTGCTCTCCTCTTTTTGAACAAATAATATTTCAAAGCAAAGTCCCTATTTTAGAAGGACATAGGGCTGTAGATTTTTAAAATTTAAATGTCATTGTCAGCAAAACCTTTTGGCATATTTGGGAAACCAAGATTACTGTGTGAATTATTTTATGGAAAAATATTTGATTACATTTCTTTCTGTTCATTGTGGCAATACTTACGCTTATTTTTCAGATTTTGATGCATACTTTTGCATCTTAAGTTGTACGTATACTCCCATGTTGTCACACAAGATTGCATTGTGATGCATCTTGTCTACCTCAAAACGTGGATAAATTTAATTAATATAACAAAGGACATGTCCAAATTACTGCACTTTGAAAACTGAGAAGTGTGGTGTATATCTCTGCAATGCTGTGCCATTTTATGAAATTGACAAGTTGCTAATTGAGGAACATTATCGCCTGTCCTTTTCACAGTAAAATACTCATTGGTGATTGGTACATAGATTATTAACATGTATTCTCATCAACTTCTCAGTTGGGTGGACTGCTGCAAAATATGGGATTCAAATGTATTCCTGGTTCTTCCTTTGCCTACCCTATCAGAAATGGATTAATCATTCATACTTTTCCTCATAGAATAGGAATCTAATTATTTGCAAAGCATTATGTCCCACAGTAAATGTCTGTGTAGTGAAACTCTTGATAATAAGTTTTCCCCTTGAAGGAGACATTATATTCCATCAGAAATCAAGCTATATTTTAGTCTTCATCAGCTGAAGGATTGGAGGACAGAGGTATGGAGCATGAAATGTGTTAAAGGAAAAAAATCTGATTAGGTTTCCAAGTCGAACATTAACAGACTAGGGAAATTGGGTGTTGGAGGGTGTGGTAGCTATTATGGTGGAATTGGTAGAATGGGAAGCATCTAGCCAAAGATAAAGATTTTAGTTTTTCTAGAGCTCAATTATGCTGCAAAACAGCATGTTCAAAACTGGATATCTGATTACAAAGGCTTTGGGGAAGTTTGAAATTTTCTTGATGGACTGTATTTTCAAGATGATATGACAAAAAGGTAGTTTGGGGGGACCAGAGTTCATGGATGTGAAATGCAAGTAACGAGTCAATAAATCTAGATGGGAAAGAACAAAACCAGGCAAGTGTTTGTACCAAAAGGTGAAGCATTGAAAAGATTTGGAAAGGCACATGAATAAATAATGTAGTTTGTGGTGTGGATTAAGATTGTTCAGTTCTCTGGCAGATATGGAATTTTATCAAAATTCAAGCTTCCTTCTGGTCTCTAAATGTCTCTAGATGGGCATCAGCTGGTGATCTTCCTTTCTGATATAAGTGATGGCATCTGTCTGTCTCGAAGGACAGTGGAAATATAGTGTGCAATATGGATCAGTCAGTTCTGTCACTGCGAACAATGACACTGGAATGACCTCTTCAGGGCACAAGCCTGGGCGGAAGGAAAGTAAGGAGATCTTGGGATGCCCAGTCAAGATCCCTGTCTCTGCCTCAATTGTGTAGTCCAAAGGAAAGTGAAGGCACCCATTTTCAGTGATGTCTAGCCGTGCTAGGGGTTTCTGTCTGGGTTTACTCCAGTAGCCTTTGTCTGTCCAGAGGCTGCTCACGAGGCAGAGAGGCTATTTACCCATAGCTGGGGATGTAAGGGATTAAAAAGAACTGACTTGGGTCTGTAAGTGAGGAAATGATCCAATTGCACAGAAGTATTGAGAACAGGGTTTGAAGCTGATTGGTTAGTTTTAAAGGGATGATGCTATTGAATACTGAGCTGTAGTTGAAGAGCATCCTGAAGTATACATCTTTACTGTCCAGGTGTTCCAGGGTTGAGTGCAGAGCTAATGAGATGGCATCTTCTTTGAACCTGTTGCTCCATTAGGCAAATTGGAGCAGATGCAAGTCACTTCTCAGACAAGAGTTGACGTGTTTCATCACTCCTCAAAACACTTATTACTGTTGATGTAAGTGCTACTGGATGATGGTCATTGAGGTACATTACCCTGTTCTTGGTATATTTGAAGCCTGCTTGAAGCACGTGGTACCTCAGACTGCCAAAGCAAGAGGTTAAAGATCTGAAAACTCTAGCCAGTTGATCAGCACAGGTTTTTGTACTTGATCAGGTACCCATCTGGGCCAGGTGCTTTTCACCCTTCCAAAAGCTGCTCATATTCAGCCTCAGAGATTGAAATCACAGGATCATTGGGGGCTGTGGGAGTTTATGGTTCTTCCATGTTTTGATGGCCAAAGCTAGCATAGATGTCATTGAGCTCATCTGAAAGTGAAGCCTTGTTGCCAATGTCACTTAATTTACTTTGTATGAGGTGATAGTATTCCTTTTTAAGAGGTGATGGTAACCCTGCCACAACTGTTAAGCATCATTCTTTGATTCAAATTTAGTCCGGAATTGCCACTGTGCTCCCAAAATGACTTTCTGGAGATTGTGCCTGGACCTCCTGTACTTTTTATTGGTTGCCAGACTTAACACAATTGATCTACCAATTTCCCAGTTTGGTAGTTTGTTTGCTAATCTGATAACATGGATAAATATCAGTTTATATGATATTTGTCGAGTTTCTTGCCTTCTGTATTGATGTTGAAAGCAATTTGATCTGTAAATGTGCTTGTTTTAATTATCTTAAACTTCCTATGTTGAAATCTCAATGTCAGCCTTGCAAGTTTTTATTTTACAGATATTTAAAGTGAAAATGCCAAGCCAGCTGTGTATTTTGCAATGTAGATGCCTGTCTAGGTGTATTAGAAGATGTGTGTGTGTGTGTGTGTGTGTGTGTGTGTGTGTGGGGGGGGGGGGGGGTGGGAATACTGGCATTATTGCATTGGTAGTCATTTCAGTTCTCCAGTTTGTATTCTGGGTTAATCTGTTTATACCTGAAAAGGGTAGGTGTGAATGTATAATTTTGATAAAGCTGACAAAAGTATTGAAACATGATCACAGAAATGATATGATATTTGAGACTGTAAGACTAAGATTTTAAGACGTGGGAGCACTTAGTGTTCCTACCTCCTTGGGAAACATTAATTTTATCAGCCCTTTTCACTACCTTGACATATTTTGAGGTATATTCCTTAATTTATGAAATGCTATGTTCAAACTGACTTCTACAGGTCACATAAATAGCAGTGGGATTACATTCAGAAGATCTGTGATGTAGGTGACTGGTATGGTGCTCACTTAGTGTTTTCTCTTCCCCATCTTTGAGGGCAAATCTGTTCTGTAACTCCTATAAGAGTACAGTAGCTCCAACAATGCAGCATTCATTATTACTTTATCAGCTTAGGCTACACTTCAGAACTAAGATCTTCACCGGTGATACCCAAAATAATGCTTCCTGTGGTCTGGCTGGTTAATTTATCTAATTGAGCTACTGTTTAAAATTGCTTTCCATTGGCATGATGATTGTCAAAATTAGGGTGCCCATATTCTAGCTATAATTTGGTCATTGTTTCTATTTTAATGGATGTTACTGCTTATTGTTTGTTTTAGAAACCTCTTCACTGATGTTTTGGTTTTTGACATTTATCTTTTGGTTTCATCACCAAGTGATCAACCTGCAGTCTCCAAACCAGTTTCACAAATGACAATTCTAGCAGGCTCAAACATAGAAGTACACCCTTGTTTGAGGTTAATTGGAATTGACAGGGCTAGTTGGTGATGTGGGAGGTTAAGAGGGATGATAAATTGCCTATATTGGATCTTTAATGGTCATTTGGTATACCCTAGGAATGAAATATTCAGCTGGAAAGTTTTAGTGTTTTATGTCAGCAGTATATAACTTCATAAATGTTCAGTTTGATACTTTCTGTAGGAGTGTTGTTGCAAGAACTAATTATTGTATTTTTATCCACAGTGAAGGTGGTGTGTTCAAAGCTCATCTCACCTTCCCTAAAGACTATCCCCTCAGGCCGCCCAAGATGAAATTCATCACAGAAATCTGGCACCCAAATGGTGAGAGCAAAGTCAAGTGGTGGAAGAGCTTGGCTATGGATTAGGGGATTGGTGGGAAAGAAGGTAATCAGGGGAAGAACAATTTTGCAGTTCAGAAAAATCTATTCTTGTAAAACTCTTGATACTTAGTGTCATGCATTTGGCACAATAAGAATATGCCATTGTGTGCCAGATATTATACTTGCTGTTCCAACTGAATTTTATTCCAGCATCTGGTCATGGGTTATGTGAGTGATGCTATGTAGTGAAGTGAGGACAAATCTATCCCATTGACTGGTAAGAGTTTAAAACTGATATGCTTGGCCAACAGAAAACTTATTCTATGAACTTTCTCCCGAGGTTTTGAACTTCATAGAAATCAATAAATAAAATCATGCTTTCCATATGGCAGTGTGAAGTGCTGAGCCTCAAGACCAAAATTAGAATACTTTCAGGAAATGAGGAAGTAGGGTTCAACTAGCTGCTTGTCAAAGTTTCATGCAGATCCAATAACAACCATCCAGATGTCAGCTAATTGGCAGCAGCCTATTACCTAGAACTAATTCCCTTCACTGGTCCTTGACTGCAATTTGTAGATAGTTTGCAGATGATAATGTTCAAAGTACATATGTTAACATGTACAAACCTGAGATTAATTTTATGGGTATACGTAATAAATCAATAACTGAATAATAGCCATAATAAAATCAATGAAAGACTGCACCAACTTGGGCGTCTGACCAGTGTGCAAAAGATGGCAAACTGCAAATACAAAAAGAAAACTGATATTAAACATGAGATGAGTCTTGAAAGGAAATAGGTGTGGGAACATTTGAATGATGGGGCAAGTGAAGTTGTGTAAAATTAACCGCTTTGGTTCAAGAGCCTGATGGATGAGGGGTAATTATTCCTGAACCTGATGGTTGAGTCCTGAGGCTCCTGTACCACCACCTTGATGGCAGCAGCAAGAAGAAAGCATGTCCTGTGTGGTGGGGGTCTGTGATAATGGATGCTGTGTTCCTGTGACAATGCTATATGCAGATGTGCTTAATGGTAGGGAGGGCTTTACCTGTGATGGACTGGGCCATATCCGCTACTTTTTGTGAGATTTTCTGTTCGGGGCATTGGTGTTTCCATAACAGGCTGTGATGGAGTCAGTCTACTCTCCACCACAGATCTATAGAAGTTGGTCAAAGTTTTAGATGTCATGCTGGATCTTGGCACACTTCTAAGGAAATAGAGGTGCTGCCATGCTTTCTTTGTAATTGAACTTAAGTGCTGGGCCCAGGACATGTCTTCTGAAATGGTAACACTGAGGAATTTAAAGTTACTGACCCTCCCCACCTTTGATCCTCCAATGAGGAGTGGCTCATGGACCTCCGATTTCCTCTTCCTAAAGTTGATAATGTCAGCAAGACAAAGGAGTATATTGAGTTAAGAGGTTGTTGCTATGGTACCACTGAGCCAGATTTTCAAACTCCGAAATGCTGATTCGTCACCGTATTTGATTTGGTCCATGACAATGGTGTCATCAGCAAACTGGAGTATGGCATTGGAGCTGTGCATAGCCACACGGTCATGAGTGTAAACAGTGGAGCAGAGCTAAACACACCACCTGTAATGGAGGTTGAACTGACTGGTGCCTGCAGTTGAGGAAAGAGTATCAAATTACTTGAGGTATTGAGGCCAAGGTCCTGAAGCTTATTTTGAAGGGATTATGGTACTGAGTGCTGAGCTGTCATCGGTAAAGAGCATCCTGATGTATGTGTCTTTGTTGTCCAGATGTTCCAGGGTTGAGTGAAGACCCAATGAAATGGCACATTTTGTGGACCTGTTGCTCCATAGGCAAATTGGAGTTGATCCAAGTTGCTTCTCAGACAGGAAATGGTGTTTCATCACCAGCCCTTCAAAATACTTTATCGCTGTGGATGTAAGTGCTACTGGATGATAGTCATTGAGACAGGTTACCATGTTCTTGTGCACCGGTATAACTGAAGCTGCCTTGGAGTAGGTGAGTACCTCAGACTGCTGAAGCGAGAGGTTAAAGATCTGTGATTACTCCAGCCAGTTGATCAGCACAGGTCTTTAGTACTCTGCCAGGTATCCCAGATGCATTTCATAGGTTTGCCCTCCTGATGTCTGCTTGCACATTGGGCTCATTCTGAAATCACAGCACTGGGGGCTGCAGGAGTTTGTGATGGTTCATCAATGTTTTGATGGTCAGTGCAAGCATAGAAGGCATTGAACTCATCTGGAACCAAAGTCCTGTTGTCAATTGATTTTACTTTATAAGAGGTGATAACATTCATGTCCTTCCAAAATTATCGAGCATCCTTGGTTTATTCAAGTTTAGTCTGGAACTGCCACTTTGTCTGTGAGATGGCTTTCCAGAGATCGTACTTGGACATCTTGTAACTCTTCTTGGTCACTGGACTTGAATGCTTCTGATCTGGCCCTCAGCAGTTTGTGGATCTCATGGCTCATCCAGGGCATCGGGTTGGGGAAGACTGAACGATTTTGTGTGGGGACACTAATCTACAAGTGTCTTAAGGTCTGACAACCATGGTATATTCATTCAGATCCATGGATGAGTCCTTAATCATGGCCCAGTCCACCAACTTGAAGCAATCCTATAGCAGCTGCTCTTTAGCTTCTGCCTGAATGCAGGTAAAGGACAGTTAAGTGATCAGATTTACCAAAATTTGGTTTGGACATGGAACACAGGCATTCCTTATCTCAGCAAAAACAGTGGTCTAATGCATTGGGACCTCTGGTGCTACGTGTTATATGCTGATGGTAATTGGGCAGGGTTTTCTTCAAACAAGCCTGATTGAAATCACCAACTATGGTATGACATGTTTGGGTGGGCTGTTTCTTGTTTGGTGATGGCATCATGCAGTATCTCAAATGCTTGATTATAGTTAACCACTGGTGGAATGTGGTCAGGATTATTGTGGCGAACCACCTAGGTATATACAGCACTTGACTGTAAGGTGCTCAAGGTTGGGGAAACACAAGTTTGACAAAGCTGCCAAATTGGAGCACCACTGAGAGTTTATAAAGAAACACACACCTCTACCTTCTGCCTTTCCTGAATCAGAAGTTTGATCCATCCTGTGAATTGAGAAGCCTGCGGGCCTGATCTGCCATATGTGGCAAGTAAGCCATGTCTCTATTACACATACCACACAACGATCTCTCATTTCCCTTCAATATAGCAATCTGGCTCTCAGGTTTAGCCTGGCTTGGTCTTCCTCCTCCTCCTTCCCTTTGCCCACCAACCTTGCTTCCATCCATAGCAGTGAAGCTTTATCCACTGAAAGGTGCCGTACCTGCTTGAGAGTTAAGACTGCCGGGTCCTTCAGAAGATTGTGAAATTTGTAGTTCATTAAGTCAACTTAAAAGTACAGTGCTTAAAGGGGAATTGCAGATTGCAGTAATTCAAGAGGTATTGTACATAGTCCACAGAAGGTCACAGCTGTTCACTGGCGCCATCTCTCTGCCTGGGCTATTGATAGCACCTCTCATTCCCTTATCTCTAATACCAAGAAGCAGGCCCCTACCCCTCCAATGATTGCATCAAATTCTTGAAGTGGTTTGCCCAGATGGACAAGTAGCTCACCACTGCCTTTTCAGGGCACCCTAGGATGGTCAGTAAGTGAGGGGTTTGTTGGTGAGTGAAATGTTATTAAACTCTAGTTTCCCTCAGACTTTTAAACTGCTTTTATCTGATATATTCATAAGATGGCACCATTAAGTTGTGACTGTGCTGCTCCAATGGGAAATCATCAAAAAATCTTGTTTAGGGCTAATACAGCTGAAATCCAGAGTCTCCATAGGTAGTTCAATAAACAGCATCTTAAGACATTTAAAATAAGTAAATCTGTTGACGCTGAAAACCAAACCTGTGATGGCAGGCTCTGATTGCAAGTGCAGTTTCCCTTTAAGAAAACGTAAGCAGAAATGCTGTGCCAGTGTACAGGTACCAGTTGAAACGCAGAGACCTTAGAATTCCATTCCTGACTATCCTACTGGTGAATGTTCAATCTCAGGAAAATAAAATTGAATTCATTGGGGCAGGATTGCTGTACCAGGGGGATATCAGGGACTGCTGTGCCTACTTCATTTGGGGGGGGGGGGGAGGAATGTCTCTCTGCCACCCTTTTGGATGCAGCAGTGCAGCTTGATGGCTTCACATTCTCCACAAAGACAGTCCTAAGGGCAGAGGAGGTGGAATATGCTTTATGATTAACTCATTGTGGTGGTTCTGTCACAGTCCTACAGCAATTTGCCTGCCACAGTAGGTCTACAGCAGATGCAATCTCACTGGCTCTCCACTTGGCCTTGGATCACCTGGGCGATAGTAGTACCTGCATCACACTGCTATTCATTGATTACAGCTCGGTGTTCAACACTATCATCCCCTTGTTTCTAATCAATAAGCACCAAAGCCTGGGCCTCTGTACCTCCCTCTTCATCTGGGTCCTTGACTTCTTCAAATGATCTTGTCCAGAGTATGTATACAGGTTTAATTTTGCCAAATTTCTGCTTGTCCAAGTGGTTATTTCTCCAACTGTATGAGCCATTGAAGCATAAAATATGTGCACAATTTCTGGTGGAAGAAGTAATTTAACCAAGATACTGCAATAATGTAAATTTGCTATTCAATAGAGGTGAGGGTATATTTAGTTTCTGCTTGGAAGTGTAACATTAAGGATTAGTTTTGCAGTTGGGGCCTGCTCTTAAAATCTCAATTTCTTAATTGGGCATCTTTGCTTCTATAATTTGGAAGAGCTTGAATTTTGAAAGTGAATGTTTCACTGGCATTTGAACCAAAGATGCTACCTTTCTATTTCCATGGTCGCAAAGATAAACAAAAAAGGCAAATACTGTGGATTCCAGTTAATTGAGACCAGTATATTTTGGCCTAATTTATCGGCTGCCACAATTAGTAGAAGTTTCATGGAAGTAGCTGAAGTATTTAAAAAAAAAAAGAACATTGTTTAACTGAGAAATTGGTTTTAAATGAATTGTAAAACAAATTAACAGGAATTGATAGTTTTATAGTACTGTAGTAGTATATGTGGTATATAATTTGTTGACAGAGGAATTGCTCTAGTATGTGCTGCAGTGTTCTTTTGACTAAATCAGTTCAACCACCTGGTGCAGATACTGGACTGCCTTCAAACAGTGCTTTTGAGTGCATCTTCCAAATCATCTTTGCAGCATTCAAGATGATTCTCAATGCCTCCAATCTCTTTGTAGTTCCTAACTTGAAGTAGTGAAATTGTTTCATTTTCACTCCTGATTGTTTCTGACATTTTCAGTCCTCAGTGTTTTGCTCACTGCAGTTTCAAGCAGTTTTGAATTGTATATTTATCAATGATAAAGATCACTGCTTTTTGAACACAAACACATGCAATTGATGCTATGTAAAGACTGATCGTTCTAAGCATGGTGTAGTGTAATGGCCACATAAGTACACATAACGTCCCAATTGAGCAGCATAATGTCCCAAATAAACAGAGGGAATTCCAGCTATTTTCTCAATTAGTTTTTGTTCTTTAAAAGTTATCCCAAATAACTGGCTGTCTTGATTAAGGCTACGTCCACACTACGCCGGATAATTTTGAGAACGAAGCTTTTTCTCTTCGTTTTGACCTTATGTCCACACTGAAACGGCGTTTTCAGCCCCCAAAAACGGAGATTTTCAGAAATGGTCTCCAGAGTGAATAAATCTGAAAACGCCTAATATCCGTTGCAGTGTGTATGGGGTAACCGAGCTTTTTAAAACCACTGTCATGGCGTGCCGGAAGAGATGGCGACCGCGGTATTTCATTTTCTTATTATTATTATTCTTATTATTATTACTACTTTATTGTCACCAAAGAATTGATACTAGAGCATACAATCACAGCGATATCTGATTCTGTGCTTCACAGATCCGAACAATTTCAGAACAGATGGCAACGAGACTGAAGCCGGAGGAGTTAGAAATGTACTCACCAAATACTTTGACCCATAGCTTACTGAATAAATAAGTACTCTCACTTTGCCCTGTTTTCTGTCCTTGCTTGTATGAAGGTGGTTTACCTATTTATGCAGGTACTTCTCTGACAATAGATGTGTAACAGCCTAATGTAACATTGTATGGAAATACAAGATAACACTGATGCAGACATGTTTTATACATTTAACAAGGCGCTTTATTAATGCAACAGTTGGTCAGTTTTTCAATGTTCGTCGTCAGCCGGGTCATACTGTCCGTGCACTCCCTATCGGTTGCCTCCATACGCTCCAGTATTTGTTTTTCTTTTTAAGTTTTAAGTCCTCCTGCGCGAGAGCCAAGAGCAATTCCTTTTAGGTTTTTCTACTCTGTAACTGAACAAACGCGCACTAAGTATACCGTTCCCTCTTCGCTTGTTTTCTGTGTCCTGCGCGTGCCCAGTAGGAGGAGATTCGCCTAAGTAGCCATCTAATGTGGACAGAGGTATTTGGAAAACGCTTAGTGTGGACGCCTGTCATTTTTACTCGAAACCGGCGTTTTCAAAATTATCCGGTGTAGTGTGGACGTAGCCTAACTGAAGACCCAATTAACTGTAATTCACAGTACTTGCTATTCCCCAAACTGATAATGATGAAAGGTATGAAAATAATTTGGGACATTTGGCATCGAGAGAAACTGGAGGGCCCCTTCATATGTAATAAGAAATAGAATTATGTAAATTGGTTTAAATTGAAATTCTTGCTTAGAAGGTTGAAGGGTCTTTGTGCTTGAAAATAAGTAGGCCAGACAAAATTAAGTCTCAGTTTTGTGAATGGCTGTAGTGGTAGGATGGATTTAAAAAAGAAACTAAAGAGTGGAAGGGTGAAGCAAGTCACTGCTGAATATAATGCCCTGTGAATAGTTTCAAATGCTGAACCCCATTTTTCCCCCCTTTTTTTTTTTTGCTGTCTTCTCTGAACCAAGTCCCACTCCACCTCCAAATCTCCATTCCCATACTATCAATATATATTTCAATTGACTCATTAGCAGACAAATTTCTAGTTAATATTGCTCATTACAGATTGTTCTAGGCAAGATGTCGTCTCTGTACAGGTTATAGAAAGATTTACCTGGTTAGCAGGATTTTGTTTCCCTTGTGTTATTAATATCAAAAAATGAATGTTCTGTGATTATGGCCTTCTAATCCAAAATTGAACATTTTTTTTTCTTTTTATTTTAACTGTCTTCTGGTACCAATTTACTAAATTTGACAATTACAAGTGACCCTGGTTTTATTGGGGTGGTGGGTGGGGGTGTTGTATTCCAAGCTGTCATCTAAGCATATGTCAACAAATGCACGTTAGGGACAGGGAAAAGTCCTTGTTGCTTTATTTACTTTTCTCCCCCACACTTCCTATCAAAGCAAATTGAATTCCATATCTCAAATTGTGGGTACTTGTCTATAAATTCTGTAAGGGAGCCTAAATGGCTGTAACGCGAGGGTAGCGTCAATTCTTTTGGTATAGGTCAGTTTTAATTCAAATTACACTTTGTCCAAATCCTTTTGTAGTAAATTATTTCAGTTTTAACCAAGCATCATTTAGTAACTGCAAACCAAATACAAAAGGTTGGTTTCAAAGATGAAATCTCCTAACAACTGAAATGAACAATCATTTGCAACAATCTTTTTTTGCTCTCTTAAAGTTGATAAGAACGGTGAGGTATGCATCTCTATACTTCACGAGCCTGGTGAGGATAAATATGGATATGAAAAGCCTGAAGAACGTTGGTTGCCAATCCACACCGTGGAGACTATACTTATCAGTGTGATTTCAATGTTAGCAGATCCAAATGGAGACTCGCCGGCCAACGTGGATGCAGCAGTAAGGGCTTTCATTCTCATAATTTTGACTCTAACCTGATTAACTTGAATTTTGTTCATCACTATCCTCCTTCACAAGACTTATCACTAATTTTGCTCACCGCAGTGATGAGTAGTAGTGTCTTGAATGCTTTTAGAAAGCCTGCTGATAAATGAGATTGAATCTAAATTACTAAATTCTTAATCTTAAATCTAACATGTTAAATTGTAGATGTGATAAAGTGCTCATAATTGGTTTTGCACATTAATGCACCTAGGTGGAATTTCTCCAATCTATTTTAGTTGCAAGTCGTCAGATTGTGAATCTTACTTTAAAAGAGATGTTTTGAAATTGAACGTATTGAAGATTGTATAGGTACCACTCTAGAGGAATTTGGTGTTTCAACCAACGTGTTTTCCTCAAGAAGCAGCTGTTTCATACCTGAGATCTAACCACATAACAGGAATGGAATAAATCTGACATTTAGATGGTCAATGTGATCTTTCCAACCCATTTTGCCTCCCTTTCCTGGAAATTCCAGCATTTGCTCATTTTGCTGTTTGCTCTGACATGCATTCCCCAGTGCATTGTCTTGTATGTTGAGATCCATTTACAGCTGGCGTCAACACTAACTCAAATTCACCTGATGTTCCAGAACTTTGTGATTTGGTTCTGGGCAAAGAGTTCGTATTCTTAACACATTCAACCCGGTGTCTGTTAAATTGCCCTTTTGACTATGATTCAGTTTATTATGTAGTATGTGTGGTTTTGAAGATTTGCATTGTAAGTTTATAATGGCCATTTCATGTGGCCAATCTCCTCCTGTGCCATCAGTTGGTACATTTAATAAGATTCCGAGAACTTCTGAATGTAGTGAGTTGAGATAGTTGTATGGTATTAGTTTGGTTCTGAATTGTCAGATTAGCTGGTTGGAGGATGCATCCCACTTCAGTGACCTGAACACACACTTTTACCTGACACTAATGCAGATGAGATGCAAAGCTAGTTCTTCCTGCCTCAGTAATGCCCTTTGTAATTTACCTCCCAATTGCACATACTTTTCTCATTACATGTTCATAGTTTGTTTCTTTTAATGGCTTTGCTGTTCACCAAGTTATGATTTTTTAAAAAAATTGCTATAGTATTTTTCTACCAGTTGTTTTGAGTTGGAAAGGTATTGCATAACTGATTCTTCTTCTCCCCCTTATCAATAAGTCAAGGTTCAGTTTTGGGCAATTAGGATGTGCTGATTTGATTTAGTACTCTATTTTGTATTACTACTTGCAGAAAGAGTGGAGGGAAGACCGCAATGGAGAATTCAAAAGGAAAGTTGCACGTTGTGTAAGAAAAAGTCAGGAGACTGCATTTGAGTGAATTTATTTGCCAGGAAACTCGTTTCAGGGTAAGGAAAAATTTGGTACAAGATAGTTTTGTAATTTTCCTGTTATTAACAAGCTGTATTGGTTCATGTTACATAACCAGATGGTTACATGCTTAAGTAATAACAGTGAAAATCATGATTTGAAGGCAATATTTGAAGACTGCTTTGCTTTTATGTAGACCATGTGGCAATTCAGGCACTGAATAAATGTCTACTGTTTAATAACAAAAAGGGTTTTCAAGTTCGGGCACTAATATGTTACGAGAGATACTGTGCATATAGAAAGTATTCACCCCCCCCCCCCCAAAGTTTTCATGTTTTATTGTTTTACAACATTGAATCTCAGTGGATTTAATTGGGTTTTTTTGACACTGATCAGCAGAAAAGGGCTTTCATGTCAAAGTGAAAGTAGATCTCTGCAAAGCGATCCAAATTACAAATATAAAGTGCAAAATAATTGATTGCATAAGTATTTCCCTCTTCCTTCCCTCTTTTTCCCCCCCCCCCCCCCCCCCCCCCCCTCCCAAGTCAGTATTTAGTAGATGCACCTTTGGCAGCAATTACAGCTTTGAGTCTGTGTGGATAGGTCTCTTATCACTTTGCAAGTCTGGACACTGCAAATTTTTCCCATTCTTAAAACTGCTCAAGCTCTGTCAGATTGCATCAGGATTGTGAGTGAACAACCCTTCAAGTCCAGCCACAAATTCTCAATTGGATTGAGATCTGGACTCTGACTTGGCAATTCCAGGACATTAACTTTGTTTTTAAGCCATTCCCGTGTAACTTTGACTTTGTGCTTGGGATCATTGTCTTGTTGGAAAACGAAACTTCTCCCAGGTCGCAGTTCTCTTGCAGACTGCATCAGCTTTTCCTCCAGGACTTCCCTGTATTTTACTCCATTCATATTGCCCTCTACCGTCACTAGAATTTCAGGACCTGCTGCAGTGAAGCATCCCCACAGCATGATGCAGCCACCACCATGCTTCACAGTAGGGATGATGTGTTTTTGATGTGTGGTGTTTGGCTAATGCCAAACAGTTTAGTCTGATGGCCAGAAAGCTTAATTTTGGTTTCATCAGACTATAGAACCTTCTTCCAGCTGACTTCAGTCTCCCACATGCCTCCTGGCAAACTCGAGCTGAGTTCATGTGGGTGTCTGTTTGTTTTTTTTTAAACAGTGGCTTTCTCTTTGCCACCCTCCCATAAAGCTGCAACTGGTGAAGCACCTGGGCAACAGTTGTATGTGCAGTCTCACATCTCAGCCGCTGAGGCTGGTAACTCCTCCAGAGTTGCTACAGGTTTCTTGGCGACCTCCCTCACGAGTCCCCTTGCATGGTCACTCAGTTTTTGAGGATGGCATGCTCTAGGCAGATTTGCAGCTGTGCCATATTCTTTCCATTGATGATTTGACTGCACTCCAAGGGCTATTCAGTGACCTGGAAATTTTGTATCCATCTCCTGACTTGTACTTTTCAATAACCTTCTTGTAGAGTTGCTTGGAGTGTTCTTTTGTCTTCATGATGTAGTTTTTGCCAGGATATTGACTCACCAGCAGTTGGACCTTCCAGATACAGGTGAATTTTTACTATCACTTTGACTGCACACGGATCTCCATTTAACTAATAATGTGACTTCTAAAACCAATTGGCTGCACCAGTGATTTGGTGTATGTTAAAGGGGGTGAATCCTTGTGTTGTTACTTTGTTTTATATTTGTAATTAATTTCGATCACTTTGGAGAGATCTGTTTTCACTTTGATACAAGTCTTTTTCTGCTGCTCAGTGTCAAAAAAAAAACAAATTAAGTCCATTGATTCAATGGTGTAAAATAATAAAACATAACTTCCAAGAGGGGTCAATACTTTTTATAGGCACTGTATAGCATAACCCACTACCTGTACTTCTGTTGGAAATACAATAAAGCTACCAGCTAATGTTATCAGCACTTAAATGTGCTACCACAGAAGAGAAGTGACTGCATAGTCTCAACCCAAAAGTTCAGCCATTCCTTTCCCTCTGCAGATGCAGCTGAGTTTTCAGAAGATTTTCTTTTACTGGATGTACACTCTTTGTCTAATCTATCGAAACCTGACCTGTGACTGGGTGATTTTGTGGTTTTTCATACAGTTGAATTTCATCAATGTGATATTGTATGCTTTTGCACATGTTTCAAGCATTTTGCAACCCTTTTGGGAAGGATAAACCTACAAAAGAGCTCTGACATTTTTCAAGAAATTATCCAAAAGACTAATTGAAGTTGCTGGTACAAAGGGAAAATGTCAGTTCTGTGACATAGCCAAGACCAGGGCATATAAGCAAATAGTATAATTTTGCATGCCCCATTACACTGCACCAGGCAAAGTGCCTTAAGAGGTTTAATAATGCTACAACAATTGTAAAGAAATTGGTGGTTTTAATTTGTACCCCAACGATAATGGTCTCAAGAACCTGCAAGTTAATATTTAAATGCCAGAGGACAAACAACAAGACTGGAACTATTTCCAACTTTTATTCTGTACTGCTCCCAGTCTGGCAGATTTTATCCAGTAACTAGCATATGTTCTCTCGAACAGCATTATCCTAGGAGCATTTCACCAATACCTGGTAAACTTTTCCATATCCAAATGTCACTTCCTGTCACAGCAAAGAGACTTGCCAGATGATGAAGCAAAATGTGTACACAATAGAATCTCAGTGTTTCGTTACAGCATAGTTTTCAAGCCAAGATCAACTTCAAATTGGGTGGGTTTATTTTTTCCCTTTAGCTCTACCTTTTTTTGAACAGAGCAGTGCATGTATAAATAGGTTTATGATAAGTCCTTCCTAGTACCAGTTCATGCAAAGAGACTTGGGGAATCCTGTACAAGGACTTCTGAAGGTTAATTGCAGGTTGAGTCAGTGGTAAGGAAGCCAGATGAGATGCATTACTTTTGAGAAGATTAGAATACAAAAGCAAGAATGTGCTGCTGAGGCTTTATAGGGCATTGGTCAGACCACACTTGGAGCATTGTGAGTAGTTTTGGGCCCCTTATCTAAGAAAAGATGTGCTGGCATTGGAGAAGGTCCAGAGAAGGTTTATGAGAATAACTCTGGGAATGAAAGGATTAACATGAGCATTTGAAGGCTGAGCCTATACTCATGGGAGTTCAGAGGAATGAGGGGATAATCTTATTTAAACCCATCAAATATTGAAAGGCCTGGACAGAGTGGGTATGGAAAGAGTGTTTCCTATAATGGGGGTGTCTAGGACTGGGGGGGCACAACCTCAGAATAGAGGGACATCCATTTAGAACAGATGAGAAATTTTCTTTAGCCAGAGGGTAGTGAATCTGTAATTCATTGCCACAGATGAATGGGGAGGTCAGATTATTGGGTATATTTAAAGTGGAGGTTAATAGGTTAGTTAATTGGCATCAAAGGTTATGGGAAGAAGGCAGGGGAATGGGATTGAGGGATAATAAATCAGCGATGATGGAATGGCAGAGCAGACTCTAGTTAATTCAGTACTGTCTTAGTCTAATTTCTCTGCAGATAATGCAAAAGACTAATGCATGCATTTCCTTTACAAAAGCTGCGGCTATTTTCTGAAAGTTGCGCTTAATTGCAAAAGATAAATTGCAAGAAAATGAAAATTGAATGTATTAATTTCGGTGATCTAGCTACATAAACCTAATAGCTGAGGAATAAAGGTGGTTTGGATCATTGTAGAGTAGTTGGGAAATCGTGTTTGCTGAAGAGCTTTGTTTAATATATCAAATAAAAGCAAGGATTCTGCCTTTAGCGAAAAGTTAACAAGACTCTTAAGTTTTGCAAGTTTATTGTGCCACTTTCCCAAAGCAAGTTGTACTTTGTCCAGTTTCTATTGGTTCTAGGATCATTGTCCATTAGAACTTGAGTTGCATGTTGTATTTTCTAATAATGATTGAAGTTGTTCTGTTGATTGATCTGGAATTTAATTAATTGGTCCTGTTCTGAGCCAAAATATTGATTTTTGAATGACTTCAGGTTTCATTTGACTTTTTTTCTTTTAGCTGCAGTATCTTTCTGTATAAAGAGAACAACATGGGAAGCAAGCCTTGTGGTTCTCTTCAAGTCTGAAACTTTTTTTTCTAATGGGACAGTTGTGTAGCTGCCAATACCTAATTATCCTAAAAAATTCATAGGTTGAGGTTAAAACTTGACAGTAGAACATTTTTTTGAAGGTAGCAATAAACTAATTGGAAACTTCTGAGTTGCAGGTCTTCGATTAAGAACTTACGGCACTGTTGACTTTCTGCACTCAAGCCACCAACTGTTGGACTTCAAACTAGTAAAGGTTGAAAATCCTGGATTGGTGTTGTGGAGCGATGGGTGAATTTTGCCATCATTGTGAAGAAAAGACCATTGTGCCAACTTTGGGGGGTGGGCAGGGGATGAAAACAATGATGCATCAGGATTCCTGTGAACTGCTTTGATCTTCAGGAGTAATTGTAAAGAACTGTACATAGCACATTATCTGGATATTCTATATACAGTACTTAGATGCCCACAATATGCATTGTACCAAATTATAGCCTAGTTAGAAAATTGTGTAAATTCTTAAAATTAGGGGGCTTTGTGCATTCATTTTTCTTAATTTACTATTAAAAGTTTAAAATAAAGGTCCTGCACTGTAAAAAGGTGCATTTCTCAGTTTTAAAAATGGATTTCACAGTAAGTGTTTTACCAGCTGTTCTGGCACTGCATTAACACCTGGGTGCCCTCCAATATTTTGACCGTATTACAAATATTTGTGTATTTAAGATGCTGATACTTCTGGTTTTACAGTGATGGGTTAAAGTTTATACCTGAATTTGTAATTAGGCAGGTGAATTCATTAGTCTTCACCACCTAAATGATGAACCAAATTTTCCTGAAGCTTGTTTTTTGTGAAGTGTCTGGAGTAGGTTTGCATGTTTAGGTGTAGACTTTCACCCTTCCAAGTGGGCAATTGGAGAATTTTTGCTATTGAAAATGCTGTTGTGTTTTTCTTTCTAGCTATACTGCAGATTTTCTGCCTGATGTACAAAGACAAATGGTGATGTATATTTTCATGTAATTTGATTTTTGGAATTCTGTCACATGTAGTGAAAGTTCTTCCAAAATACAAGTCTTTTTCAATAAGAGTTTGTGGATTTCAATTATGTAAAGGCTCTCAGGTGCGCCTGGTTTTTGTTATATACAGAAATTGCTATTAATTTTAAAACCAGGATGCAAAAAGATTGAACTCTAAATAAGCCACCATATTTTAATACAGGAGCTTGATTCTCCAAAGATAATATTAACAGTGGGTTTGAACAGTTTTAAGGCTATGGCCTTAAAATGTAGTGATTTATTGTGAATCTCCTGTGCAGGATCATAAATATCTGCTCCAAGATATTCAGAATGGCAGGTGTGCAAAAGCATGACTGGTATAACCTTGTGCTGTTTTCTTAGTTGTCCTTGTGAATATTGTACTTAAATGAAGCTTGCACGGTGACTTCTTAAACCTAACTTGTCTATGTGAAATGGGCAATATAAATCTAGGAAGTGGAAAAGTTTTAATATTAGTGATTCCGTAGTAAGAACTATATACTTAAATTTAGCGCTGGTATGAAACTTTTGGGAACTGATGTAATTGCAAATTAAGGTACACTGGGTTTTTGAATCAGAATGTAAAACTTTTTGATCTGATTATGCCTATAGCGCTTTTTTCATTATTGAAGCCTCCTGAAACTGGGAAAAGACATTAAATTTGTAGGGGAAGATAAAATGGCTTTAGGTATTTAGGGCTGTAGTTAAACAAGTTGCTTAAGTTGCAACATTATCAAAACCAAGAAACAAGTATCTGTAACTTTTTTTTAAACATCCTAGTTTTTATTCCTTGCATGTTCAGAGGTACATTATTTCAGGTTTCAAAATACTGCAAGGAAACCAGAACAAGGGTATACCCTATACAATTTGAACTACTGGTTATATAAGGAAACATGATATTTGCATCAAAGGGCTTATTTCATGTTGGTGCTCTACAATAGAAGGGTATTAAATTTTGGAAATAACCATGAATATGCTAATAAATTCTTATCCAATTCTTTATGCAAATTTGAAGCTCTAAGGTTACTATGTTAGCAATCAAACTAGTGATATTTGGTGCTATTAAGCTACATGATTTAATAGCCTGCAAGATTTGATCATGTCATCCAGGCCAAGAAACTGCATGTGTCTTGTCTGCTAGAAATAACTTGGTGCAATAACCCATTGCTGTGTTATGTATTACTTGCAAAGTCAGTTGTTTTAAAAGATTGATGTAGTGCTGATATTTCATTTACTTTTTTAAACTCTGAAATTCTTATCAAATTCAAGAGAACATGTTAAATGCAGACTTGTGTAGCATGCTAATGCTTTATTTTAAAATGTCCATATGGTTGTATCAGAGCACTAAATGGTCAATTTGTGAAATGGGCAAGTGTGATGCTATATGCAGCAGTACAAACTGTTTCCTGAATGTATTTATTTAAACTTTGACGCTTAGATTTGAACTCAAGAATCTGTCGTCTGAGAACAGTAATACAAGCAGGTAAAGCCCTTGTTTGCTCCACCATTAGTGTTATGGCTTTTGTCTCTGCAGTGTGAAGTTCTTGGATGTCTAAAAATCTATTTAATTTGTACTTTTCTGGGGGGAGGAGGGGAAGAATTCCAAAGGCTCAGTCTTCTGGGTTCTGCACTAGTTATGAATAATCCCCCAAAAGTCTTGGTTAGAAAGAATGGTAACAGCACTTAATATTACTTAAATACCAGTGCTTAAAACTTAGAAATTTAGGTGATTTGGCAGAAGGCATGAAGGTTAAGTTGTGAGGAGTAAGAACTGGCAGGAAATTGTTCAGAATTAAAGTGTAGGTCATTTTTCATGGGATGTGGTAGAGATCACTACATCTTAAAGGATAAGTGAACACTTTAAAGCAGATAATGGTGGCTTTAGTGAGCAAGACAGATCAGTTTTTTTCTGGGGTCAAGTATTTTTGCTCTGACATTCTTTGGGGCTTTTTGGCTTTTCATGTAAGTGTCAGAATTCATTTTACATCTACATGAAGTGGGCTCCTTTTGAGAGTACTTGAAGAGCTGACTGATCCTGCAGGACCTGCAATTATTTGCACTCTGGATAAAGATCTGGGAGGCTAATCATTCAAACGCTTCCACATTTGAAAATCACTATTTGATTACAATTAAGCCTTCTGCCAAGCATTCTACCTTGATATTAAACCCTTTCCTGGTATTGCTGAGATCACATTAAAATCAATAGTTTATGGGCCAGTTGTTGAGCAACTGAAGGAAAGGAGGTGAGAAAAAACAAATGTAAAATTAGTATACTAGCAAGATTGTTTTTGATCATAAAATGCAATAAAGGAAATTTGTGGCTGAACCTATTTATTTGGGTTGTGCAAAGTATGCACTTCTGACAGCCAGGCATGAATATCAAAGTCTCAAACTTGTGATAACTGCTGCACCTGTCCTCGCCCCTTTCCCCTCCACCCTCTCTCCATCTGCCCATCACCATACTACTCCCACAGGTTCCCCTCTTCACTTCCCTCTTTATTCCCTGTTCCACCTTCCCCTCATCAGCTTCAGCTTTTTTACTTCCACTTCCCAGTATAAATTAGAGTAAAAGGAGGTTTCCCTTTTTTCTGAACAGCTATCAAGGTAAATTCCTTCACAACTACCTCTCCGGATCCTGATTATAAACTTGAAAATTCAATTATGTTAAGTATAATTTGTACAAATGGAAGAATCAAATTAAGAGGATAATGATTTAAGTAGACCAGCACAATTTATTGATTACTTTCAAAACTGTCATGAGCTGGGGGTGAGGGAGGGGGGGGAGAGAGCGAGTGGAGGGAGGGAATGTACAGTCACAACATGTGATTGCTGCGTCCTAGATGTAAAAATCAGATCACAAAAATCAGAATGGTATAAAACTAACATTTTTAGTAGTGGTAGAAGGGAAAATGTTATTGGCAATGGAAATCCAACATGCCTGACTTTGCTGAAGTCACATTTACCCAAGAATGATGTGGGTGAGGAAAGTATATGCATAGTTTTAGTAGACCCTTCATCTCTAAGGCAATGGAAGGGATTGGAGCACTGCAATGTAATTCTGTTTGGCTACATGTAGTCAACATATTATCAATTCCTTCCTATCTTTGCAGGAGGTTGTGCTCACCCAGTCAGTCATTCTCAACACTTCATCTTAATGGGGATTGGCTTCCTTAGAGGAGACAGTGGGCAAGCAAGTGATTTTGAAATTGTACTTCAGGTAGACAATACAAGGGGAATGTGTGTATTTATTGGTTCCAGATGTACCATGAACATTGGAAATGGGAGTTGGCTATTCTTTCCAGCCCCACCATTCATCAAGATCATAACAGTCCAACCTTAACACCAGTTTCCTATCCTCCTCCAATATCTCTGGTTATTTTCATGTTCTGAACCCTATCCATTGGTAGGTTGCTGGCAACTTGGCTCAGTGGACTGGGAGGACCTGTTCTGCACTGTGCTTAAATTAATTGGTTTTGAATGCACTCAGTGACTGCCACTCGAGTGAAGAAATTTCTCCTCATTTCAGTCTGGCACAGTTAATACCTAGTTCTAAGCTCCAGGGAAAATATCTTGCCTGCATTCAATCTGTTGAGACTTGTGTCGATATTGTGCTTTCCCAGTAGGGTTACTTATTCTAAAGAGACCCAGCTACTCAAATTTTTCCATTTCAGACTTGACATCCCAGGGCCCAGGCTGGTGAGTCTTCAGAGACAAGACCTTGCTAATGCTGGAATATGGAACAACAAATAAGCTGCTGACAGAACTCTGTGATCAGTGGTATCTACAGAGAAACTTGGCCAATGTTTCGAGTCAAAATCCTCCTCTAGAGTCTAGACTGAAGGATCTCAACCCAAAACATGCCCATTTTCTCTTTTTTTTAAAAAAAAAAATGCCTGCCTTGCTGACTTCTGCTAGCAGCTCTTTTTGATAATTTTCTCTTTCTCTATCAATTATATGCCTTTTCCATCAGATGAGTTACAAAGTATCAGAAATAATAACTGGTGTATGTCTATATGCTTTCCATTTGAAGGGATACTTCACATCTCAAATAGGTTTCTGGCATTGAAAGAAGCCAAAAACAGTGAACTCTAATTGTTGAGGCAATCTGAATCATTTATATCAATGAGAATATTGCAAATAGGATAGTTTAAAGCTTTTTACTTCATCTGCTTCTGTTAGGATGTTTGTCAAAAGCGGTGATCTGATTTCATTAGAACATTTTGAATAAAATATTAGAAAAATATCTATTTTGCACAAAAGTGAAGCAAACATTTTGTGTATTTTTAAGTGTGAGCAATCATTTAAATCTTCTGCTATCTTGATCTCAATGGGTTTAATCCTCCAATTTGTCTCGTGTAACCATATAACCTCCAATGCATCTGAAAGCTGATGACCTTTGTGCCAGTGCCACTGGTTGTAACCATCTTCAGAATTTAATTTTTGAACGATAAAGCAAAAAATCAGTTCAACCTCGATTCCTGTAACTGATTCTAATTGATTATCTTAACTGAATTCACACTGCTGTTATTCTTCTCTCTCTTCCCCCCCCCCCCCCATTTTTATTTGGGTCAAAACAGCAATTACTTGTTTTAATAGCTATAAACTTCAGTGCAACTGCAAAGTTGCTTGAGTGTCTGCTAGTGAATGACTGGAAGGAGAAATTGATCAAAAGCTAACAAGCACTGCTGCTGAGTATCCTGGGGCTATTTTGTAACCTCCCAAATGATTTTGTTCAGTAAGAACAGAACACAAACCTAGAGCCTGAATGCCCACAGTATTCTGCTCGTTGATGTCAATAGGCTAAAAAAAAAATTGTATTTGCCTTGAAGGGTGTTGTCTTGCTTGTGCTCAGATTGAAATTGTTCTTCCCTGAAAGAAAGCTTGGAATTTTTATCTCATGGATGTGAAGCTTTGAGAAATATAATAATCTGTAATCTCTCATGATTTGATTTCATATTTTACCAACTGAGCCATGCCGTGCACTCTGCCTTCCTGCCTGTCCTTTCAATGCAAAGGTTCTCCTTGGCGTTAAGCTCCCAGCTATAATCTTCCAGCCACAATTCAGTGATGCCCTCAACATCATACATTGCCAATATGTAACTGCTACAAGTTCTACTTTGTCATATACTGTGTGCATTGAAATACACCTTCAGTCCTGTGTTCTTCACCCTTTTTTGTTTTAGTCCCTTTTTTATATTGCAACTCAGCTGCAATTTTCCCCCATCATCAGCCTCTCCTTGCTATCAGTGTCACTACACACTGCCCCTGTTTGTAAACTAGCTACCCCATCCTCAGCTCTACCATTCCAGTTTCTGTCGCCCTGCCAGCTTAGTTTAAACCCTCCCAAACAGCTCCAGTAAACCTGCCTGCAAGGATATTGGTCCCCCTTAGATTCAAGTGTAACACATCCCTTTTGTGCGGGTTGAACCTTCTCCAGGAGAGATCCCAATGATCCAGAAATCTCAACCCCTGCATCAGTTCCTCAGCCACACATTCATCTACCAAATCAATTTGTTTTTACCCACACTACTGTGTGCACAGGCAACAATCTAAAAATTACTACCCTCAGTCCAGCTTTTCAGCTTACTACCTGTCTTCCTCAAATCTCCAATAGGTACTAAGACTTCTGGCTGCTCATGCTCCCCCTTAGAAGGCCATGGACCTGATCTGAGTGTCTCTGTTGTGTCCACAAAATCTTGTCTCTATTCCTCTGACTATGGAATCTCCTATCACTGCTACAGTCCCCTTCACTACTTCTGAGCCATAGTCCCAGACTTGAGGCCAGAGACCCAGTTACTGCAGCTTCCCCTTGTAGGTCAGCATCCTCAACGGTATCCAAAGTGGTGTACTTATTATGGGGAATGGCCACAGAGGTACTCCGCATTCCATTTCCCTTCTCCTCCTGCCACTCACCAAGTTACCTGCCTCCTGCAACCTAGGGGTGACTCCCTCCCTGTAGCTCCCATCTATCACGTCTCCTATATGAATCATGAGTCATCGTGCTGCAGCTCCCATTCCTTAACATGTCCTCTGGGTAGCTGCAGCTCTGTGCACTTGGTGCAGATGTTATGTGGGAAACTACCCCTGAAGCTATTCTCACTGCACTAACAGATGACTGAAAATTTTAAAAGAAACTTGCCAGAGACTAGACTTGACTTGCTTTGACCAGACCTGATCTTGCCAACACTGGATCACTCACACGAGGGCGGTTCCACTTGCTCCTGCCTTATTTTTATTCACCCTTTCTAATGAATCCTTTCACTGGCACAGTCCAAGTCTGAAAACTGCCATGAAACGCTGCCTTAATTTTCAATCACGGACCTTTGTGAAATCACCATTCTTAGCATGTTCACTGGGCACAGTCAAGCTTCTAAAACTGCCGTGAAACACTTTTTAAAAAAAATCAATCGCAGACCTATAGTTGCAAGAAAAACTTAATGAACCTGGCTTTATACATTAATTACTCATAAAATGTTGTTTGATCAGTAAGTCAATAATAGACAAACCCAATCTACTTGGAACTAATAACATGCAAACAATCGTGCTTGTTAGTATCAAGTACACCATTTAATCAATCACAGACTAGGTTCAAAAGTAGTGTGAACCGCTGAGATAATGCCTGCAACAAAGCTATTTGGAATCAGGTGTTCCAATCAATGAGATCTGAGGTGTGGGTTTTTGAGGTGCCCTACCGTTTTTTTTTTTCCCTCTTTAAAGTCAGTTGAACTAGAACACTCAAACACTGTTTTTGACAAGAACAGGCCATTTGGCCCAACAAAGCTTGCCAAATTCCTATTCACACAAGTGTTGCAATAACTCATGAGCTTAGATTTGAAAGACTAAGGTACTCCACTCAGTTACACAATGAAGTAGTTTGTTCCATGTGTCCACAACTCACTGTATAAGAAATGCTTCCTGATGTTGGTCTGACGTCTAACCAGTCTCCACCTATTCCCTGTGTCCTTGTTGACAGATTAATTTTGAGCTACACTTAATGATTTTAAACACTCTTTATCATGTCTCTGCTCATTCTACGACTACTTAGGCTAAAAAGATTTAATTTTTCTAATCTTTCTTAATAGCTCATACCCTGCAGACCTGGAATGAGTCTAGTCACCCTTCTCTGAACACTCCCCAGTGCTTTCACTTCCCTCACAAAATATGGAGATAAAATTGTACATAATAGTCAAGGTTTTGGTCTCGAGCCATGAACTCCACAAGCATATTTATATAGCCAACATTCTATTTGCCTTGCTAATCATTTCTGTGCATTGTCGAGATATTGATAGTGACAAGTCTACCAGGATGCCTAAATCCTTCTCGTATAATGCACTTTCTAACTCAAGACCCGCCATTCTGTATTTGTATCTAATAGTTCTACTTCTGTAATAATATTTTACTATTACATATACTTCAAATAAATTTCATCTGCCATTTTCTGCCCACATCTGGACTTTGTTTAGATCTAACAGTACTGATTCTGCTGCCTGAATGTTATCAGCCAGCACCCCCGCCCCCCAATTTTGTATCATCGGTAAACTTTAGTTTATTTGTTATGTCCTTAACCAAATCATTAATGTAAATTAAAAACAGCAGTGGCCCCAAAACTGATCCCTGTGGAAACCCACTTTTAGCATCACGGTGTGAAAATGATCTTCTCACCGTAACTCGTTTTCTGTTTTTGAGCCAATTTTGCACCCATTCGCACACCTTACCCTCAATTCCTACTTCCTGTAATTTGCTTATTAACCTCTCGTGGGGTACCTTGTCAAAAGCCTCCCGAAAGTCCAGGCAAATGGTATCAACCACTCTATCATAAATTTTAGTTGCCTCTTTATAGAACTCCAGCATATACTTTTGACTTTTACTACTAAAGTATTGGAAAAAATCTCTTGGGATCAATCTTAGCATTATCAGCAATATCCTTCTCGATCTGCCTTTTGGCAATCCAAATTTCCCCTTTGACTATAGCTCTTATTTTACTGATAGAGCCTGCTCTTAAGAAAGATCTAGTTATGTGCACCATGTCTCAATCAAAATAACTTTCAGGCAACCTTAGAAGAATTGTAGAGATGCATGAAGCTGGAAAAAGCTACAAAAGCGTTTCTAAAGACCAGTGTGTTCATCAGCAATTGTCCACAAATAGCAGAAATTCAGTATAGTTGCTACTCTCCCTAGGAGTGTGTGTCCTGCAAAGATCACACCAACAGCACAATGTGCAATGCTGGAGGAGGTGAACAAGAACCCAAGGGTGACAGCAAAAGACCTACAGAAATCTCTAGAACTTGCTAACATCTCTGTTCATGTGTCCACTATAAGAAAAACACTGAACAAGAATGGTGTTCATGGAAGGATACCATGGTGGAAACCACTGATCACCAAATAAAACATTGCTGCACAACACAAGTTTGCAAACACCACCTGCATGTTCCACATTGCTTCTGGGCCAATGTTCTGTGGACAGATGAGACGAAAGTTGAACTTTGTCAGAAATGTTTGGAGGAAAAAGAACACCACACCATCACCAAAACTTCATCCCAAATGGTGGAAGGAGCATCATGTTTTGGGGTTGCTTTGCTGCCTCAGGGCTTGCAGTCTTTGAAGGAACAATGAATTCAAGATTGTATCCTGACATTTTATAGGAAAATGTCAGGGTAGTGATCTGTCACCTGAACTATAATACAAGTTGGATGGTGGAACAAGAAAATGACCCAAAGCAGGAATAAATCAACAACAGAGTAGTTTAAAAAGAAGTCCTGATGAAGGGTCTCGGCCTGAAATGTCGACTGTACTTCTTCCTATGGATGCTGTCTGGCCTGCTGCGTTCCACCAGCATTTTGTGTGTGTTGCTTGAATTTCCAGCATCTGCAGATTTTCTCATGTTTGTGTTTAAAAAGAAAATTTGTGTTTTGGAATGGCTAAGTCAGAGTCCAGACTTTTAACCCAATTGAGAGCTGTGGTATGACCTGAAGGTATCATGTGAGGCATCTAAGAAATATTGATGAACTAAAACAGTTTTATACAGAAGAATGGTCTAAAATTCCTCCTTGCCATTGTGCATGTCTGATCAGCAGCTATGAAAGTGTTTGGTGGAGGTAACTGCTGCTAAAGGAGGTTCTACCAGTTAATAAATACAAGGGTTCACATGCTTTTTTTTCCAGTTTGAATTGTGAATGATTAAACAAAGTGTTCAATAAAGACATGAAAAGTACAATTGTTTGTGTTATTAGTTTAGGCAGATTGTCTATTATTGTGACTTGGATGAAGATCAGACCACATTTGAATAATTAATGCAGAAAACCAGGTAATTGCAAAGGGTTCACAAACTTTTTTTTGCAACTGTTTGTGAAATCACCACCACTTCTCGTGCTCTTATTCACTGATTCTTTGTAGGTAGATTTTCTGTGTATGCTAAATGACAAAAATATAGTAGTAAAGAGACTAAAATTAGTCTGTATATGTGTTGGCATTCTGTCAAAACAGCATTCTTTCAAGGAGGTCTTTGTAGATATAGATTTGGTTAAAAGTAGTGGAAATTGTGGTATGGTGTTTCCAATCATCTAATGACATGGGTGATAGATGATCCTAACCACTGGAATTCTGAGGGGTGGTGAAACTGAGCTGGTGGGGGGCAGGATTTCAGTCAGCAGCAGTATTTAAAGGCTGCAACTTGTGCATTTCCATAAGTTTTAACAAACCCAGAGGCAAGGAAAGACCAATGATTAAGGAGGCAGGCAGAAGAAACTGAGCAGCAATGGGATAGACCTGATGCTATAGAACTGTAGAGGATGTACTGTACAGGCTCAAGCAAATGAGTCCAGATTTGTAAAACGAGCGATAGGTTTTTGCTAGCTTGGAAAAAAAATGAAAGTATTAGTTTTTTTTTCTCCAGTCCTGCTGAAGTGTCTCAGCCCAAAATGTCGACAGTACTCTTTTTCCATAGATGCTGGCTGACTTGCTGAGTTCCTTCAGGTTTTTGTGTGTTGCTTGAATATAGATAGCCTACAGCACAATACAGGCCCTTCGGCCCACAAAGCTGTGCTGAACATGTCCTGTCCTTAGAAATTACCTAGAGTTACCCGTAGCCCTCTATTTTTCTAAGCTCCATGTACCTATCCAGGAGTCTCTTAAAAGACCCTATCGTATCTGCCTCCACCACCGTCGCCAGCAGCCCATTCCACGCACCCATCTCCTGTGTACCTACTTCCAAGCACCTTAAAACTGTGCCCTCTCATGTTAGCCATTTCAGCCCTGGGGAAAAGCTTCTGACTATCCACACGATCAATACCTCTCACTATCTTAGACACGTCTATCAGGTATTTCCAGCATCTGCAGATTCTTGTTTGAATTAGTTATGATCCGAATTTATTGGACTCAGGTTTTAAAGTTTATAAAGAGATGGTGTAGCAAAGAATTGGGGTGGTGAGTGACAATATTCTACAGATCAATTTGCAGACTGAATGGAGGCGTTAAGCAAACCAGGGTCGGTGGACCATACAAGCAGAATATTGAAGCAAGTACTAAAATATGCTGTTTCACCCCGAAGTGGGGATATGGATGTATGGAAGGGGAGCTGTTAAATTTCCTAAGCTGCCATAGGAAGATCTTGTCAGAAAGGGAGATTTTGATCATCATTATAGTGTAGACTAGTGCCACAGGGAACAGTAATGTTGGAACCCTGAAAGGGGAGAGGAGAGGAAGATGTGTTGGTGGCAGAGCTGAAAGTGGTTGAAGGGGAGCATATTGTGGTTTACAGTGGAGTGCAGGTCAGTGTAGTGGGAAGGAATGAGTAGGGAGTTTTGAATTTAAATAAATGAGGTTCAAAGTCTGTTTCCATCTACTAGCATCCAGTAAATCTCAGTTGCCCATCAACTTCACTGCTCTTTAACTTTACCTCCCCAAACGCTTTTACCCAGCTTCAGAGCACTCAATTCTCTCCCAACTTATCCCCGCAACCTTACCAGAGACTTGCTGCTGGCTCTCTTGCACCTTCCCTCAGTCAACCACATTGGCCCCTGTCTATTTCATGAATCCTTTCATCTTGACTCATCTAATCACCTCAAGGTGCATCTTTTTGACCATTCATAGCTCTCTCCCATTAGTTGCCTCTATCTATCTCTTAACATTTTTAATGCATTGTTACTTCGTGCCATCACAATGTGACGTTTTCCCATTTGAATCCTGAAAAATAAACCATTTAAACTGAAAAGGCATAACATAAATTTAGTCCCATACTTCATCACTGTGCTTCTAATTTTTGAATCATTTTAGGCAGATAGATACCATCACAAATTTGAAGATGTAGCTTTGTGTAAATTAATTGCATCTGAAGCTACAGTAAGCGACCTTCCCCCTCTCTGTTTTTAAGTTGCCTCTTCAAGATGAAGATGGACAATTGACTTGCTAAACTGTCATGAGCTGGAAATGAAATTGGTCTTAATATAATTATAATTTGTGTTCTATATAACCTTTCTTCAACCTTCTCGCAGCTTAAGGCTACATTGTTTTTCTTTTCCCCAGTTTTGATGAAGTATCTTTGACCTGAAATATTAACTTTGTTTCCACAGATACTACCTTTTATTTTCAGATTTCCAGCAGCTGCAGTATTTTTGTTTTTCATTTAATCAGTCTGACTTGTGATTGTGTGTAAATAAAGCCTCTATTGCTGACTGGTGTCGAGTTTTGCTGATGTCTCAAGTGGACTTGTTAAATCTGCTGATGTAAAAGATTGTGTAAATCTATTGTGAAATAAGAGTAGGAAGTTCACCCTGCTTTCTTAGTCAATGTTCATCTATCAGCCACCAAAACTGAAACACAAATTAGTTAATCACCTCGCTGGTATTTGAGGCACTTCAGCAAGATGAGGCAGACATGTCACATAACATCAATGACTAAAAATGCTTTCTGAGCATGCAGAAGGTGTACATTTGTTCTTGTGCCAAGTGACATATGATTCCGGTTGTCTGAACAAACAAATAGAGGGCACCAACAAATAGAAGCAGTACTGGAATTTGCAGAGACCCTATATCTCTGTCCAGCAGCTCGTGTGGCTCATGAGCTGTGTCCCATGACAGCAGCTTGAAGTTTCCCATGTGATTGGACTGGTACCATTTTGTTGCTTGGGAATGAGTGACAGGCCCTTCTGGTGGTAATGCAGGTGACCCAGAATCAGATTTCATTTAAAAATAACCCAATTCTGGAAATGGTAGCTGTGTTAAGCCCTTGAATAACTGAGTCAAAGTGCACCTATTGCACATTTAAGATGATGCAAAAAAAAACCTACCACTCTGACTTAGCACTATTTTTGCTAATAGCTCAGTCCTTGGCTCTCTCATGTCCCTTAGAACATTTTTACTACTTTTAATATTTTTTCTGGTTTCAAGTGGAATCTCACAGGGGGCCTTTCTGATGAACTTTTATGGTGTATAGTTGTAAGGGTTGGAGGGTCAGTTGATGAAAACTCATTGCATTCGCACTATGTACATGTTGCTCACATCCTCATAGTGGCCAGCTAATACCATTGTCCCCTCAAAATTAATCAGTAAGCTCCAAGACCTAGGCCTCAATACCACCTCCTGCAATTAGGTCCTCAATTTCCTCACTTGCAGACCCCAGTTGGTTTGTTCTGGTAACAAAATCTCTATGATCTCTACCAGCACAGGTGCACCACAAAGCTGTGCGCTTTGTCCTCTGCACTGTTCTCTTTACGCCCATGACTGCAGCTAAGTACAACTGCAATGTCATATTCAAGTTTGCTGATGACGCACGCCAGTCATAAGCTGAAACAAAGCTGGTGATGAATCAGTATTTAGGAGGGAGATTGAAAATCTGGCTCAGTGGTGCCATAACAACAACCTCTCACTCAATGTCAGCAAGACCAAGCAGCTGATCATTGACTTCAGGGGGAGGAAACCAGAGGTCCGGGAGCCAGTCCTCGTTGGGGAATCAGAAGTGGAGAGGGTTAACACCTTTAAATTACTCGGTGTTGTCATTGAAAAGGACCCGTCCTGGGCCCAGCATGTAAGTGCAATTATGAGGAAAGCACAGCGGTGCCCCTGCTTCCTCAGGAGGATGGCGTGTCCTGATGAAAGGTCTCAGCTCAAAATATCGACTGTTTACCTTTTTCCACAGCCTGGTATGGAAACACCAATGCCCTTGAACAGAAAATCCTATAAAAAGTATTGGACACAGACCAGCCCATCATGGGCACCAAACCCCTTCCCACCCTGAGCACGTTTACATGAAATACTGTTACAGGAAAGCAGTATCCATCATCGAGATTTCCCCCCACCCAGGATGTGCTCTCTTCTCATTGCTGCCAGCAGGAAGAAGGTACAAGAGACTCAGGACTCACACCATCAGTTAGGAACAGTTTCTACCCCTCAACCATCAGTATCTTGAACCAAAAGGGATCACTTGCCCCATCATTGAAAGGTTCCCACAACTGATGGACTCACTTTCAAGGACTCTCCATCTCATGTTCTTGATATTTATTGCTTATTTGTTCAGGACTTTCTACAGGGGCACCATTGAGAGCATCTTGTCTTTGTCACCGCCTGGTATGAGAACTGTACTACCATTAATCACAGGCACTGTAGAGAGTGGTGCGGACAGCCCAGAGCACCTGTAGATGGGAACTTCACTCTGTTGAGGACAATTACAGCAGCAGGTGTGTAAAAAGGGCCTGGAGGATCACCCACCCCAACCACAAACTGTTTCCACTGCTTCCAGCTGGCAAACAGTACTGTAGCCTTAAGGCCAGGACCAACAGGCTCCAGGACAGCTTCTTTCACCAGGCTATCAGATTGATCAATACTCTTTGATCTAATTGCATATCTGACTGTCTGTACATGTGTACAAAACAATCAGTGTTTGGACACTATTTTCCCATGTTTTCTTTCCTTATTGCTTGTACATAGCGATGATGACGTAACATAAAGATATTTTTACTCCCCCGTGTTGAGAGATGGATGTAAGAAATACAATTCTAATTTTACTATTGTTTCTTTTTGTATTTGCCCTCTTTGTTGTCTTCTGCACTGTGGCTGAATCCCCTAGCTGGATGGTCTTTCATTGATTCTATTATAGTTATTATTCTAAAGATTGTTGAGTCTGCTCACAAGAAAATAAATCTCAGGGTGGTATACATGTACTTTGATAATGAAACTTTGAACTTTAATAGTAGTGTCCTGAGAGTGTGTCCTCCGGCTTCGTTCAGTTACGGTGGTTGTGAGCTCCTTGGGAAAGAAGAAAGCGCCGAAGCTCGTGATAGAAACGGGTCTGCCAAAAAGGTCCATGAATGTGTCATTTTACCAAAATTGGAATGTTGAATCAACAAGCATGGAAGCTCCCCTTTTGATTATACAGGTCATTGGGAATATGCCAAGGAATTAAAGAAACTATAGTGTTAAGCTGTGAATGCTGTAGGGAAATTTGGCTGTCATTGTATAGAATGCCAATCCCAGAGAAGCTGATTAAGCAATGTTGGTTGAGTGGTATATATTAGAACACTAACAAGAAGTTCCCTGACAATCTTTGAATAGTGTTTTGGTATCTTTCATATGCAGGGATGCGATGGTGAGTGCTCTTGCCTTCAGAGTTCAACAAAGGTGGCTTTTCCAACAATACAACTTCACTTATTCCACTTCTGAATCTAAATATTACGTTCAGTACCTCTAATACCAAACATGAGCCTATAGTCTTCCAATTCAGAAGTGAGTACTGCCACTTATTGTTATGAAACTATTTTATTGTTTTAATAACTTGTATACGCTATTGACGCGTGGCCAAACGGTTAAGGTGTCGGTCTAGTGATCTGAAGGTCACTAGTTTGAGCCTCAGCTGAGACAGCGTGTTGTGTCCTTGAGCAAGGCACTTAACCACACATTGCTCTGCGACGACACCAGTGCCAAGCTGTATGGGTCCTAATGCCCTTCCCTTGGACAACATCGGTGGTGTGGAGAGGGGAGACTTGCAGCATGGACAACTGCCAGTCTTCCATACAACCTTGCCCAGGCCTGCGCCCTGGAAACCTTCCAAGGCGCAAATCCATGGTCTCACGAGACTAACGGATGCCTATATGTGGAAAGAGAAATGGAGCAAAGGGACGAAGGCCTGAAACATTGACTGTTTTTCTTCTCACAGAAGCTGCTTGACCTGCTGAAAACTTCCCAGCATTTCCTTTTTATTTAAGCATCTACACATTCTGATTTTCAGCTACAGCTGTTGAGATGTACGAGTGTACCACACTGTATGACAGTGGCTGGACGAACAATCCGGAGTACTGAATTCAACTCCCTCCATGTCTACCAGGGGAACTTAACTGCATTTTATTAAACATCTGGAATTTTGTTGTAAATGTCATTCATGGAAAAGAGTTTGCGGTCCACAATTTGGTGTGGTCTATAGGCTGCTTCAGCCTCACAGCATGGTTTTGTAGTCTGGCAGTGCATTCAGTTATATCAGAAAACTAAGCAGCACACAAAACGAAGGCAGCATCAATGAAGGGAAAGGAACAAGTCAGAGACCCTTCATTGAGACTTGTTAGAAAGGGAGTAGAAGCCGGCGGGGGATAGGTGAATCCCGATGAGACAGGAGGATCCTCATCAGGATAACTCCACTCCAGACCTCTTAACAACCTTGGTCCATACCATAAGACTAAGACATAGGAGCAGAATTAGGCCATTCAGCCCACCAAGCGCCCCACCATTCCATCATGGCTCACAACTTATCCCTCACAATTCATTTCTCCTGCCTACTCTTTGAACCCTTTGACACCCTGACTAAGCAAGAACCTATCAACCTCTGCTTTAAGTATACTCAACGACTTGGCCTCCACAGTAGTCTGTGGCAATGAATTCCACAGATTCAGTACCCTTTGGCTAAAGAAATTTCTCCTCATCTCTGTTGTAAAAGAGCTTCCCTCTATTCTGAGGCTGTGCTCTGTGGTCCCTGGGTCATACCCTCTCCCAACAGTATTGAATGTGGTATACTCATTACTGACAAGAATGGCCACAGAGGTACTCTGTGCTGACTGCCTATTCCTTTTCCCTCTCCTGACAGTCACCCATATTCCTATCCCCTGTAATTTAGGGGTGACCATCCCCCTGTAGCTTCTAGGTGGTGAGTTCCAGAGATAAGGTGATTGTGACTATCCTTGAGCTGAGGAAGGGGGTGATACACACACCAGATGGACTGAATGATTTTGCTTCCTGCTAATGTTGTGACAATGATTCCCTATTGGTCAACTGCAATGCCTAAATGTTTCAATATTCAGCGACTTAGCCTTCACTGGCCTTCTACAGTAGTAAATTCAACACCCAAAAGAAATCTCTCTTCATCCCAGTCCTAAGTTACTGACCCTGTACCCTAAGAATGTTACCCCTCTTTTTAGCCACCTTATCCAACAGAAACATCCTCATCACATCAACATATTGCTCAGGAAGATTTGATGAAGTTTCACTTTGATCTCCTCTCATTTCTTCAAAGTTATTCTGAATATTAAACCTAGTCAACTTAATGTCTCCTCAAACAATGGTTCTTACATTTCAGGGATAAGTTAAAGCCTCAAACCTCTGTCAGCATAGCAAAACAACTTAGTTCTTACTTTTGTTTTTCAATTGGCCTGTCATTTGTTTGGGCGTTGGCTTTAGATCATTGTTGGAACTCTTGCAGTTATGTCAGAAACTTGCAAGTGTTGGAAGTTGTAAATTCATGCTCCAAATAATTCAATGCAGAATCTAAGCTTGTGCTCCAATACAGTTCTGAGTGAGTTTTTTGGGAAAAGTTCAGCTTTACCTCGGCTGATCCAGAGCCATGTTTTCAGAATCAGGTTTATTATCACAGACGTGTCGTAAAATTTGTTGTTTTGTGGCAAGTGTACAGCGCAATACATTAAGACTTAAATTACAATAAGAAATATATATACACTACTGTGCAAGAATCTTAGCCACATACAGTATATATAGCTAGGGTACCTAAGACTTTTGCACAATACTGTAGTGATTTTATTTATTGCTCTCTATTGCTGCCACAAAAAAAAACAAATTTTGTGACATAAGTGAATAATGATAAACCTGATTCTGACATGGGTCTCCATTGTGGACAGAGTGGGAAGGGGAATTATGGTTGGGAAAAGAGGAAGGGAGAAGAAGGGAAAGACATTCTGTTATGATCAACAAACCAATTGTTTGGAATCAAGTGACCTTGTTTGGTGTCTGTGTCCACACGTTTCCCCCCCCCACACACATCCAAGCACTACTTCTCTGCCACGTGCCCCTCGTTCTTCTCACGGTGCTCCACCCTCGCCGTTCCCAACATCCTTTGCTCTCACCAGTTTTACAAGCTCACTCTCCATTTCACGGCGACAAAAACAGTACTCTGTAAATGTTTTAAGTACCCTAGCTATACGTACCTATCAACCTCTGCATCCACTCGCAGGGAGCTATGGAATGGAACCCAAGATCACTCTGCCCGTCAACAGCAGGGGTTGTGGTATTAACAGGGTAATATCTGGTTACATTTGATCTCCCAGAGTACTAGTGATGGAGGCAAGTACGGCAGAGCTGTCTAGTTGGCTCGTGAATGGGCACAAGAATGTGCAGAGAATGGGGGGATGTGGATGTTGTGTAGGAGAAAAGAATTAGTTAAGTTAGGCATTTAATTACTAGTTTAAATTAGTGCATCTCGGCATCATAGGGTGAAGGGACTGTTCCTGTAAACCTCACACCTGGCTGGGTTAAACTCCATCTGCCAAATCTCCGCCTGTATCCGCAACAGATCTACATCTCTCTGTGTCCTTTTGCAATCTTCTACACTGAAAACTCAAATCAAGTTGGTAAGACATAACTTGCTCCACACAAAGCCATGCCGACTGTCCATAATCAGGCCATGGTTTTCCAAGTGCTCATAAATCAGAATGCTCTCCTACAGCTTCCCCCGCCTTTCTCTCTAATCTTAGCGGATGCAACGCGAGCCCTTCAATCTCTTCTGGTCAGCCAGGGACCTAAACACTGGTTCCTCATGAAACACTAATCCACTTGCTCCTCCTTAAATTTACTGTACTGCATTCATTGCTGATGAGGGTGTACTGGAGAAACCAAACACAGATTGTATGCCTGCTCAGTAGAACTCCTCCATTTAGCCTGCAGGGGTGACCTGAGCTTCAACAGCCCCTGTCCACCATCTCAACTCCCTACCCTTGATCACTGTCACTTCCAGTGGTCTAATATCGCCAGCAACAGCATCCTGTCTTATGACTTGATACATGACAGATATAACATTGAATTTTTAAAAATACTATATCAGATATCTGGCTTTCTAGTGTATATTTGAATTGGTCAGTTCTGCTGAAAAGTCATCTACCTGAAGCAGTGGGTATGTTTCTCTCCTTGTGACCTGCTGAGTATTTCCAGGGTGTGTTCTGGACCTTTATTGATCGGCGCTGTGGAGTAGAGGGGATTAGCATCAGACTCATTCTCCCATCAGCTTTAGTGAATGAGCCGATGATGACTCGGAGTTCAGCCTCCAAGTGGGCACAGAAAAAAGTGCTGCACAGCAATATGACAACAGAAGTTGGAGCCTCTTTATGTCTGGAGTGAGCAGTTATCTATTCATCCCCTATATTAGCCCTACTCCAGAGGGAAGCTTACTGGAGTTGAGGGGCGGTGTTAAAGGATGACAAATTGGGAGGCTGATGCAAAAAAAAAATGGTATACTTCTCAGACTGTAAAGGAATTGGGTTTCTGATAAATCTTGGGATGATGATAGTCACAGGTGATTCATCACATCCCCAGGACATCACTCTAGGATAGTGGTTCCAGTCCTTTTTTATGCCATGAACCAATACCATTAAGCAAGGGGTTGGGAACCCCTACTCTGGGAGCTCCCCAGGGCAGTGTCCTAGACCCAGCTATCAACTGTCTCATCAGTGACCTTCCTTCCAAAAGAAGTTGAGAAGGGGATGCTTATTTTACACAATATAAGCAGGAGGAGACGACGGCGACACGACGCAGCTTGCGTGGCCACTCTGGTGAATGATATCTGTTATCTGTTATCTGTCGAGTAGGGTGCCGTGCACAATCCTGATTTGGTGGAGACAGACGTGAGAGCACGGAGGAACATCTCTGAAACTTCTGAAATGCCTGCTTCGCTGCCGCTGCTACTGTGTGATCTGAAATCTCCGGAGGGGAAGGCCCCGAGTCCTCGGATTTGCTTGTAGCTCGGCGGCCGGGGCCGGGGTCGAAGCACTCGGCAGAGATGGTGCTCGGTGTCTATGGGCTGGTCGGAGGCTTGAAGTTTTCGGATGGACTCTGAGTTGGCTGCGGTCGGGTGCTTCCAATGCACTGGCAAGTTTGCGGCACTTGGAGCTTCATGGCAGGGACAGTTTCTCCCTTCTACCGTCTGCATGAGATGATGGGGCTGTCGGGACTTAAGACTTTTTTTTGAACATGCCCATGGTCTGCTCTTTATCAAATTACGGTATTGCTTTGCACTGTTGTAAATATATGTTATAATTATGTGGTTTTGTCAGTTTTAGTCTTGGTTTGTCCTGTGTTTCTGTGATATCATTCTGGAGGAACATTGTATCATTTTTTAATGCATGCATTTCTAAATGACAATAAACGAGGACTGAGTGTCCTCATAATCTAATCTAATCTAATATTTAATTCTGTGTGGCGTATGAAGCAGTCCACACTTTGAAGCAAAGTCAGCATGAGCAGGTAGCTGCTAAGTCTCAAAAGTTGCAGGCAAAGACCATCTCCACCGAGAGTCTCTCCAACCTCTCATGAGACTTTGTGAGCACAACCATTTTTATCCTGGAAGGTCATCATTTGTTAGAAGGTTCATTGTTCCAGCTTGTGCACATTGTGGAGTTACACTGAAAGCAGGTCAGAGGCTGGGGATGTTGTGGTGAGGAACTCGCCTCTGGATAGCAGAGTGTCATTGAACACTACGGCACAGAAACAGGCTGTTCGGCCCATCTATTCTGTGATGTGCCAAGCTATTATTCTACTCTGTCTCATCCACCTGTGCTGGGACCATAGCCTTCTATAACCCACCCATCCATGTACCTGTCCAAACTTCTATTAAATGCTGCAATCAAACACGCATCCAACACTTCTGCTGGCAGCTCATTCCATATTCACACCACCCTCTGAGTGAGGGAGATCCCCCCCCCCCAAGCTTTTCCTTAAATATTTCACCTTTCATTCTTAACCTATGACCTCTAGTTCCAGTCTCACCCCGCCTAAGTGGAAAAAGCCTGCTTGCATTTACCCTATCTCTATCACTCACAATTTTGCATGCCTCTATTAAATCTCCTCTCACTCGTCTGTGCTCCAGGTAGTAAAGTCCTCACCTCTTCAGCTTATCCTTATAACTCAGGTCCTCAAGTCCCAGCAACATCCTTGTAAATATTCTCTGTACTCTTTCAATCTTATTCATACCTTTCCTGTAGGTAGATGAGGAGAACTGCATGCATTATTCCAAGTTTGGCTTCACTGTCTTATCCAACTTCAACATAATAATAATATTAATAATAATAAAATAAAATAATAAGTACTTTGTTGATCCTGAGTGGGGAATTCTTTCATTACAGCAGCAACATTTAAAAACACACTTATCAGTGTGCAGACTTAACTAATAATAAATACAGAATAATATACACAATCAATGTACAAAATAATAAAACAGACTATTGTACTGTGATGTGTGTTCTCCTGTCACACAGAGATGAACTGTTGTATATGTTTATTGCATTTGGAAGGAAGGATTTTCTGTAACGATCCTAGTGACAGCAGAATGAATCTGTTCGAAAGGGTGCTCTGCTGTTTATTCAGCAGGTCATGGAGAGGATGTGCCAGATTGTCTATAATGGATAACAGTTTGTTTAGTGACCTCGTCTCCACCACTAACCCAAAAGAGACCAGATGGACCCAGCCCTTCTGATGAGTTTATTTAGTCTTTTTGCATCACCAGCACTGATGCTGCTCCCCAACATAAAGTCGTAAAGAAGACTGCATTCACTACAACAGACTGCTAAAAGATCTCCAATATCCTGCTGTACACATTGAAGAATCTCATCTTCTTTAGAAAATAGAGTCTGATCATCCCCTCCTTGTAAACAGCCTTGGTGTTGGTTTTCCAGTCAAGTCTGTTGTCGAGGTGAACACCCACGTATTTGTACTGCTCCACCATCACAAGCCATGATCATAATAAATGGCGGTGCAGGCTCAAAGGGCTGAATGGCCTACTCCTGCACCTATTTTCTTTGTTTCTATGTTTCTCCCAGAATGTATACAGGACTTGTCACAGTCCTCTTCCTCCTAAAATCAATCACCATCTCCCTGGTTTTGGCCATGTTCAGGAGCAGGTGATTCCTCTCACACCGCTCCACAAACTTGTCCACCTGTCCTCTGTACTCCGACTCCTGCCCATCTCTGATACACCCAACCACTGCAGAGTCATCAGAGAACTTCTGCAAGTGACAAGACTCAGATATCGCAGCTCCTGTAGTCAATACTTTGGTTTACGAAGGTCTGTGTTCTAAAATTTCTTTTATGAGTGTCTATACCTGAGACACTTCTTTCAGGGATTTATGGATCTGTATTCCCACATCATTCTGTCCTGCTGCACTCTCAGTGCCCTTTTGTTCACTGAGTAAGTCCTACCATGTAAGTGCTCCCAAAGTGTGACACTACACACTTCTCTGCATTAAATTCCATCTGCCATTTTTCAACCCATTTTCCCAGCCTGGACAGATCACACTGCAGCCTTCCTCACAGTTCACTCTGACCCCAGTCCTGGTGTCATCTGCAAATTTGCTGATCCAGTTTACAACGTTGTCATTAAATTGTTGATATAGATGATAAACAATGGTGGACCCAGCACTGATAGCTGCCGCACACCACTAGTCAGAGCCTCCAGTTGGAGAGGCAATCACTTACTACCTCTCCCATGAAGCTAATGTCGAATGCACTTTACTACTGCATCCCGAATGAACTCTCTTGGCCAGCTTCCCATGTGGGACTTGTCAAAGGTTTAAATCAAAACAGGATGGAATGGTTTCTGCTTGCCTGGATCTCTGCATTTCCGGTAACTTTCAAGAAGTCTTCCACTACCCAGAATAAACCTGCCTACTTAATTAGCACTCCATTCACTATGAATACACAATAGCTGCAGGTGTACCATCTATAAAGGGAACTGCAGTTACTCACTATTAGTAATTCCCAAACCGGCAACCTCTAGCACAAGGAACAAGGTCAGTAGGTGCATGGGTTCCTCTCCTGTCGCACATTATCCACACTTGAAGGTCCTTTGTCATTGCTGGATCTAAATCTGAGAATGGCCCGCCCAGTAGCTCTGTGGGAGCACCCTTCACCTGAAGATCTGGCATGGTCACCCTTCACCAGATGATCTGGCGTGGTCACCCTTCACCAGAAGATCTGGCGTGGTCACCCTTCACCAGAAGATCTGGCGTGGTCACCCTTCACCAGAAGATCTGCTGCAGTTCAAGGTGACAACCTACCACCATCTCCTCATGGTCACTTAGAACATGCCAGTGACGCACAGATCCCAATAACAAAATCACTTAAGGAAGTTACCTGACTATTCAGTTTTTTTTTGCCAGATTGTCTAAAACCCTGATTGTCTAGAACTCTAAATTATAACATGTTCCCCCACTTTATTTTAGGCTCCAGTATCTGCAGATTTAAAAAAAATTAATTTATTGTAACATTTTGACTGATTATATCTTCCAGTCATTCACATGCTCATAGATACATGCCACATCCCCTTCAGATAACGATCACAAGGAAAGGCTGCCTGAGTGGCAACAGAATCTCTGTCCCTCTGAATATACCCCTTGCCCATCCTCTGGGTCCCGCCCCCTTGTCTTTCTCTCCGGGCCTCCTGTCCCATGATCCTCTCGTATCCCCTTTGCCAATCACCTGTCCAACTCTTGGCTCCATTCCCCCCCCCCGCCTCCTGTCTTCTCCTATCATTTTGGATCTCCCCCTCCCCCTCCCACTTTCAAATCTCTTACTAGCTCTTCCTTCAGTTAGTCCTGACGAAGGGTCTCGGCTTGAAATGTCAACTGCACCTCTTCCTAGAGATGCTGCCTGGCCAGCAACTTTGATGTGTGTTGCTTGAATGTCTTTTACTCGCAGCTTTGCCTTAACCTCATTGGCAGCAGCTTAGCCCAGCAATTTAAAAATCACCCCAGATGAACAAAACAAAAGCAAGTTTGTTAATTCCTACTTCTCCCTTTGACAACCAATCAGATCTGGCATGCAGCTGTGGGTTCTGAACCCAAGTGCTTGTCTCCCATATGAGATATTGGATGAAAATGAGAAGTTGATATTTCACTTTGATCCTGAATTCACACCTTGTGGGCAGCACTACACATGCAATACAGAAGCAAGTGTGTTTCTGACAATGCAGGGGAGGTGCTTGGGATGAATACAGAGGGAGGGAACGTCGACTCAGACCATGAGAGGCCTGCGTCGGGCATTTTCATGCCTCAGAAGGCTCAGATTGAAGTCTGTGTGAGGCGCCACTCCTCGCACAGACACTAGAGCAATGTGTGGTTAAGTGCCTTGCTCAAGGACACAAACACATTGCCACAGCTGAGGCTCAAACTAGCGACCTTCAGATCACTAGACGAACACCTTAACCACTTGGCCACATGCCCAACACAAGATGAATACAGAAGATGTTCGGAACATTCAGTAGGTCAGGCAGAATCTGTGGAAAGAGAAATATAATGTTCAGGTTTGGGATAGATAAAATATAGCAGAGAAGATTGATTAAAATTTAGTCTCTGACTAATGTTGCCTGATCGTTGAGTGTTGCAACATCTTGTACAACACACACAAAATGCTGGAGGAACTCAGCAGGCCAGACAGCATCTATGGAAAAGAGTACAGTCAACGTTTTGGGTTGAGACCCTTCAGCAGGACTGGAAAGGAAGGGGGAAGGAATCAAACTAAGAAGGTGGGGAGAGGGGAGTAAAAGTACAAGGTGGTAGGTGAGAGGAGAAACCAGGACATTCTTAATCTTCAATAGATGTACTGTGGATAGCATTCTGACAAGCTGAACCACCGTCTGGTATGAGGGGGGTGGAGGAGCCTCTGCCCAGGACCAAAAGAAGCTACAGAAAGTTGTAAAGTTGGTTAGCTCTACTTTGGGTACCAGCTCCATAGTATCCAAGACATCTTCAAGGGCTGGTGCCTCAGAAAGGTGGTGTCCATTATTAAGGACCCCCACCACCCAGGGCATGCCCTTTTGTCACTGTTACCATCAGGAAGGAGGTACAGAAGCCTAGCTCACTGTTTTATATATATTATTTCTGTTTTTGTACAATTTTTAATCTATTCCATATACACATATATACTGTAATTGAATTATTAATATATTTATTTTATTTTTTTCTGTATTATCATGTATTGCATTGTACTGCTGCTGCTAAATTAACAAACTTCACGACACATGCCTGATTCGGAAAGGGTGTGGCTGTTTACTCTTTTCCACAGATACTGCCTGACCTGCTGAGTTCCTCCAGCATTTTTGTGTGCGTTGCTTTGGATTTCCCCGTGTTTGCAACATCTTCTGTTCTTAACCTCGGGTTCCCAGCACCTGCAGATTTTAAATATTATTTATTGGGGAGCATTTAAATCAGTCATACTCAGTGGAGTCTGTATTTACCACCACAGCTAATAAGGAACCACCAAAAGTTGTGTTGCAACAAAACCGAAGCATTTCTCACCTGGAAGATCCAGGGAAAGGGGGCAGGCACCATTTCAGCTGTTCAACCATAAATCCATTGATGTAGAGATGCACCTTCCATACACCAACAGGGGCGGGCAGCCTATGCTGTCGATGCAGTAGCAGAGGCGAGCAGCGGGCGGGCGATCCTCCATCCCACCACAAGGGGCGGCAGCGGTCACTTTAAGAGGCGGGGCTTGTGCGCCCGCCTGTCACCATTTCTATGGGATCGCGGGATATCGCGAGGTTTGCGCAGATCGGACATGGCGGACGGTAGGAGTGGGAGCGCGGATGGGCGGAGGTCGGGGTCGGGGTCGGGGACGGGACGAAGGAGGCGTCGGCACTCCCGCTCCGGGGAAGGACGCCCGCAGGGACGGACTGGGTGTGCCCGTTCTACGACCGGGGGGGGCGGGTCCCCTTGAGAACCGGCAGGGCACAACCCCCTGCGGTACCTCACCCAACAGCAAACCCTTATCCCACCCACAGCCGCTCCACTTCTCCCCAAGTACCAGCCGTAACTCCGCCCTGTCTTACCCTGCCCCTCCCCACCCCACAGCAAACCCTTGCCTCAGGCCATACACACTCCGGCAGTTCTTCCCATACGCTCAGGAACTTGGTCTAAATTATGGCTTCTTACACGACTATGTTCTTTTTGTTCCTTTCTCGTTATGTGAAATGTATGTTTTTGCACCTTGGCCCCAGGGGAACGCTGTCTCATTCGGCTGTATCCCGAATGCATGGTTTGAGTGACAATTACCCTTGATTTGATTTGCTAACTCCCCTCCTTCCAACCCAACCCCACCCCACCCCACCCCAGACCCGAGACCCTTCTCACAACGTCACATTCCTCGTCTCACCACACCTGCTGCCGTCTTCACTGACCCACCGCCCCCAAACGCTGCATTCCCCATATTCCGTGCTTTGTTCATTCTGCCCCAAACCCTCCTGTCTGCCCCATCCACTTCCATTTTCCAGTCAGCCTACTCTCTGGGTTAGTGTCCTTAAACTATGTCCCTTGAAAAGGAGGGTAGATGGGTACGCGTGTGTAAGTAAGGGGGGTGGTTTTTAAGTTTTATGTTCCTGAGTCTTGTCATTAGAAGTGTCAGAAGTACCCTTTAGTCAATTAGGTAGCTTCTTTTGAAACATAATCCTCGTACTGACTACCAGTGAAGGTTTCAATTGTTAAGTACATTCAATATGAAAGAAATAGAATGCATGACTGCTTCATTCTCCACTGTTGTCTGAAGGAACTTGACATAAATCAGTACATTCCTTTAATTCTATTTCGTGTCTTTTCCATACTGATAACTAATTTTGGAGAGTGGAAAGCTGGAAATGTAGACGTAAAAAAATCAGTTTGCATGGGAAACTGTTGATTTTGTTTAGGAAATTAGGCAATTTTCATTTCTGGGAAGGTCGGAAAGGAGCTCTGGATGGGGAAGTGAAGTTTAAAAACACAAGTAGTTGTAAATCGGGGCTGTGATTCAAATCTGTGGATTGAGGTTAAAAAACAAAAAGGTACTGCTTTTGATAGAGATCTTTAAGTATGTTTGAAGCTTGTGTGTCCTTCAACAGGAGGATATTAAAATTACTGGAAGCTTTTTGAGGATTGAAGTTGAGGAAAATACTAAACATAGGTTTGGTAAACATGTATTCAGTATTTGTAGCTATGACAAAGCTGTGCTGAGCTGTAGGATTCTGAAACTAAGTTATTCAAAGTATGGACAAAGAAAACTCAAAACCCTTGGTTATTCTGTTAAAGGGGTTTTCCCAGAAAAAGGCTGTTATTTATGTTCTAAGTGGAAGCATGAGGCCACTGTGTGGAGGAAGTTTTAGGATGGTTGGAAGAGCTATTCATTACGGTGTGTAGGACTGAGGATTTTGGTGACAATCCATATTAATGTAAAGTTAAAAGTATATAACAACAGGAATTCTGCAGATGCTGGAAATTCAAGCAACACACATCAAAGTTGCTGGTAAATACAGCAGGCCAGGCAGCATCTATTGGAAGAGTTTCAGTCGACGTTTCAGGCCGAGACCCTTTGTCAGGACTAACTGAAGGAAGAGCTAGTAAGAGATTTGAAAGTGAGAGGGGGAGGGGGAGATCCAAAATGATAGGAGAAGACAGGAGGCGGGGGGGGGGGGGGGAATGGAGCCAAGAGTTGGACAGGTGATTGGCAAAGGGGATACGAGAGGATCATGGGACAGGAGATCCGGGGAGAAAGTACATGTGTTTTCTAGGAACATTCTTGCACAGTCTGCTAATACAAGAAAGGGCTTCAATGGGCCAAATATTTGCTACTCATTAGTTGGATGTTGCCTAGATGCTGCTGTATGATGTGCAACTTGGAATCATCCTCCTCAGTACACCTCCTGTTCTTTATCATTTTCTAAGGAGTTATAAGTGGAAAAGTACTTTGTTGAATGTTAAGGGAATGTTTGAATGTTCCTACTTCTGACCATGTCATTGCTGGAGCAGCCAAATTTCAAAGTAAGTTTATTATCAACAATGGTTATGCTCAGGATATTATCTCGAGGGACATCTCTAATAAAGTCCTGGGGAAAGGATGGTTAACTGCTGCAAATACAACCAACTTTGTGGGTTAAAGCCATTGAAATCTTTTGATGCCTATTAGATTAATTTTACCATGACTCCTTAATGCCACACTTAACCTTAATGTTGTGTGGAATTGAGCTGTTTGGTCCATGCTAGAGTCAGTGCTACTTTTGAGATCTGTAATTGTAATTTTAATGAAATCCGGGATGTTAATGAGCAGGTTATTGGAGAGAAGCTCCTACTTGACAAATATTTTCCAATTTTTGGCTTCATATTCGGGTGATAGTTAGACAACTGGATTTGATTTTTTTTTTCTTTAGGATCATTTTGTGGACACATTTTCACATGTGGATAGATGCCAGTGGAATGGCTTGACTATAGGAATGACTAGTTTTTGGAATGTTTGTCATTCAGTGCTATCCCTAACATATTGGCCTGTATCATCACCTTTGATTCATCCGATTTTCTTAACCTTGTCTTGAATTTAATTGATTTGGATTCTGTGTTGATATTTCTGGCTGAACAAAGTTGCAGATACGTTATCCTTTAGCACGTGCGTGCTGGGACTTGCCATTCTGGAATATTCATGCAGGTTAATCCTCCATTTAATTGTTTAGCATGCATGTGGTGTCACAGACTTTGAAAGGTGTCCTTGTCTTGAAGCTGGAACTTTGCCTCCACTATGATTGTTCACAATTCACATATTCTTGTGCTGTTTTGACAGATAGCTGACGATGTGGTTAAGTAAATATATCTCTATTAAGTCACCCTTATTTTTGCTGCAGACCCAGTTTATTTTTTCAGGTCCCAAGCCAGCTCATTCTGGTGCCACTTACTAATGGATGTGAATGTCCCTGTCCAAAGCACATTCTGTGCCCTTGTTACTTTTGGTGCATTTTTCAAGTATTTCTATATATGGATTTGCACTGTTTTGTGAAGCAAGGGTGGATGAGAGGTTTTCTTCTCCACATTTGCCTTGATGTGAGTCTTCATGGGGTAAGAGGCATTGTTGAAGACTCCTGTAGCCCCTTCCTGTGTGTGTAGACATTCCATAATTTATAAGCATGATGTGATGCTGAGAAAAATGTAAATCAAAAGGTTTACACAAAATGCACGTTGCTTTTGAATAGTATATTTTTATATGGAGTCAAACATCACAGAACCAGGGCCTTGGACTACCGCATTCATCCACTGCACCTCTCCATTAATCCCTTTAGCTGCGTTAAGTTCATTCCTTATTCTCCAGTGATTCATGTGCTTGTGTAGATGCTTCTTAATCATAAGGATTTTGGCCAAGATCTTCCCTGTATATTTTTATATAGTTGTATCAAGTCAGCCTCAACCTTAGTGAAATTGAAGCCACCCTATCCAGTCTCTCCTCATAAGTGAAATGCTTTAATCCAGGTGAATCTCCTAATCACCCATTCCATTGCAATTTCATCCTTTGGTGACTGGACCTGTGTATAGTACTAAGAGTGGCCTTGTGTCTTATCAATTGTAGTATGAATTCCTAGCTCATGTATTCTGAGAACAGTAGGCTATTCATTATACTGAAAAGGCATCTGCAATAATTCCTATCCCATAGACGCAATGCAGTGAAAATTAGTAAACAGAATTTTGATCAATTGGAGAGTTAATGTATGTCACTGCGCTGAACTCTCTGACTGATTTCTCCAGCTGATGGGGCAAAACATATCAGGAGATTGTGATGGAAGAGTTTGCACATGATCTTTGAGCACACTACCACGAACTGGTGCTCCAGCCTGGTTGTGGACCAGCTCTTTCAATACGGGCACCAGCTGTTTTATGAGGTGAACTTTGCAGGGTCAATGAAGCTGGGAGCATCTTTGCTGCAGTTGAAATTGGTTGATGTCAGCGTACCTGTCTGGTTGTTGTTTTCAGCTCGGTAGTGGTCTTGGTATAACTGAGTGGTGGTTCGCTAGGCCATTTTAGAGTGTGTTTAACAGTGGCTGTGAATCTGAAGACATCAGACCAGGCAAGGATCCCTTGGAGAACATAATAGGGTCATGGGGTCTCTGTTTACAATACAATAGTTACAAGGACATTGCAAACATATTTTTTATTAGACTTGCTATCCAAAAATTGTATGGCTGATGAAACATTTGGGACAAGTATTTCATAATTCACTGGAGGTTAGATGTGAGGGGATCCATTCAAGTAGAATTCTGCCTATTGCAATTAGGTTGCAGGTAGAGAAGTAGATGCAAATGAAATACTGTGCCCCAGCTGATGGAATTATTTTGTGCGTGCAAAAAAGTTTACAAATTCCTTGTATTTCCTGTCTTATCTTGTATATGCTGCAACTTTTATTGTTACTTTCTGGCCAGAAGGATAGGAGGAAGGAGAAGGATTTTAGCTTTTAAGGTAGTTTTTAAAGTGAAATTTGGAGAGTATAACACTTGTGTGTACCTGTCAGAATAAAAGGCAAGGATAGTGGGTTTAGGGAATCTTGGTTTTCAAGAGATGTTGAGGCTCTGGTTAAGAAAAAAAAAGGTCTTAGCAGGGATTGGCAGGTAGGAAGAGATGAGGTACTTGAGTATAAGAAATGCAAGAAAACGTTTAAGAAAGAAATCAGGAGGGCTAAAAGAAGGTATGAGGTTGCTCTATCAGACAAGGTGAAGGAGACTCCTAAGGGCTTCTACAGGTAAGTTAAGAATGTGGAGCTGAAAGAGATGGGGGAGATCTTAAAAAGCGAAGCAGCAGTGAGGTCATGGACCGTGTACAGATTATACAGGAGGTGTTTGCTATCTTGAGGCAAATTGGGGTAGACAAATCCCCAGACCTTGACAAGGTGTTCCATCAGATCCTGTGGGAGGCAAGTGCAGAAATTGCAAGGGCCTTAGCAGATATGTTTAAGTCATCCTTCGTGACAGGGGAGGATAGAAAATGTTGAGCTGCTGTTTAAGAAAGGCTTTAAGAATAAACCAGGAAATTAAGGCCAGTGACCCTGACATCAGTAGTGGGAAAGTTATTTGAAAGTATCTTTAAGGGACCAAATATATAAGTATTTGGATAGACAGGGAATGATTAGGAATGGTCATCATGGCTTTGTTAGTGGTAGGTCGTGTCTAACTAATCTTAGGTTTTTGAGGAAGTTGCAGGAAAGTTGCTGAAGGCAAGGCAGTGGATATTATCTACATGGACTTCAGCAAGGCATTTGACAAGGTCCCGCATGGGAGGTTGGTCAAGAAGGTTCAGTTTCTTGACATTCAAAATGAGGTAGTAAATTGGATTAGATATTGGCTTTGGGGAGAAGTCAGAGAGTGGTAGTAGTAGATGGCTGCCTCTGACTGGAGGCCTGTGACTAGTGGAGTGCCGCAGATATTGGTGCTGTATCTGTTGCTGTTTGTTATCTATATCAACGATCTGGATGATGTGGTTAACTGGATCAGCAGATTTGCAGATGACACCAAGATTGGGGGTGAGGAAGACTATTAAAGTTTGCAGCAGGATCTGGACCAGCTGGAAAAATGGCAGATGGAATTTAATACAGACAAGTGTGAGGTATTTCACTTTGGGAGGACCAAGCAGGGTAGCTCTTGCACAATGAATGGTAGGGTACTGAGGAGTGTGATTAAAACGAAATCAGGGAATATGATCTGTAATTTATTGAAAGTGGCGTCACAGGTAGAGAGGATTGTAAAGAAAACGTTTGGCACATTGACTTTCATAAATCAAAATAATGAGCACAGGACATGGGATGTTATGTTGAAGTTGTATAAGACATTGGTGAAGCCTAATTTGGAGTATTGTGTGCAGTCTTGGTCAGCTTCCTACAAGAAAGATGTAAATAAGGTTGAAAGAGTATGGAGAAAATTTACAAGGATGTTGCCAGGACTGGAGGATGTGGGTTATAAGAAAAGTTTGAATAGGTTAAGACCTTATTCTTTAGAACAGAGGTCCCTAACCTCCGGGCCATGGACCGATACGGGGCAGCGAAGCATGCAGGGGTGCAGCAGTAGCTGGAGCACACCCAGCGCATCTTTAAGAAAAAAGCCGAAATAAACAATCTAATTAATTAAGTGCTGCCCAGAAGCCAGTCTTCATTACAGGAACTGAGGTGGAGAGGGTCAATAACTTTAAATTCTTCGGCATTAAGGATTGATGTTTCTCTTTCTCAAAAGTGTCAGAGGATCTGTCCTGGGACTAGCACGTAACTGTCATTACACAGAAAGCACGGCAGCGCCTATGCTGTATTAGAAGTTTGTGTAGATTCAACATGTCACCTCAATCTTGACAGCCGTGTCTTTTCAGCCTGTCTGGGCTGATGTTTAAATTGGCCAAACAATGGAACAGCTAAAGGCTCCGGCGCCCTGCAAAGAGGAGTGAACATCGCGTAGAGCAAGTGAAATCGGCAATCGCCTCTGATCTGGGCCGCTGTGTACATGATGGGTGACACCTAATTAATTAGCTTGTTTATTTTGGCTTTTTTCTTAAAAGATGTGCTGGGTGCGTCCTGGCTACTGCTGCATTTTGACGATTCAGAGAAGTTTGGGTAGGGAGGGGTACAGAGAGATATGGTCCAGATGCAGGTCGATGGGAGTAAGCAGTTTAAATGGGTTGTCTGTGTGCTGTGACTCTGTGTAGAGGAGATCACCCCCTCTCCTCATCATTACCAAATGCAGTACCTCAAATTGGAAAAAGTGCCAGTGAATCACTGCTTCACCAACAAGGAACTCTCAGGTTCCTGCATGGTGGAAGTGGATAAAAAGACGGGTGTTGCTTCGCCTGTGCTCATTTGGGAAGGTGGCAAGAACAGGAAAGTCGGTGTCACTGAAGATGGAGAAGTTTCAACTTGCTGACTGTAAATGTTAACAGTTTGTCCTGGTCCAGCCACTTTAACACTATGGCCAAGGCAGCACCCTAGCACCTCCACTTCCTCAGAAGGCTAAGAAATTTGGGATATTCTTGGTGACTTGCACTATTTTTTATTTAACAGATGCACCATAGGAAGAATCCTATTTGGATGCAGCACAAATTTGTTATGACAACTGCTGTGCCCAAGGCTGCAAGAAATTGTATCATGCACACCAACTCCTGCTCCACAGAGTCTGTCTGTATTTCTCGCTGCCTAAGGAAAGCAGCTAATTTAATAGTAGACCCCCTCCTATGCTCTGTACATTCCCTCTTGTTTCTCCTCCCATGTGGCAGAAGATACTAAAGCTTGAAATTGCACACCACTAGGCTCAAGGGCAGCTTCTAAATCACTCAAAAAAAAAAACTCTTGAATGAACCTCTTATAAGTTAAAGATGAGCTCTTGATCTCGTTGTGGTCGAACTTAATTTGTCTAGCTGCGCTGTACTTCATCTGAAACTGTAAAACTATGTTCTGCATTTTTTGTGTGATGTCTGGATGGCATGGAAACAAACTTTTCTGTATATCTCAGTACATATGACAATGATAATCCAATTATAAACAGAAGAAAACCTGCAGTTGCTGGAAATCCAAGGCAGTACAAAATCAGCAAGTCAGGCGGCATCCAAAGAAAGGAATACAGTTGAAGTTTTGGGCTGAGACCCTTCAGGGCTGGAAAAAAAGATGAGAAGTCAGAGTAAGAAGGTGGGGGAAGTTAATCTAGTTACCACGCCAGAGAGGTGTGGAAGTAAGTACCCCTTTGGAATGCGGATGGAAGGAAGGGAAGGCTGCACTTTCTGGAGGTGGCAGAAATTATGGATGATCATTTGAATGTGGTGGTTGGTGGGGTGGAATTTGAGGACAAGAATGGAGGTGTTGTCCAAACAGAAGTGCTGGGAATGGAATAGGCACTATCTGCTATGCAGAGGAAACGGCAGTTGATCTGAGGAGCACTGATGTGCAAAGTGTTGTCCTAACATGCAACAAAGCCAGTAAAACTGGGCCAATGAAAGGAAATGTAGCCAAGGTTACTGTGTTTCTAATGGATATTGGACGATTTATCCCTTGAGACAGCAGTAGATAGGGAACAGAAAAGAGTGTTAACGTTTCAGAGTCATAAGCTTTAATTAGAATCAATTAACTTTCTTGCTAAGTGGCTATGATTGGGTAAATAGTTAGTACTCAGTAGTTAAAATAAACTTTTAGTTTAGTTCCAGTTGTTGCTACTTTTCACATGCCAGAGCCATGACTCAGCCATTGTGTATAATTAGAATTTATGCATGTGTTTTAAGGAAAAGGGAGAGAAGATTGGATCCATCTTAACAATCTCCGAAGTTCTTGGCAGCATGGTTTTAATACCGTTCTAGTGATTGATTCTTAGAATCAGAGGGTTTGCTGAGCAGTAATCGTCATTTCTGCGTACTGACTGTCTGAACATTCTTGTCCAACTTCGTAGTCTGTGTACCAAGATAATTGTACTGTAACTGACATCAAATATCAGTTGTAACGACTGTCATTTGAGTTAGTTTTGTTTTGCCAACTGATCTATGGTTAACTCCATGATAAATGGTGGTTAGACTAATGTTGGTAAATAAGTTTTCCTAGTATGGTAGTTATAAATTGCTGTGTTGTTTGGACAGCAGCAAGTGGTTGCAGAGCCAACTATCTTTCAGCCTGAAGACTTTTTTTAAAGAATGGTACCATGGGAATAGTTACAGGACTCATACTTGGCTTTTTTAAAAAGGTTTTTGAAATCATTTTGCAGTAACTGCCCACTAATTCATTCCTACTTTAGTTGCTCATCAGTTAGAGTTTTCTCTTTAATTTGACTGATCTGTTTTTTTGCTCTGCTAACAGAGGAGGTGGCCAAGCTACAGAAACATCTGGCGCTCCTCCGTCAGGAGTACGTGAAGCTACAGCAGAAGCTGGCAGAGACTGAGAAAAGATGTGCCTTACTTGCAGCCACATCCAATGCTGGAAATTCCACTGACTCCTTTATTTCCAGATTACTTGCTATTGTCTCAGAGCTTTATCAGCAAGAACAGTACAGGTAAGTCTTCATAGTAAATGTTTAACTTCCTGTGTGATAAAATAGTTTGTCTTTTGGCGATGAAGCCACAACTTAAATAGTTAAAACTGGTAAATCCTTTGATTTGGTTGAAGTAGGATATAGCTTTTCACTTTTTAAAACTGACAGTGTAAAAATTGTAAATATAGCCATGGGAACATCAAAATTCAGCAGTACTGCTATAGACTTTTGATGTAATTGATCATTTGACGTCTTTTCTGCTTGTGCAAATGAGTTTGGATGAAACTCTTTTGTAGGACTACTCATGAATGAGATGCAAGTTGATATATCAGACTGACTGTATCCCAGGTGCTTGTTACTGAATAATGAAGTAATTGGGTGTTTGATGTTTAATGTAATATTGCAATCATTTGCATTTGCACCTATTAAATGGATTATTTTAGACTTCTGATAATGTGAACACCCAATGGTAATATTCATTTTTGGTACGGAGGAGAGGAAGGAAAAACTGTGGAGATTTATTCATTCCCTGCAGTTTGTACGATAGAAGTTAGCAGTTTGGTCTATGCAATATCTAATTTTCAGTATTAGGTATAAAACAACCTAGAACATTCCTGATAATAGTCATCATACAGTTGAGATCTTAGCTGAATATAGCATGAACAGTGCAGCATAAAAATGTATTGTGACTGAGAATAGGATAGCTAATACAGGGGTAGTCAAAAAAAAAAAGGGTGAGAACAACTAGGACTGAATGTATATAGGCGAAAGCCACAGCTGGGGTATTAAATGGGTGTGTAATATTTGTCTTCAATTGAGGATGCTGCCAGTGTCGCAATGTTCATTTTAAAGCCAATGTAATGCAACTCAGATTCTTATTGGACTGTCAAGTCAGTTTATTGGTCATCAGTTTCTCTACACAGTGAGCTTCCAACATCTGGTTGGTCTCTTATCCAAATACTCAAAGACCTGAGTGAGTTTAACTAAGTACCTATAGAAAGTATAATGAGAATGCTGAGCCACTGTTTCCCTACAACTGAATGAAGAAGTGATACTGGTGCTGAATAGAGGAGTTTTCTCCCTGCTCTGGGCACTTTGGCTACTCTCTTCACTTTTCACCTTGATTTCCCTCATTGACCTTGCATACAGTCTTCTTCTCTTGGTTTGAACATGGAAACCCCTCACCTCCACTGCTTCATCTCCACCCCCATACCCCCCATTCTGAATCTCACCCCCACCCCTCTTATCTCCATACCCTCTCACACCTGTACTGTGACTATCCCCTCACGTTCACGTCCACCCTCCCCACTCCTCTACCCCCTCACCCACCCTTTGTACCATGACCTCATGCACTCCCTCACCTCCCCTATCCACTCCTCCTTCCCCCGCTCCATCTTCTTCTACACCCTTCCTGGTGCTAGGATGAAAGATGGCGGCAGCCAGATCTCCGTCTGCTGGAATCCATGATATCTGGCATTGCTGTGGTGCATGCTGGGCTGGGTGTCTGGGAGCTGGAGGCTCACCATGAAGCTCCGCGACAAGTAACACTACTTTTTGAAGTTGACGTTAAGATGGTGATGAAATGGTGTACAGGAGTGAGATAGATTAGCTGGTTGACTGGTGTTGTAACAACCTCACACTTAACATCAGCAAGACCAGAGAATTCATTGTGGAAGTCAGGAGACTGCACACCAGTTCCCATTGAGAGGTTTACCGGTAGAAATGATGAGCACCTTTAATTTCCTTGGTGTGAACATCTCAAATGATCTGTCCTGGGCCCAACACATTGATGCAGTCATGAAGAAGGTACACTAATAGCTCTACTTTCAGAGTTTGAGGAAACTTAGTACGTCACCAAAGGCATACTACAGGTGGCCCCGTTTTTCGAACGCTCGCTTTACGATATCTCGCTGTTACGAAAGACCTACATTAGTTACCTGTTTTCGCTAACAGAAGCAACACACATCAAAGTTGCTGGTGAAGGCAGCAGGCCAGGCAGCATCTGTAGGAAGAGGTGCAGTCGACGTTTCAGGCTGGGACCCTTCGCCAGGACTACGAAGGGTCTCGGCCTGAAACGTCGACTGCACCTCTTCCTACAGATGCTGCCTGGCCTGCTGCGTTCACCAGCAACTTTGATGTGTGTTGCTTGAATTTCCAGCATCTGCAGAATTCCTGTTGCTTTCGCTAACAGAAGATGTTTTCACTGTTACGAGAAAAGGCAGCGTGCGCCCGAGCAGCCAAGCTCCTCCCCCGGAACTGCATTCTAGCTGCCATTGCTTAAACACGTGCTTTATCTCGATTTATTTTGTGCATCCGTTAGCAAGATGAGTTCTAAGGTATCGGAAAAGCCTCAAGGAGCTCGTAAGGGTGTTACACTGTGTAAAACTAGACATAATTAAGCGTTTTGATTGTGGTGAATGAAGTAAGACATTGTCCGTGCGTTGAACTTGCCTGTGTCCACCATTCACACTATTTATACGCAGAGAGAGAGAATCTTGAAAGCTGCCGATGTTACTGTTGGTTCTGCTTGTAGCAAAGTGGTCTGTCTTAGTCGGCATCCAGTAATGGATAAAATAGGAAGTCTATAGCTTGAGTGGATTGATGGGTGTACAAAGTGTGGTGTTCCGTTAAGTTTTCTTATACTTAAGGAGATATTAGTCAGTCTTTTTAATAAGCTGAAACAGAAAGCACTGGACGATGGTGATGAAAGTGTCGCGAAAGTGGAATTTAAAGGTAGTCATGGGTGGTTTGATCGGTTTCTGAGGCGAGGGCAGCTTCATAGTTCAAAATTTACCAGAGAGGGTGCTTCGGCTGATACTGAAGCTGCCGAAAAGTTCCCAGCAGAACTGAAGAAAATAATTACATAAGGTGGTTATTCGTATAAGCAAGTGTTTAACTGTGATGAAACCGCAATTTATTGGAGTCTTCCCAATTCCGGTAAGTGAAACTACACTGTGCATACATTATTTCTACTTTGTATAGGCTGTGTATTTTTATGTGTTATTTGGTATGATTTGGCAGCATCAAAGCTTAAAGATTACTGGAGAGAGTGTTTCTGCTGAGAGTGCTGCCGTGAGGTTTTTGCTGCATTAGACAGTGCTGCAGAAAAGTATTTCTACTTTATATAAGCTGCGTATTTATCATATCATTCCTGCTTTTGCTAAATGTTACTGTTATTTTAAGGTTTATGTGTTATTTGGCATGATTTTGTAGGTTGTTTTTTGGGTCTGGGAGCGCTCAAAAAATTTTCCCATATTAATAAATGGTAATTCTTTATTCACTTTACAACATTCCGGCTTACAAACCGTTTCATAGGAACACTCTATCTTCGGATGGCGGGGGAAACCTGTATAGGTTTCTATCGAAATTTGGTGGCTGCCCTGATTAACTGGTGGCCCAATTAATGGGAATCCAGTGTATTAACTAAATGTTGAAGGGCAGATGGGAATAAAGATGGGTGTTGCCTAAATTTTTGATGGTGACAGGACGTGCTGAAACTTTTCCAATAAAATTCTTGGCATAAAAGAAAGAAAGGAAACTCTGTTAAACCTTTTACAAAACAATTAAGTACCACAATTTAAAGAGGATGTAAAGGCCTTAAATGACGAGATTTATTGGAATAGAATCAAGGATGAAGGACACAAGTTACATGAAGTTACTTGAGAATGAAATGGAGGGTATTTAATATTAAATTTAAAAAATGTATCTTGATAATGTTTCCAAGTGTAAGTTGATCAGAGTTTACAAATTTAAGATAATTAGCAAAGCAGATGTAACATGGAAATTTTTTTGCAGGTTGGCTCAGTGATTTAGAATACCTTGCCCAAGAGAATGGTGGAAGCAGATGCAGTTAGTGAATTTTGAGAAGGATTAAAAATTGAAAGGGAAAAATGTGACATTTCATGCTGTGACCTTGAAGCAGAACTGTAGCAGCAGGGTTTAGTGGGTTTGGAATACTTCACTGAAGTATTGATTTGTACAACAGGCACCATCTGCGAATGCATCACTCAATAAGTTAATTGACAAATGATGCTGGGAAGATACTGCATGTGGCAATTGAAAGCAGTACGAGAAAAAAACGAAGCAACGAAAAATATAATGAGCATAATATGTATAAATGTGTAGTGCTGAATGTGGTCAAAATAGTAGGCAACAGGCCTATTACAGAGCCCAGATTGTTAATTTTGTTCAACTATCGTAGCTCAGTAATGAACAAACAAAATAGAACAATGAAGCCTTGCAAAATGAAACCATTAATATCTGAAAGTCTGTGTCCATTGCTGATTGAAAAACAAAGTGAGTGAGCATTAGGGCAGAGTAGATGTGACGATGATTCCATTTCAAGTGAGTAATTAGGAAGATCCTGGTGGCTTTTCAGTTTGGGAAGGAGGTGTGGGAGGTCGTGTTGTGGAAGGCAAATCAGAATATGGGAAATGAAAGACTAAATCTTAGACAAATTAACAAAGATTACCCAGTACAAGAAAATGAGGATTGTTTGAATATTTTTTAAAAACACTGACGCACATTCATTTGGGCAATATGCTGTTGCCGCATACTCTGTTAGTAGTCACTGGATTAGTACAATGTCGTCTGATCAGTGAGTTTGATTGGTGCACCTTTCATGGGTCAGTATTGTGGTGAGGTGAAGAACTGGCTATTGTTATTGACAATCTTTGTAGATAATGTTTTGTCTTGATCATTCTGTCAAATCAGCATTAAAATAAGTTATTTGCTCTTTACAGATTTTTTTCCTCTCTACATAACTTGTAATTTGAGGTGTCACTAAAGTTTTTTTTTGACTTTTTCAAAGCACTTCCCATTTGTAATCTCTTCTAACTCCTTCCAGACGTTTGATTGAGGCATTGTTCTTGGTCATATTTAATTTAAAATTTGAGTTTCCTTGCAGCTTTTCAGCACAATAAGTGAATAAGCTGAATTCCCTCATTAACTGAATTGTACGGTCTATGGTGCCTTTTGGTTGTTCACTTCCTGGTCTGGTTTTGTGACTGGTGCCGGCATCATTGATGCCAAAATCATATTTTGTTTTGCAGTGACCTGAAAGTGAAGGTTGGGGAAAAACACCTCCATGCTCACAAGTTTGTGATGGCAGCACGCAGCGATGCCTGGAGCCTTGCAAATCTTGCTTCTACCCATGAGCTAGATCTATCAGGTTTGTGCACGTGCTACTACATTTACCGTACTACAATCCTTATTTTCTTGTTCTACATTTAAGTCCAACGTTCTGAATGTATGTATTTCAAATTGATTATTGGAGAAGGTAAGCATTTGGTTTACTGGTTCTTTGTGTCTTAAACAAATGAACCAGAAGAGGTCATGGTTATCCACTGCAACCAAGCAAGACCTCAGTTTGTGACAAATACTCATACCACTGCACCCATACTTCCGAGGTCGAGAGATTGGAATTGTCCCAGTGCAGTGGTTTTCCCACTTTAAATACACTCTTGCAGAAGTTTCACTGTCATTTTTGTACACCGTGGACAACCAGCACACTGCTATGTCCTTTTGATTAACTGTAAGTGAACAAAACTAGTGCAGAGATGTATAGATAATGGGCTGTCTTCATGCAGTGTTTTCAATGATTGCATCCTTTAAATCTGCATTTTCATTGTAACATTCAAGGTGACTGTTGATACCTTCAAATTCTTCGTAGTTTCTAACTTGTTGAAGTAGTGAAATAATTTTATTTTAACTTCTAGCTGTTTCTGGCATCTCCAAGCCTGGATGCTTGAAACTACAGTGAGCAAAACAATTCCAAGTTGTCTTGCTTCTTATTTCTTGCCAACTATCAGTGAGAAAAATCACTGCATTTTGAACAGGAGCACATGCAGTTGACAGTATTTAAAAACCGATTGCTCTAAGCATGGTGTAGTATCTAAAGGAGCCAAAAGTTCACATGACTGATGCTAGTTAGAAGCTGTTCAGGAACATTTTCCTGTCCCAGTTAAGCAGCATAGTGTCCCAAATAAATAAAGGGAATCCCAGCTATTTTCTTTTTAGTTTTTGTTCTTTGAATTGGCCCAAATAAGTGTCTTTCCCAATTGACTGATGAACCAATTAAACCAATGAGTGAAATACATTTAGAGCTCTAGATCAAGCTGACTCAGTGATTTGTCACATCAGTCCAATTAGGATCATTTTGACATTTTCAGCCTGAGTGTGGTACAGCTTTGAAAGTGTTGTGTAGAAGGAAAATCTATATCCTTTTGTCCCTTGTTTTGACAAGAAAATTATAAATTATGCTAGAAGTATACTTTATAGCAAGTACTGGCCATTCAACTTGTTCGTAAATAGCGATTTGGTCAGGAACAAAAGAAGAAAATCAGCTTGTAGATCTCTAGCTTCCAGGTTGTGATCCAAGAGGGGCAATGTGGAAATTATGGACAGCTGCATCCTGTTAACTTGTCAACCTTCCTCTTAACCAGGAGTTTTACACACTAACCACTATATTCATAAGAAAACTGACATCAAGAGGTTGGGGAAATGTTGATCATAGACTTGGTGTCTCTGAGAGTCACCTGAATCTAATGTGTAAGTGTAGCAAGCATTTATAAAAATGGTATGTCAGCCTTTATTGCTGGAAAATTTGAGTAACAAAGAAAAGGTATCTTATACTAAAATCATCTAGGATCTTTGTGAAACCACACCCAGAGAGCCGTATTTAACTGTTTCTCTTACTCGGGGATCTGTTTCTAATAAAGGAATTAGTGAAGATTTACCAGATTGGTTATTGAAATGAGAAGGGATTGAGTAGTTCAAACCTCAATTCTTTGTAGTTTAGAATGAGAGATCACTTCATTGAAATGTACAAAATTCTTAAGTAGGCTTGCCTGTCTTCTGGTACTGTACCTTGGCCACTGTCAGACTAAATTCAGACGGAAGTGAGGTGACATTTTTGAATTTGAAAGTTGAATCCTTGGAATTCACTTCCTTTTGGGGGATACAGAAGCTCAGTCATTGTTAGATATGAGGCATATTCTTGGACACTAAAGGAATTAGTAGCAAATAGTGGAAATCTTTTCTCCCAAATAGGGATAGAATATTTACCTCCATGTTTGAACATATTCCTCACATTTATAATTTTAAAGACCACAGTTGGGTTTCCCTTGGATTTTTTGAAAGAAAAGAGTTACAGTATGTTAATTCCTTCCTCATTTCTGGGATAAAATATTCTGATGGGGCGCTTTAGTAGCGAGGCAAAAATTATTGTATGAATAGGGGAAGCAGGCAGTTAGATGAAGTTTGATACTCACGTGGATAGAAACATAAACATAGAAAACGTACAGCACAGTACAGGCCCTTCGGCCCACAAAGCTGTGCTGAACATGTCCTTACCTTAGAAATTAACTAGCCCTCTATTTTTCTGAGCTCCATGTACCTGTCCAGGAGTCTCTTAACAGGCCCTATCGTACCTGCCTCCACCACTGTCACCGGCAGCCCATTCCACACACTCACCGCTCTCTGTGTTTTAAAAAAAACAAACAACAACAACAACAACAACTTACCCCTGACATCTCCTCTGTACCTACTTCCAAGCACCTTAAAACTGTGTCCTCTTATGCTAGCCATTTCAGCCTCTGACTATCCAGATGGTCAATGGATGTGAAAGGAATGGAGGGATATGGATCATAGTCAGGAGGGCAACTATCCTAAATTGGCATGAAGATTGTGGGCTGTATGGCCTGTCCAAGGCTGCTGTGCTATATATGTAAATTACAAACAAGGAACATTTTCACATCTGTAGAGTATCTCCAGCATTTTCTGCTATTTTGTTTATTCCAATGTCTAAAGAAATGTGACACCACCAAGAGAAAGGAATCTGATTGATCAGTAACCTGTTCACCATTGTAGATATTTACACTCTCCACCACTGCCATACAGTGGCTGCGGTGTGTATGACCTACAAAATATATGGAAGTTACTCCTCTTGCTTGTAATAACAAATCTGTGACCCCTATCATCGAGAAGGAAGAAGACTTCTGAAGCATGGGAACACATAAGTTTCCCATCCATGTTCATACCATCATGACTTGGATATGTATAGATCTAAATGCTAGAAATTCCTTGGCAGAATCTCTGAATCCCTTCACCAGAAGTGTTAGAATTGATTGCACAGTTGTTGCACCGTCTTCTGGAGGGTACTTAGAGACAATAAATGCTGGGTTTGCTGTGATGCCCATTCCTTTAAAGTAGTCAGCTAGGGTCCCTCAGTATATGAAATCATCTTCATCCTGCACAACAGACTGAAATAAAAACAGAAAATGTTGAAAACACTCATTAGAATAGACCACTAGAAATAAACAGAACTAATATTTGTGGTCAGATGGCCTTCGTCGGAACTGGGAAAGAGAAACCAAGTTAGGCTTTGGTTTTAGAGATGGTTGGGGTAGGATGGGTGGGATAGAGGGAATATCTCTGGAGGCAAGGTTAACTGACTTAATGAAGTATTAGAATGAGAAAATGAATAAAATCTAGAAACTGACAGGTAGACAGTGAATATGATCGAAAGAAAACAAACATTATGAAATGTAGAGCAGACTATGTTAATAGAGTGAGGAAAAAGTAAGCCTCACTTTTCTGACACGATTTGAGTCAGAAAGTGCCACAGTTATTCGTATAACACATGAATTTTTTCCTTTTCAGATTTGAAGATTGTAAATTTCAGCAACTCTTGAATTCCACTACCCCTCCTTTCAGCATTTTTTGTTTATCAGAGTTCCAGCAACAAAAAAATTAAATGATCGTTGTACTTTTAACTGCTAGTCTTTCTAATATTATAGATTTCTTTCCTTATTAGATGCTGATCCAAAGGTGGCCATGTCGATGCTCCGATGGGTTTACACAGATGATCTGGATCTGAAAGAAGATGATGTGTTCCTCATTGACCTGATGAAATTGGCCAATCGATTTCAGCTGTTTCCACTGCGGGAAAGGTAGGTACATTGCTAGATTATTTCATACACACAAGGAGAATTTGGCTTGTGTCCATTCTGCTGTTTGTATATGACCTCTGTAGGCTAAAAATTGATGGAGCAGATCTTACTTGAAATGCATTTGGGATTTTAATTTGGTATTTTTCATTAGTAAATGTGTTGTCAGATTTGGGAAATTGTTTAAAGTTAAGTTCAAGAAAAATGAAGGTCTGGTGCTTTATGGGTGGAGAGGAAGGATTTTGAGGAGAAAGGACACAGTAAGAAGTGGGAAAATTTGGGTCACAGTATACATCAAATTGGTATAATACAAAATACAGTGAAAAGCTTGTTGAGTACTGTTTATATAGATCATATCATTGCAGAGTACACTGAGCTAGGTTAAGGTAAAACAACAGCAATGTAGAATAATGTGTAAAAGCTACTGATAAAGTGCAAGACCATAATGAGGTAGATTGTGAGGCCAAGAGTCTATCTTATAAACAGATCTTTCAAGAGTCTGATAACAGTGGGATAGCAGCTGACCTTCAGCCTGGTGGTACATGCTTTCAGGCTTGTGTTTTTTCTGCCTAATGTGAGGGGAGAGAAGAGAGAATTTCCATAGGGTCCTTGATTTTTCTGGCTTCTTCATTGACAAAGTCTGTTGAGATTCCTGTGAAGTGCTTAGCTGTGTGACAGTTCTCCAGTTTTTTGCAGTCATGTGCAGAGCAGTTGCCTGACTGAGCAATTGTGCGTCCAGACCATGGTTTCTCTGGTGCATGGATTAAAAGTTGGTAAGCATTGACAGGGGGAAGAGAGGCATTGGTGAGCTTTCTTAGTCATGACATCAATGTGGTTGTTAATGTTTTGGAATTGGAAAATGGCAGATGAGGTTCAAGACAGATGAATATGAAATAGTACATGTTGGCACTTGGCACCACAGTTGTACCTTCAGAGTACAGACGCTAACTATTCCCCCTCCATGAGTTAGCAAGCTAGTGGACAATATCTAGCATTGTAGAGTTTATTTCTCAAGGGTTGCATTGAGAAGTTGGGAAGTTATGCTCGACACACTTGGAGTATTGCATACAGCACGTTTGATTGCTGAATGTGAGATATACAGCAGAGGCACTGGAGGGAATGCAAGGTAGAATCCAAGCAATCCATAGGGGATTCATTCACCTAATTCCAGGTTTTACAGGTTTATCCTATCAAGAAAAGCTAGATAATTTGGCTTCGTATTCCTTATAGTTTAGAAAAACAAGGGGTCATTTTACAAGTTCTTAAGGGCCTTGACAGGGTAGACGTTGGGATGTTGCCACTATCGGAGAGGCATGAACAAAAGAACATAGTGGCAGAATACCATTTATTATATACGTCCTACTGTTTGACTTCCTAAGATGCATCACCTCTCATTTGTCAGGGTTAAGTTTATCTGCTGATACTGTACTCAACTTTCCATCCTGCTTTAACCTTAAACATCCTCCCTTACCGTCCACAACATCCTTTGGTGCCATCCTCAAGTTTACTAATCACATCTTTTCATTGAAATTAACATTACCACAAACCAATTGGGGTCTGAACACCAATCCCTGTGATCTATCACTGGTCACAGACTTGCAACCCTATCATCAAGATGACTTTGGACCCAATTAGCCACTTCAATTAACCTTTCGGACTGATATATCAGGTTAGTTCTGGATGCAGTAGGCTTTGTGGGCCATCAGCTATTATCTATTTACATAGCAGGTCTTGCTCTCTGTAATAATTGATTATAAGCCATTTATCCCTTTGAGAATAGTTTTCCTCCATTCAGTTTCTAGACATAGTCTGTATTTTGGCTCAATTTACCTACCCACTTCCATGATCCCTGATATTCTTGTTCAACAAAAACTATGGGTTAGTCTCAAGGTCAACATGCATTGTGATGGGGAAAGCAAGAAGGCAAAGTACAAAAAACAAAACTCTTTGCAGTTTGAGCAGCAGAAGTTGGAGAGAGTGGATTGAGTAATTGAGGTTTAGATTGAGATCCTACATCCAGACTAAGAATAGAGAGGGACAATGGCCAGTATAAAGGATGAATGGTGAGACCAATAAGTGAAAGGATGGAGTTGCGAGGCAGGCAGGTATGTGATGGGTGGAAACAGCTGGTGGGGGTGAAAGTGGCAGCTAGAGGGTGATAAGTAGGGCATGAGTTACAAGTGGAAAAGGGATGGTGATAATGGGGAACTATTAATGGAGCGATGATGGTGGAACTAGATGGGAAGGGAATCCTGTGGATGAAATGTGTGAGCAGTAGGAGGGTGGGACCAGGAGAGATTGGGAATTGGGACTGAAAATGAGTGATGGTGGCTTGGTGAGGTGCTGGTGGAATGGGAAAGGGAACAAAATGGGAGGATTGTAGGTGGATTGGATGGAGGGAAACAGGAGGTTACTGTGGGAAGTCTGTAACCCATTTCCAGCTGGGTAGTCCATAACACTAAAATATGAACTTAAAATAAAATTCATACTATTGGGTATTGACCTCCCCAGTGTTAATGAGATGCTGTCACCAGAGTTTCAGTGCATAGAAAAAGGGCATGGCAGATGGAATATAATGTATCATCCTCTTTGGTTTAAAAAATCTAAGGCAGAGTTCCTGTTAAATGATTTTTTTTTAAAAAGGCATTGGTCTTTGAGGAACCTGAATATCATTGTACCCAAGTGATTGAAAATTGTTTGGGTACAGCAAGCAGTCAAGAAAGCAAACAATAGGTTAGCCTTGGAGACGTGAGACTGCATCTGCTGGAATCTGGAGCAACATGTTAAATGCTGGAAGGATTTGGATGGGGGAGGGGGTTGAGGTTGTGCAGGCATCTGTGGAGGAAAATGGACAGTTGATATTTCAGGTGGAGACCCTTCATTTTGACTGAGTGGAGGTGGGAGAGAGAGCCAGTATAAAGAACTGAGAGGATGGGGTGCAGCAAGAGCTGGCTGCTGATAGATGGATCCAGGTGAGGAACACTGATGGCCAATGGAAGAAGAAAGGATTGAAACAGTGACAAGCTGGTTGGAGATAGATGGAAGCAACAAAGGGCTGCAGATGATGGAATCTGTTACCAAAGGAAGTTGGAGCTTGGAACCAAATAAGGGAGGTGAGGTGGGCAGTTAGGAGAGGGGGCCCTGTTGCAGGAGTGTGTAGATTATCTTTAGGGGTGTTGTCTCAGAAAGGCAGTGTCCATTATTAAGGACCTCCAGCACCCAGGGCATGCCCTTTTCTCACTGTTACCATCAGGTAGGAGGTACAGAAGCCTGAAGGCACACACTCAGCGATTCAGGAACAGCTTCTTCCCCTCTGTCATCTGATTCCTAAATGGACATTGAAGCTCACTTTTTAATGTACAGTATTTGTACTTTTTAAAATCTATTCAATATATGTAATTGATTTACTTGTTCATTTTTATTTTATTATCTTTTTTTTTCTCTGCTAGATTATGTATTGCATTGAAGTGCTGCTGCTTAGTTAACAAATTTCACGTCACATGCCGGTGATAATAAACCTGATTCTGATTATGTATTGACCTTTACTGGAAGGGGATATGAGTCTGAGTACTCCTACGACAATTGTATAGTACCTCAGTGAAGTAATTCCTGGAATAATATGTCCAGCTCTGATCTCTGTAATGGAGGGAGTGGAGCATACGTTCACTAGATTGATTTCTGCAATTGTGGGGTATTGTCTTAAGAGTAGTGAGGGCCTAGATTTGTCTTTTAGCTGTATCAGGAAATCTGATGTGTTGCTGTCAGTATCCCAAGATCACACTCCTTTATCATAAATGGTAACGTTTGAGATTAGCTTTATCTTTTATGTGTACTGCCTTCATGTTTACTTCCTTGTTTTTGAGTAACCAGAGCCAGAACATGTAGTACATCTTCTTACCAAAATTCAAAGTAACTTCATTATCAAAGTATATATACGTCACCATGTACAATCCTGGGATTCATTTTCTTGTGGGCAGTCACAGTAAGTACATAAAACAATAGAATTAGTGAAAGATCACGCCCAACAGGACAAACAACAACCGATATGCAAAACAACCAACATACTGTACAAATACAGAAAGAAAGAGCTGAAAAAGAAATAATAAATATTGAGAGCATGAAATGACCGCTAACAGAAGAAAGTCTACAAATGCTGGCAACCCAAAGCAACACACACAAAATGCTCGAGGAACTCAGCAGGTCAGACAGCATCTATGGAAAAAAGTAAACAGTCGACTTTTTGGACTGAGACCCTTCTTTATGGTTTGATTAAAGCATCTCACTCATTGTTTCATTTACGGAAGTTAGCATTCTGTTGAACTTAAGATTTTTCTACTCTACTTTGATAGTTTAAAAAAATATCTGGTCTTCTGTGTTGTCCAGAAGATGTCAATATTACTAAGATTTTCAAAATAGGAGTAGGAGTTGGTCTTTTGCAGCCCTTTATGCTCCTCCAATTTAGTGCAGCTGATTTTTTTTTTTCTTCGGTACCATAGTTCACTGATCCCAACGTCCTTGATATCCAAGAACCTACCAATGAGTATGTTGAATGACAGCCTCCACCATTCTCATGGGTAGAGAATTCCAAAGATTCAGCACCCATTGGCTGAAAACGTTCTTACTTTGGTTAAGAACAATTGTCCCGTTATGTTCCAGTGGAGGTCTATAGAACATGAGGTGACCACTAGTTATGGTCATTCCAGTCACAGGGAACACAAGTGTATTTTCTATAGAAGCTTTCAACCTGCTTAGCAATTAACTTTAACTTTCTCTGGTTGAAGTTTTACTCCTGGCTTTTCTTGAGATAACTGATGTGCTTCCGCTTATCTCGTTTGTGACTTGTCTTCAACTGCCCGTTCAGTTGTATAATCAAAAGCATGAGAAAATGCCATGTTTTTGCATCATTTCTTCCTTGCTTTCAATCTAATTCATGCCCTCTTTAAACACTCATTGATGGTGCTAAAAATGTATTTGAGCATTAAAACTGTAAGATAACAATGGACAGTGATGCTAAATTACTTCCTTTGCATTCCCTTAAAGGCATTTCATATTCTATACTCCTAGCCTTTGGTATATTTGAAAATCAGATCAAGACCTTCTGTTTCCTGCACGTTATCAGGATTATGACACAAACCTGGTGAAGATCAGCATCCTCTTTTGTAACATCCTTGCAGTACTGGGTCATGTAGTATTTGTGTATTGCACTTACCTGCATGTGGTTCATTTGTGCTCAAAATGACGTGGCGTTGTTCATCAGTTCTTAAGTTAGGTATGCTTTGACATATGTAAATGCATCTCTATAATCGGCTTCATAACTCACAGCAACATTCATTTACTTTGGCAGAAATCTACATGTTCAAAAGCAGTAAGCTATGATGGCATATTTTACAAACAGGGACTCTGAAGTCTTGTGAAGTTATTTGTTGTTAAATCTTGCGCATCCCAAGATCAAGAAATAGTCCTGTTGCACTGATTTATTTTAACTTTACCTTGCCTTGCTCCACCACTGGGGTCCTGTTCTATGCTTCCCTTTAAGTTTATCTTTACTGAGCACTCCAACCACTCTGTTTGCAGATTCCTCATTCCAATTGTTACTAAGACCTTACTGGATTCATTCACAACTTTCTTCCATACTGCCAACTCATTTCCCTCAGCTCACCAAGTTCAAATACTTTTCCTGTCCACACAAATTTTAAAGCCTGCAGTCTGGTTACTACTTGGTCTTCTGTTCTAGAAGTGTTCTGTTATTTTTGGTCCTTCTTGGTATCCACATGTTTTTGGTTTAATGTTTGTAAATTTTGAGTTATTTCCAGTGGCTTCTATATCATTTTTATACTATTGAAATTATGCATAATGTTCAATTGTAGTGTAACTGAGCTTAAAAGAAGCTTAATGTAAAAGTCCCCCAGAAATTGTCCCCATTTACGTGTACGGCTTCATTTCCTGATGCTGTCAACTGATGAATTTGTGATTTGCTACTCCATATAGATTAGTTTTCCAGGAAGTAAATGGTTTGCCTTGTTCTTCTTAAAAACTTCACGTGTCTACTTTTAAGAACTAATTTTTATCTCTCCTTTGCAAGTCTAGATTTTTTTCAGCCCTTGTCATTTACTTCCCAGTTCTTTAAACTTTAAGATGGTTGACTCTCAAAAACAAGTGCAAGTAAATTATGGATAATGGTTGTGATAGTATTCATTCCTGTTGGCCATGACCAATCTAAATAATTCACAGTTATGTTTAGTCAGTCTGCAATCCACTTAATTGTCCTCTGACTTCAATGTTTATCGTATATCAATGATCTGCAATTTTTTAAATCCATGCCTACATTTCCCTTTTATCACTTTAAAAAAAAAATAAGGTAGGTCAGCATTGAAAACTTTGACCAGAGGATGCCAATGCAAAAGTTTGTGCTCTGACATCTGGCATTTTTGCTCACTTTCTATTTTATTGTCCAATGTTTCTGCACAGGTAAGATGCTGATACACCAGAAGGATCTACTCTTGCGCTCGGAAGGATCTGCACTCTTGTTGAAATAAGCATGTCTAGTGAATGTTGTAACCCACTATTATAAGATGTTTGAATGCTAACCTCTTTATTGTTGGCAACTGAAATTTTTTTTGAAGTGTCCTGTACTCTTAACGCAGAGTCTTTTCCTACTGACAGGTGTGAAAAGGGAGTAATGTCAATGGTTAATGTTAGGAACTGCATCCGGTTCTATCAGACCGCAGAGGAGCTGAATGCTGTTGCATTACTGAACTACTGTTCTGAAATCATAGCCAGCCATTGGGTGAGTCGCAGGATCGCAATAGCTTGTATTATGTAGCATTGTCAATGTGGTGAAATGTCTTGAGATACTTAGCAAGAAAGATGCACCTAAGGCATAATGTTTAGGTCTAAGTTATGTTTTGTGCTATGTCTTTAGAATAGTTCCAGGTTTGTCCTGAATATTTCTCAGTTATTAACAATTTTTGACTTGGCAACAATTTAATGTTGCCTTTGCTGTGACATCAATAAATTCTCTGCCCATATCAAATGGGCGACTTGAACATTCTTTGCCTCATTTCCCAAGTTGGTGACGTGACCTGCTGAAAATCTACTTCGGTTGATTTATTTGTAGGGATTTGCTTTCTGGGAAATGGGACATTTTTGGAAAATGTTACTTTCGCTTCAGGTGCAATTTAAGATGAGAATTTTTCAGCAACATTTCTAACTTCCTGAAGTCTGTAATATTGAAGTGCTACTGTGAAACATGACACTATTTTGCAATTATGAAAAACTGGTTCTTTGAACTTTACTTTGGTATACCTGATGAGTGAATGATGGGTGCTGGATATGACTATTAACTTGAATTCACCCAGAAATTTGCTTCAAATTCTATCCATATCTTTGAGTATTTGCAGAATTTTCACTGTAAGTTGGAGATTGAATGGCTTTTTTGGCCCCACATTAAATTTTCAGTGAGCCGTGAGGGGATTGGTTTGAACTTGTTTGCTGAAGTAGTTCATTTCCATTATAAAAGTGGTAACTATAGTTTTGCCTTCCATGTCCCTCAAGGGAACGATTGTGTTTGGATGAAATGCAAGATTAAAATGGTCTTTGACTTCTCAATCGGACATAAGCCTTTGATGCTATTGGCCCCTCCCCTGTGTTGTAGCCAAGTTGGTCTTTTAATATGTATTTTATTTTAGTTATTAAATCATTCCTTCACTTGCTATTGCAGGACCTTGTGGCAACAAATTCTTTGCTTATCTTCCAGTTTAATAGTAAGATAGTTTTTTAAAAGTCATTACGATGAGTTAGATACAGGGTAGACCAGTTGCATCAGATTAATAATGTCATCTAGTGGTGAGCATGAGTTACATTTCCCACCCTGACTTGTCATTGTGAAATGTGTAACCCGACTGAGATGCAGATAAAAACAATGCTGTTTTACTTCATAAATAGTAATAAATCAATTAGTTCCTAATCTGTCCTTTTCTCAGCAAGTTCATCTACCCCAATCCACATTTCCATTCCCCAGGACAGGTCACCATTCATTATCTGCAACTATAGCTCATTAATCAAGATCCTTCTTACTAATTTGGTATGATTCTGTTCCTTTGCATGTCTTTTGTAAAACTTTCATTGCTTTTCTAAAGTAATTTTCCTCACCCATGGTATCTACAGAATGATGAATTCTCCTTTGTGATTGATGGGTAGAAACGTAATTTGCAGAAAACTTAGAGAACTGAATGGAAAATTGCACCAAACATGCTATGAAACAGTCATCAGCGTTCTCAACTATATTTAAGGGTTACAGTCAATAAAAGGGAATTAATATCCATTTTAAAAGTAAAATTTTGCTTATTGAGCTAAAATTATATTTTGAAGAATGATCATAATATTCTGTCTTGGTCAGTAGAAAACTATCCCTGTGCTAGGAATCCTGATTATAACAAACTTCGTCCAGCTTCTGAGCTCCATTACTCAGCCAGGTAACTGTGGAATAGTGACTGGTAAATAAGTTTTTTTTTTAATGAAGGATGTGGCCAGAAGCAGCAAAGGTCCTGTGTTTAGAAACAGCAGAATCTTGGCTCAGATATCTAGATTCTGCAAGGATGACTGACACATGGTCATTTTGATTCAGTGTCTTAGTGTCTTGGTGTATATTCACACTCACGATTAGGTTTGGTGCATTTACTTCTCACTGGGTCTGAGAGTAAACAGTTCCACAGTTGCTCTGTGGCTCCTGTCGGATTTGAACTAGGATTGAATCGAATTTTTCTTGAAACTGTTAATCAGAACCAACTGGCATTGATCTAAAATACTAGCTGTTTCTCTCTGCAGTTGCCACTTGACCTGTTCAACATTTCTGGTTTCGTTTTTATCCTGCATCAGCAATAAATGCCCAGATCAGGGACAGAGTGAAGGGCATTCATGACCAGACCTGTCCACTTAACTTCCTCACTGCTCTTTCCTTGGAATATTTAATCACAAAAAGACTATTTGTAGTATTGTTTAGTAGTAACTATTCTCAAGATAATGGACCAGTTGCCAAAAGTGGAGGGAATAAACTTGGCAGTGTGCATGAGGCTGGAATAGAGAACATTACAAGCGATTTGGATACGAGAACTTAAATTACGTCAATGAAGATTACAATGTCAAAGCATTTTCCATTGCACCTTTTAAAAATATTGGCGTTCTGTTGTACAACAATGTGATTAATGCTGTCATTAATTTTGTTAATCACTCAACAGCCTTAAAATAGTTGCTTTGATTATTTATCTATTGGCCCATGTGGGCTACTAAAAGCTGTTTCTGTATTTATCCAGGATGACCTGCAGAAGGATGATTTCAGCAGCATGACTGCTCCTTTATTATACAAAATGATTAAATCAAAAACAGAATACCCTTTGCATAAAGCTATCAAAGTGGAAAGAGAAGATGTTGTATTTCTCCACCTTATTGCAATGGATTCTCAGGTAGAAGTAATAGCTATTAACTAAAGTGCATTAAACAGTGCTGTGATATTGGTGCTTATCTTAATTCTCAACCTTTTTATATTGTAACATTGAGCAATCTTGTCTAGTTCATTGTACGTTAGCTGAAAGGAGTGCATTTTTGCTGTAGCCTTCAAGATGAGCTGCAGCTGCATCTGCAGCAGATATTGGGTGGCACATGGGTCTCGAGAGCAGAGAGGTAGCAGGTCCCAGTTGCACCGAAGTTTAATCTTGACCTTGGCTGCTGTCTGTGGAGTTTACCCTTGGTTTTTACCAGTTCCTCTGGTTTCCTCCCACATACCGAAGAAATGCAGGTTTTCAGGTTAATGATCACTGCTGAGGTGATTGGTAGAATTGGACCGGTGGGGGTGATAGGAATGATACAAATGTGGCATGTGTGCAACATTGATGGTTGAAGACTGAGTTGGAAGAAGGGCCTGTTTCTGTGCTCTGCGATTCAAAGTTAATGAATTATGGGATTTAACTCTGTACAAATGAAACTTCTGAAGAAAAAACAGCCTTGAAAGCAATATTGCTGAGAATTTCTCAGGCGTGCTTATCTTTGAGAATTGCTTATTTCTGTTCTGTGGTTAAAATATTCCCATTATTTTGCATAATATCCTGGGTTACTGGTAATCAATCTGGTTAGTTTATTGGATTTTGCTTAAAAGTTACAAATTGTGGAGTACATTTAACTGGTGAAAAGATTTCAGATTTATTTATTGCATGTACATTGATTTTGTTAACAACCATCACACCTAAGGATGTACAAATGAAATGGAGCTCATTTTGGGAATAAATATTTGCCTCTTTTTAAAGGGATTGTCTGAGTGTGTCAAGCGTGTGTTTAGTAACAGCACCAAAAACAAATCTGGCCAACTTCATTTTGTAGTGTAAAAGAATTTTTTTTTTTTTTTTGATTCTCACAGTGTTCACTAAAGCATTTTATTAATCTATAGTTGCCTGGTAAACTAAATGAACTTGATGATAACGGAGAACTGGCCTTGGATCTGGCTCTGTCTCGACGGCTAGAGAGTATTGCAACAACGCTGGTTAATAACAAAGCAGATGTTGACATGGTGGATAAGAATGGCTGGAGTTTACTTCACAAAGCTATCCAAAGAGGTAAAGTGAAAGTGAACAAACAAAGGTCCATGCATTGATCGTTTAACTGTCCAGAGTTTTCTCCAGTGTTCGGCATGCTCTGTTTATGTGGAATTGGCTCAGTAGCATATTTTGCAAGTTATGAAGATGTGGATCTACTTATTTAGTATAAACCTATTTATACTGCAGCTGCAAGAACCATATATTATAATTGAAATAAAACCAAAATGCTAGAAACTTTGTGTATTCAGCAGCGTGTGAGCAAGGGTGGAAAACATTTAAATCTTTCAGGTTGTTCTCTTTATCAAAGCTGGAGAGATGATGGATACAAAATAAGTACAGAGGGAGTGCAAGGGATAAGGGAACAAAAGACAAAACCTGAAACAGTATCAGGTGAGATTAAATGAAAAGGTGGATGGCAGTTGTGGATAAATTAAATCAGAATCGACCATTTTCAGCAGCTGTTTCTTAGGGTGTGAATGGGGACAATGTTCTTGAATTGTTGTAATTGTAGAATGTATCAAATCTGTAGGTCATTTCCTAAGAGTTCAAGTTTTGTTGTTCCACCCAAAAACTGTTTTCTTCATTAATTCTGTTAATAGCTGATTTTGTTAAAATTTGTCTACATAAACATCGCATTCTGGCACCGCACAGTGAAATAACACAATAATTCTGTGTAATAGTTATTTAATAACCCAAAATTGCCAATTGCACAGTAATTATGCAACTGATGGTAAACCCAGATCTGCTTTACAAGATTCTTTTAAAATACCATTGTCCACTTTGAATCTAACGAATTCAATGGTCGGGCTTCACTGGAGAATTAAACTCCAGTAATTCTTTAGTATCCTTTGGAGATGGAAGACCAGCAATCTTACAGACAGTTCTGTATTTAGTAAAGACCAGCTCTGGAGTAGCCCCTTTATGTGCCTCAGAACAACTGAAAATGGTTGCTTCAGTTTTATACCACCATTTTCTGAACAAAGGAGGATTGGAAATTCCTTTTGTACCTCATTTTGTGTTCTTTGCATTTTTCAATTACTTGTAGAATGTGGGTGTTGCTGGCAAAATTGCAATGTTTTTACTATTTACACATTTGTGTTATTGTTCTTGAAGTAACCTGCCACCTGGAGTTTCATCATTTAGACCAAGTGAAGGAATATTTCCAAGTTTAGATAGTGTGTGACATGGAGGAGCTTGCAGGTAGAATTTTCTTTCCACTTTAAAATGGTAACGTTTGCAGGTTTCAGAAATGCTGTTGAAGAAATGCAAAAAGACAGCTGGTTTGCACTTTTATGTCCAGAACTGCAAGCTATAAATACATTGAAATGTTCTGATGCTTTTCTGACTGTTCAAACTACCATGAGTGATTACTGTCTATTTTTTCTTTACTCTTTGAAAAATTGGAAATTTTAGAGGTTTTTCACAAATCATAAGGGCAAATCAAACTTTCCAAGTTATTTTTTTGTATAGACAAACATGCTTGTTTCTAATGTGAAGCAGTTTTGATAAGATATTATAATTTAGCTAATTCGATCACTGTCATAAGTCCATGTGCATGGAAAGGAATATGACCAAGAAGGGCAAAACATTTAATTTTTAAAAAATTTTTGCCTGTCTTGTATGGGGACAGACAACAGTTAAAGAGCTTTAGTTTCCCCTGCTACTATTTGAATGAAACAGTTATTTGATCAGTTTAGCTCCTTATTATTTTCAGAATCAAGTTTATTATCACATCATGAAATGTTATTTTCTGGATGCACTACACTGCAAGACATAAATTGTTTTAAGTTACAATAAAAAAAATGGTGTAAGAGAGTAGTGAGATACTGCTCGTTGGTTCACGGACTGTTCAGCAATCTGATGACGGGAAGAAGCTGCCCTTAAAACCTTGTGTGGGTTTTCAAGGCTCTTGTACCACCACTTTGATAGTAATAAAGAGAAGAGTGCATGTCCTGGACGGTAAGGGTCCTTCTCCATGAGGCACTGCTTTTTAAAAATGTTTTTGCTGGTGGGGAGGGTTGTGCTAGCTGAGAATGTTTTCCATGGTGCATCTGTAGAAATTTCATGGTCTTTGATGACAGACCAAACCACCTCAAATTATTAATGAAGTAGAACTGCTGGCATACCTTCTTCATGATTACAAAAAGGGGGGGAGGGTGGTTTCATTGAAACCTATCAAATGTTGAAAGGCCTCAATAGAGTAGATGTGGGGAGGATGTTTCCTATAGTGAAGGAGTCTAAGACCAGAGGATACAGCCTCAGAATAGAGGGATGTCCATTTAGAATGGAGATGAGGAATTTCTTTAGCCAGATAGTGGGAAAGCTGTAGAATTCATCACTACAGGCGGCTGTGGAGGCCAAGTCATATTTAAGGCAGAGGTTGATAGTTTCCTGATTAGTTAGAGTGTGAAAGGATATGGGGAGAAGGCAGGAGACTGGGTCCGATAGGGAAATGGATCATCCATGACGAAATGGCCAAATCCTACTCTTATATCTTGCGGTCTTAGATGTTGATGCCTTTTTTGCTGTATGGGTTCTGATTGTAATTTGTGAGTGCACTGCCACAGATATGGCAGTTGGACCAGCAGACCTCCTGTAAAACTGTTCGTTATAACTTGGTGGACTCATGGTCTGAAGAATGGGAAGCTGGGTCTGTTCTGAATCCATCTCGTTCAGATTTGCAGCCTTATAAAACATGTCCTTCTATATGGTCTTGCCAGAGAGCAGTATAATAAAGAAATGATGCACACAAAAGAATACTGTTCATTTTGTTGTAATACTATGAGTTTTATTTAGTCACCTCCCCCACCCCCCCATTATTAATGCAATTAAGCCAAAAGCACCAACTTCTTCCTCAGTCCACCAGCCTTCTTCAAGTATTAGTCTGGTTTCCTTTGCAAAGCTTTTGAATTTCCTGTCGTTACCTTCAAAGATTTCAAAGGTACATTTAATGTCAGAGAAATATACATCCTGAAATGCTTTTTCTTTGCAACCATCCACGAAAACAGAGGAGTGCCCCCAAAGAATAACAGTTAAATGTTAGAGCCCCAAAGTCACCCCCCCGCTTCCTTCCCTCCCGTGCGTAGGTGGCAGTAAGCAACAATCTCCCCCCCCTCCCCTCACCAGCAAAAAAAAACATCGGCACCCGCCACCATGCACTCAAGTGTGAGCAAAGCAACAGCAAAGACACAGACTTGCAGTACCCCAAAAACTACTTGTTCACCAGGTATTTGACATACCACAGGCTCTCTCTCCCTAATAAGGGAGAAAGTGGTGTTTCTGTTTCACAGCAAGAGGGGAGACATAACAAACAACTCGCTGGTTTACGATGTTAGAAGTCTGTTGTGTCACTTTTTCCGAGCTCTGTGCCCAAAGATCTCGGGTCTCTGGCCACACGGCCCTAGATCTTCCATCTCCCATGACACACCGGTCTTCTGCCTGGACACTGACCTCCGACTCCCCCCTATCTCCAGAGCCACGAAATCTCAGTCCTCTGAAGGCGAGCAAAGCTCTTTGGCCGAACCCTTGGCGTGCTGAATAATGGCCATTTGTCAAACCCCGAGAATGGGTCCCATTCCCGCGTAAGAACCGTAGTCAGCGTGTAACTCCAGGTCATGGTCTTCAAAAGAACCCTGAAAGGGGAAAGTAGAGATATTAAAGATGGAAATAGAGCTTTTTCCGAAGATGCAAGTAAAGGAGTTACCCATTAGACTCCATTAATCGTCCTAAGCTTTTCATTTCCGATTATAACTTTTTCAGTAGCATTTGTTTTGCTCCTTATCACAGTTATCTCAATTGCTTAATCTTTGTCCTCTAGTTATTGTCAGTGTGCAGCTTTGAATTAAAATCAAAACCTTATGGTTTGCACATTCTATTTCCTGTTTTTTTTTTTTTTAAACTCATTTAAGCATTTTATCTTCCTCATTTTTTGGAAATGGTTCCTGGGTATCCCATAGTAAACTTATGAAAGACATGCTGGAAAGACTTGATCCATTAGTGGCTCTGTAATGTACTTCCTGTAGTCTGGCCTTACGCAGCATTTGTTTAGTCACATTATGCTGTGATGTGTTTTAAATTTTTACAATCCTGCCAAGTAGTGATCTTGGACATATTAAGTGGTGTGTGGGTTTGGAGCTAAATATGTTCAATGTTTTGTTTTAACCTAGGTGATGAATTCTCTGCTAGCTTCTTGATTCGGAATGGCTCTTGTATAAATGCAGCTACGTATGGTGAGCAGGAGACATCACTTCACCTTGTGGCCTCATATAGTCACAAAAGCCACTCGTCAGAAGCAATGACAGGAATGGCACATATTGCACAAGCACTTTTAGAAGCAGCTGCCAATCCTAATATGCAGGATAGCAAAGGACGGTGAGTAACCATTGAGATGATGTTGGGTTTTTTGGGGGCATGTTGCCCAGTGAGTGACATCCAAAAGGATCATTGGAGGGTCGGGAAAAGAAGGCAAGAGAATATTCCAGATGCTCCCTGGTCTCCTTGTGTGATGGGCTGGAACCTACTGAGAATTGCCAAAACTTAGTCTGCACTCCCAGCATCGAGAATTATGAAATTCCCATGTGGATTTAGAATTCCCAGACCTGCTGCGCTTCAACACTGGAGCACAAACCGGCTGCATTGTTTGGTTTCATCAGTTAGAAATTAGAACTGTGAGGAATGGCCAGTGAGGGACTTTGAATGCGGTGGAATGGCTACAGAGTTAAATGACAAATAGCAGATAAATTTGAAATAGTAAAATGTTTTTAATGGGTTTGGACTTTTAAATTAATTAAATATTTCTTGAATGTTTCTGACTAGTTCTAACATTCAGAAGCAAAATTCTTGGTAGCTGACAAGGACCAAGATGGTGCAGCTTTGCCAGCTAATGGGTGTCACATATTTTACGAAAAGGTCTTTTCTGGTTTATGTGAGTGAGAAACATTGTTGTTCAAGGTTTTGACTCTATAAAGACTTGGGATTGCACTACACACATTAACACTATGACGTGATGCCAGTGTTTCTGTCACTAATTCTGTGATTTCAACATGGCCCTTGCTGAAAATGGGAAGAGCACAGATGCCTTGCTCTTCTCAGATGTAGTAGAGTTCAGAAAATAAACCTATGGTTTGTAAGAAAAAGAATTTATATGCATGAAATATCCTGTAGTGTCTGCAAGAAATGGAGATGGATCCTAGTCATAATCACGTAGCATGAAAACAAACTGATGCATTCCAATGTCCTGGCCAGTACTAAGAGACAGTAAAGCTAAATGCAGCCATTACAAAGTTTATAGGGAAGGAGATTACTGTTTAAACTTTCTTGTCATTCCACACTGAGGAGCTGAAAGTTTTCTTAAAACCCTTTGGATAAAATGTTTTGGGAACAAAAATGCTGATATTGGTATAATGTGAATCTCATTAAAAAAAATAGTGCAATATGTTTTACTCCACCTGGAATTTGCTCTCTGAGCTGCACACCATCCTGATTTGCAAATGTGTTGACCTTCGGGTCAAAATCTCAAAAACCCTGGCCCAAACAGCATTTTGGGTATACCACGCCAAGGGCTACAGCAGTTCAGGAAGGGAGCTCATTGCTAGGGCATCTGGGAATAGGCATTTAAATATTGACTCTTTAAGCATGCACAATGATTCTTGAATATTTTGTCTATTTACACAAGTCTACAAAGGAAATTTTTTTTGGGGAGAGATGGTGCTACCAAGTGGCTAAAGTAAAGATCTGTGTTTAATTATACACTTGGTTACCATTGTTTACAGTAGCTTTGAACAGTGCTTGTTACTGTGTTGTATTAATACCTTTCATTATGTGTTTATGTAACACTCAGTCTGCTTTACAATTGGTTGCAGTGTAGATCATAAAAATATAGGAGCAGAATTAGGCCATTTGGCCCATTGCGTCTGCTCTACCATTTCATCATGGTTGATCCAATTTTCCTCTCAGCCATGTATCGCTTCACACCTTGACCAGTCAAAAATCTATCAACCTCTGCCTCAAATATACATTAAAAACTTGGTCTCCAAAGCTACCCATGCCTGTGGCAAAGAATTCCACAGATCGGCCACCCTCTGGCTGAAGCAATTCCTCCTCATCTCCGTTCTAAAAGGACATCCCTCTATTCTGAGGCTGTGTCCTCTGGTCTTAGACTCTTCCATCATAGGAAGCATCCTCTCTACATCCACTCTATCAAGGCCTTTTACCATTAGATAGGTTTCAATGAGGTCACCCCTCATTCTTCTGAATTCCAGTGAATACAGGCCCAGAGCCATCAGATACTCATATAACAAGCCATTCAACCCTGGAATCATTTTTGTGAACCTCCTTTGAACTCTCTCCAGTTTCAGCACATCCTCACAGTTCTAATTTCTAACTGATGAAACCAAACAATGCAGCCGGTTTGTGCTCCAGTGTTGAAGCGCAGCAGGTCTGGGAATTCTAAATCCACATGGGAATTTCATAATTCTCGATGCTGGGAGTGCAGACTAAGTTTTGGCAATTCTCAGTAGGTTCCAGCCCATCACACAAGGAGACCAGGGAGCATCTGGAAAAGGGGCCCAAACCTGCTCACAATACTCAAAGTGAGGCCTCACCAATAATTTATAAAGTTTCAGCATTACATCCTTGCTTTTATATTCTAGTCCTCTTCAAATGGATGCTAACATTGCATTTGTCTTCCTCACCACAAACTCAAACTGCAAATTAACCTTCAGGGAATCCTGCACAAGTACCCCCAATCCCTTTGCGTCTCAGTTTTTTGTATTTTCTCTTCATTCAGAAAATAGTCACCCTTTAATTTCTCCCAAAGTGCATGACTATGCACTCCCCAACACTATTTCATCTGCCATCTTTTTTGCCCATTCTCCTAATCTGTCTGAGTCCTTAAGTAGCCTCTCTACTTCCTCAAACTACCTGACCCTCCACCTATCTTCATATCATCTGCAAACTTTGCAACAAAGCCTTCAATTCCATCATCCAAATCATTGACATTTAACGTAAAAAGACCCCTGTGGAACACCACTAGTCACTGGCAGCCAGTCAGAAAAGGCTCACTTTATGCCCACTCTGTGGCTCCTGCCAATCAGCTTTATCCATGCTTAATCTTTCCTGTAATACCATGGTTCGTAGTTTGTAAAGGCCTTCTGAAATTCCAAGTACACAACATCAGGCAAGATTTTGCCTTGAGGAAACAATGGCCTATTTTATCATTTGCTTCCAAGTACCCTGAGACCTCATCCTTAAAAATTGATTCCCAACATCTTCCCAACCACTGAGGTCAGGCTACAGTTTCCTTTCTTCCGCCTGTCTTCCTTCTTGAAGAGTGGAGTGGCATTTACAATTTTCCAGTCTTCCAGAGCCATTATAGAATGTAGTGATTCTTGAAAGGTCATTACTAAACCTCCTTGATCTCTTCAGCCGCCTTTTTCATTTCAGAACTCTTGGGGTGTATACCATCTGGTCCAGGTGATTTATCTACCTTCAGACCTCTGTTTCCCAAGAACCTTTTCTTTAGTTATGGTAACTTCACACATTTCATGCCCCTGACACCTGGAACTTCCACCATACTGCTAGTGTCTTCCACAGATGTAAAATACTTAGTTCATCTACAATTTCCACGTGCTCCACTGCTAGCTCTCCAGCATCGTTTTCCAGTGGTCCGATATCTACTCTCACCTGTCTTTTACACTTAACGTATCTGAAGAAATTTTTGGTATCCTCTTAATAATATTGGCTAGCAAACTTCCGTATTCCATCTTTACCTTCTCAATGACTTTTTTAGTTGTCTTCTGTTGGTATTTGAAAGCTTCCCAAACCTCTAACTTCCCACTAATTTTTGCTCTATTTTATGCCCTCTCTTTGGCTTTAATGTTGGTTTTGACTTCTCTTGTTAGCCACGGTTGTGTCATCTTTCCTTTAGAATACTTCCTCTTTGGGACGTATATATCCTGGCCCTTCCGAATTGCTTCCAGGAATTCTAACCCTTTCTGCTTTGCTGTGTTCCCTGCCTATATTCTTTTCCAATCAATTCTGGCCATCTCCCTTCTCATGCCTCTGTAATTCCCTTTACTCCACTGTAATACTGATGCATTTGACTTTAGCTTCTCCTTCTCAAATTTCAGGGTGAATTCAATCATATTATGATCACTTGCCCCAAGAGATTTTTTTTTAACCTGAAGCTCTCTAATCAATTCTGGTTCATTGCACAGCACCCTCATTCTCCAGTGGGCTCAACCATGAGCTGCTCTACAAAGCCATCTCGTAGGCACTCTAGAAATTCCCCCTCCTATAATCCTGCACCAACCTGATTTTTCCAATATACCTGCATATTGAAGTCCCCCATGACTATTGTAACATTGCCCTTTTGGCATGCATTTTCCATCTCCCATTGCAATTTGTAGAACATATCCTTACCACTGTTTGGGAGTATGTATACAACTCCCATCAGGGTCTTTTTACCCTTGCAGTTCCTTAGCTCTATCCACAATATCCACCTTCTGACCCTATGTTACCTCCTTCTAATGATTTGCTTTCATTTTTTTTTTTTACTAACAGAGCAACGCCGCCCCCTCTGCTTTCCTACCTGTCCTTTCGATACAGTGTGTATCCTTGGACATTAAGCTCCCAGCTACAATCTTTCAGCCATGATTCTGTGATGCCTACAACATCATACCTGCCTATCTGCAACTGTGCTGCAATTTCATCTACCTTATTCTGTGTACTGTGCGTATTCAGATCCCTGCTTGGTGATCAATTCGTAATGGAGGGATGCATTTGTTTCTGACTGAAACGTGACATGAAATTCTGGGAACATTTGAAATATGCAACACTTCATTTATGAAAGCTTTGTATGATAACTCCCTCAATGACTTCTGTTCCTTCCCTACACAGGACACCTTTGCACACGTCTATATTGGCAGGAAATGAGCATGTCTTCACACTGTTACTGCAGTCTAAACGGTAAGTATTTGATTAAACCTTCTAAATGAAACTTAAACTCTTCAATTCTGAAGTCAAGTTTTATACCTTGGCAGATTCAGTGCCAATTTTTAAATGTTTGTTCTAGATGTGACTTGGAGCTGAAGGACCATGAGGGAAATACTGCGCTGTGGTTAGCACTTCAGGATATAACAGTGGATTCTGATCAGTCAGTGAATCCTTTTGATGATGTTCAGGTTGTGAATGGCACATCGTTTGATGAGAACAGTTTGGCTGCAAAACTTATTAAATGGGGCAGTAATCCAGATGCTCCAGATGCAAAAGGTAAGGAAAGTTGGATATAATATTAGATGATTGCAACTTCTAAAGTCATTCTGGTATGACCAAGTCATTTCCAGTGCGAGGACCTCCTGAGTTGATGCATCAAGGACTTGTTTGGCATATATACCGTACTGTGCTAAAGTCTTAGGCTTATATATGTAACTAGGCTGCCTAAAACTTTTGCACAGTACAGTATGTTATGTCTTTCCCATTACCAAATAACACTTAATACTACTGAGCTAATATAAAGCTAAGTACTCTTCTGTTTCCCAACCACCTTCCCATTTTAACCAATATACAGTACTGTGCAAAAGTCTTGGGCACCCCAGAGATAGATAGATAGAGAGAGAGAGAGATATTCCCCTCCCCCCATAGAATGTATAGTTTCCCTTTGCATTGCACAAGGAATGCTCAATCAACAAAACTCAATTTTACTCTTTCTATATTGTTGCTAGACCAATTTATTATTCTGTGAAATTTATTGTATTGTGGCGACCCACTTTCTAGCGCACACGAACCGGCTCACAACAGCGCGCGCAGGCAGAGGGCCGGCCCCAAAAAGGGCGCCAGGCCATCTCCACCAGCAGGGGGAAAATCATGCGCGCGGAAAGGGTCTGGGAATATGCATTCCCCACAGCAATCCCGCCCAGGGAGGGTGGGAATGGGAAGGCTTTAAAGCAGGCCGCGAAGTTTGAATAAATCTCTTTATCGCAACTCCAATTCACCGACTCCGTGTGGTTATTCTAACGCTGTGTGTAGCACACTGCTACAGTATATCCTTTCAACTCATGAACTTCATGGTATGAAACTGGATAGGTAAGAGAGGGCAGTATATGTTGCTTTAATGTTACAATTAAACTTTGGTGTCATATTAGCAGATTTTCCAAGTTTTATTCCTAATTTTATTCCTATTAATGCTCCAAGACATTTTTAATTTGCGTTTCTTAGATATTACATAGTATAATTTTTCATTAACACCAGTAAATTTTAAGGCACCGTGCAAAATGTGATTCCTGGGCTTTAGTGGATTAATGACATGCAGGACCCAGTAACCCAGATATCGAACCACTGGGATTTCCAATAGTTAAATAATGCAATTTTGAGATTTTACTGTAAAACAAACATAAATGTACAATTATAAATCTCAGCTATGTTCCCCAGAATTGTTTTGAGAGCCTGGGAAGAAGTCCTCCATTTGAGTTGTCTTGGGGTTGTCCAAGAAGCTAGTTACAAGCTGTCTTAATGTGTCAGTGCAGGTGCAGGTTACCACTGCATTAAATGGGCATTGTGGGGTGGTTACATTCCTGGAAAATGGTCTGCGTCGCAATTTTTTTGTAATACAGTGGCATATCATTTATTTATGCATCAAGAAACAACTCTTTAAAAATGTTTAATTACCTTCTATTCATGTGACAGTGAATTTTACTCTGCAGCTCAAGTTTTTTGAGATCTGTGAATTCTATAAAAGTGCTTTACAAAATGGCAATAACACCCAGGGTGGTTGTACTTTATAAAGTTGAACGGGGTCTCTTCAAAAAGCAAGCATCATAGAATATCAGTGTTACATGTCTAGTTTATGATGGGAATAAATTGTTGAGGAGTTCACACAGTGGTATCGATTTGTTCTACTTTTGTGTAGCTGCTCTGCAAGCTTTCATCTGTTACGAGGGAATTAACAATCTATTTCTTTGGTTGCTTCTGAATGTATAATTTTTTTTGAAGTTTGCTACTTTAAATAACTGCGAAATTGAAACATGTCAAGTAGAGTATTTAGAGATAAATTTGAGTATTTTCTTTATTTCCCAGATCAATCCTTCACTTGTGTATATGGCTTGGCATTGACTGACTGCAGGAATACCATATAAGATTTAGAAAGTATAAGACTTTGAGATGCTTCAATGAATAACACTGAAATGTAGTTAAATAAGTTAGTTTATAGTCAGTGTAACTTCCTAACTGATTGTTCTTTTGGAGACGCACAACACAGTGAACTGCATTTAACTCTTCAAGTCTGTTCTAGGAAATTGTCTGACGCAAAGGGCATCGGAGGTTGGAAATGAAGCTGCTGCACTTTTCCTGGTTGCTCATGGGGCCAAAGTTAATCACGCCAATCAGTGGGTGAGTGTTTGAAGCTAACGGCTTTCAAGGAGGTGTCTTCCATACTAACATATTAAGGCAATAAATAATATTGGAGAAATCTCAAATATTAAAATGCTACAGCATATTAGCCCACATTTGATTGTTAACTTTTGTTCTAAGCAATTGTGTGATGCAGAGCAATCAAAGCATCCTATGGAAATGCTTCATGGCTTCAACACACTTACCTAAGCATATCTCGCAAGGTTCGAGGGCAGCATCTGTCCTGCTGTTACAAAGATGGAATCTTGACCTCACAATCTACCTTGTCGTGACCTTGCACCTTATTGTCTACCTGGGTTGCACTTTCTCTGTAACTGTAACATTTTATTCTGCATTTTGGTATGGTTTTACCATGTACTACCTCAATACACTGTTGTAATGAATTGATTTGTATGAATGGTATGCAATGCAGGTTATTCACTGTAGCTTGGTGCAAATGCCAATTATAAACCAGTTTACCAATTTAGTTTACTAATTTGCCTTTGCCAAAACAAATATTCTGTAATGATGTTCCACATAGTGTCATGAGAAAAAGAGACAATCTAGCTTTTGCCTTCCGCATGTCTGTTATCGTGTGTATAGATTGGGATACAAAGGGTAAAATTTTTCAAGCATTCTTTCCCTGATTTGAATTTTTTTTGTTGTTTAACTTTGAATCTGTTGACAATACTACACAGTTTGATTAAGATGGGTAGGTTAGTTTGGGCCCAGTACCAAGAACTGCTTATGAAGGAAGGAACCAAATATTGAAGATGTTTTAATCTTTCCAGTTGACTATATAAAATTGTTAAAATATTTCTTTCTATGTAGATTTCCTGCTGACTATTCCAAAATATTTCCATCTTTTAAATACCTTGATATTGGCTCTATCATTGAGTTATTTTGCCCTAACTGAAAACTCCGGCTTTGGCAAGATTGGAAAAGTCTTGCAGCTATTTCAAATATTTTTAACTACTTATGTGGTTACATGATTCTTGCACATTATAAAGTTGGAATTTTGTAGCCAGTTAGTTATGCACTGCAAATCTCTTGCGTTACACCATGGCAACACGGGTAGACAGGCGGTGAAGGTGTATGGCATACTTGTCTTCAGCAGATGGAGCAGTGAATACAGAAGTTGGGGCATGTTACAGCTGTACAAGATGTTGGTGAGACTGCACCTGGAATTTTGTGTGCATTTCTGATTGCCATGCCAATTGAAGAATGTCATTAAGCTAGAGAGGGTGCAGAAAAGATTCATTAGGAAAGGTTGAGTTTTAAGGAGAGACTGGATAGGCAGGGACCATTTTCCCAGGAACATGGGAGGCTGAGGTGGTGACCTTATAGGGACTTATAATATTGTAGATCACTATAGCTCAGAAACTGGCCTTTCGGCCCATCTAGCCTATCAGTGTCCATTTAGATATATACTTTTATTAAAAATATATGTCTAAAGGTAACAACTTTTAGTAAAAGCTGTTCCTTTAAACAGCTGAATAGATTAGGTGAATGGACATGGTCTTTATTTTTCCAGGCAGGGGAGTCCAAAGCTAGAGAACGTAGGTTGAAGTTGAGAGGAGAAAGATTTAAAGGGAATCTGCAAGGGTGTTCTCCCCCCCCCCCCCCCCCCCCCCACTCAGGGTGTTAAGTATATTATTAGCTGACTGGGGAAGCGGTAAAGGGGATACTTAGTCAGGTTCGTGGATAGGAAAGGTTTAGAGGGATATGGTCCAGTTCCAGGAAGAGGACCAGCTCAGGAAAGTGCCTTGGTAAATGTGGACTGGTTTTACCTGCTGTATGACTGTGATCGCCCTATCTGCCAATGCAGCATTTTCTGCATTCTCTCCAAAACTGGGGAAAACAAAAGATATCGGTGTGAATTATTTCATTGTATTTGTATGAGGATACAAAGCTGGGTTGTTGTAAAGTACTTTGAAATGAATTGTAATAGGCCTTTTGGTGAGGAAAAGACTCTGATTTAAAGTGATTGGCACAAGAACAGGGAATGGGAGGGAGCATACTAATTAACATAGTTACAAACTGCAATGCACGACCTGAAAGGGGAGGTGCTGGAATAGTTTTCAAATGGAAATCTAGATTTAAGAGAAGAAAAATCTAGGGAAAATGTGAGGGAGGTCTAATTAGCCATTGATTCATAGGCTAAATGGTTTCCAGTACTACAAGATGTAGATGCTGCCTGGCCTGCTGCGTTCACCAGCAACTTTGATGTGTGTTGCTACAAGGTTAATTGAAAGGTTTGTGTGTTTACAGGCATGCTACCAAACAGTCTAGATTACTGGAATACTGGTCAAAAATTACTGGAATATTAGTTAAGACCAGTAGATGAAGAAACTTTTGATTACTTATTAAATGTTAACATTTCCAAGATTAACTGATTTAATTTTTTATTGGAAAAAGCAGAACTAACTTAGTGTCTCCCTCCTCCTCCACTGCATTATGCTGGGTTATTGGCCATTTTCCTACCTCCATCCACATCTCTGTATCCTAGGGTGAAACACCACTTCACACGGCCTGCCGATATGGCTTGGCAAACCTCACCGTGGAACTGTTACAACATGGAGCAAATCCCAATGTCCAAACAAAACGACCACTTCCCACTGGTACCAGTCTGTCTCAAGATACTGCTGATGGCCTTCACCTGCAGACTCCGCTTCACATGGCAATAGCAAACAATCATCCGGATGTCGTGTCTGTGATACTGGAGCAGAAAGGTAGGTTTGCTTTGTCACTGCACCTGGTTTATCTCCAATCTGAGATATCAGTGTGGCTTCAAGTTAGCACATTAACAACGTCAGGCATTAATAATCACCTCTCTCATTGCACCTCTGTTTTACTTTCCTCACAATGGCTTCAGAAACTAATTTTGACAGATCTGCCAGTGGCCGTGAAATTCTCAGTGTACAGTATTATGAACCATGTAATCCTCTGGCAGATGTTGTGACTGGCATAAAAATATTGGAGTATAATCTCATTCTGGCCATTGGTTGTATTCATCTAAATTCACACTGGTGGCAAATGCCAGTGGGTACAACTAGCACCTGATATACTCCCTCATTTAGCACTAATAGTACATTTTAAATATTGATTAAGGGTTACCTCAAATAAAAGTAAATTGATAGTTGAGGTCCATTTTATGTGTTAGTTTCCTTGCTTTTTGTTGAATTTAGTGCAGTTGAATTGACAAGGGCAGATACAACTAATATTCTTGCACTGGCAGAGACAATTTTCTCCCTATGTATTCAATACTGTAATGACGGGTGTGTAACCCCAAAAATAGTTTCTGTCAAAACTGCCATGTCTGCTTGAGCACTATGGATAAAGCAGAGTGATGTCAGCACTCTTGTGTACAGTGCTAAACTCGCTAGTGGCTGTCAAATGTAAAATTATCCCAAACCACCTTTACCTGTGCTCCTGACAACTCTTGCATTCATGTACCTAATTTTCCTTTGATTCCTTTTGTCATTTATCAATACTGACGGCTTCATAGTGTAGAGGTGAGTGTGGCCAGCACCGTGCTGTCCTCCAAGTCCTTACTGATGTGAAATATTTTGGGGATTACAACATGGCAACCGGACGGGCAACAACCTCTACTGTTTTTCTATTCAAATGAAATAACCTAATTATTTAGATGAGTCTATTAAGTAAATTCAATACATTTGAACCTTATTTGGAAGGCCTGAGATTGAAATAGAACTAATTTTGTTCTTTTAATCAATGCAGCAAATGCACTTCATGCAGCCGGTAATCTGCTGATTATTCCTGACTTCAGTCTCAAAGATTCCAGAGATCAGACTGTCCTAGGACTAGCTTTGTGGACAGGTAACAGAATGCTTTGCTTTCCATATACTTTTTCATTAGACTTGTTCGTTTTCTAGAAATTAGTTCCAGTTTAATGTCATCCTACTGTACAGTACCTATATATAATCAAACAAAACAACATTCCTCTAGACCACGGTGCACCCAGAAACACATATTACACAGCACGTAAGCAAAATATCACCACAAATAATTTAGAGAGTCAGAGTCCATTGTTGTTGTGTCCTAGCTGTCTATGTAATATGCAAGCCAGCACAATACGAAATGGAGAGCAAGCTGTTGTCCGTGCAGCAAGTTCCACCTTTCCACGCAGCTGATGAATCCAAAGGAATGGCTGAGACGGATACAGTTTGCCAGCAGTATCACAGGAGTTGCCAGTCAGCATTTTACTCAGGGTAAGGCTGTCTTAGGGGCTCCAGCTCTCCAGCTGGCGATTCCACCCCCCCCCCCCCCCCCCCGGGTTAACTCCCAAAACCTTCCCTATAAGTGGGTACAGCTGCAAGGTAATGCAGGTTTGAGATCAATTTTCCTTCTAGATGAGCTGGCAAACACAGCTGACAAGTCCCATTTGCCTGAAGCAGCTGGTTTTAAGGCACTAGTAACCTGTCTTTGTCCCTTTTCCTGTCAGAAGAAATGGTTCCACCAGGCTTAGTAGCTAAGCCACACATGAAGGCCAGAAGCTGGACTTGGTTATCAGATGCACAAAGTTGAGAGCTTTTAATGAGTAGTTGGAATATATCCCCACTACTATCACCCCACCCCCCCAGCTATAACAACCTTATAAGTTAATAAAATATAATTCAAAATGCACACCATGGGAAGTTGTTAGAATGGGAACAAGAAACTTCACACACCTAAATCTCCTCAAAGTGTAGACGCTGCTGTACTCTCTTGATTAATGAGGAGGTGTTGTGGGTCCAGGTTAAACTGTCCATTATGTGCACACCAAGTACTTCACTCTCTCCATGGCAGAGCCATTGATGTGCAATGGAGAGTGGATGACCTGTGCCTTCCTGAAGTCTACAATCATCTCGTTGTGTCTTGTCTATGTTGAAGCTCAGGTTGTTCTCACACCATTTAACAGGCCTCTCTATCTTCTCTCCGTACTCATTGTTGCTGATGAGGCCAATTGCTGTTGTATCATCAGCAAACTTGATGCAGCTTGAGCTGGATCTGGCAGTGCAGACATGAGTCAGCAGTGAGCTGAGCACACTACCCTGGGGGGCACCAGTGCTCCGTGTGATGGAGCTGGAGATGTTGCTGCCACCTTGGACTGACTGGGGACTTTCTGTCAAGAAGTCCAAGATCCATTTACAGAGAGGGGTATTGAGTCCCAACGAGGACAGCTTACCCACCAGCCTCTAAGGGATGCTTGTATTAAATGTACAATGACCTGGCATATGAGGCATAATTTTCTAGATGGGACAGGTTTGAAGTTGAAGGGCCAAGGCAATGGCATTATGAGTGCACTGGTTTGAGTGGTTGGTGAACTGGAAATATAGCTGTAAGGTAGAATTTTATATGGTCTATTACCAGCTGCTCTAAGCACTTCATGTTTGTTGAAGTCAGTGCCACTGGGTGATAATCATTTAGACAAATTACCATCACTTTCTTGGGCATTGGAATGATGCTGTTTTGAAGCCTGCAAAGACAGTGAACTGTTGCAAAGAGATATTAAAGATGTCCTTTAAGACCTTTGTTAGCTGGGCCACACAATCCCCCAGCACCTGACCCAGTATGTTGTCCATCCCTGCAGCTTTGCATGGATTTACTCTGGCTAGGATCCTACTCGCCTCAGCTGCGCCCAGACAGGGTGCTGGTTCCTCAAGAGAAGAGGGGGCTTTCCTTGATGTCACATCATTCATTGTGCATAGAAGGCATTCAGCCTGTCAGAAAGGGTGGTGTCGCTGTCATTGAAGCAAAGGGTGGATTTGTAATGTATTATAGTTTGTATACCTTGCCACATGCACCGTGTATCCCTGTTGTCACAAAGGTGTCTGAATTTTATGTGAATTCTCTTGCTTTGCCTTCCTGATGGCACGTGAGAGCACGGCACTTCCTGACCTGTATCTCCTGAACTGAAGGCAGCATTCTGATCTGAGTAGTGCACAAACCTCTGCAGTCAGCCATGTTTTCTGCTTTGTCCTGGCAATGTAGTGTTTAATCACGGTAACATCCTCAGTGCAATTTCCTACGTAGCTAGTCACTTGAGTAAGAAACTAAAAAGTGTCTTGTAAGCTTTTTGTAATCTGTTAAGCAATGTGATAAGATCTTTGATGTGATTTCTGGAGGATCCTTTCTGGAGAATGGGAATCTTTAATTTGCATCGACCAATATAACAGAAATGTAAATTAATTTTTTAATCAATCTTTCTTGGCAATAGAACCGGAAGTCTAATAGTTAACCGTATATGAATTGCACTCTTCCTGCAGGCATGCATACAATTGCAGCACAGCTCCTAGGTTCAGGGGCAGCCATTAATGACTCCATGTCTGACGGTCAGACTCTATTACACATGGCAATTCAGAGGCAAGACAGCAAAAGTGCCCTCTTTCTTCTTGAACATCAAGCTGATATAAATATTCGGTGAGTGCAATTCGGTATACTGTGTACATAGGGCACCTTTAAGGTCTCGAGAGAGAACTGAATGAGGCCTTTATTCACACTGATTTCCTTTGTTTTCATAAGTGTTTTATTTCCTCTTTCCCTATATTTACTGCTTTTATTTCTTGTTGTTTGTTTGTATGTTTGACAGAACTAAGGACAGTGAAACAGCTCTTCAGTTAGCCATCAAAAATCAGCTTCCGCTTGTGGTTGATGCTCTTTGTACCCGTGGTGCAGATATGGCAGTGCCAGACGAGAAGGGCAATTCACCTCTGTGGCTGGCCCTGGAGAGTGGACTTGAGGACATCGCTTCCACCTTGGTGAGTGTCACCCAACAACGGCTTTGGTTCATTCATCTATTTTGGTGCATAGATCTAGAGAAGGATAAAGATGTAACTTTCCTTCTCAATAAGTCAATGACTCTTTGTCAGATCGAGAAGGAAAAGTCCAAGTGAAATTCCACTGGGATGATTTAATAAAACATAAGAAACCAACAGAAAGTTTGGGGGAGAACTAAGAAATAGATGAAGATTTAAGATTCAATAGGTTTATTAGCTCTTTTTGTAGCACGTGTGAAATGGAAGAATATATAAACACAAATTATCTACATAATTAAGGCAGGGTAATTTTTGTGGAGCATTTAAAAAAATTATTGAGAGATAGCACGAATTTATACCCTTCGGATCCAACGAGCCTGTAACACCCAATGTGGCCAATTAACCTACTAACCTGTATGTCTAGAATGTTGAAGAAAACCAGAGCATCCAGCAGAAACCCATGCGGTCGTAGTAGGGAGAATGAACAAACTCCTTACAGGCAATGGCGGAATTGAAATAGCATTACACTAATTAGGATTATTATTATTATCAATAATTACATCAAATTAGGATAAGTGCACAAGCTCTTGTCTGAAAGGTGGTGGATTTCTGGAATATTTGAAAATGTTAGCAGTAATTTGAAATACAGCTCTCTGCAGCAGTTTTCTGTAGAACCAACAGGGGAACAAATATCAGATTTATTGAATAAAGTACCAGTTTTAGTTAATAATCTAATGGTGCATTGAATATTTGTCTAATAGCGATCAGAATATTGTGTTCTAGGGAATACTCAAAAGGGAGAAAAAGTGAAAAATTTTGGAAATTGAAAATCTTAATTTGCAGATGTTGGTAATCTGTACTTTTAAAGTTTTCAAAGGTCCAGATATAATTAGGATTGAATTCTGTGATGCCTTAAAGGTCTGTCTGAACTGATAATATGAAAGAACAATGGGAAGAAAATTGAATTGTCAGGAGCTCTTAAACATAAGGAGTGGGAATATGCTAAATGAGTATGATGAGCATGTTGAATGATCATTTTCCTGTAGGGGTAAAGAAAAACGCAGATATCTGTCTTGAGGCATGCCCAGTATCTTGTTAAGATTAATGTAAGCAGAATAATGTTGAGTTTAAAGAGTGAATCTATATGATCAGATGGTTTCTATCCAGTGTTTTAAAGGAAATGGGTGAAAACTTTACAACTGCCTCAACTGAGTCTTTCCAAATTTGGTAAATTCAGGAACACTTTTCTATAGATTTGAAAATGCGTTGATCACTCTGCTGTTGAAAAAAGGAGAAAGGAAACTTGTGCAATTATAGATCAGTTAGCCTAACAGCTTTGTTGTGAGAAACTGTAATTAAGGATGGTGTCAATAATTTTTAAAAGGAAAGTAACTGCAACCGTTAGAAGTCTAAAATAACCCAATACAGCTGGAGGTATTTGCTTAAGCACTGAAATAGGCCCTTCAGCCCATCTGGTCCATTCTTCTGTCGGTTCTGACTAGTCCCATCAACTCGCATCTGGACCATAGCCCTCCATATCCCACCCATCCATGTACTGATCAAAATTTCTCTTAAATATTGAAATCAAACCCTTGTCCACCACTTCTCTGGGCAGCTCACCACACTCTCACCATTCTCCAAGTGAAGAACTTCCTCATTCCTGGTTCCTCTTAAATATTTCATCTACCGTACCTAATCTATGACCTCCAGGTCTAGTCTCACCCACCGTCAGTGAAAAAAGCTTGTTTACATTTACTTTATCTACACCCCTCATTATTTTCCTTACTTCTCAGGTTTAGCATTACCAGCAAATGTTGTGAAATTTGTTAACTTTGCTCCATTCGAACCAGAGTGTCAAACTACAAGGAAGAGCTGCAAATATTCAGACGCGAATGTACAGAGAATACAGATTAATTAAGAGAAATGACTGAAAAGAGTAAATCGGACTTAAAGGTAAAATGAAAACTGGTAACTGAAAATAAACTAGGCGGAATAACTTGAATGATAGCAATTTGGTCGAGACATAAATAGGAGAAAATTCTCTATGATTATTCAAACTGCTGAGGGCCCTCTAACACAGGGTGAAGATAGAGGTTATCCCTCTGAACTGAGGCGGGTCGGTGCTCAGGCCTCACTGTGGGAAGTCGGGAAAAATTTTCAAATGTTACACGTTCAAAAATGTCTAGGGTGTGGTTATATGTCTTGGTTTACTGTTGAGAAGGGATTGCTTACTGTTTGGTTAGAAAAGGAGAGTGTTTTTTTTCTACTAGAGAAAAATGCAAACTGAATTGGTAAAAGTAATTTCCTATAATGTTAATGGGGTTTTGAATCCAATTAAAAGAAATAAGATTATGTCTAAATTGAAAAAAGAGAGGGCACAAATAGCTTTCCTCCAGGAAACACATATGAGCCAATCTGAACATGGAAAATTAAAAAGAATGGGCTTTAAGCATGTATTTTATTCATCATATAAATTGAGTCACAAAAGAGGGGTAGCTACTTTAATATCAAGTACTCTTAATTATGAACATATTTCAGAGACTAAAGACAAAGAAGGACGGTTTGTAAAAATCACAGGGAGAATAGAAGGTACAGAAATAACATTGCTGAATGTTTATGCTCCTCCAGGTTGTGAATGGTCATTTTATAGACACATTTTTGACCTAATGGTCAGTTCTCAAGGGGTAGTAATTTGTGGAGGGGATTTTAATATTAGATTAAATCCTGTATTAGATTCTTCAAGAATAGTTACTCAGAATAAACCTCTGACTTGGAAAATGAATTCATTGATGGAGGAGTTGGGAATTATAGATGTCTGGAGGGAATTACACCCTACTAGTAAAGATTATACACATTACTGTTTCCCTCATTCAGCCTATTCAAGGATAGACTATTTCTTTATCTTTAATACAGATAGACTCAGGATGAAAAACTGTAATATTGCAACAATTGATCTGTCGGATCATAGCCCAGTCTCTATGTCTCTAATCCTGGAAAGGAAAATGAGGAAAACACTATGGAGGCTAGACTCACATATACTTAATAACCCGAAAGTAATGGAGAGATTAAGGGGAGAAATCAAAGAATATCTAGACCTTAATGACACGGGAGAAACATCACCAGTGAGCTTATGGGATACATTGAAAGCTGTACTGAGAGGGAAAATTATTTCCATTACCACTCACATGAAAAAAATCAGTGCACAAAAATTAGCAGACCTTCAAGGAAAATTAAAACAACTTGAAGTTGTAGATAGCAACAAAAGTAATTCAAATCGAAAATAGGAAATTAGGAAATTGCAAAGTGAAATTGATGATATTTATACGTTGGAAACTCAAAGAAATTTTCTTTACCTGAGACAAAAGAATTATGAAGTAGGAGGTAAATCAGCTAGATTATTAGCATATAAATTGCGAAAACAACAAGCAGACAATACAATTCATAAAATAAAGAATCCAAAGACAAAGCTTGTGGAGAGTACAATAGGGAAAATTCAAGAGAGTTTTGAAACATATTATCGAGAGCTGTACTCCCAACCCCGGGCCCCCAATGAGCCCTATATAGACAGTGTATTGAATTTTTTAGATCTACCTAAACTTACAGATTTACAAAATGAAAGTTTATTAGAACCAGTAACTGTCAAAGAACTGAACGTGGCCATCTCTAGGTTAAAGACTGGAAAGTCCCCGGGTTCTGATGGGTTTACCTCAGAGTGGTACAAGTCCCTGAAGACACAGTTAGCCCCATTACTACTTAACACCTTTAGTTGGATCTTGCAGAGAGGAGAAACTCCACCTTCCTGGAGAGAAGCGATTATTTCAGTTATTCCTAAAGAGGGTAAAGATAAACTAGAGTGTGGCAATTATCAGCCAATTAGTGTTCTTAATTTAGATTACAAACTATTTACATTTATATTAGCGCGCAGATTGGAAAAGCTTTTACCTGGCCTAATCCATTTAGACCAGACTGGATTTATTCAACAAAGACAAACACAGGAGAACATAAGGAGAACTCTGCACATATTAGAACAGGTTAATAAGAACGAGACAGAGACAATGGTAGTAGGATTGGACGCTGAGAAAGCTTTTGATTTGGTTAGTTGGGCATTCCTATACAGAGTGTTAGGAAGATTCGGCTTTCAAGAAAAGTTTATTAAAGTAATTCAGACTCTATATGACAGCCCTACAGCCCGAATTAAGATAAACGGAGACCTCTCTGACTCCTTCATCTTAGAGAGAGGCACTAGACAGGGATGCCCAATTTCTCCTCTCCTTTTTGCGCTATATATTGAACGGCTTGCCCAACTAATAAGACAGAGCGAAATCGTAAAAGGTATCAAGGTGGCAGGGATTGAACAGAAAGTGGTGTTATTCGCAGATGATGTTTTGGTCTATCTGAGTGAACCAGAAAAATCATTTATAGGATTGTTTACACTGTTGGATGACTTTGGGAAAATATCAGGTTATAAAATAAATGTAAAGAAAACGCAGGTTATGTCCCTAAATTATACACCATCCAAAAAATTGCAGGATACATACGATCTTAAGTGGGAAGCTAAATCATTAAAATATTTAGGAATAACCCTGCCGAGGGATCTTTCAACACTGTCACAGGTAAATTATGGGCCATTAATCTCAGAGATAAAAACAGATGTGCATAGATGGAATCTTATCCCCTTTTTAAGTTTAAATTCAAGGATAAATACTATAAAAATGAATATTCTTCCTGGGTTATTGTATCTTTTCCGTACTTTACCGGTGGAGGTGGATGATAATCAATTCAGGGAATGGGACAAATGGATTTCCCGCTTCATTTGGCAAGGAAAGAAACCTAGAATTCGATATAACACCTTACAGTTAGGGAAGGAAGGAGGAGGTATGGTTCTTCCTTGCCTGAGAAATTATTTTTATGCCTCACAGATAACCTCTCTGTTATATTGGTGTAATAGGGAATATAAGGCTAGATGGAAGGAAATAGAATTTGGATTAGTTGACAGTTTTCCTCTACAGGCCTCAATAGCTGACAAAGGATTGATGACCCAGTTGGAAAAATTTAAAAACAGCTGGATAAATCTTACATTAAAAGTATGGCAGAAGGTGGTTAATTCATGTGGAATTAATAACATGTTAAAACTCTTTAGATGGTGTGCATATGATACCGAATTCCTTCCCAACAGAGGAGATAAAAGATTTGAGCTATGGATAAAGAAAGGTCTTACAACCTACCTCTCATTTATAGATAAAAGAGTATTACAAAGTTTCCAAATCCTGCAGGACAAACATGGCCTAGAACATAATGACTTTTTTAGGTACCTTCAAGTACGAAACTATGTTAACCAGAGTTGTAGATATACAGACCGACCAACAGTAGAATTAGAATTTTTCAAGATTCTGAATTCGGCTTGCAGTTCAATACCTAGTAAATCAGTTTCTCGAGTATATAATGCACTCTCCCATGCTAAAAATGTAAATACGCTGTATATTAAAGAGAAGTGGGAGAAAGAAGCGGGGTTGGTACTTTCAGAGGAGGCTTGGGGGAAAATCTGCAGCTTTCAATGGTCCTCGACTAATGCTTTGACTTGGAGAGAACGTTGTTGGAAAAACATTATAAGATACTTCAAGACCCCATATCAGGAAAAATATAAAGATACAAACGTGACGTGTTGGAGAAGGTGCGGCTCCAAGGAGGCAAATCATTTTCATATTTTCTGGGATTGCCCTAAATTAAGTCTATATTGGGAAGGTATTCACAGAACATTAGTTAAGGTACTTAGATCCCAGATACCTCTGAACCTTGAGACGCTCTATTTGGGGCATGTATTGTTTCTTGAACAGAAGGAAGATATAAAGTTGCTGCAGACCCTCTTAGTGGCAAATAAGAAATCAATCACTAGAAAGTGGCTAAATCCAATACCACCTACATTAGAAGATTGGCACGAAATTATCTTGGAAATATTTAAAATGGAAAAGTTGACTTACTCCCTGAGAATTCAAAAAGAAAAATTTTATCAAATCTGGAATAAATGGATTGAATATATAACCCCAATGCGAGCAGACTTTAGATGACTCTCCTAATGATTTATACTGCTCTTCTCATCAACACAGTAATATTGCTAACGTAAGCACCCCTAGTCTAAATGTCTTTTTTTTTGTTTTCTTTTGGAAAATAGAGAATTAACACAAGTAAAGGGAAAGATTTGGGAAAGGGATAAAAAATGAAAAAATTAAGTAAATAAGTACATAGGGATTGGATAATTATGTCTGTGGGCAGGAGCAAGCATGAACAAATTAGGATATAAACACCTACAATGGTTGTTACATAGGCTTATATACAACATTTTGGACCAGTGGAAGTGGTCCAGAAGAGTTATATGGAAAGTATTACTACCATTTTTCTTAACAACTAATACCATTACTTAGCCTAATAGATTAGAATTACCACAGTACATAATTATCTATTTAAGTGTCTAATTTCCTTTTATATTGTCTCAATGTGTACTTAAGAATGTATAAATAATTATAGTTTTATACATATAAAAAAATGGAAAAGGTTATATGTGTGAAAAAAGTACATGATATTTGTGAATTCCTTATCCAAATAAAATTAAAAAAAAAGAAATTTGTTAACTTTGTGGCAGCAGTACGATGCAATACATGATATTAAAAACTGAATTACAGTAAGTATATATATTAAAATAGTTAAATTAAAATAGTACAAAAACACATTTAAAAAAAAACTAGTGAGGTAGTGTTCGTGGGATCAGTGTCCATTTAGAAATTGGATGGCAGAGGGGGAGAAAACTGTTCCTGAATCACTCTGTGTGTGCCTTCAGGCTTCTGAAACTCCTTCCTGACAGTAACAATGAGAAGAGGGTATGTCCCGGGTAGTGTGGATCCTTAACGATGGACACCACCCTCCTAAGGCACCACTCATTGAAGATGTCTTGGATACTATGGAGGCTGGTAACCATGATGGAACTGACTAATTTTACAACTGTCTGCAACTTAATTTGATCCCCCATTCTCCTACACTCCAGGGTTTAAAGTCCTAACCTATTCGACCTTCCCCTATAATTTAGATCCTCGCAACATCCTTGTAAATTTTCTCTGTACTCTTTCAATCTTATTGATATCTTTAATCTATATAGGTTACCTGACTATGCATAATACTCCAAATTAGGCCTCACCATTGTCTTGTACAATGCCTGTACTCAATACTTCGATTTATGAAGACTAATGTGCCAAAAACTCTCTTTACTTGCGACGCCACATGCAAGTAATCATAAATCTATATTCCCAGATCCCTCTGTTCTACTGCACTCCTCATGCCTTAACATTCACTGTGCAAGTCCATAGTCTACCCAAAGTGCAACAGCTCACACTTATCTCCATTCATTCTGTCTGCCATTGTTCAGCCTGTTTTTCCAGCTGCTCCAAATCCTGCTGCAGCTATGATAACCTTACTTGCAAATTTGCTGATCCTGTTTACCACAGTGTTATCAAAGCCATTGGTATAGTATAGATGACAAACAACAACAGACTCAGCACCAATCGCTGTGGCACACCTCCTGTTCAGTTGAGATGCAACCATCTACTACTATCCTCTAGCTGCTTCAGCAGAGCCAATGTTGAATCCAATTTATTACCTCATCTTCTGTGCCAAGCAACTAAGACTTCTTTACCAGCCTCTCATGTGGGACCCTGTCGAGGACCTTGCTAAAATCTATGTAAATAACATGTACTGCCTTTCCTTCATCAACTTTCTTAGTAATCTCCTCACAACTCTAAGATTGGTTAGACATGAGCTACTACGCACAAAGCTTCCTTGATTACTTCTAACTGCCTCATCTGTTCAATCCTTGTATATCCAGTCCCTCAGAATACTTTCCAATAACTTACCCGGTACTGATGTCAGACTCACTGGCCTGTAATTTCCCAGCTTGTTCTTAGATCCTTTCTTGAACAACGTCATCTGTCCTCTGATCCTCCAGTACTTCACCCATGGCTAAGGGCAGTTTAAGTAGCTTTCTAGGGTCCCTGTAATTTCTGCACTAACCTCCCACAAGGTCCAAGGGGAAATCTTGTCAAGTCCTGGGGACTTATCCACTCTAATTTACCTCAAGTCAGCAAGCACCCTTTCCTTGTTAATCTGTTTACAGTCCATCACCTCACTGCTGTTTTGCCTGAGTTCTGTAGGCTCTCTGTCCATTGCCAGAGTAAATGCAGGTGCAAAATATCAATTTAAGATCTCCACCGTCTTTTTCAGGTCTATATGTAGAATACCATGCTAATCTTCAAGAGGACCAATTTTGTCCCTTGCTATCCTTTGCTCTTAGTAAATCTGTAGAAGCAGCCCATGGGATTCTCTTTCACTTGTCTGCCAGAGGAACTTCATGCTGCCTTTTTCCATCCTGATTTCCCTCATAAGTGTTCTTGCATTCCTTATGCTGCTTGAGTACTTTATTTGTTCCTTGCTGTCTGTACCTGCTCTGCACCTTCTTAATAAGGGCCTCAATATCTGTCAAACCAAGGTTTCCTAAGACTGTTAACTTTGCCTTTTATCCTGACAGGAATACAAAAAGGAAACTTTTCTGACCGCATTTGATAAACTATCCCATCCAGCCCTTTACACTGTTAGTCTTGGTCAATGTGTGGAAAGTCAAAATCACCTACCAGCACAACCTTATTTTTCTTGGAACGTGTGGAAAGAGAAGTGGTGTTAGTGTTTTGGATTGATTACCTTTAATTGGCTTATTAATCATTACAAAATGTCTCTCTGGTGCTTCCTGCTCCCTTCCCTCTCCCTCTCCCTTTTCCCAGCCATGATTCCCCTCTCCCTGCCCCCTTCCCACTCTTAGTTCCCAATACAGACCCATATTAGAGTCGGTTTGTCATCACTCATGTCATGATTTTTTTTTGTGTGGCAGCAGTACAGTGCAATACCAAAAATTACAATACTATGCAAAAGTTTTAGGCACTCTAGATATATATGCCTAAGACTGTACAAAAAAAATTGAAAGCCTTGAGCCTTTGTCGGTTGTTACAATTGTAGAATATTGTTATGATAGGGACCTTTTCCTAAACTACTTCCAAAGCTATTTTTGGCATGTATTTCTAATAGTTCTATGGCAAACTATCCTAAATGGGAAACTCCCTTAATTTCAGGTGAGACATGGCTGTGATCCAACGTGTTGGGGTACTGGTCCTGGTGGATGCCTACAGACTTTGTTACACCGAGCCATTGATGAAAATAACGAGATTTCTGGTTGTTTCCTCATCCGCAGGTATACAGAGGGATATTTTGAACTGCCTTTCTTTTAAATTTATTTACAGTGTGGGCGGGGTGAGGGGCACAAGATGAAATGAGAGTAAACTAGCCAATAATATAAGATTGCTATTTTTATAGCTTAAAAATAAGAGGCAGGAATGGACATTGAACTGCTGGGAAGTAGTGGTGGGGCACAGGAGGAACTGAATAGGTACTTCACATCAGTCTTTTTTGTGGCAGACACCAGTAACATGCAGGAATTTAAGAGAGTTAGGGAGAGTTGAGTATATTGTCTGTTATGAACAGGTGCTGGGAATTTGAAAGGCCTGTGAATGGGTAAACCACCTGTACCAGATGAACTATATTCAGAAGTTCTGAAAAATGTGGCTGAAGAGATTGTGGAGGTGTGAATAGTGATCATTCAAGAATCACTAGAGTAAGGAAGGGTCCCAGAAGACTGCAAAATCACACCACTGGAGGCAAAAGACAGGGAGTTAAAGACTAGTTAGCCTGACCTCAATGGCCAGTAAGATTTTAGAGTTCATTATTAAAGATGGAAGTTCAGAATACTTGGAAGTACATAATAAAATAGATGCCAATAAGGTTTCATTAAGGGGAGATCTTGCCTAACAAATCTGTTAGAATTCTTTGAGCAGGATCAAGTAAAATAGACAAAGGAGAGTCAGTGGATGTTATGTACATGGATTTTCAGAAGGACCTTACAAAGGTGCCACACAGGAAGCTGCCAAAGCAGAGCCCATGGTGTTTGAGGCAAGGTACTGGCATAGATGGAAGATCAGTTGACTGGCAGAAGAGAAGGCAGGGAATGGGTATAAAGTGGTCATGACTGCAAGTGATTAGTGGAGTTCCACAGGAGCCAGTCTTGGGATCGCAACTTTTCACTTCATGCATTAATGGTCTGGCTGAAGGAACTAATGACGTTATAGCGCAGATGATACAAAGGTGAGTGAAGGAGGTGGTGTAGGGAGTCTGCAGAAAGACTTGGACAGGTTAGGAGAATGGCAGATGGAATACAGCATAGGGAAGTGTGGTGTCATACACTGGTAGGACGAATAAAGGTGTAGACTATTTTTTAAATTGGGAGAGTAGTCAGTAATTGGAAGTGCAAGGATACAGTACTTGGAGTTCCTAGTACAGGATCCCCTTAAGGTTAACTTGCAGATTGAGTTTGTCGTAAGGAAGGCAAATGCAATGATGTTTCGAGAGGACTAGAACCTAAAAGCAAGGATTTACTATTTATTATGTGTTAGCCAGACTGCATTTGTAATTTTGAGAGCAATTTGGGCCTTGTATCTAAAGAAAGATGTGCTGTCCGAAACAGTCTTGAAAGAGAGTCACATGAATGACACAAATGAAAGGCTTAAACTTAAACATGTGAGGAGCGTTTGATGTCTCTAGGCCTGTACTTGAAGTTCAGAAGACTGGGGGGAGGGGGGGCCATGGGGTGGAATCTCATTGAAACCTATCGAATACTGAAGGACCAAGGTATTGGACATGGAGAAGATGTTTCTATTAGTAGGAGAGTCTAGGATCCAAAGGCACAGCCTCAGAATAGAGGGACATCTCTTTAGCACTGACATGATAAATTTATCCAGAGTGATGAATATGTGGAATTCATTGCCATGAAATGTTATAGAGGCAGAGAAACAAGGTTCTTGATTGATAAGGGGGTTAAGGGTTATGTGCAGAACACAGTAGAATGAGGTTGGGTACGAAAAAAATCAGTCATGATTGAATGGTGGAGCAGATTTTTGCAATATCTTGTGGCTTTATGAAATTTGCTTGCAATAGTGTTTACTTTTTGAAGAGGGGCAAAGTTTTGTGTATCAGTCTAATGTACTTGTAATATATTGGTTTTCTATTATAATGGAATAATACTTTTCTACACCAAGTGACCTTCATTATTCTTTCAAGAGGGAAATTGATGCTCAGGATCTTTTTGCAGGTAGTTCTTGAATTCAGTTGATCAATATTGCTACCAGCTGGTTATTTCAACACTTCGTCTTCACCAGCAGCTCCGTAGTTAATCTACAAATAAATCTGTCTTCAAACACCTAATTTGATTGAAGGAAAGCTATTGCATTTTGAGAGAAACTTGCCAGTACAAAATTCCTTGGGAATGCAAATCAAAGCCAATATTGCCAAAATGTTCTTAATCAGTGAAAATTCGAAAAGCCACTACAGTGTCTAAAATGTGTAAACTGATTAATAGCTTCAATCTTTTCATAACTATGGAGAAACTTTGGAATGATTCAGTATTGTATAAAAGAAATCTAAAAAATTAGTTAAGTTGCCAATCAGTTGTTCTTTATTGCTACAGTAACATGTCTCTTTAACAGTGGATGTGATGGTAACAGTCCTAGACGACCAGGGCCAAATGGTGAGGGGGATGAGGAAGCCCGAGATGGTCAAACACCATTGCACATGGCAGCAAGCTGGGGCCTTGAAGAAGTGGTACAGTGCCTTTTGGAGTTCGGTGCCAATGTGAATACTCAGGTCAGTGGCAGTGTGTGTGATTTAGTCCATGAGCATGTGCCTGCTGCTGCCTGGAAGGAGATTGTACGTTTTCCCCGTGTCTGCTTCCTCCGGTTTCCTCCCACAGTCCAAAGACGTACTGGTTGGTAGGTTAATTGATCGTTGTAAATTGTCTTGTGATTAGGCTGGAATTAAATCTGGAGATTGCTGGGTGGCGTGGTTTGAAGGGCTGGAAGGGCCTATTCTGCAATGCACCTCAATTAATAAATAAATATTTTAAAATAGAATTTGTTTATTGAGGTGCAGTGTGAAATAGGCCCTTCTGGGCATACAAGCCACTCTGTGCAGCAATCTCCCAAATTAATCAATTAGCCAATCAACTGGTACATCTTTGGAGTGTGGGAGGAAACTGGAGCACCCGGAGGAAACCCACGCAGTCATGGGGAGAACATACAAACTGGATTTAAATATGCCATCCCTTCCCTTGTAGTCAGGATATGGGGTATAAATTACAGTGGGAGACAGAAAAGGGTTTATAAAAGGGGCAATGTTACAATGGTCATGGGAGATTTCAGTTAGCTACTCCAATTAACCGATGATGCAATTAAATGGAACCCACTGTATTTAGAAATGACTTTACAGGCAGCTCCCAGGTTACAGCAGATCTGAAACTGAAACTGTTCATAAGTCAGGAACAAGCAGTGCATGGAAGAGGATCGCAGAAACTGCTGTGATGGGAGAGTGAGCAGGCTGAAAAGAGTAGCTACTAGCCAGCATCACTGACTTCATGAGTGAGTAAATGAGTCAACTGAGAGCTCTCGGCTCCTTTCAGCCCCCCCTTCCCAGTTGTTTTGTGGAAGGATGGGAGAAAGGGCACATGGGTATGCCTTGTTCCATGTGCTTTTCTTCAAAAGATGTCCAATCCATGGAACAGCCAGCAAGTCCATTCCACGGGTTTCCCAACTGCCTGTTCTTACTTATGGGGTGATTTTAGGTTTGTGACCTGGGCAGGTTAGTAATCTGACAGTATTATATATGCAACTACATCAGCAGTGAATTTTCGTAATTGGTATCTTGTGTCCTGAAAGTGGTATGTGAAATTTGCAGGGAGCTCCTGTATATGTTTTTTGTACAATTCTGTTGTGATAGGTGAATCATATTTAATGTTTCTTTTTACCTTTTTACAAGGATGCAGAGGGAAGAACTCCAATTCACGTTGCCATTAGCAACCAGCACAGTGTTATAATTCAGCTTCTGATATCACACCCTGCCATCCGGTTAAACATTCGGGATCGCCAGGGTATGACGCCCTTTGCCTGTGCAATGACCTACAAGAACAACAAGGCTGCAGAGTCTATCCTCAAACGAGAGCCAGGAGCGGCTGAACAGGCAAGAGCATGGGAATCACCATCATGTCTTTGTATTTCCAGAAAGGGTTACAGTTGTTTGGTGAGGTTCATGCTTCGGTTGGAAATGTGAACTGGAGCAATTAGACCCAATATTGGAGTCCTGCTGATTCTGTTTGTTCAAGCTAATTGAAAGAAGTTTTTTTGCATCAGGGACGTTGTACCAGTATGTTTCTAAGCAGTGTGACTTTGAGCCATTCTCTTCAATGCACTATTTACATTTAAATGTGAAGCCTCTCATATTCGTGAACTAATGAGTATTAAGTGGTTACATTCCAATGTCCACATGCCCATAACATGAAATCTGCACTTAAACTTCTGAGCCACATCAGTTTTATCATGCCACAGGAATAGGCTCGATGGGGAATTATTTATGAGATGGAGATTAAGGTACCCTCGTGTTGAACAGGTGTTGGTTTGTCATTATGGTTGTTTGATCAATAGGAGTCCTCACATTGAGCATGTGTACTGCTTGCTTTCAACATTTGTCTGCACAATTTTGACCAGATCTATAGCCTGTAAGTGTCCTTTATCGAGATCTGTGGGTAATCAGGAAGCTTTGCAAGATGTGAAGAGGTGGCTTCTGGCATTATGCTCCACCACAGAGGAAAGAGCTGCAGAATTCATAGTCATAGTCATACTTTATTGATCCCGGGGGAAATCGGTTTTCCTTACAGTTGCTCCGTAAATAATAGTAATAGAACCATAAATAGTTAAATAGTAATATGTAAATTATGCCAGTAAATTATGAAATAAGTCCAGGACCAGCCTATTGGCTCAGGGTGTCTGACCTTCCAAGGGAGGAGTTGTAAAGTTTGATGGCCACAGGCAGGAATGACTTCCTATGATGCTCTGTGCTGCATCTCAGTGGAATGAGTCTCTGGCTGAATGTAGTCCTGTGCCCACCCACTACATTATGTACCTTAGCTCTCCTCAGGTCTATCACCATCTCCTTAGTCTTTTTCACATTAAGCTGCAGATAATTCTGCTCACACCATGTGACAAAGTTTCCTACCGTAGCCCTGTACTCTGCCTCATCTCCCTTGCTGATGCATCCAACAATGGCAGAGTCATCCGAAAACTTCTGAAGATGACAAGACTCTGTGCAGTAGTTGAAGTCTGAGGTGTAAATGGTGAAGAGAAAGGGAGACAAGACAGTCCCCTGTGGAGCCCCAGTGCTGCTGATCACTCTGTCGGACACACAATGTTGCAAGCACACATACTGTGGTCTGCCAATCAGGTAATCAAGAATCCATGATACCAGGGAAGCATCCACCTGCATCGCTGTCAGTTTCTCCCCCAGCAGAGCAGGGCGGATGGTGTTGAAGGCACTGGAGAAGTCAAAAAACATGACCCTCACAGTGCTCGCTGGCTTGTCCAGGTGGGCGTAGACACGGTTCACAGAATTAACTTGATGATGTTCAAGATGCACAGTCCTCTAGTGAGCCCCTTTGAGGAAATGCCAAGGTTTTCCATACAGTCATCTGGATATTTTCTAATAGGACGTACCTTTCTGCCTCCAAACCCCCCTTTTCTCTTTAGGAACTGAGTTCGACTCCTATGCATTCTTTTCCTTTCTCAAAGCAAATAGATCCTATTTTATAATCCTATCCTATAGACCCTGTCTCTCCTCATAATTTCAGCACTGTTAATCACCCCTCAGTCTACCCTGTTTTATGGAAAACAACACCTGACTAGATGGTCTGTACTTGTAACTCAAACTTCAGCCCAGATAGCATCCTCATTAACCTCTCCTCCTTTTGTGAAGTATGGGAACCAGAAGATACAGTGCTGTGCTGTACCTTGGTTAAGGGATCATAGCCACCCTCCACACTTGCCCTGTGGCCACACCACTGCACTGTACTCCTCGCTTATCTACAATTCATTCCCACAAAGTGAAGAGGTCAACGAGTGATGACTAAGCTGCTGTGAAGGAAACAAGATCTACACATACGCACTGACCTGATAGCCTTCTGACAGCTTTTCCAAATCTCCGATCAGGCACTTTTCGAACAGCCAAATACACATTCTAAATATTCTCCCAACACAAATTACAAATATCAAATTAAAAAGTAAATTTCAGGTGTGTTTTAAATAAATTAGGTCTCTAGGCTTGAATGTCATGTTGCTGAAAGACTAGATGCAATATGTATCCCATCCTTAGTTACAGAAAATGTCTGGCTTTGGCATGTCAAAGCCACGTACACCCAAATCTGACCCACCAATACCACCACCACCTGCCTAGTTTTGCTTCCTAAAAATAAGGCCAAATGCTAACCTGTCTCTATTAGTGCTATCTAAATGTCATGTCAAAGACTTTTCTTGGATGGCCAGTATATGTCACTCAGACAATTTAAAGTCAATCTTTGGGAAGTCAAAACTTCCCACTACTGTATTCGTATTCTAGGCTGGTAATGCCAAGTGTCTCATGCACTCAGTGGCCAATTCATTAAGTACATCCTGTGCCTAACATTCACCACCCTCTGAGTGAAAAAGTTCCCCCTCAGGTTCCCCTTAAATATTTTATTTAGAGGTAACAGCAGAGTAACACAAGTCCTTCTAGCCCAATGACTCCATACTGTCCTATTGTGCCCATGTGACCAATTAACCTAACCTGTACATCTTTGGACTGTGGGAGGAAACCAGAGCACCCAGAGGAAACCCATGCAGTCATAGGGAGAGTGTACAAACTCCTTACAGATAGGGGCGTGAATTAAACACACATCACTGGTGCTATAATAGCATTATGCTACCTACATGCTACCATGCAGCCCCAATTATTAGATTAGGTTAATCTAAAGACTAACACTGACAAGACCACATAATTATAACATATAGTTGCAGCAGTGCAAAGCAATACCATAATTTCATAAAGAACAGACCATGGCAACGGTAAAAGAAAGTCTCAAAGTTTTGATCGACTCCCGATAGTCCCCGATAGCAGGCAGCAGAAGGGAGAAACACTCTCTGCCATAAACCTCCAGGCACCGACAACTGTCGATGCATTGGAAGCACCCGACCCCAGCCGACTCTGAGTCCGTCCGAAAACTTTGAGCCTCCAACCAGCCCTTTGATGCTGAGCACCATCTCTGCCGAGCGCTTCGACCCCGCCCCGGCCACCGAGCAACAAGCAAAGCCGAGGACTCGAGGCCTTCCCCTCCGGAGATTCTGGATCACACAGTAACAGCGGCAGCGAAAAAGGCATTTCAGAAGTTTCTCCAGATGTTCCTCCGTTCTCTCACATTTGTCTCCATCAAATCAGAATGGTGCACGGTACCCTACTGGACAGATTACAGATATCATTCACCGGAGTGGCCGCGCAAGCTGCGTCACGCCGCCATCTTCTCCTCCTCATAATAAAATATTTCATAATATAATGAAATTATATTTCATCTTTCACCATTAACCTATGACCTCTAGCTCTAGTCTCACCCAACCTCAGTGGAAAAAGCCTGCTTGCATTTACCCTCTTTATTGCCCTCATAATTTTGTATACCTCTTTTCTCTGGAGTATCATAGAATTTGATAAAGTCCTAATCTATTCAACCTTAACTCGTATCCTCAAGTCTGGGCATCCTTGTAAATTTTCTCGGTACTCTTTCAATTTTATTGATATCTTTCCTGTAATTATGTGACCAGGACTGCACATGATGCTCCATATTAGGCCTCAACGTCTTATACAGCTTCAACGAATATCCCAACTTAATACTCTGATCTATGAAGGCCAATGTGTCAAAAGCTTTCTTTACAACACCATCGACCTGTAACCACTTTCAAGGAATTAAGTGTCTGTATTCTTAGATTCCTCTCTTCTAATGCATTCCTTCATGCCCCATCATTCACTGCAAGCTCCACCCTGATTTGACCTCCCAAAGTGCAGCACCACATACTTGTCTGCATGAAATTCCATCTGACACTTTTCTGGTTGTTCCTGAACCCATTGTAAGCTTTGATAGCTTTCACCTAGGTACTTAAATGTTGTGGGCAATCCAGCGTCAACCATTCTCTTGGGCACTGCATTCCAGGTACTGTTACTACGGATGAAGAAGGTCCCCTAGGATCCCCTACAAAACTGTTCCTTTATCCTAAATCTGCATCCTCTAGTTTTATTCATATCCTGATTTAGGAAAGTTGACCCTACCTATACCCTTCAATCTTGTATACCTCAATCATACTCCTCCTAACTGCTTCTATTAGGGAGAACAGACTTGCATTTTCTGGTCACTCCTTGTAACTAAAGTGCTGCATCCCGGACAACATCCTGGTAAACTTCCTCTCTGCACCCTCACCAGTGCTGTCATGCCTTTGTAGCATGGTTACTAGAACTACATGCAGTATTCCATCTGAGGTCTGACCAAGGTTTCATAAAATTGGAGCATAATCTTCTTTCTTCTATATTTGATTTTCTGACTAATAAAAGCTATTATCGCATTATCACATATGCCCCTTAACATTGTAATCTAACATGCTTGCCACCTTCAGGGATCCATGAACCTGTACTCCAAATTCTCTGTTCCCTGATACTCCTGAAGACCTTACCATACACGATGTATGTCCTAGCCTCATTAGTATCCCAGAATGTATCACCTTACAGTTGTCTGAATTAAATTCCACCTGCCATTTTTCAGCCCACTTCATGAATATACATCACTATGTCTTGAAATCTAAGACACTATTAACAACTCCGCCAAACATTGGGTCATCTGCAAATTCTTTAGCCATGCCTCCCACTCCAACATCCACAACCATTTCATTTATGTACGTATGTTACAAACAGCAAGGTTCCCAACGCCTAACTCTCACAGGCATCTCATTGCAAAACAGCCCTCTGCCATAGGCTTCTGCTTCCTATTGTCAAGTTAGTTTTGCCAACTTGTCTTGGATCCCATGGGCCCTAACCTTTTGAACTCATCTCCCATATGGGGTGACAAAGACATTACTAAAGTCCATGTAAACAATGTTTACTACCCTGCCCACTGAAACTTTTTCCCTCTTCAAAGAATTCAAACAAATTGATGCGATCTGTCCTTAACAAAGCCATGTCGCCAAGAAAAGATCCAGTAAATTTTCTTTCTCTCATTGATCTGTCGACATATTGTGTAAAATGCTTTCCTGGAAACATCTCAAAAATTCCATCCCATCTCAGCCCTTGATGTTAATATTGGGAAAATTAAAAGCCCCAGTACAATAACCCTATTTTTGTTGCACCGCTCCATCTTCCATATGTTCCTTTCCCTCCCGCAGTCTGTTGGGATGTCTGTAGCACAATCAGTGATGACAACAATATTGTGGACCCTTGTGTTGATTAAAGCTATGAGTTCATCTACTTTACTAACGGTGTTCCTTGCACTAAAATACAGTACATATAATTTAACTTTGAACTCCCTTGATGTGCACTTCCTTGCTTGAACTGACTAAATGTTTGTCTTCAGTTCTTCACAAACAATCACTGAGGCCCGTTTCCATGTCAACACAATTTAAACCTTCCTACTGATGCTAATATTCTTTCCAGCAAGGGTCTTAATCCCACTTGTACTGGTACAAACTGCAATCTGTACTAATTTTTCAGGTACCACCTTTCTCGTAAATTTCCCAGTGATCCAAGAACCTGGAACCCATCCTCCTGCACGATCCCTTCAGCCACTCAACCATAAGACAGTAGGACATAGGAGCAGAATTAGGACTTTTGGGCTATCAAGTTAAGTCTGCTCTGCTATTCCATCGTGGCTGATTTATTATTTTCTCAACACCATTCTCCTGCCTTCTCCCATAATTTTTGACACTCTTACTAATCAAGCTCTGCTTTAAATATACCCAGTGACTTGACCTCCGTAGCCTAGCCATCTGTGGCAATGAATTCTACAGATTCAACACCCTCTGGCTAAAGAAATTCCTTCTCATCTCTGTTCCAAAGGGATTGCCCACTATCCTGAGGCTGGGCCCTTTGGTCCTAGACTTCCCCACTGTAGGAAACATCCTCAACACATCCACTCTAACTAACTTGGACTTTCAATATTCTGTAGGTTTATTCTTCTAAACTCCATAGTCATTGAGCACTCCTTACAATAACCCCAGAATCATTCTCAAGAGCCTCATTTGGACCCTCTCCAATGTCAAAACATCTTTCCTTAGATAAGAGAACTGCACACCATAATCTTAAGTGTGGTCTGACCAATGCCTTAGAAAACCTAAGCATTACATCCTTGCTTTTATATTCTGTCCTTTCAAAATGAAAGCTAACATCACATTTGCCTTCCTTACCACTGACTCAGTCTGCAAATTAACCTTTAGGGAACCCTGCACACGAACTACTAAGTTCCTTTTCACCTCTGATTTCTGAATTTTCTCCCCTTTTTTTTTAGAAAGGGGTCCGTCATTATTCCTTCCACCAAAGTGCATGACCATTCACTTCCTTATACTATATTCCATCTGCAACTACTTTGCCCATTTTCCTAATCTGTGTTAAGTCCTTCTGCAGACTTGATCATGGGTTAAGAGTGGAAGGTGAAAAGTTTAAAGGGCTCATGAGGGGAAACATATTCATTCAGAGGGTTGTGAGTGTGGAACGAGTTGCTGGTGCAAGTGGTGCATGCAAACTCTGCTTGAAGAGAAGTTTGGATAGGTGCAAGGATGGTTGTGGTATGGAGAGCTGTGGTCCAGGCAGATCAATAAGAGTTGGCAGTTTAAATGGTTTGGCATGGACTAGATGAACTGAGGGGCTTTTCTATGACTCTATGCCTCAGTTTCTTCAACACGACCTACACCTCCACTTATCTTCGTATTGTCTTCGAACTTGGCCACAAACCCATCAATTCTGTCATCAAAATCATTGATATATAACGTGAGAAGAAGCATTCCCAACACTGACCCCTGTGGAACACCACTTGTCACTGGCAGCCAAACAGGAAAAACCCCTTTTATTCCCACTCTTTGCCTCCTGCTAGTCAGCCAATCTTCAGTCTATGCTAGTACCTTTCCTGTAAAACCATGGGCCTTTAAATTCAGTTGATTTCATCAGATGTAGTCTTTTAACAGCATGCCAACAGTCCTTGATTAACCTGAATGATGATTTATGCAGTCCCCTTGATCCTTCTCTATTTATACAGCACCAATATCAGACTAAGTTGTGTACCTGTTTTTCAAACTACAACGTCACACCAACCTTCCGCCTCTCTGGTACCATGTCTATAGCTCAAGAGCATTGAAAGATTATTTGAGCTAACATGATTCCTTCCCTTTCTTCTAAAAGTTTGGTACACATTTTATTGGAATCCAGTAATTTATCCACTTTTAAAGCTGCCAGAGCCTTTACTATTCCTCCTTCCTTCTGTCCATCATTTCCGGCATGTTACATACATCCATCTCAGTGTCCATGATTGTATAATCCCCTTACATTTGCCTTCCATACTACTGACTCATTAAAACAGCACCTTATAAGAATAGTCATAGACAAATCTATCCCCACCAAATCTTCCCCAACCAGAAGCCCTGAATGAATCGTGATATCCACAATCTGCTGAGGGCCAGCTCAGTGGCAACCCATTAAAGTACAAGAGGTCCAGGTATGACCTCTAGAAAGCCATCTTGCATGCAAAGTGGCAATTCTGGATCAAACTTGTATCACTGAAGGATGCTGAACAGCTGTGGTAGGGGTTGAACGCTATCATCTGTTGCAAAGTGAAGCCAAGTGTCATGGGTGCAATACTTTGCTCCCAGATGAGCTTAATGTCTTTTGTGCTTAATTTGACTGTTCAAACATGGAGGCACCTTCAGAAACTCCAACAGCCCCTGATGACACTGTGATTTCAGCCTCTGAGGCCAACGTGGAAACATCCTTCAGGAGAGTGAATCCTCAAAGCATCCAGCCTCGAAGGGGTACCTGGCTGAGTAGTGTTGATCAACTGACTGCTGTGTTCACCAATGTCTTTAATGACTGGCTTCAGCAGTCTGAGCTATCCATCTGCTTTAAGCAAGCTTCCATTGCACCAGTGCCCAAGAGGAATGTGGTAACCTACCTCAATGACTTTTGTTTAGTAGCACTTGCATCCACTGTGGTGAAGTGTTTTGAAAGGTTGGTGATGAAACGCATCAACTCTTGCCTGAGAAATGACTTGGATCCACTCCAATTTGCCTACCGTCACAACGGATCAACAGCAGATGCTATTTCATTGGCTCTTCATTCGACCCTAGAACATCTGGATAGTGAAGGTGCATACAACAGGATACTCTTCATTGACTACAGCTCTGCATTCAATACCATCATCCCCTCAAAATTAATCAAGCTTCAAGACCTTGGTCTCAATACCTGCTTGTGCAATGGGATCCTCAATTTCCTCACATGCAGACCCCTGTCTGAGCAGATTGGCAAAGACATCCCCACAATCTCTATCAGCACAGGTGCACCACAAGGCTGTGTGCTTACCCCCCTGCTCTTTTCGTTCTATACTTAACAGCGACAATTCTATTCTTACGTTTGCTGACGAATATGAACTGCTGTTGGCTGAATTCAAGGTAGTGATGAATCAGCATATAGGAGGGAGATTGAAAATCTGGCTGACTGGTGCCACCACAACAACTTCTCAGTCAATGCCAGCAAGATTAAAGAGCTAATTATTGACTTCAGGAAGAGGAAATCGGAAGTCCATGAGCCAGTCTTCATTGGAGGATCAGAGGTGGAGAGGATCAGCAATTTTAAATTTGTGTTATCATTTAGTCACAGTCATACTTTATTGATCCCGGGGGAAATTGGTTTTCGTTACAGTTGCACCATGAATAATTAAATAGTAATAAAACCATAAATAATTAAATAGTAATAGGTAAATTATGCCAGGAAATAAGTCCAGGACCAGCCTATTGGCTCAGGGTGTCTGACCCTCCAAGGGAGGAGTTGTAAAGTTTGATGGCCACAGGCAGGAATGACTTCCTATGACGCTCTATGTTGCATCTTGGTGGAATGAGTCCCTAGAGGATTTCGGAGGATCTTTCCTGGGTCCAGCAGGTACGTGCCATCACGAAGAAAGCACAGCAATGTCTCTACTTCCTTAGACCTTTGGGAATATTCAGCATGTCATTTAAAACTTTGACAAACTTCCATAAATGTGTGGTGGAGGGAAGATCGACTGGTGCATCATGGCCTGATATGGAAACACCAATGCCCTTGAAGGGAAAAGCCCACAAAAAGTATTGGATATGGCCCAGCCCATCACGGGTAAAGCCCTCCCTGCGACTGAGCCCATTTATACGGAGTGTTGTCCAGGAAAACAGCATCCAGCAACAGGGATCCCCACCACCTTGGCCATGCTCTCTTCTCGCTTCTGCCGTCAGGAAGGTGGTGCAGGAGCCTCAGGACCCACACCACCAGGTACAGGAATAGTTATTAACCTTCAACCATCAGGCTTTCCAACCAGAGCGAATAATTTCACTCGCCCCATCACTGAACTGTTTCCACAACCAATGGACTCACTTTCAAAGATTCTTCGTCTCATGTTCTTAATATGTATTGCTTATTTACTATTATTACTTTGTATTTGCAGAGTTTGTCGTCTTTTGCACATTGGTTATTTGTCCATTCTGTTGGGTGTTTTGTTCCTAGCATAGACCTGCCTTAATGTGGAATAAAACTCCTTGACAATTACTTACTTTACTTTATTGTCGCCAAACAATTGACACTAGAGCGTACAATCATCACAGCGATATTTGATTCTGCGCTTTTCCGCTCCCTGGAGTACAAATCGATAGTAAATTAAGTAGTTTTTATATACTGAAGGATTTTTCATTAAAAATAACAAAAAAGGGCAATTTGGCAGAATATTTGGACAAAGCAATACAACATTACCAAAATGCCTTAGTAACCTAAGAACCCTAGGTTATTGTATTGATTAAGAATCCAGGGAATGACAAAGTTTACAATTACAGGAGAAAGGTATTCCAATCTTAAAAAATGCTAAGCCTATCTTCCATTGTAGCCCAACAAACTATGGCTCTCATGTGTACATCCAAGCACTATCTTGCTGATAAATTTCTGCCTCTTTCCTAGACGACTGTTGGAGAAAGAATTTTAAGAAAAAGTATAACTTGTGTTTATAGGTTTAGTCTAATGCGAGATTTGGCAATATTTTGTTCTCGTCTAGTTTTGTTTTGAATCAACATCAGTCTTGCTTTGATTCTGTTTTATATTGTGTGAAATTCATTGAGTTGTATGCTACAAGTAACCCGTTCCTTTGTTTAAATACTTCAACAGATTGACAATAAGGGGAGGAACTTCCTTCATGTTGCTGTGCAAAACTCTGACATTGAAAGTGTACTATTCCTGATTAGTGTGCAGGCTAATGTGAATTCACGAGTCCAGGACTCATCCAAGCTTACACCATTACATCTGGCTGTCCAAGCAGGATCTGAGATCATAGTCCGGAATCTGGTAAGAACAAGGTTATATAGCTATTGGGATTCACTGAGATATTCTTGTCCTCCCTGTGATGTTCTTGGATTATTTTCCCATATATTATTGAGTGCACACAGTAGCTTAAGATCTGCTTTATTAAAAAATAGTGGTGGTAAACTCCTTGGAAGATCCTTAGTTTGACTTCTGTTAGAATGGGCATGGTGTGTAAATGTGATAAGATTTCAGAAGGAAGATTAGAAAGGCTGTATTTTTATTAAAATAGAGAGTAAGTGGATGGTGTGTGTGTTTAGAGGGAGCTGCAATCATTGTACCTAAATCACTGAAATTTAATAAGCAGATTCAACAAGCAATTAGGAAGGCAACAACTATGTTGAACTTTATAAGATTACTGAATGCCAGATGTGAGGAAATGTATGTGCTTGCTGCTGTAAATGTTTGTATTTTGTTGAGTTGTGGGGAAATTGTCCCTTGTTTCAGACAGCAATGCATACAGTGCCTTGAAGGAGTATTCAGCCCCTACAACTATTTTCACATTTTACTGTCTCATTTTCTAAATTTAAAATATACTGAAGTAGGATTTTTGAGCTAATCTACAAAACGTTTGTGATTCATGACAAATCAAAAGAAAAATTCCAAAACCTGTCAACAGTTCACTAAAACTTAAAAACCTAACTTGAGGCTGAAAAAAATATTCATTCCCTCTGTAACTACTAAGCTAACTTTTCTCAGGTACAATATACAGTATTACCTTACCAACTCGCCCAGTTTGTTGATGTAGAAAATTGGAGGATCTGTTTTCAACGAATTTCTAAGAATAAATACCCCCTGTCTCTGTAAGATCTAACAGTGTGGTAGATTTTCAACAGACCAAACCAAAATGAAGATAAAAGGGCATTCAAGACAAATCAGGGAAATTTAGGCAACAAGACCATCTCAAAGGCACTCAAAGCTCAGCGCAGTCCATCATGAAAAAGTGGAAAAAATATGAAACCACAACCACACTGTCTAGGTCAAGCCATCCTTCTCATTATTTGTCATAGAAGAATACCACTTGTAAGAGAGGCTACTATGATGCCAACAGTCACTCTGAGTGAGCTGCAGAAGTCAGTGAGTGCAACAGGAGAGAAAGTTCATAGCTCCACAATCTCTAAGGCCTTGCACAAAATGGGTAGCAAGGAAGAAGTCCTGGAAAAAATAAAAAGCACATACTTGCCCATAAAGACTTTGCAAACTGTCACTTAAAAGATACTGTAAAGATGTGGAAGAAGGTCTTGTAGACTGATGAGACTAAAGTAGAACTTTTTGGCTTCAACACTATGTGGTCCTTGTGGCATAAATCTAATACTGTGCATCAGCCAGGTAACACCATCTCTACTGTAAAGTATGGTGGAAGTATTCTCATGCTATCGGGATGCTTTTCAGCACCAGGGACTGGAAGTCAGGTCATGATTGATGAATGCTGCTAAATACAGAGGGATCCTGGAAAAAAAACCTGCTAGCCTTGCAAGAAAACATAAACTGGGGAAGAAGTTAGTCTTTCAACAGGACAACGACCCAAAGCACACTGCCAGAGCACTCATGGAGTGGCTTCAAATAATGAAAATTGATGTCCTTGACTGGCTCGGGTTGAGTCTGATTTTAACCCGAATCAAACATCCCTGGCAAGACTACAAAATTGCCGTCCACTGACACTCTCTAACTAACCTGACATAGCTTGAGCAATTTTTCAAGGAGAAATGGGTAAATCTTGTTCCATCACATTGTGCAAAGCTATAGAGTCCTATCCAAACGATTACTGGCTGTAATAGCTGCAAGAGGTGGTTCAACTAAGTACTGAGCATAGAGGGGTGAATACTTTTGAACTGCTGACATTTCAGTTTTGTTTTTCATGCTTTACAATTTTCCCTGCTTTTTGAGCTGTACTGTGGAGGGTGGGGGGGGGGTGAAGCATGTGATTCACAAATAAAAATTCTCAGTCAAATTGGTCAAAATCCCTGGTTGTAATACTGATTTGTGTGAACAAAGGGTTGGGACTGAATACTTTTACAAGACACTGTATTGCTTCTTCAACGTAACTAAGGTAATTTCTCTCTGCATCTGGATCCTTGACTTTCTGACCAACAGACGGCAGTAAAGATAGTCAACATTTCCATAAGGTTGTGTCCTCATCCCCCTCTCTCTCTCTCGTAGACGCAACTGCATGGCTAGATTAAGCTCTAACTCCATCTAACAGTTTGCAGATGATACCACTTAGCAGGCCACATCTCAAATAGCAATGAATTGGGTACAGGAAGGAGATGGAGAGCTTAGTGACATGGTATCCTGACAACAACCTTTCCATCATTGTCAGCAAAACAAAAGAGTTGGTTGTTGACTTCAGAAAGTGAAGTTGGTGCAGATGCTCCTGTCCGTATAGATGATGTAGGGGTTGATGGTGCAGATGTTCCTGTCCCTATAGGTGATGTAGAGGTTGAGAGCTTCAAGCTCCTAAGTATGCACATCACCAATAGCCTTTCCTGGTCCAACCATGTTGATGTCACGCCCAAGAAAGTTCACCAATGTCTCTACTTGCTTGGGAGGCTAAAGAAATTCAGCATGTCCTTGATGATGCTTACCAATTGTTATTGATGTGCCATAGATAGCATTCTGTCAGGGTGCATGTGGCTTTGTATGGCAGTGTGACTGCAAGAGACTACAGATAGTTGAGGACACAGCTCAGTACATTGTGGAAAATGGCCTCTATGAACTCTGCCTATACTTCTCACTTCCTCAGTAAAACAGACAACATAATCAAAAACTCCACCCACCTGGACAATTCTATCTTCTCCCCTCTTCCATGGGTCAACAACAAAAAAAAAAATACAAAAGTCTAAAAGCACAAGCCACCAGACTCAAGGACGGTATCTATCCCACTACTCTTGAACTGATCTCTTGTATGATGAGATGAACTTCAGGCCTTATAATCTACACTGTTACATACAATCTTGCACTTTTTCAGTAGCTTTTGCGCTTTATTCTGCATTATTGTTTTACCTATTCTAGCTGAATGCACTGTGTAATAATTTGATCTGTACAAACAGTTTTCAAGACAAACTTTTCACTATATCTTGGATAAGTCACCAGGACCGGTCGAGATATACGCCAGGCTACTGTGGGAAGCAAGGGAGGAGATTACTGAGCTTCTGGCAATGATTTTTGCATCATCAATGGGGACGGGAGAGGTTCCAGAGGATTGGAGGGTTGCTGATGTTGTTCCCTTATTTAAGAAAGGGAGTAGAGATAGCCCAGGAAATTATAGGCTACTGACTCTCACTTCAGTGGTTGGTAAGTTGATGGAGAAGATCCTGAGAGGCAGGATTTATGAACATCCAGAGAGGCATAATATGATTAGGAGTAGTCAGCATGGCTTTGTCAAAGGCAGGTCGTGCCTGATGAGCCTGATTGAATTTTTTGAGGATGTGACTGAACACATTGATGAAGGTAGAGCAGTGGATGTAGTATATATGGATTTCAGCAAGGCATCTGATAAGGTACCCCATGTAAGGCTTATTGAGAAAGTAAGGAGGTATGGGATCCAACAGGACCTTGCTTTGTGGATCCAGAATTGACTTGCCCATAGAAGGCAAAGAGTGGTTGTAGACGGGTCATATTCTGCGTGGAGGTCAGTGACCAGTGGTGTGCCTCAAGGATCTGTTCTGGGACCCTTACTGTTCGTGATTGTTATAAATGACCTGGATGAGGAAGTGGAGGGATGGGTTAGTAAATTTGCTGATGACACAAAGGTTGGGGGTGTTGTGGATAGTGTGGAGGGCTGTCAGAGGTTACAGCGGGACATTGATAGGATGCAAAACTGGGCTGAGAAGTGGCAGATGGAGTTCAACCCAGATAAGTGTGAGGTGGTTTATTTTGTTAGGCCAAATATGATGGCAGAATATAGTATTAATGGTAAGACTCTTGGCAGTTTGGAGGATCAGAGGGACCTTGGGGTCCGAGTCCATAGGACGCTCGAAGCAGCTGCGCAAGTTGACCGTGTGGTTAAGAAGGCATACAGTGCATTGGCCTTCATCAATCGTGGAATTGAGTTTAGGAGCCGAGAGGTAATGTTACAGCTATATAGGACCCTGGTCAGACCCCACTTGGAGTACTGTGCTCAGTTCTGGTCGCCTCACCACAGGAAGGATATGGAAACCATAGAAAGGGTGCAGAGTAGATTTACAAGGATGTTGCCTGGATTGGGGAGCATGCCTTATGAAAACAGGTTGAGTGAACTCGGCCTTTTCTCCTTGGAGCAACAGAGGATGAGAGGTGACCTGATAGAGGTGTATAAGATATTGAGAGGCATTGATCGCATGGATAATCAGAGGCTTTTTCCCCAGGGCTGAAATGGCTAACATGAGAGGGCACAGTTTTAAGGTGCTTGGAAAGTAGGTTCAGAGGAGATGTCAGGATAAATTTTTTACACAGAGAGTGGTGAGTGTGTGGGATGGGCTGCCGACGACGGTGGTGGAGGCGGATACAATAGGATCTTTTAAGAGATTCCTGGATAGGTACATGGAGCTTAGAAAAACAGAGGGCTATGGGTAACCCTAGGTAATATCTAAAGTAAGTACGTATTCGGCATCGCATTGTGGGCCGAAGGGCCTGTATTGTGCTGTAAGGTTTCTATGTTGTAAAGCAGTTATTCACTTCCACGTCTGTTTATTATTGGTCCTGAGCAGTCTATGTTCATAACTTGACCCTGTTTTCTTTCAGCTGCAACCAAATTAACTTCAATCTGGATTTGATTGTCAGTTGCAGTCTATCATCCTGATGTGCTGTTTCCTGTGTTCCAGCTCCTTGCAGGGGCCAAAGTGAATGAGTTGACAAAGCACCGTCAGACAGCCCTCCACCTTGCGGCTCAGCAGGACCTACCAACTATCTGCTCTGTGCTGCTGGAGAACGGTGTGGAGTTTCCTGCTGTTGATGAGAATGGGAACAATGGTAGGGGACTGGCAATGATTGATTTCAACAGGCTGTGAGCTCATGTGTTTGAACATTAGCTTTTGCATCACTTTATCAGCAAAGCAACAAGAAAAACACAAGGTTCAAGATTGTTTAGTGTCACTTCTAGTATGCAAGTATAAAGGACAACAAAATAATTGTTACTCCAGATCCAACGCAGCACAAAACAAAACAAAGACAAAGAATACAATAATTTTAAAAACACAAATGCATAACACACCTTATATACATAGATTGTATGTCCATAAAGTGAAGCTAGGCACAGGATATCTGTACATGGGGTGACTGACAGGAAATGATACAGCAGTGGTGGTTGGGGGTGTGGTGGGGTGGGTTTGTGGATGGAGATGTTGATCAGCCTTGCTGCTTGGAGAAAGTAACTGTTTTTTAGCCTAGTGGTCCTGACGTGGGTGCTGCATAACCTCCTCCCTGACTGGAATGAGACAAGTAGTCCATGAGCAGGGTGGGTGTGATCCTTCATGATACTGGCCTTTCCTGGCACCTTTCTATATACATGTTCTTGTTGGGTCGTTTTGACTACACGTGTAGAGCCTTCCTGTCTGCCGCTGTGTAGTTTCCATCCCATGCAGTGATGCAACTTGTTAGGATGCTGTCTACTGCGCATCTGTAGAATGACGTGAGCTTAGATGTGCATGGTCCAGCCCTCCTCAGAAAATGGAGGTGTTGATGATCTTTTCTGATTGTGCAGAATCTGTTCTGGGACTTTGAGAGGTTATGTGAGCTATGCACTCCCAGGAATTTAAACTGCTCGTGGGTTCCGCCGCTGTGCCGCCATTGTAAAGAGGGGTGTGAGTGATGAAAGTTTTCCTGAAGTTGGTGACCATCTCCTTTATCTTGCTGACATTGAGAAGGATTAATTTGCCTGACATCTGGCTTCTAGCTCTTCCATCTCCTCTCTGTAGGCCATCTCATCATTGTTGATGACCCCCATCACGACCTTGTCACTGTCACATTTCCCCAGGCTGTTCTTATGAATGTGATCACTGAACCACATATCACACTAAGACACATGATCAGTGTGAGTCAATCCTCAAGGAAGAGGAGGAAGAGATTGAGTATTCCAGGTCCTAGGCAGCTCAAGGGAATGAAGTTAGTGATGCTTAGGAAACTAGAGCAGAAGGAAAAGGGAGAACGATTGTCTTGTGTTTAATGCTTCACTATAACATGTATTCACACAAGAAAACTCTGCTCAGAATTTGGCCACATTTCTAAGTTCTTTGACATTTAATTTTTTAACTATAATCTCTGTCAAGGGCTTTAAGATGTACTTGAGAAAAGTGGTTCATTCAAAAAAAAAAACAGTGAAGTTACTGATCAGCAGCCAAAGTTCTGGGCCATTGATCTAGAAATATGGCTCTGAATCCCACCATGGCCACTGGTGGATTTAAGAAATTAAATTGGAATTGTTTTTTATAATAAAAGCGAGCAACATAACCATAAAGCTCTGTAATCATGAAACCATTGGACCATGGTGAAAACATGTCAGGGTCACTAATCTTCTTCAGAGAATGTTCCTTCAGAAAGGTTCTGAGTCCAGAATCATTGGCTGTTGCTGTTAGCTGTCTCCATGGATGGAAAATCACCAACCTAGCCAATGATTCCCACTCAGTGAGTGAGTAACAATGTTTGTAACACCATGTGATTACCACAGAGACATGACTGTTGGAAACCAAGTGCTGGTTGAACTCAGCAGGTTAGGCAGCATCTGTGGAGGGAATGAGCAGATGTTTTGAGTGGAGACCCTTCATCTAATCTATCCTCATTCAACCAGATTTTCAGCAATCCTACCTCTAGAATCAAGGAGAAATGTTGCAATTTGGGGATCGAGAGATGAATAGCCAGTGTTGAGAAGGAAATTTCTGAAAGATGTCAAATTGTGGAGTGAAACTCCCCTCAATATTGAGCAATGCTAGTTTAATCATTATTACTAGATTTCCAATATTTTCCATTGCCTCTGTTTCTTTAATTAAATTATTACTGCTAAGTTTAGGCTCATGAGTTACTATTGTAGGGAGTTAAAACAATTTGGATAACTGAGGATCTGTTGCTGTCCAGCTTTTTGTTAGTGTTAGAACTCACCACTGGAGTGCACATTAGACGATTTTCCAAAGCAGTCCTGATGTGTGTGTATATATAAAAAATAAATAAATAAATTACAGGTAGGTTGTAGTTGTAGAAATTTTGTATTAGCTGCCATCTCAATACGACTTTTACATTTATTTTGGTGAGTTTATACTTTCCAATAGCTTGACTGATCAACCTCATTACATTTTTTCCAGCCCTTCATCTGGCAGTTATGCATGGTCGCCTCAGCGTGGTGCGTGTTCTCCTAACGGAGTGCAGTGTCGATGCTGAAGTTTTCAATCTGAGGTATGATCGGTTGGACAGGGATATTGTGGAAAATGAGTATTCTGTTTGCCTTTTCACTGACACATTTTCATGAAGCCTAATGCAATTCAGATGTCTGTGACTTGGTTACTTAAGCAACTTGCTTGAAGTATGAGTTTTAATGTCTATTCCTGTGAGCATACATTTGTAAAACCGTTAATTTGCTTTGTGGTAATGAGAGATATTTTGTAAATAGATTAAAGTATAAACCTCGAGGGTAGTGATCTCTGGCTTACTCCTAGTGCCGTGTGCTGGTGAATCCAGGAACAGAATTGTTCCAGGCCAGATGAATGTGTGGCAGAAATTCAGATTCTCTTTTGGGGTAGGGGCAACCTGTATAAGGCAGAGTGGTTGCACTTGAACTGGAGGGGGACAGGTGTCCTAAGGAGAAGTATGCTTTGCCACCAAAGAGGGCAGGTGTGGGACTTGAGAGGGAAGTCAGTGAGAAGCAACTTGAGTGTGTAAGCCTAACAATCAGGATGGCAGTGTTCACAGTGAAAGGGCAGGTGGGATCTCGGCTTTAAATTGCATCTATTTTCAAAGCCTTTAACTTGACATGTAAGGCAGATGAATTCACTGTAGGTTGTCCCTGGGGACTGAGTTTTTGTGGCCATGACTGAAACATGGCTGAGAGATGGGCAGGATTCGCAGCTCATTGTTCTGGGACAGAGGAAAAGGTAAAACTGGAGGGGTTGTGGCCTTTTTGACAAGGGAAGACATAACAGCAATGCTTGGAGAGGATATTCTTGGATCATCTGATGAAGCCATTTGGGTGGAACTTGGTGTTACGTACCCCGTAACTGGGTTGCCAAACCAGCAGAAATGGACCACTTAGTTGGAGTCTGGATTACTGGAACTAAGAAAGCTTTATTAAAAAAATAAGTAACATAGTACTCTAATCGTAGGGATATGAATGCAACAGATTAGCAATGATAAAACACACATGTACACAGAACTAGGGTAATAGGAATCAAACAAGCTCTATCGCAGTCTAGGGGTAAAATGATCGGTCTCAAGTGACGCAGAGTTCAGTTCAGCTGAGTACAGTTCACAGTAATCGCTATTGTGCCGTTGGAGAGAGAGAGAGATAATATGCAAATTCTGATTCACACAGACCTTCGTTCTTCGCAGTTAGCTTTCGGGCGAACCCTTTTATGTCTTCTGTGGTCACCGACTGTGACCCCTCCGTTCCGGATACGACCGTTCTTCCGCGGTGAACCCGGCACCCAGGCAAGGGCGGACACACACGCCAGGTTCCCGCCGATCGTACCTTTTCACCCTGTGCGTCTATGGTCGGTTCCCGCGACCAGACCTCCAAACTCTCACCAACTTGTGGGGGCACACCGCACTTCCAGGGTCTCGTGATCTCGTGGTGTGTGTCTTGCCTTAGCAAACCTGTTCTTTTTATCCCACTGCTGGGGTATCGCCTGTCCATCAAATTTCAAACAGTTCAGGTTCAAAGCAATCGGTCTGTCAGTACTCTGACTGGTGTCTCTTTCCGTTATCTCTTTCTCCTCTCTCATTAACATTTTTGAATGCTGCTCCATTGTCTCACTTACCTCTCTCATTAGCATCAATCTTCTGATAGCTTGGTTTTTCGTCACATAGGAAATGAGAAGGGATGGTAGGCTATTTTGTATACCCACCCTGTACAAATAGTCTGTGGGAGCTTCAGGAGCTGATGGGTGCATTTGCAATATTTAAGAGGTATTTTGATAGGTACATGGTATTTGGGAGAACTTGGAGGGTTATGGGCCAAATGCCAGCAACTGAGACTAGCTGGGAGGGTCCTGTGGTAGGAATGGACCAGTTGGGTGAAAGGGCCAGTTCCCTTGCTGCATTACTCTTGATATTTTGCTGTAGGCAGTTGAGTAAACCATGCTGGAAAGGTAGACTCACTGACCTAGTAAATCAATAGACAAAGGATTACATGCTAACTAATTAGCAAATATCATGCGCAGCAGACATTTAGCAACAGCTGAAGCATTGAGGAATGCCTGGTGGGTGATCTGTCCCGGCTTTCACCTTGAGACCCTACCATCTCAATATAGAATTCAACTAATTCTTTTCCACCTGACATCAGGAAATGGATGTCGCTGGATGTAGCAAAGCTGATCAACATCCTGGCTGTGGCACTGATAGATTGTGCTCCAGAACAAAGAACACCTCTGACCAGTTGCTTTAGTACATCTACCCAGCAATGTGGAATACTTTCCATTTGTACCTTCACAAAGTGCAAAATCCAGGATAAAGCAATCTGCTTGAACAGCACCCTAAGTATTAACATCAACCAGCAATGTCCACATCCCTTCAAGGAGTAAAATAAACACGAGTAGAATGGTTGGAAAACCTGTTCCTTGTGTTATCCCATTAGATTTTGAGTGGCTATGAACAGGGTTTGAAAAGATGAATTTTTAAAATTGTTTTTGCCAAGATACTGATTCACTTGGAGGAAAATGAAGTTGTACCTAATATTAACCTAATACTGGCAGCAATAACTTTCAGCTTCAGATCTCATGGCCTTTGTGTTCATCTGTCAACAGTTATTTGCATTCTAACCATTTACCCCCCCCCCCCCAACTACAGGGGACAGTCACCTATGCACGTATTGGGACATTATGGGAAAGAGAATGCAGCAACTATCTTTGAACTCTTCTTGGAATGTATGCCTGATTACCCACTGGATAAGCCAGATGCTGAGGGGAACACAGGTAGGTGTTAAATCAGAATGAGTGCAGCTACAGTAAAATCCTATAATCTGCATGCTGAGGGTTTTTGTGCAGGGCGAGTAGATTTACAGTGATTGTGTTGTTCTTTTATAACCCAACATTCTCTTTTTTTTTAAGTTGGTACACAGTATTTCCCAGTGAATCCAGTTCCTGTGCTCCCTCTCATCTCGCTGGGTTCAATGGAAAGTACTGAAAGAATGTTGGGGTATAACGGAACAGCACTCAGTGAGTTGAGAAGCAATCTTCACCTGGTGAGCCAGGTGCTGAACCATCAGCCTTTCCAAACAGTTCAATAGTGGGTTATCAGTTTCATATGTATTTTGATTATATATCGTATTTTAGGTATCAGTGGTTAATTTTTTCAGATTTCCTAAATTTTTAAATAGTGATGCTGTCTGGCCTGGAACTCATTTTTCATTCTCTTTCCCAGTCAGAACTTTATAAGGGTCACTGAGCTGGAGTTGCCCTGTTGGATCTCTTGAAGTTGCTGGTGACCTGGTCATCCTGCCCTTCTGACTGAGTGACCTAGGAGTTGTCTTGTAATCTGTATGGAAATCAACACTTGGGGGAGAAACTGGGCAAGTGTTCTAAGGAAAAGAATGCAATTGGGAAAGATCAATTGGAAGCACGAGCTAAGTTTGTGTAATATGGAGTTTGAATCAGAAGTCAAATGAATGAAATGGTGTTTGGAAAGTAAAATCAAGATGAGTCCATCCAGTGGTTTCTGCTGCTTGTTACCCAATTGCTCCTTTTGCTGCTGTAAAACATGACTATCTTGTGCACCTGTGTGCAGTACATCTCCCTTCAATAGCAGAGAGGCAAAGCAGCAGTGAGGTCATGGACCCATCAGATTACAGAAGAGGAGGTGTTTGCTGTCTTGAGGCATATTAGGATGGACAGATCCCCAGGGCCTGACTTGCGAGAGGCAAGTGCAGAAATAGCAGGGCCCCTAGCAGAGATGCATAAATCGGCCTTAGCGACAGGTAAGGTACCGCAGGATTGGAGGATAGCTAACGTTCTTTAGCTGTTTAAGAAAGACTCTTGGGAAGAAACCAGGAAATTATAGGCCAGTGAGTCTGACATCAGTAGTAGGAAAATAATTGGAAGGTATTCTAAGGAACCGGATATGAGTACTTGGATAGATAGCATGTCTTTGTGCGTGGTACTTTGTGTCTAATCAATCTTAGAGTTTTTCGAGGAAGTTACCAGGAAGGTTGCTGAAGGCAAGGCAGTGGATGTTGTCTACATGGACTTCAGCAAGGCCTTTCACAGGGTCCTGCATGGGAGGTTGGTCAGGAAGATTCAGTCGCTTGGCATTCAAAATGAGGTTGTAAATTGGAATAGACAGTGGCTTTGTGGGAGAAACCAGTGAGCAGTAGTAGATGGTTGTCTCTCTGACTGGAGGCCAGCGACTAGTGGAGTGCTGCAGGGATTGATGCTGTGTCTGTTTGTTATCTATATCAATGATCTGGATGATGATGTGGTTAACTGGATCAGCAAATTTGCAGATAACACCAAGATTGGGGGTACAGTGGACAGTATCAGAGCTTGCTGTGGGATCTGGACTAGCTGGTAAAATGGGCTGAAAATGGCAGATGAGTATGAGGTGTTGCACTTTGGAAGGACCAATTAGGATAGCTCTTGCAGAGTGAACGGTAGGGCACTGAGGAGTGTGGTAGAGCAAAGGAATCTGGGAATACAGATCCATAGTTCATTGAAAGTTGTGTCACAGGTAGATGGGCCGTAAAGAAAGCTTTTGGCACTTTGGCCTTGTAGATCAAAGTATTGAGTATAGGAATTGGAATGTTATGCTGATGTTGTGTAAGATGTTGGTGAGACCTAATTTGACATATTGTGACCAGTTTTGGTCACCTATCTACAGGAAGGATGTAAAGAAGGTTGAAAGAGTACAAGGATGTTCCTGGGTGCAAAGGACCTGAGTTATAAGGAAAGATTGAACAGAAGATTTAGAGGGGATTTGATGGAGGTATACAAAATAATGAGGGGTGTAGATAGGGTAAATGCAAGCAGGGTTTTTTTTTCCACTGAGGTGGTTGAGACTAGAACTAGAGGTCTTGGGTTAAAGGTGAGATCTTTAAGGGGAATATGAGGGGAAACTACATCATTCAGAGGCTGGTGAGTGGAATGTGCCGTCAGCGCAAGTTGTGGATGCAGTTTTGACATTTATTAAGAGAAGTTTGGTACATGAAGGGGTGGGATATGGAGGGTTATGGACAGGGTGCAGTTTGGTGGTACTAGTAGTTTAAATGGTTTAGTATGGACTAGATAGGCCAAAGGGCCTGTTTCTGTGCTGTAGTTTTCTATGACTCTATGGCACGGTTATTTAATGCAGATTGGTATAACTGAGCCCTGGGTCATATGGAGTGCTTTTATTGCCGTATTCTTACATCTCTGAATAAAATTATGTTGGGATCAGAGGCTGTAGCACATAACTATGTTTTGATTTAATTTCTTTGACAGTCTTGCTTTTGGCCTACATGAAGGGAAATGCCAATCTCTGTCGAGCCATTGTGCGAGCTGGAGCCCGTCTTGGTGTCACCAATAACCAGGGAGTCAACATCTTTAATTACCAGGTGGCCACAAAGCAGCTGCTCTTTCGGCTTCTAGGTAACGTGTCACCAATTGCAGGGCTGGGTTTAATAAGGTAGTTTGTGCAGTTTTAAATACTGGAACAGAGTGATCAATGGAGGGAATGGAATGTGGTGACCTGATTTTCCTTTCAGTCTGTTGGAACTTGAATCACAATCTGATCCAACACGCTCAATATTCAAATATTATAAAGACTCACCTGGTCATCTTGCTAGCCTGTCATTCGTGTCCAATTAGTCTCATTCTAATGAAGCAATAGTTATGCTATAGAATTGTACCAACCTGTGACATGCTTCAATCCAACAGCAGGGATAGACCCACCAGAGACGGCAGCACTGGGAATGTCACCATGAGTCTTCAACATAGACTTCACACATCATGTGTGAATTTGTAATGTGTAGGGTCAAACATGCACCCTGATTATTACTTATGGCCTTAGGTCGATCGGGTCCATGACACCTCCCAACAGAGCCATTCTCTTTGGTCCCGTTGGCTCTCCCCACGTGTGCTCTCTCCTGCAAGTAGCTATGTCCCCATGGCCATCAACTCTTCTGAGATCTCTTTGTCACTTACCAACACCCAGGAGTAATTTCCAGTATCCAGTTAACCTACGAGGACATCTTTGAGATGTGGATCGCTTCTGGTGGAGGTTCCCACACTTGAAGTGTTAACTGTTATTCATTTCAAAGATGCTGCTTGACCAGAATTTTTCTAGCAATTTTTAAAATCGATTTAAGTATCTGCAATTTATTATTTTATATTAAGTTTCGGAAATGTTTGGGTATCATCTAAAGATGTTGATAAAAATCATTCAAATTATGGGGACTAGATTCCTGTTTAGAAGTCCCACAGGGATTCTACAGAGTGACCTTGGATGCCACCCAGTTCCTGAGTTTTGCATCTTGTTTCAGACATGCTGTCCAAGGAGCCTCCATGGTGTGATGGTTCCAACTGCTTCGAGTGCATTTCCAAATTTGGAGTGACCATGCGCAAACACCACTGGTGAGTTTTGTTTTGAGCTCCAGTATATTTCACTAGCGTAGCAACCTTGGGTGAAGCTGGTCATGTTTGTATACTTGTGCAACGTCAATGAACTGAGGTTTCTATGGCATAGGTGATTGTTTTTATAGCACTGGAGCAGGAATTGACCCTTGGAAAAGCTAGTCACCATTGTATGTTGCTTACTGTTCAATAATCTGATCTTTGGTTTCAGTCCATTTTCTTCCTAGATCCTCAGTTTTGTGGCACTATGCAAAAGAAACTATCTTGACCTTGAATCTAATTAATGAGCATCAACAGCTCTGTACGGGTGAGTGCCAAAGACTTGTAATGCCCAGAAAGAATAAGTTCCATTGCTTTCTCTTGAGATGGTGATGGTGCTCCAAGGGAAATGTACTTGCAAAGCCATCATGGGCTCTAACCTTCCCACCATCCAGAACATCTTCAAAGAGACATCCATCATTAAAGCCAGAACATGCTCTCTTCTCATTACTATCAGAGTGGGGTACAGGCGCCTGAAGAAAACACATTCTATATTTTGGGAACAGGTATTTCCGCTCTGCCATCAGATTTCTGAAAGGACAGTGAAGCCACGAACAGTACCTCACTGTTTTTGCTCTGCAAGGACACCAAGCTATACTAACCTCCTCTGAAACAAGAACAGCCAGGCATCTGACACAACATTCATTAGTCTTGACACCAATTTAAAATCTACTTTTCTGTTTGGCCTATTATATCTTTCCATATTATATTCCATTTGCCATCTCACTTAGCTTTTCTTTGTGCATTTGAAGACTTTTTCCCCTCCAAACTTGCTTTTCTTCCATACTGCATCAGCAAATGCAGATTCATCACACAGTCCCTTGCGTATAATAACTAATAGTGATTCTAAGTAATTGTGACCCCAGTGCTGATACCCCACTAGTTAAAACTTCTCCTCCAGAAATTTACTGTTCATCCTAGGTATTTGACATTTCTGCCCTGAATGAAAGACTTGGTTGCCTCTCAGAATGTTGCCTCAACTTTAAAAGGATCAGTGCTTCTTTTGGGTGGTCTTTTTAAATATAGTTACTATTTTTATTTAATTGCTGATTTTTTTTGTTTTTCTCTTTCCAAACAGTACACAATATGCAGTTAAACGATTAAGATTTTATAACTCTTACTTTGACTATGTGGTTAGTAGAGAAAATATAAAAGAAAAAGGCACCAATAATCTTATTAAACAGTCTGTGCACAAATCGTTGGAGCTCACGGCTTCCCCTTCGCGGATCCTCCTTCGATCATTGCCGACCTCCGGAGTCCGCCCAGTTGGGCAGCCCACCGACTCGCTCAAGTCGTGTCTCCTCTCTTCATTCCCCTCGCGCCTTCTGGCAAAAGCCCGCAAATCCAATAGCTTACAGACACACAAGAAAGAATAACATATTCTCCCATTGGATAAAGTCCCGTTATCTCTAGTCATAACCCAAACATTGCAGCTACAGAGAAACCATTACCTCAGCAGTTAACATTACCGAGAAGCCATTACACACAGTATAGGCCCTTTGGTCCATGATGTTGTGCCAACCTTTCGACCTACTCCAGGATCAATCTAACACTTCCCTCCCGTATAACTTTTATGTTTCTTTCATACATGTGCCTATCTTATGACTCTCTTAAATGTCCCTAATAATTCTGCCTCTACCACCATCCCTGACAGTTCATTCCATGCACTTAGCACTCTCTGCTTTTTTAAAAAAAATAACCTCTGGCATACCCCTATACTTTCCTCCAAACATCATAAAAATATGCCCTCTTATACTAGCCATTGCCACCCTCCACTCTTGTGTATGCCACTTATCATGTTGTACATCTCTCTCAAGTCATCTCTCACCCTCTTTAGCTCCAAAGAGAGGAGCCCTACCTTGCTGAACCTCTCCTTGTGAGACACATTCTCTAATCCCCACATTCATTTACAATCAGGCAACAAGAAGCGTACACAATACTCTGTGTGGTCTAACCAGATCTTTATAGAGCTGTAACATAGGCATAGAAATACAGCACAGAAACAGGCCATTTGGCCCATCGAATCCATGCCAAAACCATTTAAACTGTCTACTCCCAACGACCTGCACTGGGACCATAGCCCTCCACACCTTTACCATCCATGTACCTCTCCAAACTTCTCTTAAAGGTTGAAATCATGCTTACATGAACCACTTGTGCTGGCAGCTCAGTCCACACTCTCTCAACCCTCTGAGTGAAGAAGTTTCCCCTCATGTTCCCCTTAAACTTTTCACCTGTCACCCTTAACCCATGACTTCAGGTTGTAGTCCCACCCAACCTCAGTGGAAAAAGCCTGCTTGCATTTACCCTGTCTATACCCCCTCGTAATTTTGTATACCTCTGCCAAATCTCCTCTCAATCTTCTATGTTCTAAAGAATACGATTCTACCCTATTCAATCTTTCCTTATATCTCAGGTCCTCCAGACCTGGCAACAACTTTGTAAATTTTCTCTGTACGCTTTCAACCTTGTTTATATTTTTCCTGTAGGTAGGTGACCAGAACTGCACACAATACTCCAAATTAGGCCTCAGTGTCTTATACAACTTCAACATAACATCCCATCTACACTCAATGCATTGATTTATGAAGGCTAATGTGCCAAAAGCTTTCTTTACTACCCTATCTACCTGTACGCCACTTTGAATGAATTACGGATCTATAGTCCCAGATCCCTTTGTTCTACCACACTCCTCAGTGCCCTACCATCACTGTGTAAGATCTACTCTGGTTTGTCGTACCGAAGTGCAAAACCTCTCACTTGTCTGCATTAAATTCCATCTGCCATTTTTCAGCCCGTTTTTCTAGCTGGTGCAGATCCCTCTGTAAACCATGATAGCCTTCCTCACTGTCCACTACCCCCCTAATCCGGGTGTCATCTGCAAATTTGCTGATCCAGTTCACCACATTATCATCCAGATCAATGATATAGATGACAAACAACAACGGACCCAGCGCCGATCCCTGTGGCACTCCACTAGTCACAGGCCTCCACTCAGAGAGGCAACCCTCTACTACCACTCCACAAAGCCAATGTCTAATCGAATTTACAACCTCATCCTGAATGTCGAGCTACTGAACCTTCTTGACAGCCTCCCATGCGGGACCTTGTCAAATGCCTTGCTAAAGTCCATGAAGACAACATCCAATGCCTTGTCTTCATCCACTTTCCTGATAACTTCCTTGAAAAACTCTATAAGATTGGTTAGACATGACCTGCCATGCCGACTATCCTTAATCAGTCCACGTCCATTCAAATACTTATTTATCTGATCTGTTAGAATACCTTCCAATAACTTTCCCACAACTGATGTCCGACTCACTGGCCTATAATTTCCTGGTTTATGTTTAGAACTGCTTTTAAACAGCAAAATAACATTGGCTATCTTCCAGTCCTCTGGTACCTGTCATGTTGCTAAGAATGATTTAACTATTTCTGCTAGGGCTCCAGCAATTTTTGCTCTTGTCTCTTGTTACATCTGAGAGAACACCTTGTCGGGTCCTGGGAATTTAAACACCCTGATATGCTTCAGGGTAGCAAACACCTCCCCTGTAATCTGTCCAGGGACCATGAAGTTGATGCTGCTTTGCCTCACTTCTATAGACTGTGTCCATCTCCTGAGTAAATACAGATGCAAATAATTCATTTAAGATCTCCCCCATCTGGTTTGCCTCCACACATGGATAACTATTTTGATCCCTTGCGGTCCTCTTACTCTTATATATCACTTGGGATTCTTCTTCACCTTGTCTGCTAGAGCAACTTCATGTCTTCTTTTGGCCTTCCTGATTTCTTTAAGTGTTCTCTTGTATTACTTGTACTCCACAAGCACCTCAATTGGTTCCTACCTGCCTATACCTGCTGTGAACCTCCTTTTTTTTTTCCCCTCTTAAAAGTGCCTCAATATCTTGTGAAAACCAAGGTTCCCTACACTTGTTATCTTTGTCTTTTATTCTGACAGACACATACAAGCTTTGTACTTTCAATTTCATTTTTGAAGGCCTTCCACCTACCAAGTACACTTTTGCCAGAAATCAGCCTGTCTTAATCCACACTTGCCAGATCATTTCTGATACTATCAAAACTGGCCTTTCTCAAATTTAGAATCTCAACCTGCAAACCAGACCTGCCTTTTTGCATATTTTGAAATTAATGACATTGTGATCACTGGAAGCAAGGTGTTCCCCTACATAAACTTCTGTCACGTGCCCTGTCTCATTCCCTAAAATTTCCTTAGTTCTTGAACTTAATCCCCTGACTAATGATGGCCAACATACCATTAACCATTCTATCAACTTGCACAGCAGCTTTGAGGTACAGTGCTTGTATAAAAAAAAAGTCTCTTCCCCTCCCGCCCCCGGAGAAGTTTTCATGTTTTATTGTTTTACAACATTGAATCACAGTGGATTTAATTTGGCTTTTCTTGACTGATTAAACAGAAAAAGACTCTGTCGTGTCAAAGTACAAACAGATCTCTCCAAAGAGACCTAAATGAATTACAAATATAAAACACCCAAAATAATTGCATAAGTATTCACCCCCTTTAATAAGACACACCAAATCATCACTGGTGCAGCCAATTGGTTTTAAAAGTCACAGAATTAGTTAAATGGAGATCACCTGTGAGCAGTCAAGACATTTCAATTGATTGTAGTAAAAATACACCTGTATCTGGAAGGTCCAGTTGCTGGTGAGTCAGTATCTTCTCTTCATGATGTAGTTTTTGCCAAAAGAGCACTCCAAGCAGCTCCCTGAGAAGCACAAGTCAGGAGATGGATACAAGACAATTTCTAAGTCATTGAATATTGCTTGGAGGACAGTTAAGTCAGTCATCAAGAAAGGGAAAGAGTATGGCACAGCTGTAAATCTGCCTAGCACAAGCTGTTCTCAAAAACTGAGTGTCTGTGCAAGAAGGGGACTAGTGAGGGAGGCCACCAAGAGACTATAACAACTCTGGAGGAGTTACCGGCTGAGATGGGAGAGACTGTGCATTCAGACTGTTGCCCGGGTGCTTCAATCGCAGCTTTATGGGAGAGGGGCAAAGAGAGAGAAAGCCACTATTGGGGGGGGGGGGGGGGAATACTCTCATGAAATCTTGCTAGAGTTTGCCAGAACACATGTGGGAGACTCTGAAGTCAGTTGGAAGAAGGTTCTATGATCTGATGAGACCAAAATTGAGCTTTTTGGCCATCAGACTAAACAGCAGGCCCTGGAAGGCTTGTGAAGGTAGAGGGTAAAATGAATGCAGCAAAATACAAGGAAATCTTGGAATAAGATCTGATGCAGTCTGCAAGAGAACTGAGACTTGGGAGAAGATGTGTTTTCCAGCAAGACAATGATCCCCAAGCGTAAAGCCAAAGCTACACTGGAATGGCTTAAAAACAACAAAGTTAATGTCTTGGAGTGGCCAAGTCAGAATCCAGACTTCAATCCAATTAAAAATTTGTGGCTGGACTTGAAAACATTCCCATGCAATCTGGCACAGCTTGAGTAGTTTTGTAAAGAAGAATGGGGGAAGATTGCAGTGCCCAGATGTGCAAAGCTGATAGACCTATCGACACAGACTCAAGAATGTAATTGCTGCCAAAGATGCATGCACAAACCCTGACTTGAAGGGAGGTGAATTCTTAGTCGATCAATTATTTTGTATGTAATAATTTAGATCACTTTGTAGAGATCTGTTTTCATTTTGAAACAAAAGATTCTTTTTTTTGTTGATGAGTGTCAAAAAAGTCAAATTAAATCCAGTGTGCTTCAATGTTGTAAAACAATAAAACGTGAAAATTTCCAAGGAGTGTGAATACTTTTATAGGCACCGTATCTATGGACGTGGACCACAAGATTCTCTGTTACTCCACATTCTAAGAATGTGCCATTAATGTTGTACTCTTACCTTCAAGTTCAAACTTCGAAAGTGTATCACTTCAGTTCTCCAGATTGAATCATTTTACAATGATTACCAAATTCCTGACTTTTACACTGTTGCTGCATTTAAAGTGCACTCTGACTACTTAATTTGTTTAATTTTGATGTGTATGTGTGTTTATATCCGTGGGGAGGGACTTGTGGACCAGGGAGTCGCAGAGGGACCGATCCCTGCGGAAAGCGGAGAGGGGTGGAGAGGGAAAGATGTGCTTAGTGGTGGGGTCCTGTTGAAGGTGGCGGAAGTTGCGGAGGATAATGTGCTGGATCCGGAGGCTAGTGGGGTGGTAGGTGAGGACAAGGGGAACTCTGTCCCTGTTGTGGTGGTGGGAGGATGGGGTGAGAGCTGAAGAATGGGAAATGGAGGAGATGCGGGTGAGGGCATCATTAATGACAGCAGAAGGGAAACCACGATCCTTAAAGAAAGATCTTTCCCCTTCCTGGTTTTTCACCTGGAACCTTCTAGCCTTCTCCTTCCTACCCTCCCCCCACCTTCTTTATGGGGCCTCTGCCCTTCCCCCTACAGTCCTGACGAAGGGTTCTGGCCCAAAACATCGACTCATCATTTCCATGGATGCTGCCCGACCTGCTGAGTTCCTCCAGCGTGTTGTGAGTGCTGCTTTGACCCCAGCATCTGCAGAGTAATTTGTGTTAACTATTCTTCAGCAGTAGTTTGTAAGTGCTTGGAGTGATAGGGATTTGGAAATGGAATATTAATAATACAAGCCTTAACTGTTTAAAGATGGTTGTTTCTCTTGACCATATTTTTAAAATATTTATTTCCCATTTCACTTCAGTGAAAAGATTAGTAATAAAATGTTAAAAACAGCTAGGAAATAAGATTGTGCCATTCACAGTCAATGTTGTTAAGATGTTTACTAGATGAAAACAATGTTGTGCTGTTTCCAGGAACTGCTGACTCTTGATACGATTACCCTTTTTCTTGACAGCCGCCACTGTGGACGATTGCTATGTCACAAGTGTTCAATGAAGGAAATTCCGATCATCAAGTTTGATTTGAACAAGCCAGTGAGGGTGTGTGACATTTGCTTCGACGTCCTGACACTGGGTGGAGTCTCTTAGTACTTGTTAGTGGCTCTGCTCTTCCGTTTTGTGTTTTACCAGCACTACACAATGCCTTTCCAGCAACTGGAAGCTCCAATTGGACTAGCACCTTTAAAGAGAAGTCTAAACACTTGAAGATTGAATTATATTACTGGGTTTGAAATTATGTTGTTTGATTGTAACAATGGATTTGGTATTACTGAATGAACAGATACTTAGCCAGGTGAATCGTCCAGAGTTGACTGCAGGTGCTTCTGGCTGGGGTTAGTATGACCCTATTCTTACAGGGTTGTATGGTAGAAATATTCAGGACCTGGTGTTGTTTCAAATGAACACCCTTCAGTTCTGTTAAATGGTATTTTTAAAAATCTTCCTCATTAATCAGATGTAATGCTGTTCTTCCTTCTCCTGCTCTGTTCAGAATGTATTCTTAAAAGCCCATGTGAAGTTCAACGTGGAACAGTATAGACTAACTCAACCCCTATTGACTGTCCACTTCTCCACATGGACTGTATATGGTAACTACTTTAATATTTATTTCTGTTAATCCTGTACACAGATGACAGCAATTGACTTGCTGATCTAGATCTGTGGGAAGAAATTGGTAACACTAATTTATTGTACCAGTTGAATGGCTATCCATTTAAAAAAGGGAAATGGCACATATTTGAACCAAATGTATAGCCATCTATGTGGTAGAATATGGTCTCTTTTAAACTGGAACAACATAGAATAGCATTTTAAATCTGCTTAGTACAGTATCAAACTAGTACATTATCAGACTAACCTTTGTGAAGCTAATTCTGTGTATCATTGTAACTGAACAGAATTTTCATAAATATCCCAGTTTTAGTTCAGGAGGTCCTTTTGATTAGGTTCCCATTATATGGAAAAGTACAGACTGTATGTGGCTTATTCTAGTGTCATAACATCCCATAATTAATGTGCTCCTACTGGAATTCTGGGGATTGTTTGCTGTGAAAGATTTGTATCCTGCTACTGCTGGCTGCACACAAAGGACTGAATAGCGTCATCTCGGAAGCTTTCGTCTTAAAAGACTCAAGGAAGTCATTTGCTATGTGTGAATAATATTTGGACATCCCCAAAGGAGAGGATGTTACACCTTGATAACCATTCTACCATAAAGCCACTAGTTCAAGGATTGCTGCATAATGTGCAGTGAAAATTGTGTAAAACATTTTAACATGCTGTACTTTATGCAGTTTGTGCTATGCTATATAATGCTTGAAAGTGTTTTGGCAAAGTTTCCTGCTTCATTGCATTGTACCTAACCCATTTGAATATGAAGCCTGATGCTCTGAGGCTGAATAGTTAATACCTACATTGATATCCCATGTATAATGTTTACTATTATTTGCTCTGCTCAGATTGACAGGATGAAGGGTAAATTAGTCCTTTTGGAAAGTTGTATTCGTTTTTTGGTTGAAGTCAACAACTCGTACTGAATAACATTCCATCTGTAATATGATGTTGGTGCATTTGTAATGCAGCTTGTGTGCCTTGTGAAGCTGCTTATATAATTAAACTATCAGAATCTTTTGACTAACAGCAATTGCTTTGAACTAATGTAGTAGTGTTGAATTCCCTTTGAAATAAAGTTTAATAATGGGGTAGATTCAGGACACTATTTACTTAACTTGAATATTTTTCCTTCATTGGCTAAACAAACTGTACTACCAGCTTATTTTACTAAATTACCCAGCATTATATTCGTGTTGAGGCTTGCCAGAAACAAATGCCAAGCTCACTTGATTCATGCGGAGTCACGATACAACAGGTCCATTTTAGTATATCCTAAGATCTTTGATTTGAAGTAACTTTTATCCAAATAGTCACAGTGCTTTGATGCAGATGCTGACCTGTGAAACTGCATCTAATAAAAGTGAATGGTGTAGCAAAAATCACAAGATCTCTCATTTCATCCGACCAACATACAGAATTTCAAGACTGATTTAATGCCTCTAAAATGTATTCTGCTGTCTATTGATGTGGCTTTCATTCAGATTGATGAACAGAAACAGTTGATTTTTGCATCATCATTTGAAAGGGTAATCAGTTAGCTTGTGGACGTTAGCATAATCAACATCCTCAGTTACTGTTTGCTGTTAGCAGACAGATGAAGTTTGTAGCCAGTCCAGAGGGTGGTATCTTGGTCTGAATGACTGCCCATTAGGTCAGCAATTGCTTATGGAGCTCAAATTGCAGCAAAAGCACCAACATCTTATTCCATCTACTCCCTGCTGTTGCCAGTGCCTTTTGTCCTTGGTCTCCTGTGTAATGACTAGTGTCAGTCCACTGAGGACAGCGTCTTGCTAAATATCAACGTCACACGTTCACCAAATGTTCTCCAGTGAGCAGTGCTCTACAAACAAATTCACAAATATTAAATTTACTTCAAAGAACAAATCAATACTGTATATAGAGATCTGTTTGAATAGCAGTGCCCATGAGTTAGGAATTTGGCTTTTTCTTCATTTTTCAGTATTAGAAGATATCTGTTTTGCACTTACATTGAAACTTGTCGCACAATTGTCCTATGATAGTGTGTTTATGTATGTTTACAGTGTATAGACGAGTAAGTCTGTGCAGCAACATTGATCCAGTATGTTGCTGCCAGTGGTGCTTGAGGATATGGTAATCAATATAACCATCTTTAGGAACAGAAGCCTGCCTCTAATTCTAAATAAAGTCTGTAATTCTCAGTTATAGCATCAAAGGTGGTCGCGGACCAGCATCAAAATAGATGTGGCTTGAGCCATAGATCAGTGTTACTTTAATGAGTAAACCTGTGAAATGTCAGAACAGCTATACATGTCTGTGTGCATTGGAAACCACAACAATCATGTCTTTATATATTTAGACAGTACATTTAATAACTTGTATATGATTACCTATGTTATATGGAAAAAAAAATACAGATTTTGCAGAATTGCAGTTATTTCCTGTTCATTTGAACAGTAGATTTTACACAATGCTTGCATTTGGCTGGGTGTCAATCTGTGACAGCATTCATTGGAGCTGGGATCAATAATTAACCTTCCCTTAGCTGTGATTGTGTGATGGTTAGTACAATCTCTCCTGAAGGAATGGAGTAAAAATGGGTGCACACGTGGCAACAGACTACACACTTGTCTGGAAAGATCTTGCTGCACCATATACCACAAAATCTAGGCTGTTATTCATTAGTTCTATGTTGTTCCAGAGAAAAAGGCACCCAAGTGGTTTTCAAATAAGCAGGAAAATGGGGATTTAAAGGACCAATTTTTTAAAATGCTAGTTCTATTTAATGTAATGGAAAGATACTCAGATCAAGCTTTACTGAAATTCAGCTTGAAGTTAAATATGTTGGTAAAGTAGCAACTCTGATCTCAAACCTCCGCTGCCTTGCAGCTGTACCCACTCGGAGTAAACCCCAAAAGAAAAATCGAGAGCTGGAGTCCTTAAGGTAGTCCTACATTGAGTCCTATGCTGCTGGTACCAAGCTGCCGTTCCTTTGGTTTCATCGGATATGTAGAGAAGGGGAGTTTGCGCTCCATCTTGTACTGCCCAAGCTTGCGTAGCTACACCGTTTGGAGGCAATATCCATGGTCTACTCTGACCGACTGAGGCCCTCACTTCATAGTAGCAAGCCTCTAAATTTGAGTATGGTTCAGTGCTAATGTTTGAAGTACTCAAAATGCCAGCTTCAGCATAAGCCTGGTCTATCAGCACAGGTCACAGAAGCATGTAACAACCCCCAGAACATTAGATGTGAAATCTGATGCCTCGACCAGAGATTATTCTGCAGAGTGAATTACGTCTAAGCATTAGCGAACAGTGTTTGCAAGACTTGTGCAGAGGGACTGTTCTGTTCCATCATTAATGCTGACAAGCTTCTGAATTGCTTTGAGATCATGAAATATGCTATACAAATGCGAGCTCAAGCACGAGTAAATTTGTAAATGGTATTTGACAAGGATGCATTCGCAGTCTTCCATCAGTGATTATTGCAGGAGGTGTTTGAGACCAGAAATACTGTGCTGAGTGTGCATGAGTTGTTCCATTCAATACACACTATTCAATAACTTATTAATAAACCAAAGGCAAGCCCTGCAGATGCTGGAGATCCAAAATAAAAATAAAACTCTGGAAATCAGACTAGCTGAGTATTTCCAACACTGATTAGATTGTTACCTGTGTACCATTCCCCCAACCCATTAACCGGTCAAATGATAATCTACTAGGTTAAGGGAGCACACATCACATAATAAAGCAATTCTAACATTTGCTGTACTTCTGCAAAGGAACCCACAACTAACAGACATGAAACTATTACATGGCTATTCACCTGCAGTTGCAGATGATAATCACTGCTATGATTGTCCAGCTGGAACCTGAAAGGAGAAAAGCACAATTCATAGGGTGTAAACTTTGTCCTGAATGTGGCATCCACACATCTTGAAAATGAAGGGGAGGTTAGGAGGAATTAATACTGTAAGTTTTTAACATGCCCAAATTTTAACTGTACAATTCAGCTTGATCTTGCTCTTGAATCAGTTTTCTATTAAACTTTTTTTAAGTTGCTACAAAACTAGCACTTCTCCGAGTTGATTGGTTAAGTGGTTTTCCTTTGAGTAACGTTTTCTTAAACCCCTTCCACAATGGCATGCGATGTTTTGACATGCAGATAATCCAGCCAGGGAAAGGGCTATGCTACATTGTGGAGAAATAAACCTGGCCAGGTAATTGGAGTTTAAGTGGGGAGCATTTTGGGAGTAGTGATCATAACTCTTTACAGTTGGCAGTGTTTTGAGGATTAGACTAGACCTTGGGTGAAAGGCTAATTATAGACATTATTGGGCAGAAGCCAGGGTAAGTAGCTTGAGAGCAATTATTATTAGGCAAGTCCACGTTTAACTTGGGAGTTGTTTAAAAGTCAACTGGTCAGAATCTAGGACTAACATGTCCCTATGAAGAAGAAAGACGAGGATGACAAGGTTATGGAGCTGTGATCAGAGAAATTGAAATTTAGTTGAAAAGAAAAGGGAAAAATATGTAGAATTCAGGAAGCTGAAACTGGACAGGGCCTTTGAAGAAAACAGGTGAGTTAAGTGAGACCATATAATTTCCTTTAGTGAGCAGAATTAGAAGTGTATTTCAAAGCATTTTATACATACAATAAAAATGTGAGTATTGGTGAGATGGAAAAAAACCACTCAAAGACAAAGTCATATGCTTGGAGCCAGAGGAAATAGATGAGTACTTGATGTACTAAATGAGTACTTTAGGTTTGTTCTTACCAAGAAGGATGTGGAAAATAGCAAGATAAGGGAGGAGTATATTGATCTTCTAAGGTATGCTGATACCAAGTAGGTATTGAGTCTCTTAAGAGCATTGAGGTGGATTAGTCAAGTCCTCAAGGCCTGCTGGAATATATCAGAGATTATTGAAAGAAGAGACAGGATATTGCTGGGTCCTTCACAGAGGTCCTTGTAATCATTCTAAGTACAGACAAGGCCCTAGAACAATGAAATAGCCTGTAGTGTTACATAGAAACATAGAAAATAGGTGCAGGAGTAGGCCATTCAGCCCTTTGAGCTTGCTCTGCCATTGAATATGATAATGGCTGATCATCCAACTCAGAACCCTGTGCCTGCCTTCTCTCCATACCTCCTGATCCCTTTAGCCACAAGGACCCTATCTAACTCCCTCTTAAATATAGCTAATGAACTGGCCTCAACTGTTTCCTGTGGCAGAGAATTCCACAGATTCACCACTCTCTGTGTTGCTCTGTTTAAGAAGGGCAATAGAGTTAAACCAGAAAATGATAGGTCAATGAGCTTTGCTTCAGAGGTCAGAAGGTTATTGGTGAAAACTAAGGGGATTTGCATAGACTTGATTGAGATAGCAGTTTTTGTGCAGAGGTAGTCATGTCTTGCAGACTTGATTTGAATTTTTTGAGATGATTAAGGGTTGGATGGTAGATCTTGCCAACATGAACTTTAGTAAAGTTTTTGACAAGGTCTGTCATGGTAGTTTGGTCCAGAAGATAATGGCACATGTGTTTCATGGGGACTTGATAGAATGAATTCAAAATTATCTGGTGGAGGGGAGTTATTCTGACCTGTGACCAGTGGTCTTCAAAATACTTAGACAAATGGAGATTGATTTTATAAGCTCGCAGACAATACAAAAATTGGCAGAGGTGTGGACAGTAAAGCAGGTTGTTAAAGGATTTGGCAGGAAATATGTGAGCAGAGAAATGGAAATGAGTTTAATCAGGACAAGTGCGCGGTGCTGCCCTTTGAAAGGTCAAATGCAGCAGAAAATGTAGAGTAGATAATTTACAGAAGGATTTGGAGCTGCAAGTCGCTGGATCCCCAAAACTAACAACATACAAGTAGATAGTGTGCCTGTAAGGAGAAAGGAGGCAAATGGCATGGTTGCTTTCATTGGTCAGGTGTTGTGTATAAATGTTGGGAAGTTGTTTTGCAGCTGTTTAAAACTAATTAAAACCACATTCAAAGAACTGTGTGCAGTTTTGGTCATCTAAATTTACAGGATGGTTGTGGAGGTTTTGAGAGGTGACAAAGGAGGTTCACCAGGATGTTGGCTGGATTGGAGTATTAGCTACAAGGGAAAAATGGATGAACTTTGATTGTTTTCTCTGGAGGGTCAAGGGTGAAGAGGCAACCTGATAGACGTATGTATATAAAGTTTGTGGGAGGCAGAGTGAGGGTAGATGGTTAGGAGTCTCTTTTCCCAGACGGAAATGCAAATAGTAGAGTGCAGAACTTTTAAAGACAAAGGTTAGTTTTATTTGTCACTGTACCCCAAAACAGTGAAATGCATCGTTTGCATCAAATCAGCGAGGATTGTGCTGGGCAGGCCAACATAATTAGCCCACAACTTCCTAACCCAAACCCATGTGCCTTTAGAATAATGTGGGAGGAAACTGGCACCCAGAGGAAGCATACAAACTCCTTACAGGCATTGAACCCCATTCTTACAGTAATAGCAATGTGCTAACTATGCTACAGTGCCACCCACCCACTTTGAGAGGAGAAGAAAGTTTTTAAAGGAGATTTGTATGTTCTGTTTTTAAAACAGAGTGGTAGATACCTGGAATACACTGCCAGCAGAAGTGGTGGAACATGATACAATAAGAGCAGGAGTTCCCAACCTGGGGTTCACAGACCCTTTGCTTAATAGTATTGGTCCATAGCATAACAAAAGAGTGGAACCCCTGTTTAAGAGGCATTTAGATTAGATTATGAGGACATGCAGTCCTCTTTTATTGTCATTTAGTAATGCATACATTAAGAAATGATACAATGTTCATCCAGAATGATATCACAGAAACACAAGACAAACCAAGACTAAAAAAACTGACAAAAACCACATAATTATGGCATATAGTTACAACAGTGCAAAGCAATACCGTAATTTGATAGAAGAACAGACCATGGGCACGGTAAAAAAGTCTCAAAGTCTCTCGAAAGTCCCATCATCTCACGCAGACGGTAGAAGGAAGAAAAACTCTCTTCCTGCCATGAGCTTCCAGTGCCACAAGCTCGCCGATGCAGCACCCTGGAAGCACCCCGACCACAGCTGACTTGAGTCCGTCCGAAAACTTCGTGCCTCAGACACCGAGCACCATCTCTGCAGAGCACTTCGACCCCAGCCCCAGCAACAGGCAATAGGCAAAGCCGAGGATTTGGGGCTTTCCCCTCCGGAGATTCTCGATCACGCAGTAGCAGCGGCAGCAAAGCGGGCATTTCAGAAGTTTCTCCAGATGTTCCTCCGTGCTTCTCACGGCTGTCTCTGTCAAATCAGGATTGTGCAGGGCATCCTACTTCACAAATATGATACCATTTTGGAGCGGCCGCGCGCGCTGCATCGCACCATCTTCTCCCCTCATTTGGAGGAACAGGCAGGGAATGAAGGGGATTAATTTAAACTATCATGATTTGAACAGACATTGTGGGCTGTAGGTCCTGTTATATTGTACCATTCTGAGTCAGAAAGGCTCGGAGAGCTTATATATTCTTTCAGGGCAGATTTGTCCAGATCTCTTCTGTTATGAACTGAATTCGCTTAATTTGATCTAACTGGAAGACTCAGCATCTGTTACATTCCCTGACTTTTCCAACTTTAGCCAAGGGCATTACTTCCCTTTTGCCGATGTAGTGACTCAACTACCTGGAAGCGAGTAACATGGGGAGACCTTACCAGATTAGTGCTGCAGCTTTGATGTGTGCTGAATGAAAGTGAACCACTAAAGCAGTCAGTTTCATGATGAGTACTAGCTCACACTGCTGCATTCATTGCGAGGAATTGGTTTCACGGAAGGGGGAAGGTTTGGGACCTTGAAACTGCAGGGCGAGTGGCAAGGAGGTGTTGAAGAATTTGGTTTCACATTCCATCTGCACCAAACATGAACACATCACATTTTCCACCCCACCCACCCAAATACTATCTTGACCCTACTCAGTCTGGCATCAAGAACAATGGCCATAACAGAATTATCCTCCCAGATGGTCAATTCGAAGATTCAAACTACATTTATTATCAAAGACTGTATAAATTATACACCTTGAAATTTGTCTGCTTATAGGCAGTCAAAAGCAAGAAACTCAAATAACCCAATTTAAAAGCAAAAAAAAACACTGCACAGAGAAAAAGAAAAAAAATCACATTGTACAAACAGTAGAAATAATTTATTTAATTGTTAAAACAAAATGGTTTGTGTATTGCAGGTGCTGCTACTACTCCACAAGGACACAAGAGTCTGAAACACTCTCACATCCTGGATATTCTGCCAAGGCAGGGTTATCCAGATCTCCTCTGTTGTGAGCTGAACTGGGTTGATTCGATGCAGGTCCGTCTGTACGCACACAAACACAGCGATAGTTCTTTGATCCAACCTTATATAATTTGCGTGGGACACCCACCCAATTCCTTTCGATTCCTCCACTAGAAAGAGAAATATTGCATTTATTCATTTTGTTTATGGTTTGTATGGGAGCTGAAACTTTTTCCTGTTCATAAGCAGTCACTCTTATCTCACTACTTCAGCCACCTTGTTTGTCCACCCTTGTCACCCCTCTACTTTCACATTGACCTGTACCACAAAGGCACCTGTGCTCGGTAAAAACCTTGTTTGCTGCAGGGCACTTTGGAGAATATTTAATGGAAGTTCCCTAAAAGTGGGTAGACTATAATGGTGTGGTAAAGATGGCTAAATCTATCTGGAAACTAAGTGTTCAAGGACTATACTTCCATTTCCATTCTGCAACCTAGGCCCAGCAGAGTGCCATTGTAATTTTTGTTTGGTAGAACTTCTATATTGAAAGTAGTATGGTGGTGCAGCAGTTCGTGTGGCTGTGTTAACCAGTGACCCAGGTTCAATATAGACCTCGGCTGTAGACTGGAGTTTGCACATTCTCTCTGTACCTTGAGTTTTCCCAATATGCTCCAACTTTTTCCCATATCCAATGACATATTGGTGGGTCAACTGGCTACCGTGATATTACAGTGATTATGGTAGCTGTCAATAGAATCAAAAGGGAATTGATCAGTATGTGAGAGAATGAGTTCCAATGAAATGGGGGAGTGGAACTGGTGTACTGGAAGTCTCCAAGGATCAGACAGGCTGATGATCTCCTGTATCATTATATCGCAGGTTATGGATGAAAATGGGGCAGTTTGATCTTGATGTCCTGCTTGTAGCTTGGGCCCATGTAGCAGATGATGGGGTCTAATCTACTCTACCTCAAAGTTTGGTTGGCAGAGTCACTCCTGAATGGGGTTTCAGCTCTTCAGACTCCTGACATTGAAACGTTAATGAAAAGAACCGATGCCTGACCTGTGAGTTGAACACCAAACTCTGCCACCTTTGGTGGAGGTCCATTCCGAATTGCAGGGAGGAAACACCTTGTTTTCCACTTCCAACTCTGCCTTCAGTTTCCTTCCTTGCTCAGTGACCAGCTCTGCATCAATGAGTGCTTGGGTCGGTTCACCGTTGTGGTCATAATACGTTCCAGCTAGTTTGCCTTAGAAGAGGGAAGAAAGAAATTGCTTCTGTTATATTGTTTGACAGATGCTGAGGACAGGCAACCCCTGGTTATGATCACCTGACTTACAGACACCACAATAATATTGAGCTCCCGCAGCTCCTCCCATCAAAAGTCTGATGTACATGCTTCAGCTAAGAAGGTATGGCGTGTTGGCATTCATCAATCTTGGGACCGAGTTCAAGAGCCGTGAGGTAATGTTACAGCTATATGAGACCTTGGTCAGACCCCAGTAAACAGTACTGTGTTCAGTTCTGGTCATCTCACTACAGAAAGGGTGCAGAGGAGATAAACAAGGATGTTGTCTGGATTGGAGAGCACGCCTTATGAGAATAGGTTAAGTTTCTCCTTGGAGCACTTGGAGGATAAGAGGTGACCTGACAGAGGTGTAGAAGATGATGAGAGGCATTGATCATGTGGATAGCCAGAGGCTTTTTCTCAGGGCTGAAACGGCTAGCACAAGGGGACGTAGTTTTAAGGTGCTTGGAAGTAGGTACACAGAGGATGTCAGAGGTAAGTTTTTCCAGAGTGGTGGGTGCATGGAATGCACTGCAGGCGACGGTGGCAGATACAATAGGGTCTTTTAAAAAATTCTTAGATAGGTACATGGAGCATAGAAAAATAGAGGGCTATGCAGTCGTCAAATCACAAATGAGGGAATCTGCAGATGTTGGAAATCCAAGCAACACACACAAAATGCTGGAGGAACTCAACAGGCCAGGCAGCAGCTGTGGAAAAAGAGTACAGTGGACGTTTCAGGCCGAGACTCTTTGGCAGGACTCGCTGGTATCGGCCTGAAATGTCTATTGTACTTTTTTATCGATAGATGATGCCTGGCCTGTGGAGTCCCTCCAACATTTTCTGTGTTGCTTTGGCCATGCGGTAGGGTAATTAGAAGCAGTTTCAGGAGTAGGTTACCTGGTCAACACAGCACTGTGGGCCAAAGGGCCTGTGATATGCTGTCGATTTCTACATCTGCTACTAGAAACAGAACTAGTTTCCCCTTTCCACTTTTAATGAGCATACTTTTGATGCAATTCATTCCAATATTGAAGGCAAATTACCATAGTGACTTGTGTATTTTCTGACTTATGGACATCCAAAACTGGAGCTCATTCATTATCCGGGGCTGGCGTATAGATGCATTAATAAGCCAATGATTGGAAAGCTGGAAATTGAGCACCAGATCAATCTAACGCCAAACAAAAATATCAACTTTCCATTTCTTTCCACAGATGCTGCCCGACCCACTGAGTTCCTCCAGTGTGCTGGGTGTGGTAAACAGAAAATGGCTGTCTGATATCAAATAGTCCTGTTGCATACCCCAAGTTAGGGATAGTCTATAAACACTGGCCTCAAAGATGTCAGTGAAGAAAGCAGGAATAGTTTTAATATTCAGTGCAATACATAAACAATTACCAGAATCTAAGTATTAAGAGTCAATCCGCAACCCTCACTTTCTGATCCCTACAAAACCACAGTGTCCAAGATCTTCTAGTCACAATAGGCAAGAACATTGCAAAGATTCACTAACTGTTCCATGAAGCGATTTCCCATTTCCTAATGTCAAACCCTTAATCTGAAATGGTTCTCACTAATTCCAAACTCCAAGCAAAGGAAACGTTCCTCTCAATATCTCTCCAGACAATCGACAACATGTTTCAATGAAAGAGGGAAGGAGAACAGGAGGGGAAGGTCTGTGATGACCTGGAAAACAGGAATGGTTGAGAGATGATTAGGGATTACTAGTACACTGGCAGTGGGGTGAGCAAAAAAACCTAAAGGCTTGTCTGGAGGTGCAAAATACTTATTCGAAATTGAACACAAAGAAATGTTAAGATTTGCTAATTACCGACAATTGTTGAACTCAGAAGTCTAATGTTCCCAATAAGAAGATAAGGTGCTGTCTAGTGGTAATGAAACTAATGTAGTTACAAGAGACTGCAGTCCATGCTGTTATTCTCTCCGCTGCTTGTTCTGCTTTGACTATTCACAATCATTATCTTCTTGACTTCACTTATATACACCAGGCAACACTTCCATAAATGAAACTAACTCAAATAAAAAGAGGCAATGCTGGAAATACTCAAATGTTCAAGCAGTGTATGAGAAAAGGAAACATTAACTTTTCTGATCGATGCCCTTTTACCAAACAGTAAAACAAAAGTCTTGCAGGAGGGTGATCAGCAGAGCCTGGGGTGAAACACCAAGTAGGAAAGGCCCAAGGAAATTGAAACTGCACAAAGTTTGTTGGAAATTATCAAAGGAATGTTTATAATCTGGAATAGGAAAACTGAGAATGTTCATTATCCAAACTGTCGAACTTCACCAGCTACTTTGTAGATCATGCCCACACTGAGGCCAAGTTTTGTTCGTTAAGGTCTGTTAGAGACAGCCAACTGGAAGCTCAGGGTCACCCCAAACTGAAAACTGAACCCCCTTCAAGCAGACTACAGCAACAGCAACAGATCTTTCCGGTGTTATACAACTTGCATTTCTCCCAGTGGACTTGCCTTTAAAAACGTACTCTCTCCTGTAAAAGGTCAGCCACTCATAGAGAGAGAGCATTGCGGTGGGTGAGAGTCCGAACACATCATCTATCAGACCGAGCTCAGTGAAATCTCCACTCACAAATGCTCTACTGGCATCTCGACCTGTCATAAACAACACAACAAGTTCAGTGTGAGAAACAGCCCTCTTGCCCCTGATTATCAAAGTTAAAATTGAGTTTATTGTCTGGTGCACAAGTACACGTTCAATGAAAAGCTTGCAGCTGATCACAGGTCCATGCAGCATCATACAAGTAGCATTCACTACAAAAACATCAATTAAACATAAATTATACACAACTTTTGCAATGTATCAGGTCTCTCTCGCACTGAAATGCTCTCAATTAGAACAAAAGGTGACCATTTTAGTACAAAGTGGTCATCGTGTTGCTAAACGGCTTTGATTAGATTAGATTATGAGGACACGCAATCCTCTTTTATTGTCATTTAGTAATGCTGCATTAAGAAATGATACAATTTGTTCCTCCAGAATGATATCACAGAAACACAAGACAAACCAAGACTAAAAAAAACTGAGAAAAACCATATAATTATAACATACAGTTACAACAGTGCAAAGCAATACCGTAATTTGATGAAGAACAGACCATGGGCATGGTAAAAAAAAAAAGTCTCAAAGTCTCTCGAAAGTCCCATCATCTCATGATTAGGGTTGTGGCAGTAAGTTCAAGAAGCAAATGATCAAAGTAGCTATTCTTCAGCCTGGTGGTGTGTGAAATGAGAATGGGGAATGGTGAAGGAAGGAGGGGTGGAAACCAAGAAATCGATGTTCATGCCATCAGGTTGGAGGCTACGCAGACAGAATATAAAGTGTTGCTCCTCCATCCTGAATGTGGCCTCATCATAGTAGAGGAAGCCATGGACTGACATGTCAGAATGAGAATGGGAAGTAGAATTGAAATGGGTGGCCACCAGGAGAACCCACTTTCTCTGGTGGCTGGAGCATAGCTGCTTGGCGAAGTGGTCTTCCAATCTATGTCAGGTCTCACCGATATACAGGAGGCCACACTGAGAGTACCAGATACAGGCCATCTCCACCAAGCACCTTAATTCCATTTCCCTCCCTCACCTTGTCTCCTTACCTGCCCATCACCTCCCTCCTGTGCTCTCCCCCCTTCCCTTTCTTCCATGACCTTCTGTCCTCTCCTATCAGATTCCCTTCATCTCCATCACCAATTGACTTTTCAGCTCTTTACTTCACCTCTCCCAATTTCACTTATCACCTACGACCTTTCACTTCTTCCTCTCCTCCCCCCCCCCCCACCTTCTTACTCCGATTTATCACTTTTTTCCCCAGTCCTGATGCAGGGTCTTGGCCTGAAACGTCCAATGTTTACTCTTGCTCAGATGCTGCCTGGCTTGCTGAGTTCCTCCAGCAGCTTGTGTGTGCGATTTATCATAAGAAATGTTGAGTCTGTGCTTGCCCCCAGCAGAACAATCCCGTGAGTCCTATGCCCTGAAAGGTGCGCAAGTTATTCTCGCTCCCGTGGTTCTTTCATCTTACCCATACCGAGAGACAATTTACCGTGGCCATTCGACCTACCGGCATCAGTCACAAGGAGACCACAGCGACAGGACTGCGGTCAGGACTGAAGACCCGACGTAGCTGCGTGACTGCGCCGCCCAAGGGTTTGCTGTGATTTTGGATTCAGGTGATCGCGTGAATCATTATTGCAATAAATTGTGTTTCTCGTATTGAATTCTATTTGCCAATCTTTCTCCCATATGATGGTGCCAAGCTGGAGGAGACTCGCTGGAATGTGGCGAGATACCAGACTGGACTTACAAGCGGCTTGGTTAGAACACACCCAGCCTATGCTGGCATTGCCGGAAGCGGTATTCATTTAGCAGCAACGAGCACCCAGGGAGGATAGTCCCGAAAGGTGGACAGTTCATTTCCCACTATAGGCGCTACCCGAGTTGCTCCAGCACCCTGTGTGTGTTGCGACAGCCCCGAGCGAGGGGACGGGTGACTGAGGCGACACGGATCGTACCGCCGCCGGCCGGTAAACACACTCCCATGTTCCGGCACCAGGCTCTCGTTGCCCAGCAGGCGCAGAATCAAATATCGCCGTGATGATTGTTCATTGCAGTATCAATCGTTTGGCGACAATGAAGTGTAAAGTAAAGCCTGCTCTCCCATCCCCTCGGCCCGGCCCACCTGTGAAGAGGTGATAGGAGCCTCCCGGGCCGTAGTGCCGTCTCCCTCGGTCCACGTCGAACACCTGGCCCAGGACAGCCAGGTACAGCCCGGGACTGCCCTTGCCGCCGGTGTAGCGGCTCAGCTCGGCCTTACTGAAGATTCGGGGGGCCGCGACATCGTTCACTGGGCCAACCCAGCCCGCCCAACCGCAGCTCAGCAGCCTCCAGACATCGGCGGGCATCAGCAGGGCGGCGGCGGCGGCGGCGGCACAGGCCGCGCACAGCACCAGCGTCTGGCTCTGGGGCATCGACATCGGCGCCCTGCGCTGCCCGCCGCCCGGTTACAATGCGTCTCCGCCGCTCGGCACCCAAGTTCCGGGTTGCCGGGTTGCCGGGTTGCCGTGAACGAAGAGCGCAGCCTCCCCTTAGAGCGCCAGCGTCAGGACGACAGGCTCGCCCACAGGAACATCCCAACATCAGCGACTCGATCAGCCACCCGTGCCGCCCGGTAACCTGGCGAGGCGAGAGGGAAGTAATTCAGGAATACAATCGCTCTCTGCTGGGAAACACCGCCGCAGTCAGCCGGCTCTCGGCTAAAGCGTCAGTTCTGAAAGACAGCTCCTCTTCAGAATTACAGCTCAGAAAATGGTTTTCATGATCAATACAAACCCAGAAAAGAAGATCGTTTAGGGACCGTGCATTATGTGAAAGTGACACACACTCCCTAGGGAAGTGACAATTTAGTGACTCCTGTCACTTCAGAACATCAAACACAAGGTTCACTCTTCATTTTAAAGCGATTGTAGCGTTAACACTGCCTCATCTCCTAGGGATTGAATTTTACACGTTCGTTAAAGGACAGCTTTAGCGCAGATTTTTTCCTGAAGTGACACGACAAAAACTCGCGCTCCTCTGAAAACGCCAGTCCCAGTAAAACATCCTCTTTTTTTTTCAAGTTCTTTCCAAAATGTTATTATTAATTTTACATCTCAGAATACAGAGTACAAGAAAAAAATATATATCAATATATTATACTAAATCGCATATAAAGGCTCCTTACCCTATATTCGTACAAATTAATTAATTCGTAACATTGAAATATAGTAATTTTGTTATGAAAAAAATCTAACCCACTACCAAGATCGAAGCTGATTAGTGAAGAAAAAAAGAAAAAAAGTCATCATCTGTGCTTTAAGAGCAAATCAGAGGTTTTGAAAATAATTCAAAAAAGGTCCCCACAATGTTTGAAAGTCTTGGCTAAATTCAGAGATTGAACATCGAATCTTCTCTGAATTTAAACATGACATCACATCACGTAACTATTGAGCGTGAATAGGAGGAACCGCATCCTTCCATTTAAGCAAAAGCATCCTTCTGGCCATAAGAGAAATAAAAGCCAAAATGTACAAGTCAGATGGCTCCAAAATAATATCATTTCCTCCAACAATACCAAATAAAGCGGCCAAAGGATTAGGCTTAAAGTTTACTTTGAAAAGTATCGAGAAAGTTTGAAATACTTCTTTCCAATATTTTCCAAGGCTTGGGCATGTCCAAAACATATGAATGAGTGAAGCTTCTCCATTATTACATTTATCACAATACAGAGATATATCCAAATAAAAACAAGACAACTTATCTTTGGTCACATGGGCCCTATGGACCACTTTAAATTGAAGGAGAGAGTGGCGGGCACATAACAATGAAGTGTTAACCAATTTAAAAATTTGATTCCAAGTTTCCTTAGAAATTGAAGTCTGTAAATCTTGTTCCCAAAGGTTTTTAATTTTATCTAAAGGAACACTTCTCATTCCCAGCAGCATATTATAAATATTAGATATAGATCCATTATAAGATGGTTTCAAATTTTAAAAATTACATCTAGTAGATTCTTATCAAGACTTTTAGGAGATGTATTTATTTGAAACTGTAAAAATTCTCTTATTTGTAGGTGTTGAAAAAAATGAGTTTTGGGTAAAATATATTTAGTTAACAGTTGTTCAAACGAAGAGACTTCCCTCTACAAATGGGTCCTGAAAGCATTTAATACCCAATCTATCCCATTCTTTAAAACCCACATTAATCATAAAGGGTTTGAAAAAATGGGACTCGAAAGAGAAAGTCTCAATAAGCCAAAGTATTTTCCGAATTGTATCCAAATTCTCATAGTGTGTTGCCTCCTCCTTTTAAGGTTAGGATACCACACGTTGTCAAGGCGATTTTGAGGACATCATTACATCGTTTGTTCTGGAGTTTACCGATCCCCTCCTATGACAGAGTTCCCAACAGACATCCTTTCCCAGGAGTCTGGGGCATGTGAATGACTTGGCCCTGCTCATCGGAACTGACTGAGTGTAGCTTAGGCTCTCCTTTCTGGGGAGGTTGGCCTGGGAAAAGGCACCAAGGTTAGCTCAGCTATGCTTTCAGTAGATTTGGAGGGATATCATGGAACCAGTATCAGTGATCCCTCTCCTGTGCTTTGTTCAGTTGTAATGTTTACGAGAAGTTGGGATAGGTACATGGATGGGAGGGGTACGGAGGGATATGGTCTGGGTGCAAGTAGGATATCAGAAGGAGAAGGGCTGAAGGGTCTGTCCCTGTGCTACAGTAGACTGTGACTCTCAAGTCATTCCCAGTCTAGTCGCCCTGAAAAGTCCTCATGAACATCCAGGGACTGGTGTGCAGTAGGCACGTAACACAGTCATGCTGACAGAAGCCCATCTTACAGTCCGTGTGCCAGCTTTAATCTATCACTCTGCTCCTAGACGTTTAGTATTACTGGGATGCACTGACAGTAACAGGAGCCCAGTACGTATTCGGGGAATTTCGATGTTCATCACAAAGTGTGGCCTAGTAGATCATCACTAGTGGAGTGTGCAGAGGGTAGTGAGTACACCAACAGCAGCAACAACTGTGCCAATCTACGTGTGGCAGATGCATCTGTCCACGTCAGTGCTGGTAAAAGTGACTACCACACTGTCCTTGTGGAGACAAAGTCCTGGTGACACCCTCCACCAGGGTGTGTGTGGTTCTACAAGTACAATGGCACAGAGTCAGAATCAAGGTGACAGCTCAAAGCTAGACATCCGTTAGGTTCTGTGGGCCTTCAGCGGCATAAACATTCAGCACCACTATCTGCAACCCCATGGCCCAGCACATCCCTCAGATCACGAGGGGTGCAGGAGGACACTAGGTACACAGAAAAATGATTAGTGCCAGCCTGCCACAGCTGCAGTACAGAACTCAGCTAAGTGTAAAAACAGAATGCACTATGTAGAACTCGGTCAGCACACCAGTGAAATGCAAGGAGAAAGGTTACAGGAACATTGCCATCCAGCAGGACCCAACATAGGACCACAAGGGACAAGTGACAAATGGATTCCTCTGAGGAGCTCCAACTGGAATCTTGCTGTGCCTTTTTCAGGAGGAGCTGCATGAACTAGCCAGGGAATCTCAGGCTGGTGAAGCCCAACGTCAGTGCTGGGAAAGATCCTGGAGAGGCAGGATTCTCCTGTGTTTGGAAAAGCAAGGACTGATTAGGGAAAGTCAGCATAGCTTTGTGTGTGGAGATCATGTCTCGTGAATTTGATTTGAGTTTTTGAAGAGGTATTCAAGGTATTGATAGACGTTGTCTACATGGTCTTTGACAAGATCCTGCATGGTAGGCTGAACCAAGAAGTTAGATCATATACAAACCCCATTTCCAGAAAAGTTGGGATATTTTCCAAAATGCAATAAAAACAAAAATCTGTGATATGTTAATTCACATGAACCTTTATTTAACTGACAAAAGTACAAAGAAAAGATTTTCAATAGTTTTACCAACCAACTTAATTGTATTTTGTAAACATACACAAATTTAGAATTTGATGGCTGTAACACACTCGACAAAAGTTGGGACAGAGGCATGTTTACCTTTGTGTTACATCACCTTTCCTTTTAATAACACTTTTTAATCATTTTGGAACTGAGGATACTAATTGTAGTAGATCTGCAATAGGAAATTTTGTCCATTCTTGCTTGATATAAGACTTCAGCTGCTCAACAGTCCGTGGTCTCCGTTGTCTGATTCTCCTCTTCATGATGCACCATACATTGTCAATAGGAGATAGATCTGGACTGGCAGCAGGCCAGTCAAGCACACGCACTCTGTGTCTACAAAGCCATGCTGTTGTAGCCCATGCAGAACGTAGTCTGGCATTGTCCTGCTGAAATAAGCATGGACATCCCGGGAAGAGACGTTGCCTTGATGGCAACATATGTCTCTCTAAAATCCTAATATACGCCTCAGCGTCAATGGTGCCTTCACATACATGCAACTCACCCATGCCGTGGGCACTGATGCACTCCCCTACCATCACAGATGCTGGCTTTTGCACCTTTCGCTGATAACAATCTGGATGGTCATTTTCATCTTTGGCACGGAGAACTCGATGCCCATTTTTTTCTGAAAACTAGCTGAAATGTGGACTCATCTGACCACAGCACATGGTTCCACAGTCTTTCGGTCCATCTGAGATGAGCTCAGGTCCAGAGAACTCGCCGGCGTTTCTGCGTAGAGTTGATGTATGGCTTCCTCCTTGCGTAATACAGTTTCAAGTTGCATTTCTGGATGCAGCGACGGTCTGTGTTGAGTGACAATGGTTTTCCGAAGTACTCCCGAGCCCAGGTGGCTATAATTGTCACAGTAGCATGACTTTTCTGTGCACTTTTCAATCTTATTTCAACTCTGTTCCAACTTTTGTTGAGTGTGTTGCAGCCATCAAATTCTAAATTTGTGTATATTTACAAAATACAATTAAGTTGGTCAGTAAAACTATTGAAAATCTTTTCTTTGTACTTTTGTCAGTTAAATAAAGGTTCACGTGAATTAACATATCACAGATTTTTGTTTTTACTGCATTTTGGAAAATATCCCAACTTTTCTGGAAATGGGGTTTGTAAGGTCCGGGGAGAGCCGGGCAATTGGATACAAATGTGGCTTGGTGGAAGGAGAATGAAGTTGGGAGTTCAGGCGTGTTTTTCAGGTTGGAGGCCAGTGGCGTGCTGTGGGAATTGGTGCTGAGTTCACTATTGTTTGTCCTTTACATTAACGATAACATTAGTTATCATTAGGCATGGTTAGCAAGTTTGCAGATGACACTGAAATCAGTGATGGAATGGATAGTGAAGCAAGTAGTTTGAGATCACAACAAGAGGGAAAGTGGAGGGAGATGGAATTAATTGCTTTTTAGGAAGTTAATTCAGGGAAGAACTTACACAGTGAAGGGCAGGGCCCCACGGAGTGTTGTGGAATAGAGGGATCAAGTACATCGTTCCCTGAGCGGTAAACAAGGTGCTGAAGAAAACATTTGGCATGTTTGCCTTCATCGCCACCAGGTGTTGGGATGTCATATTACAAATGTGCAAGACGTTGGTGACACTGCCATTCTGATCGCCGAGGACTGGGAATGACACCGTTAATCTGGAGAAGATTTGCAAGGATTCTACCGGGACTGCAGGGCTTGAATTCTAAGGAGAAGCTGCATAGCCTGGTGTGTAAGAGGTTGAGGTGTTCCTCTGCATACAGGTACTTGTGCAAATGACAATAGACAACTTTAGAGCAGGAGTTCCTCACCTGGGCTCCACGGTCCCTCAATAATGGTAGGGCTCCACAGACCCCCCAGTAGAGGGGTCCATGGACTCTCCGGTAACTGGTTGGGGTCCGTGGCATAAACCCCTGGTTTGGAGAGACAGGGGCCAATGAGATGAGCTCAGGAAGGAGGTGTCACCATCATGGACTTGTTGGGCTGATGGGCCTGCTATATAACTTCATGTCTCTGTTGCAGGAGCCAGCCCTCAATCGACCTGAGTCATTTCTGCTGTAATCAGCTGAAAGCACTGGATATAACAAAATGTATGGGACCGTATGACATCCCAGCTCTACCCCGTGAAACATCTGTCCTGCTACCAATCCAAATGTCTTTAAACATTGTAATTGCATCTTTCTGCTGGCGGCTCGTTCCACTCCCTGTGTGAAGAACTTGTTCCCTGGGTCCTTTTTAAATCTTCCTCCTCTCACTTTAAATCTACATCCTTTTGGTTTTATTCTCTTTATCTTGGGAAAAGGTTGTGACTATCCACCTCATGCATGCCCCTCATGACCATAAAGTCACCCCTTGCCTCCTACACTGAAGGGAAAGTGGCCCCAGACCATTTAGCCTCTCCTTTTAACACAAGCCCTCCAGTCCCAGCAATATCCTTGTGAATATTATCCACCTTAATGTTATCTTTCCTATAGTTAGGTCACTAGAACTACGCACAATCGTCAGCAGGTGGTGGGAGTGGGCTCCCTCACCTCTGCCCCTCTGACTCTCAACACAGGAGCCCCCTAGGGCTGTGATCTAAGCCCCCTCCTGTATACCCATGACTGTGTCACCACCCACACCTCCAATCTGCTAATTAAATTTGCTGACGACACTACACTGAGTGGACTAATGGGGCAGCCTACAGAGAAGAAGTCATCACCCTGACATAGTGGTGTCAAGAAAACAACCTCTCCCTCAATGTCACAAAAACAAAGGAGCTGGTTGTGGATTACAGGAGGAACGGAGACAGGCATCAACAGATCTGGGGTTGAGAGGGTGAACAGCTTTAAGTTCCTTGGCGTACACATCACAGAGGACCTCATGTGGTCTGTACATAGTGGCTGTGTGGTGAGAAAAGCGCAACAGTGCCTCTTTCACCTTAGGCCGCTGAAGAAGTTTGGTATGGGCCCCAAGTTCTAAGGATTTTCTACAGGGACACAATTGAGAGCATCCTGACTGGCTGCATCACTGCCTGGTATGGGAGCTGTACTTCTCTCAATCGCAGGACTCTGCAGAGAGTGGTGCGGACAGCCCAGTGCATCTGTAGATGTGAACCTCCCACTATTCAGGACATTTACAAAGACAGGTGTGTGAAAAGGGCCCGAAGGATCATTGGAGCCCAAGTCACCCCAACCACAAACCGTTCAAGCTGTTGCCATCCGGGAAACGGTACCGCAGCATAAAAGCCAGGATCAACAGGTTCCAGGACAGTAAGGATGGTAACAACAATCCCAGCACAATTATTGTGTTACCCCACAAGGCTGCACCCTCAGCCCCTTATGCTGCTCACAACTGTGTGGCCAGAGTCTGCTCTAGGTTTGCAGACGACATCACTGTATCTCAAACAGCGACGAGTCCGAGCACAGGTACGTGACAGAGACTCTGCTACATGGTGTCATGGCAGCAACGTCAACATCAGCAAAACAAAGAGCTGGTCATTGACTTCAGGAAGGGGGGCAGTGCACATGCTCCAATGTCGAGACGGTTGACAGCTTTGACCCTCTCGACCTTGGCGCATGTGGCCGACCTTGTCTGTAGATCAGGAAGTGTGACAGACATTGTCTGTAGATCAGGACGAGTGACGGACATTGTCTGTAGATCAGGACGTGTGACAGACATTGTCTGTAGATCAGGAAGTGTGACAGACATTGTCTGTAGATCAGGACGAGTGACGGACATTGTCTGTAGATCAGGACGTGTGACAGACATTGTCTGTAGATCAGGATGTGTGATGGACATTGTCTGTAGATCAGGACGAGTGACGGACATTGTCTGTAGATCAGGACGTGTGACAGACATTGTCTGTAGATCAGGAAGTGTGACAGACATTGTCTGTAAATGAGGACGTGTGACGGACGTTGTCTGTTCAGCAAGTTTCCACTGCCAGTAGGATACTGAAAGGGGATAACCAGCAGTGGGATCACTAGGAGTTTGAATACCAGCAGCGGGATTACCGGGAGTGTGGTAACCAGCAGCGGGATTACTAGGAGTGTGATAACCAGTAGCGGGATTACTAGGAGTGTGGTAACCGGCAGTGGGATTACTAGAAGGTGATAACCAGTAGCGGGATTACTAGGAGTGTGGTAACCGGCAGTGGGATTACTAGAAGGTGATAACCGGCAGTGGGATTACTAGGAGTGTGGTAACCGGCAGTGGGATTACTAGAAGGTGATAACCAGCAGCGGGATTACTAGGAGTTTGAATACCAGCAGCGGGATTACCGGGAGTGTGGTAACCAGCAGCGGGATTACTAGGAGTGTGATAACCAGTAGCGGGATTACTAGAAGGTGATAACCAGCAGCGGGATTACTAGGAGTTGGTAACCAGCAGCAGGATTACTAGGAGGTGATAAACAGCAGCGCGATTACTAGGAGTGTGATAACCAGCAGCGGGATTACTAGGAGTGTGATAACCAGCAGTGGGATTACTAGGACATGTTAAGCAGCAGTGGGATTACTAGTAGTGTGGTAACCAGCAGTGGGATTACTAGCAGGTGATAACCAGCAGCGCGATTACTAGGAGTGTGATAACCGGCAGTGGGATTACTAGGAGTGTGGTAATCGGCAGTGGGATTACTAGAAGGTGATAACCGGCAGTGGGATTACTAGGAGTGTTTTAACCAGCAGTGGGATTACTAGGAGTGTGGTAACCAGCAGCGGGATTACTAGGAGGTGGTAACCAGCAGCGGGATTACTAGGAGGTGGTAACCAGCAGTGGGATTACTAGGAGGTAATAGCCAGCAGTGGGATTACTAGAAAATGATAACCAGCAGTGGGATTACTAGGACGTGTTAAGCATCAGTGGAATTACTAGGAGGTGGTAACCGGCAGTGGGATTACTAGGAGTGCGATAACCAGCAGCGGGATTACTAGCAGGTGATAACCAGCAGCGCGATTACTAGGAGTGTGATAACCAGCAGTGGGATTACTAGCATGTGATAACCAGCAGTGGGATTACTAGGAGGTAATAACCAGCAGCCGGATTACTAGAAGTGTTATAACCAGCAGCGGGATCACTAGGAGTTGGTAACCAGCAGTGGGATTACTAGAAGAGGATGCAGGGTGACTTGGATAGGTTGAGTGAGTGGGCAAATTCATGGCAGATGCAATTTAATGTGGATAAATGTGAAGTTATCCACTTTGGTGGCAAAAATAGGAAAACAGATGATTATCTGAATGGTGGCCGATTAGGAAAAGGGGAGGTGCAACGAGACCTGGGTGTCATTATACACCAGTCATTGAAAGTGGGCATGCAGGTACAGCAGGCGGTGAAAAAGGCGAATGGTATGCTGGCATTTATAGCGAGAGGATTCGAGTACAGGAGCAGGGAGGTGCTACTGCAGTTGTACAAGGCCTTGGTGAGCACACTTGGAGTATTGTGTGCAGTTTTGGTCCCCTAATCTGAGGAAAGACATCCTTGCCATAGAGGGAGTACAAAGAAGGTTCACCAGATTGATTCCTGGGATGGCAGGACTTTCATATGATGAAAGACTGGATGAACTAGGCTTATACTCGTTGGAATTTAGAAGATTGAGGGGGGATCTGATTGAAACGTATAAAATCCTAAAGGGATTGGACAGGCTAGATGCAGGAAGATTGTTCCCGATGTTGGGGAAGTCCAGAACGAGCGGTCTCAGTTTGAGGATAAAGGGGAAGCCTGTTAGGACCGAGATTAGGAAAAACTTCTTCACACAGAGAGTGGTGAATCTGTGGAATTCTCTGCCACAGGAAACAGTTGAGGCCAGTTCATTGGCTATATTTAAGAGGGAGTTAGATATGGCCCTGGTGGTTAAAGGGATCAGGGGGTATGGAGGGAAGGCTGGTACAGGGTTCTGAGTTGGATGATCAGCCATGATCATACTGAATGGTGGTGCAGGCTTGAAGGGCTGAATGGCCTACTCCTGCACCTATTTTCTATGTTTCTATAATAACCAGCAGTGGGATTACTAGGAGTGTGGTAACCGGCAGTGGGATTACTAGGAGTGTGATAACCAGCAGCGGGATTACTAGAAGGTGATAACCGGCAGTGGGATTACTAGGAGTGTTTTAACCAGCAGCGGGATTACCAGGAGTGTGGTAACCAGCAGCGGGATTACTAGGAGGTGGTAACCAGCAGCGGGATTACTAGCAGGTGGTAACCAGCAGTGGGATTACTAGGAGGTAATAGCCAGCAGTGGGATTACTAGAAAATGATAACCAGCAGTGGGATTACTAGGAGTGTGGTAACCAGCAGTGGGATTACTAGGTCTTCAGTTATTTGAAAGGAGACAGAAAATTGGAGCAGTGATTTTAAATCAAGACGTAGTTAAATCTTATGCCAGTAATATTGCTTGTGGATATTTACAAATATACACAAGTAACGCTCAGTTTCGGTTAGCGGCGTAAATCTAGGGGAAGACAGCCTCCACCCTGGCCAAACTTGAGAAGTGTTGTTTGTGTGGATGCTGTGTGATGTGTTCCCCTGTTTCAAATCAGTACCATGAAATAACAAACAGTACACAATATGCAATTAAACAATTGAGCTATATAATTCTTATCTTGACTAGAGGATTAGAAAAGAAACAAAACACAAAAAGGGCCCATTCTCATGAAACAGTCCAATCTGCAACATTGGAGCTCAAGGTTTTCCTGTCCGTTCGTTCACCATCGATTTCCCCCGTGCTTCGTCAACTCCCGACCCCATCCCATGTCCACTCAGTCCTGCAGTCTATGACTTCCCCCTTCTGGTATCTTCTCTCTCCATCTTCCGCTAAACAAAAGCCCGCGAATACCTTCTCTCAGACACACAAGAAACAACACACCCCTCATTGGATGGCAGACATTCCAAAGCCCCCGTTAACTCTAGTCATAGCTCAAACACTGCTGCGACAGAGAAACCATTACATTAGCAGTGAAACCTTACAGAGCGCTACACACAGATGCATCAAAAATGGAAATAGTGGATTAGGGGTAGGATTGTTTGTGCCTGATTTTAATAATGTATATAGGTGAATTGACAGCTGGACTATTAGCTTTGCTGTGGGTAGAAGATGTGAGACCAATCGCAAGGATTGAGACAAGATCAGACATTATTGGCGAGATAACACAGACCTTATTTAGAATTAAAATGAGAGGACTCTGAATAGGTTTTATGTTGATTCCAGCACATGTTGATGTTAGCAGGAACGAGCAAGCGGATAAATTAGCAAAGGAGGCAACCAGACGAGATGCGGACATTTGAATAAATTACAGTAAAGGAGAAATGAAAACATTATTGAAAGTGAAATCAAAATAATGTGGACAAAGCACAGTGGGGTGAAGAGGAAAGAGGAAGACTTCTTTATAACATCTGGAAAAAGTTGAGGAATACAGGAGGGAGGGTTCATGAATAAACACAATGAAAGGTATGAGCACTGCAATTAACAAGAAACCCTTCAGCATGTACTGGCGAGATAGATGTTCACGAAATAATCAAGAGGATGGTTGATTTAAAGGTTATCATGGAATAAAACACAATTGAACATTAACAATGTTTTCGCAGAAAGAGTTATTGCTTTAAAATATATATCAGAATCAGGTTTATTATCACCGGTATGTGACGTGAAATTTGTTAATTAAACAGCAGCAGTTCAATGCAATGCTTAATCTCGCAGAGAGAGAGAGATAACAACTATAATAGACATAATAAATAAACAAGTAAATCAATTACATATATTGAATAGATTTTTTAAAAATGTGCAAAAACAGAAATGCTGTATATTAAAATAGTGAGGTAGTGTCCAAGGGTTCAATGTCCATTTAGGAATTGAATGGCAGAGGAGAAGAAGCTGTTCCTGAATCACTGAGTGTGTGCCTTCAGACTTCTGTACCTCCTACCTGATGGTAACAGTGAGAAAAGGGCATGCCCTGGATGCTGGAGGTCTTTAATAATAGATGTTCCCTTTCTGACTGACTAGATAGAGTGGCTCCTTACCAATACAGGTCTTTTCATACAATTAAATAGGATTTAGATATCCTGACCCACACTCCAGTGCAGAAGGTGTCGGTAATGAACGTTAAAGCTGTTTGCCAACAGCCATAAAACCTCAGAAGGAGAAGACGAAGAAACTGTGGACAAATCTGAAAGTTGGTGCAAAAAGCCACACAAACCACCCACCTTCTCCAGTCCATCCCGATCTGATCTGATTATGGTAACTGTCGCAAAAGGCACTGTCGTGAAGCGGGCGGAAGCCGGCAGTGTGTCAGGGACAGTGGTGAAGCGGGCGGAAGCCGGCAGTGTGTCAGGGACAGTGGTGAAGCGGGCGGAAGCCGGCAGTGTGTCAGGGACAGTGGTGAAGCGGGCGGAAGCCGGCAGTGTGTCAGGGACAGTGGTGAAGCGGGCGGAAGCCGGCAGTGTGTCAGGGACAGTGGTGAAGCGGGCCGGAAGCCGGCAGTGTGTCAGGGTCAGTGGTGAAGCGGGCGGAAGCCGGCAGTGTGTCAGAGACTGTCGTGAAGCGGGCCGGAAGCCGGCAGTACTGCAGGGAACCGGTTGGTGACCGGAGGCAGCGGCTCCAGGAAAGTTCCGGGACGGTAATCGGAGCGGCCGGGCCGGGATGGGCAACGTCGACAGCGCCAGGGCCGAGCAGCCGGACTGTGCTGAGCAGGAGCAGGAGGAGGAGGACGAGGAGGACGAACTGGGCCCTGACACCGAGCCAGGCCCCGGCAAGGCTGGCTTCCCGGGCTCGGCGCTGGGGGCGGCCGGTGGCTCGGACACCGGGGACGGAGGCTCCGGCTCCGCGCCGGCCTTGAGCCTGAACTGCGGGCCCAGCCCCGATGTCCTGTTCCAGCATCAGCGGCTGCGGGAGGCGGCGGCCAAGGTGCGGGACGAGGTGGAGGAGAACGTGGTGCAGCAGCATCACAGCCACCTGATCCGCTGGCTGGAAGAGCGGCTGGCCCGCGGCGAGGAGACCATCCGCCTGGCACAGTTCTGTGACCTGCTGGCCATCAAAGAGGAATGCGAGGAGGTGAGGATGGGTGACAGGGGAGTGGGCGGGACACGGCCGAGGCTGGCACTGGCACCGGCACCGGGCACCGGGCAGAATCCGTAGGTTGGGGCTGGGTGCGGGGCCGCCACAGGTTGGTTTGACGATTGCGAGGGGATTCAAGAAACACAGTTGGTTCCATACATACGTTTTACTTCGAATCTCCCGGCAATTAGAAGCTCATTGTGAAAACTAGAGGAGTTATCAATTTGTACTCTACCTGCTAGAATGGATTCTATAAGAAAGCCGTTTCAACCAAGTAAGTAAGAGTAAAATGCACATGACGTTTTGGGGAATTTGGACAGTGCTAGGTTTCCTGCAATAACGGAGCAGTAAGCCTTACCAAGTTCCCAACCTTTGCCCTGCTGAGTACGAGTCAGTCTCTGATAGTATAATTAATGGAAACTAGGTTGTTTTGTGGGCTGGCCTTAATGAAGTCTTGTTTACCAGGCTGCAGATACAGTAATGCTGCTGAGGGAATACATAAGCAGTTGTGTTGTTGGACTGTATTGGAAGAACCAAAGACTGGTATTTCTTAGAAACATAGAAAACCTACAGCACACTACAGGTCCTTCGGCCCACAAAGCTGTGCTGAACTTGAAATTACCTAGGCTTACCCATAGCCCTTTATTTTTCTAAGCTCCATGTCCCTGTCCAGGAGTCTCTTAAAAGACTCTATTGTTTCCACCTCCACCACTGTCGCCGGCAGCCCATTCCACACACTCACCACTCTGTGTAAAAAAACTTACCCCTGACATCTCCTCTGTACCTACTTCCAAGCACCTTAAAACTGTGCCCTCTCGTGCTAGAACATTTCGTGTAAAGCATCTTTTAAAGACTGTGAATGAGGATTTCTGATTGTAACATGTATTTGGGACTATATGTCACATCTGGTAATCGTGTTTGGTCACCTCTTCCATCACATGGATGTGTCTCATTTTGTTTGTCAGCAATATGGATGTTTTATTATACCAGAAGAGTGCAACTCTAAATAAGTGCTTCTTTGGTGTAACAAGACATCTATTTAACTTGATAGAATAAAAGCCAAAACATGTTTTGCTTCTGTATTGTACAAGTCAAATTCTTAACAGCTAATTAAAAACCAGTAAAGATACATAGCATCCAAAAAGCCAGGCAAAGTGAAGATGGTTTTGCAAAAGGAAAATCGCATTTGACTGGCGTATTGGAGAGTTTGTGCTGTGGATAAAGAGGATATCTTGTCATTAGATTTCCTGAAGCCATTTGATAATGTAGCAAACAAGAGTGGAAAATTGTTTATTTTATTGGCTGGAAAGCTGTAATGAGTTGTGTACCAGGGAATGGTGCTTAGGAGTCTGTCAGCTTTCTATCATTTATACAAGTAATTTGGATTTCAGTTGTAGTTGCTAAATTTTCTGATGATGCAAGCATAAACAAAAAAGTAAGTTATGAAGAAGACCAGTAAAGGGAGGCTGCAGTGGAATATGGAGAGGGTATATGAAGCAAAGAACTAACAAATCAAGTATAATGTGGCAAAGTACGAAATTACCCCCTCTGGCAGGATAAATGTTTTCTAAATGAGAGACTGCAGAGGGACTGGGTCTCTTTGAACATGATTTGCAAAAGTCTGCAGTGAGGGTAACACAGGAACGTGACAAGTTAGTGGGAATATAGCAGGACGGTCGGTTATGTAGATTATGCTCTCTAGTTGTCTAAGAAATTGTACAACATGTACAGTGTTGGGCTGATTGAAGGAAGATTGTTAATGTGTTGCAAGCACGTCTGAGTAATACAGTTTTAAAAAAGGTGGATAGGCTAAGCCTGTTTCGAAGAGTAAGAGGGGAAAGTTCAAGTTTTATCATCTGACTGGACGTGTACAACCGAACGAAACAATACGGTAATCCTCTAGACCATGGTACGCCCACACATCACGTATCACACACAGCACATAAAACAAGCTGTCACTAAAATATAACTCAATGTGCATGTAGTGTACAGTACTGTAAAGAGTAAACAGCTCACTGACCTAGTGACAGGACCTCGGTGGTGGCAGGGTAGTCATTGATCTCACAGCCTGATGGAAGAGTTGTTACCCAGTCTGGCAGTCCTGGTCCTAATGCTCCTGTACCATCTTCCTGATGGTGCTGGGGGTCCTGAGCATGCTTTGGGCCCTCAGTCTGCAGCGTTCCCAGTAAATGTCACTAATGGAGAGGAGAGAGAGATCCAGGTGATTCTCTTGGTGGTTTTTACTCTCCTCTGTAAGGTCCTGTGCTCCAATGTATTGCAGCATCCGTACCACACACTGATAGAACCAGACAGGACACACTCAATGGCACTCTTATATTTGATTGAAACAAAGGAGGTTGTAACAGGAAGGGTTGAGAGAATATTTTCCCTTGCAGAAGAATATAAAACTAGTCACTTGCTTGAAAAAAGAACACAAATAAGTTGCCCCTTTAAAACACAAAAAGTTCTGTCATGGTCGGGGGAGTCTTTTCCTCAAAGTGCAGTAAAGGCAGAGTGTTTGAGTGATGGATGGTAGGCAAGGGAGTGAAATTTGAGGTTGCAATCAGGCATTGCATTATTAACAGTCATGGGTTCAAAGTATCTCTTTTGCTCCTACCTATAGGTTTGAATTTATAGTAAAGACATGCTTGTGTTTTGTTCTTTAATAGATCCATGGGGGGGGGGTGCAGTTCATTACTCTTTGAGGAAGACAGTTCCAAAAACTTGCAGTGTTTGGTGGGGGGGGTGGAGAGAAGAATCATCTCATTCCTATTTAAAAATTGGCACCCCTTATTTTTGCAGTGACCTGTTCTAGTTTATGTAGAATAGTTAGTTCTGGGTTCTCCCACAGGATGTTACGGAGACTGAATGTGCAACAGAAGCTTCTGAGTTTATGTAATCAGTTTTTGCCACTGATCTGAAAACCTTGTTGCAGTTTTGTTTCACACTCTACACATAAAAACTGACTGCCATCATAAGAGGTGGAAATGTTGGTGTGAGGCTGCAGGTGGAGAAATAGAGAGCGGAGTTTGTGCGTTTGCAGCTACTGTGAGTTGGATGTTTGAAGGAGAGGTGCTGAGGTCCTGGTCCCGCTCAGAGTGAACGCACAGCAGTTGTACCAGCCTGTTGTGTCGTGCTTGGGGAGCTGAGCTCTGGTTTTAGGAACATCTTCCCAAATGCCATCAGATTTCCGAACGGTCCATGAACACTCCCTCGTTATTTATTTTTTGCACTATTTATTTATAAATAACTTGCGGTGATTGTTTTGTAGCTATTGCTGCAAAACAACAAATTTCCTGGCGTATCATATGTCAGTGATGAGATTTAAATATGTTTAGGCGAGTACTTCACCCTGTGAGACTGCATTAAAACTTGTCAATTCAGAAGGAAGACTTTTAGTTGGTTTAATGCTGTGTGAATCAATGATTTACAGCGAGGTGTGTTTATATACCTTTGATAGAAGACACTTTAGTCAAATATAATTGACGTTATTGGGGAACTTTGATCAGGCCTAATGTAGTTCATTACAATGCGAAAGATTCAGAATTTGATGGTCATTTGTGTTTACTGGTATTTGACCAGAAGCTAGAGTCATTGTGATAATAGTGAACTCCTGGAATGATCAGTTATCGATGGGCTCTGTATGGGATATCCTGTCACCAAGTGACATTTCCAGTGTGTTAACAGTTATCGATGGGCTCTGTATGGGATGTCCCGTCACCAAGTGACATTTCCAGTGGGTTAACAGTTATCGATGGGCTCTGTATGGGATATCCCGTCACCAAGTGACATTTCCAGTGTGTTAACAGTTATCGATGGGCTCTGTATGAGATATCCCGTCACCAAGTGACATTTCCAGTGTGTTAACAGTTATCGATGGGCTCTGTATGAGATATCTCTTCACCAAGTGACATTTCCAGTGGGTTAACAGTTTTCCTCATGACTATTCATTAATGAGCTTCAATTGTCCTCTGATCTGACACTTGGCAGTTGATGCCACTACACAAATTATTCTTGTAGATGATGTTGAAAATTAAAGAATTTTAAAGAAAATTAAAGTTTGTAAGAAATCAAAGTTTTATTGATCAGAGTCTGAGGTAGTTGAGAAGAACCAAGATCATTTGGGGAGAATACTAGAATGGCTAAGGCCTTTCTTTTGATCTGCGTGTCACTTGAGCTATAACCTGTTTCCAGGAGTGAAAGGGTTATCATATGAGGAACATTTGATGGCCCTGGGTCTGTACTCGCTGGAATTCAGAAGGATGAGGGGGGATCTCATTGAAACCTTTTGAATGTTGAAAGGCCTAGACAGAGTAGATGTGGAAAGGATGTTTCCCATGGTGGGGGAGTCTAGGACAAGAGGGCACAGTCTCAGGGTAGAGGGGTGCCCTTTCAAAACAGAGATACAGAGAAATTTCTTTAGCCAGAGGGTGGTGAATTTGGGTAATTTGTTACCACGGGCAGCTGTGGAGACCGACTTATTGGATGTATTTAAGGCAAAGGTTGGTAGGTTCTTGATTGGACATGGCATCAAAGGTTATGGGGAGAAGGCCGAGGAATGGAGTTGAGGAGTGGGGAAGGAAAGGATCAGCCATGGCTGAGCGGACTCAATGGGCCAAATGGCCTAATTCTGCTCGTATGTCTTATGGTCTTATCTGTTACGCCTGCTTACTACGCCAATGTCCACTCCAGGCCCTACTTCCTAATTTAATGAGATTGCCCCATCATCCTGTCATTAGGAAATCTCATTTAGTGCTGTACTCCATCTAGTCCAGTTTGTACGCAGGAGAAGTAAGGTGTGAAGCTGTCTGTGAGTTCTGGGAGGGAGGGGGCAGACTCTCTGCTGGACTTTCTGAGACCAGGGGCATGATCTCTCAAAGCTCAGAATGTGAATGAGGTTCATTACCACTGTCTTACATGAGGTGAAATTTTTTGTGTAACAACAGTACAATGCAAAGACACAAAACTGCTATAAATTACTAACTAACTAGTGCAAACAAGAAGATCTGATGGCAGAGGGGAATGAGCGGTTTCCGAATTGTTGAGTGAGAGTCCTCAGGCTGCTGATGGCAAAAAGAAGAGGACACGTCACTGACACGTCTCGTGTATTTTATTCACAAAATCCTGCAAACGGATGCAGTTGTAAATTCTCAACACACTAAACCTGAATGAGTTGGAGAAAAAGGTGCGATCAAAAGCTTGCAGTTTTAAAAATCCCCAAAATATACAAGTTCTGTTTTTTCTCTCATTCAAGAAGTGCCACTGTTGAGTGCTTAATTATTGTGTAATTCTGTCAGAAACACTGACCAGAAAGATCCTGTACTTTAAGATGTTGCTTCGATTGTAACTTTAAATAACTTCGGCCTTGTAGAAATATTATATATATCGTGCCAAAATATTTGGCCAGTACTTAGCTGAAAAGTTCTACCAAGAAATCAAAAACTCTGGTGGTTTTTATACAATTTTTGTTAGTTTTCAATTTTTTGCTTGGGTAAGTCTGCATTGTCCAGCAAATGATTTTGTACGCAAATGAGCGTGGCAGATACTCCCTTTGGAGATAAACCTTGCATGAACTCTTGTTGTTTTTCTGACCCAGTAAGAACACTGTGGTTCAGTGTCACAATGTAAGAAATGACACTAACGTGAAGGGGCGGGTAGGGTCAGAATTTTGAACAATGCTTGCGGGTGAGGAAGGATTTGGTTCGTCCCATTGTGAAAGTAAATCTTTGTCCCTCAGTAGACTGGGTGGGCTGAAGTGACACTTCCTGCTCCGATCTGCCGCCTCTAACTCTTGATGCATTAGAAAAACTCCCAGCATGTTTCCTCTTGGAAGTGGTCTCAGTGTCTTGAGTTTCTCGTGTGTGTAATCTTGCGTCTTGCTGGGATGGTACAGTGTATCGCTGTGGCTTTAGTACGTTCTAATTGATACATTATCTAAAACTGCCATAGCCTTGGCTTATGTGTTGTTAATTGCTTAAGGTGTTTAAAGAAATGTTTGTGAACTCTCTATCTCCCCCCCTCCCCCCCATCTCCGGGCTAGGATAGTTTGTTTTCTGATTGTTCCCATGAAGCTTCATTACCATTGCACTGTTGACATTGACCCTGAGTTGGTAAACCAGCACCCAGTAACTAGCCAGTCCATTCTTGCAGTAAACCGTCTGTCAGGTACATTATTCATCTCCCAAAGATTATATTTTTTCCAGTACAACTTGTAGAGCAATGTACTGGGTGACAAATGACACACATTGTTCATAACAGAAACTGTTCTGCATAATTCACAAATACTGTCATTAAGTTGTGATTACTTTAAGAGACGGTGTGTGACGTAACGACGTCAGAGTAAGGTGACTGTTTTTGGTTTGTAATGCGAGTAAAGGGATGCGGCTTTTGTTCAACACATAAAATGGCTCTCGTGTATTTTATTCACAAAATCCTGCAAACTGATGCAGTTGTAAATTCTCAACACACTAAACCTGAATTATGAGTTTAAAGACTTGCTGTGTAGATAGTTTTTCTTGAACCAACGTTAGTAAAAAGATCTTTGATTTTCCAGTATGTCCTGTTGAGTTCTTCAGGTAAAATCTTGTATATTGCCTCTGAATAAGGGGGGAGTCTTTTTGGAATGGAGATGAGGAATTTCTTTAGCCATTCAGTGGTGAATCTGTGGAATTCTTTGCCACAGGTAGCTGTGGAGGCCAAATCTTTATGTATATTTGAGGCAGAAGTTCATAGATTCTTGATTGGTCTGGGTTTGAAGGGCAGGAGATTGGGGCTGAGAGGGAAATTGGATCAGCCATGATGAAATGGTGGAGCAGACTCAATGGGCCAAATGGCCTGATCCTGTTCCTATATCTTATGTTCTTGTATAGTCTGCATGATTGTACGGTGATGCGGGTAGAGGGCCAATTCCTGTGTGTGCATCTGCTGTAACTACTTGTAATTATAACCGTTTAAGGTTATAACGTTGGTGTCTCAGTGAGACCATTCACCACTGGCAGGTGAAGCTGATCTCTCTTCATCATTGGATATGAAATTTCGTGTCCTCCGTTTGGCCAGCGGTTTCTGCGTGCAGTCCAGGGTTCAACTGTGGTTTTAGAACATAGAAATTTACAGCACGTTACAGGCCCTTCGGCCCGCAATGTAGTGCCGACCCTGTAAGCTACATGGTTTTAAAGCACACCCTGTTGAGAGATCTGTGTTTGAGTGTCTCTGACTCACTCTGACACTTGGGGGAACAGGGACAGGCAAGAGCAAGAGTCCCACAACTTACATCAAGGATGGTGGTTGAGGAATATAAGGGGCAAATATTTGGATACTGGGAGTTTGAAACAGCAGCTGCAAGTCACAGGAGGACAAGTTTCAAACAGGGACGGGTGTCTTAAGAAAATGCAATGTAGAAACAAGGAGGGACCGTATAATCCATTTAAAAATATTTACTTTATCTGTAAAGTTAATGACTAAGTCATCTGTACGATGGGAAATGTTGTATGTATGAAGCATTGTTTCATTGCTTCGTGCTGGCAAATGTGTTTTGAGTTTTTTCCATTTCTGAGAGTTTTCCCAAAGTGACTGAAAAGAAGCCAAGTTCCTGCCTGCTTTATCAGAATGTATTCTCTTCAAATGTTCAAGGAGCTTGGATGGCTTAATTGTCTCATTTGAAAGACAATAAGTCCATATTTCAGCTACTTCACACTATACCGTCTGCACTTCATTTTTCATTTGGTCTGCTTCTGCCATTCTCGTTATGGATTAATGACCACATTGTTTACAACCTCAAGCACCGCGATCAATAAAGGGAGAAGTTACGATGTCATTATAGCTCAAAAACCTGACTCTCTGACTCAACTACATAAAGTGGGGCAGTGATATCTGTTGGGCCAGGGGCTAGAGAAATGCGGTCAAGACCTTTTGAAAGGGCAGATTCTGAACGATACCCCATTGAGCGCCATACCCTAGTTCACTGCGTGATTAGAGTATGGGAAACGTATTAACTAACACTGTGCTACAGTAGTGAACAGCAATAATGTGCGGGTCAGGTCCAAAAATGATATAATATGCCAAATACAGAAGTGTTGTGTTTTTTTTTAACAATGATGAAGTACTTTGAGCAAAGTCTAAGAGAACGTTGTGTTAGCAAGAGATGAGGCGATTACGTGATCATCGTGATCAGTTATGAAGCATGGATGATCAAATGCTTATAATAAGTGATTTCTGAAGTTTAGCTTGTAATTCCTCAGCTGTTCCCCTTGCTTCCAAGTGCCCCCCCACCATTGCCCTCTTTATCTTTATAACCCCCTTAGAAACTCCCAGCGCCTCCAAAGGGTGATTTTGCCCACTTTGACAACCACTGGTCTAATATGCATGTGGAGGAGGCTACGGGCAAACTTGTGAGCATGGAACTGGGAAGTGGAATTGAGAAGGCTGGCCACCAGGAGATCCTGGCTGTTATGAATAGAGTGAAGGTGTTTGATGGAACAGTCCTCCCATCTACCTCGGGTTTCACTGATGTAGAGGAGGCCACACTAGATGCACTAAATGACGCCGATTGATTCATACGTGAAGAGGGAACCCTCACTTGGACAAACCATTTAGGTCAGGTGTAACATTTGGAGAGTTGTCTGGGTAAGTGTCAGCAGGAAGATTGGTGGGGAGGCATGTGGACAAGAGCATTGTGGAGAGAGAGATTCCTTTGGAAGGTAGGGCCTTATCATCTCCCAGCTTGTTCTCCTCTGCCTGTCCTCCATCTAGGACCAGAGGGACAGCTTCAGAATAGAAGGACATCTCTCTAGAACAGAAATTATGTGGAATTTCTTTGCCAGAAGGTGGTGAATCTGTGAAATTCATTGCCACAGTCAGCTGTGGAGGCCTTGTCATTGGGTATTTTTAAAGAGGAGGTTGATACATTCTTGATTAGTCAGGTTTTGAAAGGCTTGGAAAGAAGGCAGGAGAAGGGGGTTGATAGGAATAATAAATCAGCCATGATGGAATGGTGATGCCATTTCAGAATGGCCTTATTTTACTCGTATTTATCATAAACTTATGCCTCGGACCGAAATGTCAACTGTTCATTGTTATCCCTGATGCAGCATTCAGTTCGATGCTGTCACGATTTCTCCTCACCTATGGAATTGTGCATTTTGGTTTGTACTGGGACCAAAGCTTTCATGAGGACTGGGTCTGAGAGGTACTAGAAACAGTTAGAGCAGGGATGGTCAACCCATGGCGCATGCACCAAAAGTGGTGCATTGGATGATTAGAAGTGGCGCATTGCACCCCAGTGATAATAATAAAAAAGTAAGCTTACTCGTGCAAAAAGTATCAACCAAAAACCGATTTGTAGGAAAAAAAATCTATAACAGGAATTCAAACTAGGAAAGAAGGACTTCTGTTCTGCAGTGCGTCGCAGGTTTTGGCCAGTCAGTTTACAATTGACACTCAAAGTTGTGCTTTGTTCGTTCTTTGTGAACATTTGCAGTTTTGTACTTTTTTGAAAATTAAGCCTTGTTTTTACATTCAGTGACCCATCACAGTGCAAAAGAAAAGCAGAAAGTGATAGTAAGCGTGAATTCAATGAACAGTGGGAAAATGAGTTCTTATTTATAGCGGGTCCATCAGGAAAACGGTTATGCATTGTTTGTGAAAACACTTTCTCACATAATAGAAGACTTAATAGAAACTATAAAACACAACATAGACTGAAATAGAAGGAAAACTGAAGCTAGTGCCTGGGTCTGAGTCACGGAAAGAATATGTGATTAAGAAAAAGGAAGAAATCAAAAGAAGACAAAATATATTAGTTAAAAGAAGTTGTGGAAGTTTCATTCGGGTAAGTAATGTTTATCTTGTTTTATATTAAATCAATATATCATGTAAAATGCTAGATATGTCTATATTAACATTTTTACAAGAATTGAATGGGAGTGCAAGAGTTATATGGCGCATCTGAACTTGTGCGTGAAGAAAATGGAGGCATGGAATGTGAAAGGTTGGCCACCCCTGAGTTAGAGGGACCATTTGTAGCACTGCTGATGAAACCTTTCATCGCTTCTGATGAGATGATGATGGCTGGACTGGATTTAGCCCATTTTTCAATTTTTCAATTGCCTGATAGATGTCAGTGTTGTAACTGTAATAGAACAACTTGACCGGGGACTTGGCTAACTCTGAAGGGCACTGGGTATTGCCTGGTCTGATCTGTTGGTTGTGATGTCCATTGCCTTTGCCTTGCTGTGTTGCTTGCAGTGTTGTTGTGTGAATGAAATCACTGGAGAGACAGTTACTGGCAGATACAAAGCAACTTCTTTATTCGACAAAACCAGGTTCAGCAAGCATCATCGTACCGCGGCGCTTTCAGTGGAAAGGTCTGCTGGCTTAGTGTGGGGCTCGATATTTATTTGCTAAACACTAAAGGGCGATCCATATTTACAAAGTATAGACAATGCTTTCTTTTGAGGCTACATACAAACTTCACACCTTCTGAATACATCCATCCCACCGGCGCCAGCAGCGTCTGGACTGTTATTCACAGCTTTTGGGAAAGTCATTATTACGAATGGACTGGGATTCTGGTATTCACAGCTTTTAGGAAATGCATTGTTCCAGTACACCGTTAAAGCCATTTGCTAAGTGTAAACGACCTAAACCCAAAAATTACTGTAGCAGTCACATGGAATGACTTAAATAAAGCCAAGCTAGGATTATCCACTGGTTGAACATGGTTGCCATCGTTTCAGCTTTTTTTTAAGAGCTTGTGTGGCGGGTTCTTCCCTGGTTAAGGATGGCAGTGTTCTTGTCACTCCCTTCCCCGACCGATTGTTGAATTCTCCACTACCATTCACAGTTGGATGTGGAGGTGTGACAGAGGCTTGGTTGTGATATCTATTGCCATGATGCTGAGTGATTCAGCCTCTGGGAGAGTTCCCTCTGCCCTACCCACTTGTTTAAGATTCTCCTATCCTCACATAGCAATCATCAGAATTACAGATTATGCAGTAAATCATATACTGCCGGGTGCCTGACTTCTCAGGCCCAACAGGGGCAATTGCCTTTTGCTTTCTTTGCTGGCCATCCAGGTATCCTCACTTTTCAATGCATAGTAAGCTAACCTCTCCACACACATTTCATTTGGGAATCTCTTGGCGAGCAGAGATATCCCAGTTAGATTTAGCCTGGTTTCAAGCAGTCAATTCAGTAAAGTGGGTTCAGGAAGGCCAAGGTATTACTGCTCTTTTACATCTGCAATTGTTGTTGAGAAAAAGAAAACTCTCCACAATCATTTGATTTTCCACTTTTCCTGATTGGGTTGGTTTTTGATCTGGGATATTTGTAGCAACAGTTTTTCTGCCGCTAACTTCTGATCGAAGCCCTGTGGAACTTTGACATGTTGGTGGTGTGATTTCGGGCTGATCAAGTGATCTGGCACTTTGCTGTCTCTGTGAGAGATTGAAAAGCTTAGGAACGGAGGGTGCGGCCTGCTAGCCTGGAGCTGGGCCGCGAGCCTGTGATCGACTCATTGCTTCTATATTGAGACGTCGAGCAAGGTCGAAGTCAACGAGGAAGGAAGTGAAGGCTACCTGCCTGCATTGGATTGCCCTTCCTCTCTCTCACCAGTTGCTTTTGGAGGAAAGTGCAGAGTCTTGGTATCCACATTGCCAGGATTTATTGGTGAGACTGTCGATTCATTTTGGGGGACTTTGAGGTTCATGTGGCATGTGTTCCCAGATTCTGGTTACTTTTGTTGTGCTGTGTTTGAGTGGTTTGATAAGGACGATTGATGCGGACTTGTGCACTTCAGTGAAGACTGGCTCTGTGACCTGCATTGGCTAGCGGCATGATGTGGTGTGGCACTGAACCGAGTACAGCTGCTTTGATGTTTGATACACTACGTCTTGTTCATTCGCTTTTTGTCATTTGCACAATTTGTTCTTTTTTCCCACATGTTGGGTGTTTGGTGTTTTCTTGAACAGCTTCCATTGTGTTTCGTGGCTGCCTACAGCAGGACAAGTCTCAGTTGTACTCTGTGTATGTACTTTGAATCTTTGATCAAGCACAGCCCTGGTGCTCTGTTTTCAAAAGTTCAAGCATCTGTAACTGCATATTGAGTTTCATATACATTCAAAATTTAGAAGGTAAAATCAGTCTAACATAAGTAACTTTTTTTTACATTAAATTGTAATGGTTAATCACAACATTTAGATACATTTAGCAACTAGAAATGTAATTGTGCTTTTTGAATTAATAGAAGGATTTAGTTACTAAAAATGCACTTGTTTCTGTAGTAATTTTGATTGCAGTGACGGAGTCATGAACCTGTGGCAGGTCCAACGTGACCCAAGTTCAGTGGACAGATTTTCCCAGTATCAGAGGTTAGAGGGTGCAGGCTGTTAGTGTCCTGCTACCGGACCCTATGAGAAGTCTGTCAGGTTTACTGTGAGTACTACTGTTTCTTTCCAAGATTTTTAGCAAACAAGAAAATCTGTATTAAGACCATAAGACATAGGAACAGAATTAGGCCATTTGGCTCATCGAGTCTGCTCCCCCATTCCATCATGGCTAATTTATTATCCCTCTCTAGCCTATTTTCCTGCCTATCCCCATTACCTTTGATGATCTGACTAACCAAGAACCCATCAAAGTCTGCTTTAAGTACACTCAATGACTTGGCCTCCCCAGCTGTCGGAGGCAGTGGTTTCCACAGATTCTTCACCCTCTGGTAAAAAAATAATCTTTTTCATCTCTGTTCTAAATGGACATCCGTCTATTCTGAGGCTGTGCCCTCAGTTCTAGACTCACCTACTACAGGAAACACCCTCTCTACATCCACTCTGTCTAGGCCTTTCAATATTTGATAAATTTCATTGAGATCTGCACTCATTCTTCTAAACTCCTACGTGTACAGGTCCAGAGCCATCAAATACTCCTTATACATTGACTCTTTCATTCCTGAAATCATTCTTATGAACCTCCTCTGGATCCTCTCCAATGTCAGTACTGTACATCTTTTCTTAGATAAGGCGCCCAAAATTGCTCATAATATTCCAACTGCGGTCTGACCACTGTCTCAAAAAGCCTCAGTATCACATCCTTGCTCTTGTATGCTACTACTCTCAAAACTAATGCTAACATTGTATTTGACGACTTTCACCACTAACTCAACCTGCAATCAGCCAGTCTTCTAACTGTACTAGTATCTTTCCTGTCATGCCATGGGCTGTTGTTAAGCACCTTGTCAGAGGCCTTCTGAAAATCCAAGTACACAACATCCACTGATTTTCCTTTGCCTATCCTGCCTGTTATTTCCTCAAAGAATTCCAACAGATTTGTCAGGGAATATTTCCCTATAAGGAAACCATGCTGATTTTGGCCTACTCTATCATGTGCCTCCAACTACTCTGAAACCTCATCCTTAAGAATTGACTCCAACATCCTCCCAACCACGGAAGGCAGGCTAACTGGCTTATAATTTCTTTTCCTTAACAATAGCAGTACACTCACTTCTCCCCCCGGATACTCTCAAATTTCTGGTACTTTGCCAGTGTCTTCCACAGTGAAGACTGATGCAAAATACCTGTGAAGTTTTCTGCCAGTTCTTTATCCCCCATTGCTACCACCCCAGCAGTCCAATATTCACTCTTGCCTCTCTTTTACTCCTTATACATCTGAAAAAAAACCTTTGTTATCCTCTTTGATTTTTGTTTTGGCTAGCTTACCTTTATATACCTTCATATAGCCAGCTGGTGGGATAGTGGCATCAGTGCTGGACTTTGGGGCAAGAGGTCCCGAGTTCGAATCCGGCCAGTTCCCTTGCACGCTCTCCATTCGTGCCTGGGTTGAGTGTCGAGCTAACAACTTGACCTCGTTAAAAAAAACATGAAGAGGGATGGGCTCTGCCAGGTTTCAGATGCCCAAGACATGCTGTACGATGAGCATAAGCTTGTCATGACGGCGCCCTGACGACTCCACCAGGAGTTAAGGGCGTACACACACATACTGTGATAAATGAGACCGACTCAAAACTGAACATTCACCAGATGTTGTGAGTCAGCAACAACAGGGTGTTATCCCACCACAATCTTGGAATAGAATGTACTTCTCCCTATATTAGTATCAAGCTGGGAGACTAGCCCTGGATCAGAGTGTAAAATGGCAAGATAGGAGCAGGCAGAGGTTCCAATCTTGGAAGCAGCAATAGATGGCTTTATAGAGCAGCTTGTTGTTGAGCCCAGTAGGGGAAAGACAATACTGGATTGGGTGTTGTGTAATGAACCAGATATGACTAAAGCTTAAGGTAAAGAAACTTTTCGGAAGAAGTGATCATAATATGATAGAATCTACCCTGCAGTTTGAAAGGGTGAAGATTATAGGAAAGGGACTAGCCCTGTTTTTTCAAGCCAGTGATAAAGCAGGTTTGAGAACAGTTTCACTTTTCATTCTCCATTCTGGCTCCTTTCATACTGATTCTGTTCTCTTCTCACCTGGTGCCCCTCTGTGATGGTCCATTATCCTCTCCTATTGGATTCCTTCCTCTACAAACCTTTACCTTTTCCACCAACACTTCCAACTGCTCGCTTCATTCCCCTTCTCTCCCCCCACCCCACTTGATTTCACCTGTCTCTTGCCAGCTTGTACTCCTTCCCCCACCTTATTCTGGCTCCTTCCCCTTTGTCCGTACGACAATAAACTAACTTTGACAACACATTTTACCAAGGTTTTCCTTGGTTAGGGTATGCTTTAATGATCTTTTTGATAGAATGTAGGAGGAAATTAAAGCTAAGAATAAATGATAAATTAGAAAATTTACAAATTTTGTCTTCTTTCTGTTTTGCCAACCATTTGTTTTATCTCTCAATATATGCAATAAGCTGGCTGTGCCAATTTTTGTCTGGAGATGCTGTATTATACTTCATTTTAAATCTAGTTGAAAAGCTCCAGCTACTGTCCACTGACAATCTTTGCTTGGTATATTGATTCTTGGTATTGAGATGGGCAAGAATTCGAATCTGTTATTGAGAGATGAGCACTGAAATTCAAGCTGCTACTCTCCTGCACTATGGTTGCTGCGCTTTGCTGTAGAAGATACTGTGTTGTGGTAAGCCATAGAATAGCTTTTCCTAAATCAAGTGCAAGGCATTATATGGTACTTTATTGAAGTAGAGTGTCGTGCATGTCTTGGAAAATATTTATCATTCAATTAACATTGTCAAAACAGGTTATCTGATCATGGTCAGTAGGTTTGTGTTGGTCATTAGAAAGGTGCTTGAATACATTATTAAAGGGAGTGATGATGGAGTGGCAAAGAACCAGTCCGTTTGGCAGTTTGAACAAGGGAAATTGTGTTTGAGCTCTTTGATGATTTAATTAGTGTGATAAATGGGATTTAGCACATGATGATGTATTTGGATTTCAGAAGGTCTTTGTTGCGATGCCATTTAAAATGATTAATGCTTGAGTTTGAAGGGCAATTAGTCTGGACAGGAGATTTGTTAACAGGCAGGAAACAAATTGGATCATATTCCTATTGGAATACCTTAGTGATCAGTACTAAGGTAATCTGGGATAATGACTGAGAAGAAGGGAGCCAAGTTGAAGTGTGTCTATGTCTCTGCCAGTGTTAGGGAAGGTAGTAAAGGAAGTTAGCAGGATGAACTGTTTGCTGAGCTATTATAAATGGGTGAATTGAGTGGCCAAAATAGGTGGTACATGAAGTATATGGGGTAATGATAGAAAAAAAATGGAAAAAGTCATGTTTTTAAGTAGTGATGTGATCTGGGAGTAAAAAGCTCGTGTTTGCAAGCACGTACAGCAAATGGAATTTCTAGAGAAGGATTAAATGTTGTCATAACTGTACAAGCTTTGGTGAGATCGTGCCTGAAGAACCGCATGCAGTACTTAAGGAGGATTATCCCTGGCATGAAGATTGATTGCAGGATAGTGGGTGGGATGTTAGTGTAAGAGGAAAGATTGAACAGAGTCGGCCTTTATTTTTCCGAGTTCAGAAAAAAACAGTTTCCATCAATGGGTAAAGCCCTCCCCACCATCGAGCACATCTTCATGGAGCGTTGTCGCAGAAAAGCAACATTCATCATTGGGGACCAACACCACCCTAGTCACGCTCTCTTCTCACTGCTGCCATCAGGAAGAAGGTACAAGAGTCGCAGGGCTTGCACCACCAGGTTCAGGAACAGTTCTTACCCCTCAACCGTCAGCCTCTTGAACCAGAGGGGATAACTTCACTCACCTTCACTTGCCCCAGCACTGAACTGTTCCCGCAACCTATGGATTCGCTTTCAAGGACTCTTCATCTTGTCACATACCTCACGGAGATCTGTGATTTTTTTTTTGTGAGAATGATGTAATGGTCTTTTGGAGGCCACCTGATGTAATTTTCCCACCAATGTGAGGTCACGTGATGACATGTGCATCACAGGTATATAAGGGAAGATCTCAAATGACGCAGATAGCTTTTAGTTTTTAGTTTTCCGGCTAGAACGTACGTCTGTGACTCTGTTTCTGTTGCGTATTTATTTTATGGCGCAGTTTCATTTTTAAAACGGAGTGTTGCGTTCTGTTGCAAGGTACAATAGTGCTGGATTGGCAATTTTTGCTGGATCTGTTGATGTACCTTATTCCAGCAGTGGTATGGGAGAGTGAAGACTTTATCGAAGTACAAGACCTGAAGGTTTGAGAGGAGTCGGTTTCGTTCAGCAGTTTAACAAAGGATCGACCTTATTGAGTCTTCGTTGAAGGAGTATGACCTGCGTCGAAGATAACTCTTGCCAAAAGGGTAAAGAGTTCATGCAAGGTTTGCTGTCTTGAATTTAAGGTCAGTTGTTTTAAACTGTTTATTTCCTGCATCGTGAATCCTTTGGACAGAACTAGCAGGAAAGTCGCGTCTATGAAGAAATCCTTCTCCAGAGAAGCCTCTCCCAATTGAACGTATAAATCTGTTGGACTTTCGAATTTACTATTAAGAACTATATCTGACTTTACCGCTTTAAGAATTGTTTTCGCATTTAACGCTGTAAGAACCAGTGCTGAGTGACGATTTGTTGAACGGCTGCATAGTGGTTAACTTCTGGTTAAGGTTTTCATTCATTTTATTTATTGTTTATCCGTGTTTAACAAATGTTTGGTTGTTTTTTTATAACCTGTCTCGATTGATATTCATTTTGCCGGTTACATAACATAGTCTGTGGAGGCTCGTCCGGGATATGTTCTGATTTTGAGTTTAAGTGCTGATAATTGCCATTTTGATTTGGAAAAGGGAAATGCCCAATTTTTTTTAGTTTGATTGGTGTGTGAGTGGTATTCGGCAACAATGAATATTGACGGGTTTGTGGACACACCTGACTCGGGGTCTTTAGTGAATGCGAGAAAACCTGAGGTATTGGAGATTGCTAGGAGGTTGGATATTAAAGGAATTATGAAGAATTCCACCAAGGCTTTCATACAAAGAAAAATCGCTGAGCATTATATTACTTTGAAAACATTTGATGCTGAGATGTTAGATTGGTTTCCAATGAGTAATCTGGAAATGCAGTTACATCTTGAACAAATAAAGTTAAAGCAATTAGAAGCTGATTTGGAAAGAAGTCGGTTAGAAGCTGTAATTAAACAGAAGGAATTCGAGGCTAGGGAGGCTATTAAAAAAAGGGAATTTGAAGAAAGAGAGGCCCATTTAAAAAAAGGGAATTTGAAGAAAAAGAAGCTGAAAACCAGAGGAAATTTGAGCTAGAGGTGCAGAAATTAAAGTCCGGGAATCAGTCTTCTGGTTCTACGAAACAGTTTCTTGCTAGTCGTGAGGTTATTTTGGCTGCTCCATTTAATGAAGCTGAAATGGACAAATATTTCCAGCATTTTGAAATGGTTGCTCTGAGTTTAAAGTGGCTGAAAGAGCAATGGCCAGTGATGTTACAAAGTGTAATTAAAGGCAAGGCACAACAAGTTTATACAGTTTTAAATGCTGAGCGAACACTGGATTATGATATTGGTTAAACAGCATATATTAAAGGCACGTGAGTTGGTTCCGGAAGCGTATAGAGAAAGATTCAGAAATTTTGAAGAAATCGGTGGAAAAAACTTATGTGGAATTTGCCTATGAGAAATCTGTGTGTTTTGAGAGATGGGTTTCCTCTAAAAATGTGAATGGGGAGTATAATAAATTAAAAGAGTTGATTTTGCAGGAAGAATTTAAAAGAAGCATTCCTGTTGAAGTGAGAACATACTTAAGTGAATGGGACACTGCTACATTGCAGGAGATTGCTAAATTAGCTGATGGGTATGTTTTAATTCACAAGAATAAATTTTCTCCAGGTAGAATTTTTAAAAAGAAAAATAGCACAGAGAGTCAAGGTAAACCAGAAATTAAATCTGAAGTTCGTGAGAAAAGTAAGGATGAAGGGAGACATGTGAAGGAAAGGCATTTTGGTGTTATTTGTAATTATTGTAAGAAACCTGGACATGTAGTAGCTAATTGCTTTTGATTGAAAAAGGAAGAGAAAGAAGTAGTCCCAGATGTTTGTGTGCAGCATATTGAAACACCTGTAAATTCAGAGGGTTTAGGAAATACTAATGAAGATGTGTCAGAGTCTGATCAAGTTAAGAGGGGATATGAAAATTTTATAATAGAAGGATTTGTATCCTTGAAAGAAGGATCCAATTCAGTACCAATAAGAATACTTAGAGATACTGGAGCTTCTCAATCACTAATATTAGACAGTGTGCTAAAGTTTAGTGATGAGTCTGACATTAGTGAGGTAAATTATATAAGAGGAGTTGGGAGTGCCCTTATGCCAGTACATTTACATAGAGTAAATTTAAGGTCAGGATTAGTTACAGGGGTTGTTAAAGTAGGATTACAATCCAGTTTACCTGTGAATGATGTTTCTCTTTTGTTAGGGTATGATTTAGCAGGTGGACAAGTTTTTCCTGAAGTGCATTTGACAATAAATTCAAATTCTGAGGAACCACAGAGGGATTCTAACACAGATTTTTCCTGTGTTGTAACAAGAGCTATAGCTAAAAAGACTGGTGTAAAGAATGAGGTTGTTACCCATGACGGTTCAAATCAAGATTCAAATTTTGAGGATGTATCAGAAACTTTCTTACCTACATTATTTGATCAGGATTTTGGTGGTATGTCTGACCAGGAAGATTTGTCAGTATTGCTTATTTGTTGTTATTATTGTTATTTTTTCTTTCTTTTAGTATTTGCACAGTTTTTTGTCTTTTGCACTCAATGTCCACCAATGTCCTTGGTGCAGTCTTTCATTGATTCTATTATGACTATTGAATTTATTGAGTATGCCCACAAGAAAATTAATCTCAGGGATGTATATGGTGACATATATGTACTTTGACAATACATTTTCTTTAAACTTCTTGGCCTTGAGAGGGGATTGCATTCAGAATCAAGATTTTGCTATGAGCAATGAGTATATACCCGATATGAGTGATGAAATCAGGAAGAACTTCTTCACTGAGAGTTGTTAACCTTTCTATACCCCTGAGAGCTGTGGATGCTCCAAGTGTATTTATAGACTTGGGGAATTGAGGGTTATGGTGATTGGACTGGAAAGTGAGCCGAGTCACAGATCAAATTAGCTATGATTTTCTGAATGGTCACTTCCTTGGAGGGCTACTTGGCATATTGCTTCCATTTATATTCTTTTCACATTGCATTTTGTGAGAGAAATATGTCAGCTGTATTTCTTGCAGGAGAGATAAACCTTTAGAGTTGGATGTAAAGTACTTTTGCAAATCTTGCTTTAGGGACAGCTGTTGTAAATACTCATGATGCTGCTACGTGCTGGTCTGTTTTATGTCCGCCAGTGCACATCCTTGTTAGGAACTATGCAATTACTTGGACAATGCCAAGCTTGAGCTGGCAAACATCCATGTCTAGTGCAAACCTTGGCTGAGCCACTTCTCAGGGCAGTTAGTAATATGTTAAAATATTGAATAATTCAATCTTTTTCAACTAAAACACAACTTTAAATTAAAATTTAGTCAACCTTGTGTTTATATGCTTATGCCTGTTAGGTGCTGACTGATACAGACTAATACTGTTCCTGCTGTAATTTTATATCAAAGCCTTGGCTTTGCAGAAAATTAAGTTATAGATACGCTGCTTCATGTATTCAAGTAATCTGTTGAATTCTCCCTGTGTTGACTGATAAATGAAACATTACAGCTTGGCTGAGGTATAGGAAACTGCTCAGAATACTGGTACTATAAGGAGTTAGTTTTTAGGAGGGAGAATGGTTGCAAATTAAAACTTTGGTACTGTTACTGCTAACCTTGATAGAGAAAAGGCTGACTAGTGCTTGTTCTGTTTATAAACGCTTTGAGTTAGAAGTTGTAATGCTTCTGATATCAATAGGGATTAATTATAAATAATACACAAGGTGTTCAGAAGTTTAAGTTGGTACTTCTGTCAACAGCTGAGAATAACAGAATTCATATTTATTGAGTAGTCTGCTATAATAGAAATATTATTGGGAACAATTTAAAAATTAACATGTGATAAAAGTGAAGCTTGCTTTTTAAAAAACCAGAATGTAGTAAAGAAAAAAACGAATCCCCTGTTTGATTGATCAGCGCTCTTAGTTTGGCATCTGTTGCACTGGGACCCCACTAGACATTAAATTAGCCATGATTAATTAATGCCCATGTAATATAAACTTGCATTTTATACTTGTTTATATACTGTATGCTGTATTATTTCTATTTATTGTGAATATTTTTAAAAATAAACGTGTTAATACTTCCTTGACTCTCACGCACGAAATGCTGGAGGAACTCAACAAGTCAGGCAGCACCCATGGATGGAATAAGCACTTGACATTTTGGGTTAAGCAACTTGGCAAGTCAGCAGCATTTTTTTCGTATTACTCGAGCTTTTCAGCATCTACAGAATCTCTTGTATTTGTACTTCCTTCACTGACTGGAATCAGTGGAATGTAGTTGGAAATTGTTATCTCACTCCCTGCAGTTGAAACATCAAATGCATTGCAATGACTGTATTGCCCAGAATGGCAAAATACAGAACTGTATAAGGAGCAGGAATAGCCTCTTCTCCACTGTTTAAAATGGACGTCTGACCTAATTTTTAGATTTAGATTATGCAGTCCTCTTTTATTGTCATTTAGTAATGCATGCATTAAGAAATGATATAATATTCCTCCGGTGTTACATCACAGAAACACAGGACAGACCAAGACTGGAAAACTAACAAAAACCACATAATTATAACACATAGTTACAACAGTGCAACAATACCATAACTTGATGAAGAACAGGCCATGGCACAGTAAAAAAGTTCAAAGTCTCTCAAATGTCCCACATCTCACGCAGACGGGAGAAGGAAGAAAACTCTCCCTGCCATGCCCGACCACAGTCCGTCTCTGAGTCATCCGAAAACTTCGAGTTCTGATCAGCCCTCTGACACCGAGTACCGAGCACCATCTCTACCGAACGCTTGGACCCCAGCCTCGGTCGCCAGCAGCAGGCAAAGCCAGGGATTTTGGGGCCTTCCCTTCGGAGATTCTCGATCGCACAGTAGCAGCGGCAGCGAACCGGGCATTTCAGAAATTTCTCCAGATGTTCCTCTGTGCTTCTCATGTCTGTCTCCATCAAATCAGAATTGTGCACGGCGTCCTACTTACAAATACAATATCATTTCACTGGAGAGCTGTGCGTGCTGCTTAATTGTAACCTTGGTTCTGCATTCACATTTACTCCTGCTTCACAAAGCATCCATTTACAATGAAACTGCAATAATCTGACATCCTCAGAACCTTGGTGCTGGAGTGACAGGTTTTCCAGACTGCTGATATTACTTCTGTGTATGTCTCAGCCTTTAGTAATCAATTTCATTTTTTAAAGATACACAGTATTTTTTTCAGTGAAAGTGGTGAGTTTAAGGTGATTGTGGGAAGCAAAATGTGGTGAATTTGAAGCAGGGGTTCCAAACCATTTTTTTTGCCATAAGCAAGGGGTCGGTGGGCCCCCATTTTGGGAACCCCTGACTTAAAGAGGACTTAGTGAGTTTTTGAAAAGTATTTCAATGGAGTCTTAGTGCTTTAGGTGGGGAGTTTGGAAATGGGAACCCAAGAGTTCATAAGGAGCATGAACGTAAAGTGCCCCACTGAGCCAAATGCTGAATAATCAGGATATCCGAGAAACTGCACAGTGCATGTTTGGAGTTTTACTGCATTGGGAATGCTGAAAAGTTCTGTTTCCATGGAGCTTTGAGACAGAATTTCAGAGACTCATCTCATTTCTGTCAAGCAGATGACCATTCATTTTTAAACAGTGACCCTCATTCTAGATTCTCCCATAAAAGGAAACACCTCTCCACATCCAACCTGTTGAGACCCTTCACTCTTTTAAATTTGTTGCTTGTGTGTCAACAACAACCTGGCACTCAGTTGTCAGTAAGATCAAGGAACTGATTCTGGACTTCAGGAAGGGACGGTTGGGAGAGCACACAGCAGTCCTCGTTGAGGGGTCTGCGATGGAAAGGGTGAGCAGCTTCAAATTCCTGCATCTCAGAGCATCTTTCCTGGGCCAAATGAATTGATGCAGTTACGAAGAAGGCGCACCAACAGCTCTGCTTTGTCAGGAGTTCGAGGAGATTTGCTATGGAGTGCAAATTTCCTAGCTGGAGAGCATTCCGACTGGTTGCATCACAACTTGGTATGGAAACAGGATTGCATGGGGCTGTGGTGAGCTGTGCACTCAGGCAGCTCCATCACGGGGACAACCCTGCACACGATTGATGACATCATCAAGAATGTGATATCCATCATTAAGGACTATCACTATCCGGGACATGCCTTCTTGTGATCAGGATCAGTGGGGAGGAGGTATAGGAACCTGAAGACTGGCACTCATAGATTTTGGAACCACTTCTTCCCCTCAGCTATCAGATTTCAGAATGGACCATGAGAACTACCTAGTTATTCCTTTTTTTGCACTTATTATTTTATAGTAATTTTTTGTCTTTTCACTATACTGCCACAAAACTAATTTCACATCATATAAATCATTAATAATAAACCTGATTCTGATTTCAACAAATACCAGCTCAGCCTGCCCACCCTTCAGTACATTAAATTATCAGTTTAGTAAAACCTCTGAACTGCTCACCACACTTCAAATTCTTCCGTAAGGCGAATGCCATTAGTAGTGTAGGTGTGGTCTCAACAGTGACAAATATTCTTTTATATTAAATTTCCTGAAACTGATGCCCCCAACACTCTCTCCGCTGCATTGGTGAGCACATTGGTGCTGAGCTCATCAGTTTCATCAACTTTGTCTGTAACTTCCATCCTGCCCTGATATTCACTCGGTCCATTTCTGACACCTCTCTCCACTGTCTATATCTCTCTGTCACCATCTCTGAAGACATCTAACGCCTTTTATAAACCACCTGATTCCCACGGTTATTTTGGCTATACCTCTTCCTACTCTATATCCTGTAAAAATGCTATACCCTTTTCTCAGTGCCTTTACCTCTGCCGCATCTGGTCCCAGGATGCAGCTTTCTATTCCAGCACATCAGCGATGTCCTCCTCCAAATAATAGGGTTTCCCTTCCTCTACTATTGACATTGCCCTCTCCCGCATCTGCCCCTTTTCCCAAACATCCATATTTACCCCATCTTCCTGCTGCCTTAAATGATAGAGTTCCTCTTGTCCTTACCTATCACCCCATGAGCCTCCACATCCAACACATCATCCTTCGCAGCTTCTGCAAAGGGATCTTACCATTAAACATATCTTTACCTCCAACCCCCTCCACTTTCAGAGGGATTACTCCCTCTGTGATTCCCTTCTCCATTCGTCCCTCCCGACAGTTATCCCTACAAAGCAGCCCAAGTGCTCACCTGCCCATTCACCTCTTCCCTCACCAACATTCATGGTCCCAAACATTTCTTACAGGTGAGGCAACAATGAAACCACCAGGGTCTTTTATTGTGTTTGTGCTACTTCCTCTATGTTGGTGAGACCCGTCCTAAGTTGGGGGTCCGCTTTGTCAAGCAACTCCGCTCCATCTGCCAAAAGCAGAATATCCCAGTGGCCAAACATTTTAATTCTCATTCTGGTTCCAACCTGTGGGTCCATGGCCTCTTGTGCCAAGAAGAGGCGCCCTCAGGGTGGAGGAACAACACCTTATATTCTGCCTGGGTAGCCTCCAACCTGATGGTAGGATTATCGCTTCCTCCTCCTGGTTTTTAAAAACAAGTTTCCCTCCCCTTCCTCTCTTCTATTCCCTACTCTGGCCTTTTACCTCTTCTCACCTGCCCATCGCTTCTCCCTGACATCCCATCCTCCTATGATCCACTCTTCTCTCCTATCAGCTTTCTTCTTCTCCAGCCCTTGACCTTTCTCACCTACTTGTCCTCACTTTTCTCCTTCTTGCGAGTCTCCTTCCCTTCCCCCCACCCCCACCACCACCTTTTTATTCTGGTGCCTTCTCCCTTCCTTTCCAATCCTGAAGAAGGGTCTCGGCCTGAAACATCGACTGTTTATTCATTTTTATAGATGCTGCCTGACCCGCTGAGTTCCTCCAGCATTTTATGTTGAGTTGCCTGTTTTCCTAATTACTTGATGTAATTGTGTACTTTTGCATGTAATCTCATCCAAATTGGTCCTGCTCCACACGAGCCCCTTATCACCCTTATAAATCCTGTACAGCGTGATCTTCATCTTGATTACTCTTTAAGGTGGAAATGGGAAAAGGCATTGTTCTGATTTTTTTGGTAGTATTAGTGACTTTTGCGCTCTCTTCAAGTGTTTCTTGTCTTGACTTTTGAATTGGCTGGAGTTTTCAGGGTATACAGTATAAAACAAAACAATTGCATGTCTTAGGTGTAAAGAGACACATCACCCATAATAAAAGCTGTAAAGTTGCCTATGCTAATTCCACGGCTAATGACTGAATATGACTGTGTGGGCTTAATTGTACATTGCTGGTGAATTTGTAATTGTCTTATTTGTCATAACTCTGTTTGTTGCCATGGTATGAGATTAGCTGCAAAATTGAGTCAATTTGTACACAGCAATGTATTATCAACTGCAATAAAATCATTAACCAGATTATCTGTTCTCTTTAAATGGTTGAGTGAAAATGTTATGCAAGGCTCAAGGAAAGCTCTCTGATCTTAGAATAATGTCTTGCATCAATCTGGAAGAATAGGTTTTGGCTTAATACTCAATTTGTAAGGTGCATACTTTAAACATTGTACTGCATGAGAATAATGGTCATCTTCAAATCTTGAGAGTGGTACTCAGGATCACTGAAGCAGAATTCATAACTCAGGTTTTTGTAAAAATTAGTTTTATTGTTGAATAAGTATTTAAATTGATGCCAATAGTAATTGATACCTGTAACACTGTCTCAAGAAATAGCAGATAGATACTTTATTGATCCAAAGGAAATTACAGTGTCACAGTAGCACTGCAAGTGCACAGATATACACATATTAGAAGCAAAGCAGAAAGAAAAAATAAGTTGCCTCAAACAGTCCACAGGAGGGGGTCATCACTTCACTTCCCCGGCTATAGGTTGACTCATTATAGAGCCTAATGGCCGAGGGTAAGAATGACCTTATATACTCTTTGGAGCAGCACAGTTGTCTTAGTCTTTACTAAAAATGCTCCTCCATTCAGCCAAGGTGGCATGCAGAGGGTGAGAAACGTTGTCCAGAATTGCCAGGATTTTCTGTAGGGTCCTTTGTTCTACCACAGCCTCCAGTGTGTCCAGTTTGACTCCTATAACAGAGCCAGCCTTTCTAACCAGTTTATTCAGCCTGTCGACATCACCCTTGTTGTTGCCATTGCCCCAGCACACCACTGCATAGAGGATAGTACTGGTGACAACAGACCAATAGAATATGAAAGGAGAGGCCTGCATACTCCAAAAGACCTCGGCCTCCTCAGGAAGTAGAGGCAACTCTACCCCCTCTCGTTCACTCAAGTCTGTTATTCAGGTGCACCTCTAGGTACATCCACGTCCTCACCATCAATAGTAACAGGGAGCATTGCAGGCTTAGTCATCACCATCTCCAAATGTTGATCTGCAGATGATTCAGCTTGCACCATTTGACAAAGTTCTCCACCAGAGCCCTGTATTCATTCAACACACATCAAAGTTGCTAGTGAATGCAGCAGGCCAGGCAGCATCTCTAGGAAGAAGTGCAGTCAACATTTCAGGCCGAGACCCTTCGTCAGGACAGTTTCAGGGTCTCGGCCTGAAACGTCGACTGCACCTCTTCCTAGAGATGCTGCCTGGCCTGCTGCGTTCACCAGCAACTTTTATGTGTTGCTTGAATTTCCAGCGCCTGCAGAATTCCTGTTGTTTCCCTGTATTCATTCTCCTGTCCTCCCTTTATACAGCTAACTTGCTGAGTCATCAGAGAATTTCTGCAGATGACATGACTCAGTGTATCTAAAGTCAGAGGTATGCAAGGTGAACAGTCAGTCCCCTGTGGGGCCCCAGTGCTGCTTGACTATAGATATACCTACTTTATTGATCCCAAAGGAAATTAGTGTCACAGTAGCATTACAAGTACACAGATATACAAATATTAGAAGAGAAGTAGAAAGAATAACAAATAAGTTACAGCTCTGAACCCGCACAAACTGTGGTCTGCCAGTAAGGTAGGAGGGAATATAGCAAAGGGAAATGTATGGTCATCCACTATGGTAGAAGCAATAAAGGCGTGCACTATTTTCTAATCGGGGAGAAAATTCAGAAGTCAGAGTTGAAAAGGGACTCGTGCATTGGTCAGACTGCACTTGGAGTAACTGTGAGCAATTTTGGGCCTGTTATGGATGTGCTGGCATTGGAGAGGGTTCAGAGGCAATTCACGAGAATGATCCTGGGAATGAAAGGGTTAACGCAAGAGGAACATTTGATGGCTCTGGGCCTGTACTTAAGTGTAGAAGAATGGTGGGGAGGGAATCTAATTGAGACCTATTGAATATTGAAAGGCAGTGGACGTGGTGAGGATGTTTCAACTGGGGCGAGTCTAGGACCAGAGGGCACAACCTCCGAATAGGATGTCCCTTTAGAACAGAGATGGAGGAATTCCTTTTGCCAGAAGGTGGTGCATATGTGGAATTCATTGCCAAAGACTGCTGTGGAGGCTAAATCATTGGGTATGTATAAAGTAGAAGTTGATGGGTTTGTGATTAATAGGGTGCAATGGTTATGGGGAGAAGGCTGGAGAATGGGATTCAGAGGGGTAATAAATCAGCCATGTTTGAATGATGGAGCAGACTAGATGGGCCAAATGGCCTAATCCTGCTCCCGTGTCTCAATGGTCGTCGGTCTTTTGATTTGCAGCCTTGGCAATGTCTTGCTGTGTCACTTTTGGCTGTATTTTTTAACAGGCATTTGCTCAGTTTGATGCAGAGGGAGATGGCACCGTTGCTGTGGAAAACATGTTGGAGTCATTGAAAACCTCTGGTGGAGCTAATCTGCGGGGAGAATTAAGTCATGTGATTCGACAGTTACAAGGATGTTCCCTAACTCCAGGTGAGGGGAGCCTGATTAATATATTGATTAACATTTTGATTCTATTGTGTTTCTTGTATTTACTGTGGATGCCCACAAGAAAATGAATCTCAGGGTTGTATATGGGGACATGTACGTGCTTTGATAATAAATTTACTTTGAACTTTACAGAAATTACGGTCTGATGGATTTTCCCTGTTCTACTCACATTATATTTGTGACTGTGTAGCTAAACACAGCTCCTATGTGGTATTTAAGTTTGCTGACGGCACTGTTGTTGCTGGCTGAAACATTGGGTGGTGATGAATCTGCATATAGGAGGGAGATTGAAAATCTGTCTTAGTGGTGCCAGAACAACAACCCATTATCAATGTCATCAAGACCAGGGAGCTGATTATTGGCTATGGATGGAAGAAACCAGAGGCCCATGAGCAAACTAGCTGGTGTCTGCACTAATATCTTCAACCTCTCGCTCCAGCAGTGTGTGGTTCCCACCGACTTTAAGCGGGCTTCAATTCTATCGGTGCCCAAGAAGAGTGTGATAACTTGCTTCAAGGATTATCACGCAGTGGCACTTGCATCCACAATGATGAAGTGTATTGAGAGGCTGGTGTTGAAACGTATCAGCTCCTGTCTAGCGGCGCCCTGGATCTGCTGCAACTTACCTCGCAGAGCAACAGATCCGCAGCAGATACCACCTCATTGGCTCTTCACACAACCCTGGGAAATCTGGACAGCAAAGATGCATACATCAGGATGCTCTTTATCAATTACAGATCATCCCCTCAAAACTAATCAGTAAACTCCAAGGACTGGGCTTCAATACTCCCCTGTGAATCCTGGATTTCGTCACTTGTAGATCCCATTCAGTTCCAATTGGCACAAGTATCTCCTCCACAATCTCCATCAGCACAGGAGCACCACAGAGATGTGTACTTGGCCCCCTGCTGTACTGGCTTTACACCTATGACTCTGTGGCTAAGTACAGCTCCAACTCCATATACAAGTTTGCTGATGACACCACTGTTGTGGGCTGTGTCAAAGGTGGTGCTGAACCAACAAACAGGAGGGAGACTGAAGACTTGGCTCAGTGGTGTAATAACAACAACCACTCACTCAGTGTCAGCAAGACCAAGGAACTGATTGTAGCCCTCAGGAGAGGGAAACCAGGGGTCCATGAGCCACTACTCGTCAGAGGTGGAGAGGGTCAGTAGCTTTAAATTCCTTGGTTCACTATCTTCGACGACCTATCCTGGACCCAACGTATAAATGTAATTGCAAAGGAAGCATGGCGACCCCTTAGTCTGTGGAGATTTGGCATATCATCAAAAGCCTTGTCAAACTTCTATATATGTGTGGTAGAAAGTGTGCTGACTGGCTGCATTATGGCCTGGTATGGGAACATAGCAGTGGAGTGGGAAAATCGTACAAAGGTTAGCGATTCAGCCCAGTACATCATGGGTAAAACCCTCCCGACTATTGAGTACATCTACATGAAAAGTTGTGGTAGAAAAGCAGTAGCCATCATCAAAGATCCTCACCACCCAGGCCGTGCTCCTTTCTCACTGCTGCCATCAGGTAGAAGGCACAAGTACCTCTGAACTCGCACCACCAGGTTCAAAACCAGTTACTGCCCCTCAACCATCTGGCTCTTGAACAAAAGGGGATAAATACACTCATTCTATTTCTGGTGTTCCCACAACCAATGGTCTCACTTTGAGGACTCTTTATCTTGATATTTCAAGATCATTATTAATTGCTATTTATTTATATCTGCATGTCCACAATTTGTTGCTCATTGATCGTGTTTACAGTTACTGCTCTATAGATTTGCTAAGTATGCCCGCAAGAAAAAGAATCTCAGGGGTTTAGAAACATAGAAAACCTACAGCACAATACAGGCCCTTCGGCCCACTAAGTTGTGCCGAACATGTTCCTACCTTAGAAATTACTAGGGTTGCCCCATAGTCCTCTAATTTTTCTAAGCTTCATGTACCTATCCAAAAGTCTCTTAAAAGACCCTATCATTTTCGCCTCCACCACTGTTGCCGGCAGCTCATTCCACGTACTATCCACTCTTGAGCACTTTAAACCTGTGCCCTCTTGTGGCAGCCATTTCAGCCCTGCGAAAAACACTCTGACTATCCACACAATCAATGCCTCTCATCATCTTATACACCTCTATCAGGTTACCTCTCATCCTTCGTCGCTCCAAGGAGAAAAGGCCGAGTTCACTCAACCTGTTTTCATAAGGCATGCTCCCCAATCCAGGCAACATCCTTGTAAATCTACTCTGCACCCTTTCTATGGTTTCCACATCCTTCCTGTAGTGAGGCGACCAGAACTGAACGCAGTACTCCAAGTGGGGTCTGACCAGGGGTCCAATATAGCTGCAACATTACCTCTCGGCTCCTAAATTCAATTCCATGATCGATGAAGGCCAATACACCATATGCCTTCTTAACCACAGAGTCAACCTGTGCAGCTGCTTTGAGTGTCCTATGGACTCGGACCCCAAGATCCCTCTGATCCTCCACACTGCCAAGAGTCAGTCTTACCATTAATACTATATTCTGCCTTCATACTTAACCTACCAAAATGAACCACTTCACACTTATCTGGATTGAACTCTATCTGCCACTTCTCAGCCCAGTTTTGCATCCCATCAATGACCTGCTGTAACCTCTGACAGCCCTTCACACTATCCACAGCACCCCCAACCTTTGTGTCATCAGCAAACTTATTAATCCATCCCTCCACTTCCTCATCCAGGTCATTTATAAAAATCATGAAGAGTAAGTGTCCCAGAACAGATCCCTGAGGCACAGCACTGGTCACTGACCTCCATGCAGAATATGACACGTCTATAACCACTCTTTGCCTTCTGTGGGCAAGCCAGTTCTGGATCAACAAAGCAATGTCCCCTTGGATCCCATGCGTCCTTACTTTCTCAATAAGCCTTGCATGGGGTACCTTATCAACTGCCTTGCTGAAATCCATATACACTACATCTACTACTCTACCTTCATCAATGTGTTTAGTCACACCTGCAAAAAATTCGATCAGGCTCATAAGGCACGACCTGCCCTTGACAAAGCCATGCTGACTATTCCTAATCATACTATACCTTTCCAAATGTTCATAAATCCTGCCTCTCAGGATCTTCTCCATCAACTTACCAACCACTGAAGTAAGACTCACAGGTCTATAATTTCCTGGGCTATCTCTACTCCCTTTCTTGAATAAGGGAACAACATCTGTCACCCTCCAATCCTCCATAATCTCTCCTGTCCCCATTGATGATGCAAAGATCATCACCAGAGGCTCAGCAATCTCCTCCCTCACCTCCCACAGTAGCCTGGGGTACATCTCATTCAGTCCCAGCGACCTATCCAACTTGATGCTTTCCAAAAGCTTCAGCACATCCTCTTTCTTAATATCTACATGCTCAAGCTTTTCAGTCCACTGCAAGTCATCACTACAATCACCAAGATCCTTTTCCATAGTGAATACTGAGGTAAAGTATTCATTAAGTATCTCTGCTGTTTCCTCCGGTTCCATACACACTTTCCCACTGTCACACATGATAGGTCCTATTCTTTCACATCTTATCTTCTTGCTCTTCACATACTTGTAGAATGCCTTGGGGTTTTCCTTAATCCTGCCCGCCAAGCCCTTCTCATGGCCCCTTCTGGCTCTCCTAATTTCCTTCTTCAGCTCCTTCCTATTAGCCTTATAATCTTCTAGATCTCTAACATTACCTAGCTCTCTGAACTTTTTTTGACTAGATTTACTACAGCCTTTGTACACCACGGTTCCTGTACCCTGCCATAACTTCTCTGTATCATTGGAACGTACTTATGCAGAACTCCACACAAATATCCCCAAAACATTTGCCACATTTCTTTCGTACCTTTCCCTGAGAACATATGTTCCCAATTTAAGTTTCTAAGTTCCTACCTGATAGCCTCATAATTCCCCTTACTCCAATTAAACGCTTTTCTAACTTGTCTGTTCCTATCTCTCTCAAATGCTATTGTAAAGGCGATAGAATTATGATCACTATCTCCAAAATGCTCTCCCACTGATAGATCTAACACCTGACCAGGTTCATTTCCCAATACCAAATCAAGTACAGCCTCTCCTCTTGTAGGCTTATCTACATATTGTGTCAAGAAACCTTCCTGAACACACCTAACAAACTCCACCCCATCTAAACCCCATGCTCTAGGGAGATGCCAATCGATATTTGGGAAATTAAAATCTCCCACCACGACAACCCTGTTATTATTACACCTTTCCAGGATCTGTTTCCCTATCTGCTCCTCGATATTCCTGTTACTATTGGGCGGCCTATGAAAAAACACCCAGTAGAGTTATTGACCCCTTCCTGTTCCTAACTTCCACCCACAGAGACTCCGTAGACAATCTCTCCATGGCGTCCACCTTTTCTGCAGCCGTGACACTATCTCTGATCAACAGTGCCACGCCCCCACCTCTTTTGCCTCCCTCCCTGTCCTTTCTGAAACACCTAAAACCCAGCACTTGAAGTAACCATTCCTGTCCCTGAGCCATCCAAGTCTCTGTAATGGCCACCACTTCTATCACCTCCTGGCTGTCCCTGACCAGATGAAGGTCATCAAGCTGCATCTCCAGTTCCCTAACGCGGTCCCTTAGGAGCTGCTGCTCGACACACCGGGTGCAGATATGGCTGTCCGGGAGGCTGGGAGACTCCAGGACTTCCCACATCTGACACCGAGCACAGAACACCGGCCTCACACACATACTTCCTTCCCGCAGTTAACACAGGTAAACCTACCTTGTCCTGTTACCACCAAATCCCTGTCTCTCTGCTGCCCGCTGGATATGGCAGTCTTCTTTTTAAACTTTACCCGCTCTACTGGCTGACGTCACGTGCCTGCGCAGTCTTGCCTCTCTTTACCCTGAGTAGTAAAATGCTTTCTGTCTGAAAATCCTTAGCCGTTCCACTCGCAGCCTTGTTGCTTCGTGTGGTGACATGTATGTACTCAATAATAAATTTTACTTTGAACTTTTTTGAAGTTTGATAATAAATTTAACTTTGATGTGGTAACATCAGTGTTTCGGCTGAGCTTATATCAGATAATGATGTTAAATCTAGATGCTTCTTGCTGTGTTTTCTTAGAAGCTACACGTTATTTATCTCCTTTTGATCTGCAGGTTCCATTAGTTAGACTATCTTGTGTTACAAATGTCAAATTATTTATACAGCAGTTATGTACTATTTGGCCCACATTCTCACTGTTGTATCAATAATAGAATGCCTTTTAGAGAGGCCATCCAAATAAAATGATAGAAAGCAGCTGAGAAATGGCGCATGTTTCTTGCATATTGCTGGACTCCAATTGTTAAAAAGAGATGATTGGCTACAGTTCAGAATACCAAAATGGCACTTAAAATGATCCAGTCAATATATTAGATATATTTTTAGGAGCAATTAGTACATGGGGATTACGTACAATAAAAAACGTGTGTAGCAACATCGCAGGCATGGAAACTCAGACAGCAACATGCAGAATATAAGTTGTAAAGAAAATATACAGGCAGCGAAGAAAAACAGATTCTTGTAACTATTTATGTTCTTACTCATGGCAACTTTTTTTTAAAAAAGTAAAATTCCCTTTCTGCTTGGATTTATGCCATAGTCTCCAGCTGTGCCTGCCCCTTTTTGTTGGCTATGTGGAACAGTCCGTGTTTCAAACCTTCCCTGGTAATGCTCTTCAACCCTTTGCGCTACGTTGACAACTGCATTGGTGCTACTTCATGCATTCATGCTGAGCTCATCAATTTCATCAACTTTGTCTCCAACTTCCACTCTGTCCTTCAATTCACTTGGTCCATTTCTAGCACCTCTCTCCCCATTCTCGATCTTCCTGTTTCCATCTCTGGAGACAATCTGTCCACTGATATCTTTTATAAACCGACTGACTCCCATGGCTCTCTTGACTATATCTCTTCCCATCCTGTCTCCTATAAAAATGCCATTCCCTTTTCTCAGTTCCTTTCTCTCCACCCCATCTGTTCTCAGGACAAGGCTGTCCTCTCCAGGACATCAGAAATGCCTTTCTTCAAAGAACAGGTTTCCCTCCCTCCACCATTGATGCTGCCCTCATCCTTATCAGCTCCTTTCCCTGGACGTATGCCCTCACCCCATCTTCCTGCAGCTTTAATCGTGATAGAGTTCCTCTTGTCCTCATCTACTACCCCATGGGCCTCTGCATCCAACACATCATTCTTCATAGCTTCTGCCATCTTCAGTGGGGATCCTACCACCTCCAAATTCTGTAGGAATTACTTCCTTCATGATTCCCTTGTCCATTCTCCCACCCCACTAATCTCCCTGCTGGCACCCCTTCCCTCAATTCAGGGCCCCAAACAGCCTTTTCAGGTGAGCTAACACTTCACCTGCGAATCCGCTAGGGTCTTCTACTGTACCTGCTGCTCTCGATTCTGCCTGCTCCACATCACTGAGGCCCAACGATGCTTTGTCCAGCATGATCCGCAAAAAGCAGGATTCCAGGTGGCCAACCATTTTGGTTCCAGTTCCAATCCCCATTGCAACATCAGACTATGGCCTCCTCTACTGCCATGACGAGGTCACTGTCTGGTTGGAGGAGCAACACTTCATTCCGTTTGGGTGGCCTCCAACCTGATGGCATGAACATCAGTTTCTCCAATTTACAGTACTGTAATTTCTCCCTTTCCCCCTTCCCTCTTCAGTTCCCTACTCTGGCCCCACCCCCCAGGCAAATCACCTCTTAATGGGAACAAGACAAAGGAGATGGTTATCAGCTTCAGAAGAACTCCCCACTCACACTCCTCTTTATATCAGTGGCTCAGCAGTGGACACTACACACATTTTTAAGCTGCTGGGAGTGCACATCACACACAACCTCTCACGGTCCCAAAACATATCCTACACAGTCAGAAAAGATCACCAATGCCTCTACTTTCCATGGAGGCTGAAGAGAGCCGGACTTTGCACATCCATAGATACGTCATTCTACAGTTGCACGGTAGAGAGCATCCTGACAAGCTGCATCACTGCTTGGTACAGAAACCGCACCGCAGTGGACAGGAAGGCTCGACAACGGGTAGTCAAAACGGCTCAACGCATCATCAGCACCAGCCTACTCGCCATTAGGGAAAGGAGTGGGAAAAGGGCCAGTAGCAACATGAAGGATCACACCCACTTCCATCAGGAGAGCACCAACAGCAGGCCCACCAGACTCAAAAACAGTTACTTTCTTCAAGCAGTAAGGCTGATCAACATCTCCACCCACTAATTTATTATTCCCGTCAGTCATCTTATGGACAGTTTAGAGTCACTTTATGGATATACAAGCAATCTACATATATAAGCTACCTTATGTATATCAGCTATCTTGTGTATTTATTGTGTGTTCTTTTATTATTATTATTATTTTCTTTATCCTATGTGATTTTTTTGAACTTCATTGGATCTGGAGTTAACAATTATTTTGTTCTCCTTACACTTGTGTTCAGGAAATGACATTAAACTACCTTGAATTTTGATTCTTTTTTAACCCCTTCTCTTCTCCTCACCTCCCCCTGGTGCCCACCCTTCCTTTCTCCCATGGTCCAGTTTCCTCTCCTACTCAAATTCCTTCTCCAGCTCTTTGCTTTTTCCATTAATCACCTTCCAGCTTGTACTCTTCCCCCTCCCTCCACCTTCTTAGTCTGGCTTCTCCCCCTTCCTTTCTAGTCCTAATGAAGGGTCTTGGCATGAAATGTTGAGTTTTATTCGTTTCCGTAGATGCTGCCTGACCTGCTGAGTTCCTCCAGCATTTTGTGTGTGTTGCCCTGGACTTCCAGCATCTGTAGAATCTCTTGTGTTCTTTTAGGGCCATCTCTTTTCATGAAACAGTGTCTCTGAATGTATTTTCAAATTCTTATGTACATTTCATTGATTTAGAAGTTGTTTGCTCGTTATTTGCATGTACTTATTTCTTCCCTTTCCTCCTAGGATTTGTTGACATCTTTTCAAAAAATAAGGAGCGCATGGGTGTTCACGCTGCAAAAATCTTGCGTTTCCTCCACAGGAACAGAATCCCAAGTAATGCTATCCCATTTCCCTTGATGGACAGTTATAACAACATTTGTGCCATGCGTTCCTCCGTTTTGAAGGATTGCCTAAAGCAGTTGTTAGAGAAAAAGAATGGTAAGTTGTTAGATCTTCAGGTGGAATTTTATCATGTGAAAACAGCACGAATGAATCTTAATGTTGTTGGACTCAATTATCTTTTGAAAGAATAAGCAATTGGAATTTTAAAACGGTTTTAATAATGAAGGTGCTTATTTGGACTAAATATCTTTTAAGTATTTCAATGCGTTAGTGTTCTTTTGAGAATACCAGATTTCTGGCTCTATGGTTAGTGGAATCCACTATACATTTGCCCGAGTAAACATTAACTCAATTGACTCACATGTTGAGTGCTGATCATGTTTACAGTGTCATAAAAAGAACTCAATTTCCTAAAAAGTAGAAATCCTTTAAAATCAATTTTTCCATGCAGTAAATTCCAGTTTACAGAGTAAATACGTCAAATTCTGAACCTGTCCATTTTCTCTTGGAGACAGATTGAATATGCATCATGAGTTAGCAGTACTTTTAAACTTTTTATTGGATCAATTTTATAATGAAAGCTATTAATGACTTGTTGAATTTGCATTTTGTAAAAATTGTTGTGGTATTGAATTAAAGTGAAAATGTAGTTGTGATACTTCCATGCTAAAGAATAATCTTAGATGTTGACATACAAGAGCCTTTCAGCAGAAGTTCTTGCTAGTGGGATAAAGGTCTTACAGTTTTTATATTGGGAAAACCTGTGTTTCTGGACCCGAGATATTAAGCTGCTTTGTGTTCAGTAAGTGAAGTAGAGGATCTTTTCCTTACAAGTGTTGCCTAATCCATACCTTGCCATATTCACTCTTCATTGGACAATGGGTGTCACATTTGCTTATGTTGACCATCGCACTAGAATAACATGAGAAATAGTATTATGTCTGGTCAGTGAGGTGCTTTCTGTCTACCTACTTAAATATCAAACATCTTTGTAATGCAGTTTAGAAGAATTTGTATGACGATGAGACAATCTTCCTCTTTGTTTTATATCTTTGCATGGATTTAAAAAAAAATCCAGTTTTGTCATCCTGTAGTTTCTCTTCCTTTCAACATGAGTTATCTGCAATGAACCTTTATTTTGTGGTTTGTTGTTAGTATTCATCTGATTTATTTTTAAAATGGAGCACATTCTGTAAGATTTGTTTGTGTGTAAATGGTGGTGAGAAGCCAAACAAAGTGTGAAAGGAGACAGGTACTTAAACGAGGTAACATGAGTGCATGTGCGAAGTGGCAGACTGCGAGTGGAGGAGTGAAAGGGAACGAATCAAATTTCAGGCCAGAAAGTGAAATGAATCTCTGGCTGTCAGTTTACACCTTGGGGTCTGAGAGGAACTAAGAGTGGGGAATACCTTTAGGATAAGTTCATTATTTTAGATGAAAATGCTATGTTCATGGGAATTGTTAATCAGATAGGTTAGGATGGTACAGTGACACTGTGGGTTTTGCAGAGATCTTGTAGCTCCAGTGTTTCAGATTCTTATAAAGAAAAAGATTTATAAAGATAATTATTCTTGTTTAGAGCAACGGAGGTCCACCAACCCCTCAATGATAGAGGTCCAAGGCATAAAAAAGGTTGGAAACCCCTGGTTTAGAGGGAGATGCGCCAAAAACTAGCTAGCTGTTGGGCACCGTGGATGAGTTGAGTCAGAGGGCCTGGTTCAATCATTCTATGGGTCTGTTAATAGAGTTTTCAAGACCAAGTTTAGGAGATCTTTGTTTTGCAAAGGTGTCAAGGGAAGCAGGTGAATTTAAGTTTGGCTGTAGGCTAGTTACAATCTAATGGAATAGCAAAGCACATACAAGTTGAATGCCCACTCATTTTACAGTGATAATTCATCATGTCATTAGTAATAGCAACACATCTGGCTGCTCAGTTTTGTAGACTCTTTTCTTGTAGGATTCACTTAATGTTGTGATCACTGATGGGGTAATTTTAAACTTTTCTCACTTGGTGAAAGAAGTGTATTGTTTTGAAGACTATTGACAGACGTGCATGAAGAAGGAAGGTTGGTCTATGTTTCCCAACATAACCAGCAGAATTAGGCAAACATTTCATTTCCAGACATGAAGTCTAAATCATGTTCGTGTTTGAAATGAAGAGCTTGGCTATGTTGGGAGCCATTTAGCAGCCTCCATTTTTCGTACAAGACATAACCTTCAGCAACTCTATTTTTAAATTTTGATTTACTTCAGTTGATGACTTGGCCGTCTGCTCTGGACATCAGGCTCATAAAAGAGAAACAGTTGATAGTTACATTTGAGGTCAATCCAACTACATTGGATTTTCAGTCACTTTTTCCAAACTCCATGCGTGTTGTGTTGGAACTCCAGCCAAAACTATGCTGAGTCTCAAATGAAAATATCGCTAGTAGTTCCTAATTTGACAGTCTCTTAATTTGTATAGTATTATAAGTAATGTATTTCCTTATTTCTCACAGAACAAACAGTTCAATGTTCAACAGATATGAATGGTAAAAGAGAGTTGGATAAGTTGAAGATAGTGACCAAGTGCTACACCACCTTGGAAGCTTCCTCAAATTCAACTGATGTTGACAAGATGACCAATGGAGAAACAACCTCCTATTGGCAGTCAGATGGGAGTTCGTGTTCACACTGGATCAGGTGAGCAGACTAATGCTGACAAAGAAAAGAAATTAAATTCTGAAGTGTAGTTCGAACTACTAATCGTTTGATTGTCTACCTAATCCTTTTAGGCTATTTTGGTGAAAATGTGAAAAGGGCATTATATATTGTGTAAATATTTATAAGAGGCTAACTTAAACTAAAATCTCTAGGCTAAATGAAAGTAGAAAGGGCTGGAAACACTCAGCAGCCCAGGTGCTATCTATGCATGAGTAACATTTCAGATTGAAGACCGACTCATTGTTAGGACACTGATTATATACCTCTGTCTTTACTGCATCATTTTTCAGAGGTTTGTTTTATCTATTTTGAATTTTGAAGAAGTGTTGAGTTCAGAGGTTTTGGTTTCTTCATAGAAACTGAGTTGAATGTTTCTAACAATCTCTAATTTTCTATCTATCATTTAATTTCTGTTCATGAGTTGGTAAATGGTGTGTCATGGTGCTGTATGTTGGTTCTCCTTTCCTGCTACCTCTTCCTGCTCAGAGTGAAAAACTTTGAGTTCAGAAATCTCTGAGGAATTAAAGTGGGTGTGGAGAAGACGTGGAATAAGAACAAAACTGTAACTCTGCCCTTAGGGGTGAACAGACTTTGTGCCCTGTGATAAATATCTCTTTGTGCCTTGCTTTTTAAAGAAGAAATGGACGTGGAAGAGTGAATTTTAATTTTCTCTTGCAGGTTGCGCATAAAACCCGATGTTGTGCTGAAGCACTTGTCAATAGCAGTGTCGGCTAGTGATCAAAGTTACATGCCACAGCAGGTGACTGTGTCCTTGGGGAGGAATCCCAGTAACATGCAGGAAATCCGTGATGTTCGTATTCCCAGTAATATGACTGGATACATTACATTGCTGGAAAATGCAAGCATCAATCACCCATGTAATTGTAGTTTTCTTTGTTACATAACAATAAGTCTTGTTAATATTGTCTTCCATTAAGCAAGTAGTTCACACTTGATCTGAGGTTGTTCCAGGTCATATTTGTCATATTGATGTGAAACCTGAAAGTTGATTTTCACCAAAGATGGAAACTGCATTAAGTTTGATATCACCATGTTTAACTAACTTGAGAATATAGGAAATATTTTTAACTGTGGAAACACTTGTTTAATTCCTTTAGTTTGACAGTAATTTCAAACATAATCTTAATGAAAAAAGAAACATTTTGCAATCGGTTATTATGGCTGGTAGTGACAAGTGAAAACATCATTTCTCATATTAATTTTTCTATTTTCTTAGCGTATGAGGACAACCAGTCATTTGTAGTTCTCACTCTCCCTTGCTTATGCTAATTATCAGCCCTTAATGTTTGTGCTAGCCACCTACTGTACTCTAGGGGTAATTTACAGTAGACCTATAACCTAACAAGCACCAAATCTAAGGGATGCGGGAAGAAGCAGGACGACCCAGGGAGAATCCACATGGACATAGAACAGACAAACTCCAGAAAGACTACCCCAGGGGTCAGAATCGTGCCTGGATGAGATAGCTGCATCTCCTGCAGTGCCACAGTTTAGTAGCTGTCTATCCATCTTTTTTGGTCTGTTAATATACACAAGCATAAAATGAATGTGGAACTGTAGTAAGCTTTGTATTATAACAGAAGTATCTATTATGTTGTCTTCTAAAAGAGGAAACTTTTCAAGACCTTGCGGAAAGGCAAGGGTAGTTTCAGGTATGGGTATGATAGCTAAGTAGCTTTGTTTTGCTTTTCTGTTTTTATTAGTTAATTTATTCATATTCTACTCTAGAAATTTGTGGAGAATTATGCACATCATTAAGAGTGTTGCATATGGCACATTATAATCTTTTGCGTTATTTTCTAAGGAAAGCCTGCATTGTGCTAAATCATAGATAAAATCCAAATATTATTTATTCAACATGATTGTTTTTGATGAACCAAAAATGCATTTTGTAAAACATTTTGGCTGCCTTTTTTTTGTAGTAACTTAGTTGTCCTGGGCTTTGGACTATCCCAACAACTCAAAAGTTGAAGGAACATTTTGACTACATTTTTAAATTTTGAAGTTGCATATTTACAGTTTCATAGCATACTATATATCAAACAGTTGATACAGTGACATGCAAAAGTTTGGGCACCCCTGGTCAAAATTTCTGTTACTGTGAATAGCTAAGTGAGTAAAAGGTGACCTGATTTCCAAAAGGCATAAAGTTAAAAATGACACATTTCTTTAATATTTTAAGCAAGATTACTTTTTTTATTTCCATCCTTTGCAGTTTCAAAATAACAAAAAAGGAAAAGGGCCCGAGGCAAAAGTTTGGGCACCCTGCATGATCAGTACTTAGTAACACCCCCTTTGGCAAGTATCACAGCTTGTAAGCGCTTTCTGTAGCCAGCTAAGAGTCTTTCAATTCTTGTTTGGGGGATTTTTGCCCATTCTTCCTTGCAAAAGGCTTCTAGTTCCGTGAGATTTTTGGGCCGTCTTGCATGCACTGCTCTTTTGAGGTCTATCCACAGATTCTCGATGATGTTTAGGTCGGGGGACTGTGAGGGCCATGGCAAAACCTTCAGCTTGCGCCTCTTGAGGTAGTCCGTTGTGGATTTTGAGGTGTGTTTAGGATCATTATCCTGTTGTAGAAGCCATCCTCTTTTCATCTTCAGCTTCTTTACAGACGGTGTGATGTTTGCTTCCAGAATTTGCTGGTATTTAATTGAATTCATTCTTCCCTCTACCAGTGAAATGTTCCCCGTGCCACTGGCTGCAACACAAGCCTAAAGCATGATTGATCCACCCACGTGCTTAACAGTTGGAGAGGGGTTCTTTTCATGAAATTCTGCACCCTTTTTTCTCCAAACATACCTTTGCTCATTGCGGCCAAAAAGTTCTATTTTAACTTCATCAGTCCACAGAACTTGTTTCCAAAATGCATCAGGCTTGTTTAGATGTCCCTTTGCAAACTTCTGACGCTGAATTTTGTGGTGAGGATGCAGGAAAGGTTTTCTTCTGGTGACTCTTCCATGAAGGTCATATCTGTGCAGGTGTCGCTGCACAGTAGTACAGTGAAGCACCACTCCAGAGTCTGCTAAATCTTCCTGAAGGTCTTTTGCAGTCAAACGGGGGTTTTGATTTGCCTTTCTCACAATCCTACGAGCAGTTCTCTCAGAAAGTTTGCTTGGTCTTCCAGACCTCAACTTGACCTCCACCGTTCCTGTTAGCTGCCATTTCGTAATTACATTACGATCTGAGGAAACAGCTACCTGAAAACGCTTTGCTATCTTCTTATAGCCTTCTCCTGCTTTGTGGGCATCATTTGTTTTAATTTTCAGAGAGCTAGGCAGCTGCTTAGAGGAACCCATGGCTGCTGATTGTTGGGACAAGGTTTGAGGAGTCAGGGTATTTATAAAGCTTTGAAATTTTCATCACCTGGCCTTTCCTATTGAAGATTGTGAACAAGCCATAAGCCAAATAAGGTCTGAGACCTTGGTAAAAGTTATCTGAGAGCTCAAATCTCTTGGGGTGCCCAAACCTTTGCATGGTGCTCCTTTTCTTTTTTTCACTCTAAATTTGTACAAAACAAAAATAATACACTAATAATGTTTCATCTTTAACTTCATGACTTTTGGAGATCAGTTCATCTTCTACTCTCTTAACTATTCACAGTGACAGAAATTTTGACCGGGGCGCCCAGACCTTTGCATGCCACTGTATATCTTTTGAAGATATAAGAGATTGTTACAAATTTGTGAACTACCAACTGAGGTACTAACTCATGGTTACTCATGAACAGTTCAGACAGAACACAGCACAAATGTGCAGTTTTTTTTGTAAAGAGTCAGAAAACCAATTGTTTTGGCTTTAACAACTTGCATTAAAAATCTTTCTTTTGCTGAGCTGAAGCTTGAAAGATATTTCTGTAAAATCTAGGACAAGCTTATCAGAAAACATTTTAAAGTAATTTTTATTTAGAGAAATGTGATTATTGATACTGCATTGGTCTGGTGTATATACATTGTTCTAATCAAATGATATTGAATGTCAGGTCATAGTTTTATTAAGCCCTAAAACAACTGAATATTTGGCAATAAATATGGCTAAATATTGTGACTTTTAGACTGAGAATTCCAACTTGTTTCAGTTCTTTGCTCAAAGTGCAGTTTCTTTTTGTTATATACACTCTATCCTTGACCCTTGTGTTCCAGTTTGAGTATTTTGTAGCTCTACTCTTTGGTCAACACTGACTCAAGTAGATACTGTCCTTTGCATTTTTTGATCCAAAATTATCCAACCACCTTTCCTTAACCACTACTTCAAAGAATTACAGTTTTAGATTTGATTTTACCTGCTCAATCAGTAAAGGTACACAGCTAACATCAGAATATAAAGAGCACTGTTAAGCAATGCATTGCATAATACAAATATTAGCATTTACTAATAGTATAAATTAACAATCTGAGCGCTGAAGATACCATCTGATTTAATAAGCACTGATACATTATGAAACACACATCTTGAGCCCATGCGTTTCTGCCCATGGAATTTAAAAAGCAAAGTACTTGTGGAGCAGCATGCAGGTAGTGACAACGTAGAAAGTAGTGTGCATTGTATCAGTGCAGAACTGGCTGTAGAAATCAGGTGCAAGCTGATGGGCATGAAAATACAGGGTGAATGGAACTGAAAGACCACATCTGCAAATTCATGTCAGATGCTTATTCACTCTGAACAATACACAGGACATATGACATGAAATGATTTCCTAACTGTCACTGTGCCTTTCAAAGATTGCCTGATTGTGGGTGAGTGATATTTTAAGTTAGATTTCTTATTCGCTCTTAGATTTTCATAGCTAAGCATTAGATTCAGTATTATTTTCAAGTTATTGATGTATAATCAGAGGAAGAGGGCAGAATGCAGTGAAATTAATACTTTAATTTTTTTTGATAAGTTGTACAGATAAATATTAAGCGCTGTCATGGTGATGGCTGTGACACAAGGATTCATGGGCTCAAGACTATGGGATATCAGGTTATGAAGAAACCTGGAGTGTCTGTATCTGATGCATCTGCAATTTGGTATTTGAGCTTATTAACAACGCTGGTGACGGCTTCTGTAGAAACTAATCCAGACCTGGCCCAAAGTATCCTACAAATTACGCAGTAAGTAGTTTAGAATTTTATAATTGCACAGATGATCTCAATTTACATGGTTCATGTACTAATGCTGATTATAATTTTGCCTGGAGTGATTAACTTGTGAAACTGTGATTACTGGTTTAGAATTAATAACCAGCATCTCTTCCGTTTGTTTAGAAAAGCACTGCAACACATGCCGCCCCTTTCGCTCACAGCTGGGTCCACGGTCATGCCCAGCTTCATGTCGACAAATGTCCTGGAGAAAGTCGACAGTTTTCTCATCAAGATTGCAGGGTAAGTGCTGTTTAGGTAGTCTGGAACTGGCTTGTGGAATTGGAGTGAAGAATACCATGAGCAGTACGGTAGTGTAGTGGTCAGTGTAACACTATCACAATGCAAGTGACCCGGCTTCAATTCCACTGCTGTCTGTACGTTCTCCCTGTGTCCCTGTGGGTTTCCTTGCACATTCCAAAGACGTGAGGGTTAGTGGATTAATTTGCCGGGTGAGTAATTGTGTGGTGGGGGCTGGTTGGACCGGAAGTGCCTGTTATCGTGCTGGATCTCTAAACTAAGTTAAAACGCATTAAGGTAATGCAAAAGACATCCGTCAGGAGGGTTGGGATTGAATGCCTGAAAGCAGTAATCAACTATAATCACGGTATGGCAATTTTAAGTGCAGAATTTAAGAGGCTTATACTCCAGAAAAATTGATTGGTGGTTGTCATTAGATAAACTAAACCTTGTCTTTTGTTGAATAGAAGTATACCTTACTAGTGCACCTGAATTTTGTTGGTGTGTATCACACACACATCTTGCCTGGTGACAATTTGAAGTGCACTTTTTTATTATCAATGTAGAGATCATTGATCACATTGGGCAAGTCGATTAGGAGATGTGTAAAAATAGTTGCCCAATGTACATGCCCTTCGACCCTGAGCAATATTTAGTCTCTTGCTGAGAAGTGTATGTTTCCATTGCAGATGCTGTGCTAGTCCTGAAGCAGAGTTGACCCTTTTGGCTTTTGCTTTGGCCAGAGGAAGTGTTGCTAAAGTGATGACATCACTTTTGACCATCAGTGATCATCTAGATACCGAATATGATGCCTCCCATCTCCTCAGAGCAATGACATCTGTGCGAATAAACCAGCTTCATAAATATGGTAAACTGATTTCATTATGGTAAACAGTCTTTATCCAGTGAAGAGGTATAAGCAGTAATCTATTGAGCCTGTTACGCTCACTAGCTGATCAATACAGCTGCCCCTTGCTTGCTATCACATTGATCTTCCTGCTACATTATCACCTCTATTCTGCTACTGCTTCATTCCGCTGACCTCTGGTGCTGTCTGATGGAACTTGCATGTCTCCCACGCTCTCTAGTTCACCCACACATCTCATAGTTGCCCTGGTTGTTAGTTGTCTCAAAAGAAGCAAAAGGAAGTTGATGGTCATTTGACAAAGAATAATTTATAAGTCTGTAGGGGAGTCAGGCTGATGGTATTGTTCTGCTGGGAGTCAAGGTGGACCGGATGGGCCAAATGGCTTGCTTCATAATGTCAATATATTTGAAAGCTGAGCAAGCAGTAGCTTCTAAAATACAAACCCCATTTCCAGAAAAATTGGGATGTTTTCCAAAATGCGATAAAAACAAAAATCTGTGATATGTTAATTCACGTGAACTTTTATTTAACTGACAAAAGTACAAAGAAAAGATTTTCAATAGTTTTACTGACCAACTTAATTGTATTTTGTAAACATACACAAATTTAGAATTTGATGGCTGCAACACACTCAACAAAAGTTGGAACAGAGGCATATTTACCTTTGTGTTATATCACCTTTCCTTTTAATAACACTTTTTAATTGTTTTGGAACTGAGGATGCTAATTGTAGTAGATTTGCAATTGGAAATTTTGTCCATTCTTGCTTGATATAAGACTTCAGCTGCTCAACAGTCCGTGATCTCCGTTGTCTGATTCTCCTCTTCGTGATGCACCATACATTTTCAATAGGAGATAGATCTGGAGTGGCAGCAGGCCAGTCAAGTACAGGCACTCTGTGTCTACAAAGCCACGCTGTTGTAGCCCATGCAGAACGTAGTCTGGCATTGTCCTGCTGTAATAAGCATGGACGTCCCGGGAAGAGACGTCGCCTTGATGGCAACATATGTCTCTCTAAGATCCTAATATACGCCTCAGAGTCAATGGTGCCTTCACATACATGCAACTCACCCATGCCGTGGGCACTGATGCACCCCCCATACCATCACAGATGCTGGCTTTTGCACCTTTCGCTGATAACAATCTGGATGGTCGTTTTCATCTTTGGCACGGAGAACTCAACGCCTGTTTTTTCCGAAAACTAGCTGAAATGTGGACTCACCTGACCACAGCACACGGTTCCACAGTCTTTCGGTCCATCTGAGATGAGCTCAGGCCCAGAGCACTCGCCGGCGTTTCTGCATAGAGTTGATGTGTGGCTTCCTCCTTGCGTAATACAGTTTCAAGTTGCATTTCTGGATGCAGCGACGGACTGTGTTGAGTGACAATGGTTTTCTGAAGTACTCCCGAGCCCAGGTAGCTATAATTGTCACAGCAGCATGACGGTTTCTTAGGCAGTGCCGCCTGAGGACTGGAAGATCACGTGCATTCAACAGTGGTTTCTGACCTTGCCCTTTACGCACTGAGATGCCTCTGAATTCTCTGAATCTTTTCACAATATTATGTACTGTAGATGTTGAAAGACCTAAATTCTCTGCAATCTTGCGTTGAGAAATGTTCCTTTTGAACTGACTAACAATTCTCTCAAGAATTTTGGCACAAAGGGGTGAGCCACGACCCATCCTTGCTTGCAAAGACTGAGCCTTTGATGGACGCTACTTTTATACCCAGTCATGATACCTCACCTGCTACCAATTAGCCTGCTTAATGTGGAGTCTTCCAAACTGGTTACTTGAATATTCTGTGCACTTTTCAATCTTATTTTAACTCTGTCCCAACTTTTGTTGAGTGTGTTGCAGCCATCAAATTCTAAATTTGTGTATATTTACAAAATACAATGAAGTTGGTCAGTAAAACCATTGAAAATCTTTTCTTTGTACTTCTGTCAGTTAAATAAAGGTTCATGTGAATTAACATATCACAGGTTTTTGTTTTTATCGCATTTTGGAAAATATCCCAACTTTTCTGGAAATGGGGTTTGTAGTTAAATATTTGCCCATCTTAGTTATTGCGGAATTGGCAAAGGTCTGCTTGGCTTATGTAAATGCAAATGCCATTTATAGATTTGCCAATGACACAACGGTTGCAGGCAGAATCTCAGATGGTGATGAGCTCTACAGGAGTGAGATAGATCAGCTGGTTGAATGGTGTCACAATAACAACCTTGTATTCAGTGACAGTAAGACCAAGGAATTGATTGTGGACTTGAGGAAAGGGAAGTCAAAGGAACACACACCAGTCCTCATCAGGGGTTCAGCAGTTGAAAGGGTGAGCAGTTTCGAGTTCCTGGTGTCAGCATCTCAGCAGATCTGTCCTGGGCTCAACATATTGATGTAGTTACAAAGAGGCTCGCCGGTGGCTATATTTCATTAGGAGTTTGAGGAGATTTGGTATGTCACCAAGGACTCTGAACAAATCTTATCAATGTACCACGGAGAGCATTTTAGCTGGTCGCATCACTGGTATGGAGTCACTGCACAGGATGGTAAGAGAGGTGTAGTTGGTTGTACACTCAGCCACAAGCACTAGCCTCCCCACCATCTTCAAAAGGTGATGCCTCAAAAAGATGGCGTCCATCATTAAGGGCCCCTACCACCAGGACATGCCCTCTTCTCTCTGCTGCTATCTGAGAGGAGGTACGGGAACCACCATCCGATCTCTGAACAGACAATGAACCAACCTGTCAACACTGCCTCACTATTTTTGTTCTCTTTTTTACACTATGCATTTAATTATATATATCGTAATGTGTAGTAATTTAAATATATATTATTATTTATGTAATGCCATAAAATAACAAAATTCACAGCATGTGTCTAATAATAAATGTGATTCAAAGTGGCTTCCTGGTAACTCCCTTGTCTCTGAGTCAGAAAGCTCTGAGATGTGATCACGGAACAAAAGCACAAAATGTTGGAAATACTCTGCAGTATTTGTGGAAAGGGAAATCAAGTTAACTGTTAACTCTATTTCCTTTTCTGGAGATGCTACCTGCCCACTTGAATATTCCATCATTTGTGTTTAACTGAAACATCTCCGGTACCTACAGTACCTTGTACTTGGGCATACCTACCCTGCTCCTTCACTGCAGGACTGAGAAAGTGCTGCACTTCATCTTCAATGCAACAATAAAGCAAATCCCAGTGTGTCACATGCCTATACGTAACATGCATAATTCACATGGTATCATTTGTAGACTTGCTGGAGAATTCTCCCAATAATATTGTCTCAATTTATATTGCTGGACAAATTTCTCACAGCAGTTTGTGGGACATTGGTATTGCTGTGTGTACTAAGATGGAGCATGTACTTTTCCACGTTGAAGATGCACTACTTGTGCCTGTTTACTGTTTAAATTACTTCTGCAAAGATGTATGATTGCAATAATGTAGAATAAATATGGGAAAATGTTTTTTGAGACTTGTAACTCTTTCCACAGGGAAACCACTTCAATTGACTGTGGAGGCCTGTGATGCCAAAGAAGGGAAAGAGAAAGGATTCGGACCCACTGCTGTGCTTTATGAGTCACTGCTGGGAGATGGTAAATATTGGGGATATAGTTTTGAATCAGGGTGGAGAAGAGGAAGAAGGAATAAAGAGACATTCGTTGACTGTGTTTCTGTGAATGGTAATGGGGCTGGAATTTTGTTTAAGGATTTGCTTCTTCAGTTAAGGTGTGTTGATTATGGGTTGGTTGATGCCCTTTTGTATCTGAGAGCTGTGGCGATGAATGATTTTTTAAACTCTGAGAACCAGCTGATTTAAATTTTCCTTTGGCTACTGCAGGATTTTTGTCAGAGGCTGGCCATACACAGGCCAGCTTCATTCTGTCAACAAGAACAAAGTTAGCCATCCAGGTCACTCAGATCAGGGTTAAGGTGAGTACTTGACTGTGGTGATAGCTGCAAGCTGGTCTATGTTTTCCTCGCCTAACACTGACAAATCCATGATTCCCTCATCTACAGTTTAATCTTCTGACAGTTCCCTTTCTCGTTGAAACACAGGGCGTCTTGCATTCAAAGTTCTGTATCTATCTCCCCAACACTCCTTCCAATTTTGTTTTTTTTCACTATCCTATTGAATTCTTCAAGTTCTGGAGGGTACTGCATCTAAAGCTTCCTCTTGCATTATCGTTCTGCACTCAGGTGCTCTCGCTTGCTCTCTCCTCCCACCCCCCCAGCCCTTCATCTATCCTGATGTGGTCATGCCCTCTATTATATTCTCTTGCAGCAACTCCCGTCCCAACCCTTGCGTCTTGTTGCTGAATCTTTCAAAATTAGAAACATGATTTATGTCCTTGGCTTTCTTGACCACAAATGTTCGGCTTATTATTTCATTTTTTTCCCCCTTCCAGGTCCATAATGGTGCTAAAGGAGCAAAATGTGGCTTGGTCTTTGCTTACAACGATGAGTCAGAAACCTTTGATGCAGAGAAACATTTCAAGAGGTTTGAAAAGTATAATAAATGGAAGCTACAAGAGTTTCGACAATTTGTGAAGGAAAGGTGATTAACAATTTCTGTTTAGTCTTATCAATTCTACATCTTTAAATAATTTACAAAGCTTATCATTTGATTATTTTCTTGGCACCAACTATATCTTGCATTGCCACAGTTTGCCAAACTGTGCTAAAAATGCACATTAGATAATTTCCAAGTTGCATTCCTGAAGTTTGCAGTGTTTTGTAGTCTGTATGTGAAATTATGTACAGTTTGTGGTTCTTAAGTTTCACAGCTGCTGCAGTAAACAAAACAATTTAAAGTTATTGGTCGATTCATGTCTTTATCAAACGGTTGTTCCAAGAGTGAGACGCTCTTATTTTCTAAAGATCTGGGAAATTCTGGCAGATGCGGTCAGCAGGTTTCGGTTGCTTATATTAATCGGGCAGATCCCGGAGGCTGCTGCCAAGAGTTGCTGGGGTGTGCCTGGATCTGCTCTGATGTCGGACCCCATATGGAATTCAATAGTGGAGCAAACAGTAGGAAGCGTAGACAGGGCCTGTGGAGAAGAGGCTGGTTTTCATGATGTGCTGAGTTGTGTCCACAACTTTCAGTTTCTTGTGGTTGCCACACTAAGCAGTGATACAACCAGATAGGATGCTTTTTATGATTATTTTTGTCTATTTTAGTTTATTTTTTAAATTAAAATCATTAATTGTAGCTGATAATTGTTTTTAATGAATGTGTGCTGTGTCACTGAAGGGCAGCTCTGTCTCTGGAAGTGACATTTTATTATTGGTTTTTCAACTATACAACAGAAGCAGTGGTCAGAAGGTTGACTTGGATGAAGATGAACCTGTTGGTTGGTTTGAACTGGAAGGTGAATGGAATGAGACTGAAGTAAAGTTACCGATCTGTCGAATCAGCAAGGTAAGGACGCCAATAATGTTTCCATCTTTTTGCCATGTAGAAGGGTGTTGTTGCCATTGCTTTATCTCTAATTGCTCTTGAAGGTATGTTGATAAGCTGCAACCTTATATACCCAGTCTGTCTGACGCTGTTAGGGAGGGAGTTCCAGCATTAAGGATGAGCAATGTTTTTCCAAGTCAGGGTTGTGTGCGACTTAGTGGAGAGCCTGCAGCTTGTGGTGGTTCCATGTACTGAAGTTTCAAAGTGCATTTATTATCAAAGAATGTTTAAATTACACAACCTTGAGATTTGTTTGCTTACAGGCAGTCAGGGGCAGTCTCACAGCCTTGGCGTCATGGAGAGTGAAGCCCCTAGATTATCTGGGTCAGTGTTTAAATTGTCCAAACCTCACACTAGGGCCTGGCCCTGCCACAGCAGATCACTCCAGGCTTTGATGCTGTTGGAGTAAGCTGAGTATGTAGCGGCAGTGCATTTTGTCAGTGGTGTACACAGTCCGTGCTGGTGGTGGGTAGGGTCTCGATGAAATAGACTGCTTTTTTATGGGTGATACTGAGCTGCTTCACAGCTAGCGGTGCTGCGCTCATCTGACAAGCAGGGAGAGCCACAACCTTATAGAGTGTGGGAAGGCAGAGTTGAATAGCTTGATGTGGGATTCACAACCTCTGACCTGTTCCTATATTACAGTATTTATATGACTGATGCAGCTGAGTTTTGGACTAATTGTGACCCCTAGGATATTATATTTTACTGAAATCCGGCACAGAATAGGCCCTTCCAGCTCTTTGAGCCACGCCGCCCAGCAACCCCCTTACTTAATCCCAGCCTAATCATAGGACAATTTACAATGACCAATTAACCTACCAACTGGTGCGCCTTTGATATTGATGGTGGGGACCTGGTAACGGTAATGCCTTTAAATATTAGCACAAGTTTCTTGTTAAAGATGGTCATTGTTAGGTAATTTTGTGGCACAAATGTGATTTGTTGCTTAGGATGTTGTCCAGAATGTGCTACTTCACTTGCTGAAGAGAGGGGCTGTGAATGGAATTGAACGCTGTGTAAAGATGACTGGATGATCATTGTTAAAGTGGGGAAAGATGGTTTGTTCAGCATACGGCTCTTGCGAAACACCTGCAAAGATGTCCTGGGATTGGAAAGTTTGACTTCCAGCAACCACCATCCAACATTTTGTTTGTGGAGTGTTCCCAAGCATTGGAGTGTTGTCACTTTAATGCTCATTGATCTCAGTTTTACTAAAGCGCTTTGATGTCAAGTATGGTCACTTGCACCTCTCCTCTGCCGCCCAGCTTTGCTCTGGTTGAACTGTGACTGTTGAGGCTGAACCCAAACTAGTGTGGTATTTATGTTAGTAAATTGTTCCTTCTATTGAGAGGCAAGAAATAATCCAGAATCCTAAATGGAATTTATAACAATCATCTTGAAAATATATTTGTTTGGTTTCGTCTTCCTCTGAAACTAATTAAGTAGGGTGGCAAAGTGGTCTAATTTCAAGAATTCCTGTGATTGCTGTAAACGGTTGTGGAGGTCTGGTAACTTTATTATAGGGACTGTTCCAGTAGATGGCACATGTGTCCCAGTTATTTCCTCAAACAGATAAACTGCATTTGCTGTAAGTGGATTTGAGTTCCTTATTTGTAAATACATTGGGCACTGGTATTTGACTTCTGTACTGTTAAATAGTTCCAATTAAAATGTGGTTTAAAATTGATTTAATATTGGCTGGGCTTGCCGATGATCGTACAGCACAGAAACAGGCCTTTCAGCCAACATTCTAATCAAAATGCCACATCCAAGTTAATTCTAATTGCCATTATCTTCTAAACTTTTCCAATCCTCATACCTGCCTGTCTTTTAAAAGTTATTGTTAAACACAACAAAATACTTTACGAAAAATGCCTACCAAGCTAGTCAATAATATCTGTCCCTTGAATTTGCTGTGGTTGATCTAAGCCAGACATTAGCAAGTATAATGTATACTATTAAATTTCACGTTTACTTTGCATTCAACACCTTAAGCCTACTTGTTTATTTTTAGTGTGGTTGAATTTGGTTAAAATGCTTGGTAATGTGATTTCGGACCCTACACAATGACAATAGGACCAACTTTCTGAGCTGCTTTAATGACTAAGATGTTTTTTAATCTTTCTACTCAGTATCTGATGGTGAAGTTTCTCTGTCCGCGTCAAGAAGATGAGAATAACGTGCGTATCGGCATCAAGCATCTATCCATTCGTGGCTATATGAGACCACCCAATCAAGAGAGTGTCTCTTTCTCTGAGACAGCACCAAGCACTTTTGTTACCGGGCAAACACTTGTTTTGAAGACGCTGTATTTTATCCAGCAACTAGCGCAAGATGCAGTATGTTCAAACTAATTTATTTTAATATGTGCGTAAATTATGAAGGGAAGCTCTACTTCATTTCAGTTCTACGAGTTCTTGCCCAAGAGATAGTTAGTCCAGGGTCCAGTGTCAGAAATGTCAGTGTAATCTATGATTTTAAGAACAACTTCGTATTACTGGTGTCATTTAGCAAACCTCTGCAACTTTTCTTAAGGCTTCAGTGTCTTCACACACTACGTGGGAAGAGATGCTCCAGCTTGGGGCTTGTCTGGCAAGGTTCTTGCTTTCACACATTATGTCTTTGTTTATTTTGCTACAAGTCCTCCAGCAAAATACTTCACCTACACACAGTGGAAATCAAAGATCAAAGCCGAATACTGCACCTATTCACCAGTCACGCAAACTGGTTGGTGTTTTAGGTTAATGATTTCCCAGAGCTTTCTGGAAAGCTCGTGGGTCTAAAATGTTAGTGTCTTCCAGAGCAGATACTAACCACCTGAATTCAGTATTTAAGAATCTTGTATTTGTTCTTAATGGCTGTGTCAACTTGTCTTACCAAATTCAAAAATTTGATCATTTAAGATGAATATCTCCCAAATCTCTATCTTCCTGCACATTATTGGGAAGTATACAATTTCACATGGCCTCACTTCATTTTTCCTTCCTGAATCGGAGCAGAAGCAGGCCTGCACCCACCCTCGTGCCTATCTTAGGTCATTTATCTCAGTGCTACTGTCTTGCACTCACCCTAGATTACTAATCCATAGATCTGCTTTGAGCTGCTGCTAATTCATCCTTTACTGAGGCAATATCCATGTTGATTTGTTTTCACAATACAAATATACAATATCAATACAAATACCAGCTGTTCACTAAACTTTATCTGGGCTCTCCTTTTTGTCTTCATGAACAACAACATGCCTTGGAAACATTTCTGTATCCATATGATTTAGGACAGAGACACTGAGTGAAATGACTGTATGAAGGGAGCTGAAACCAAGCCAAAATTTTGAGCAAGGTCTACTTAAAGGGTGTTGGAAATGATTCTTGTTGTTAGACCTTTCAAGATTAGCTTTGATGATTTTCTTGGTCCTGACAGCATTGGGTTGATATTACTTGTAAAGGTAGATTCCCCATGGAAATAGCAAATGCAGCTCTGAGAGAGTTCTGCTTCTTCAAAGCAGTGTCAGGGATTGAACTTGTTTGTGAGGGTAGGCATTCAAAGCATTGGCTCTGGGAACTATTGAAGATAGCACTGAACTGCTTGGTTTTCATGGTTTCTTGGTTTTTACACCGGCCATGGATAATTAGTGCATTGCCCCAGTATTTCCAATCAAGTATTATTTGTATATGCAGATCTATCACTCTGCAAACTTACTATAAACTTAGTTTGTTGTTATATCTTAGCCTAATTGCAAGCAAGCTCAAATGAAAGATAGACTGAGTCAGGTGAAAGGGTAATAAGGTCGCAATTAAGGAGGTGAGGGCAATTGAAATTGAGTAATTGGACTGCATCAGATAATCCAGTATTCATGCAGAAATTCTGATGGTTCAGCAACATACACAAAATGATGGAGGAACTCAGCAGTTCTGCGACATATATGGAGAAGAATAAGCAGTTGATGCTTTCCTTTCTTTCCAGTCCTGAGACTTTTCATTAGGACTGGAAAGGAAGGGGGAAGAAGTCAGAATAAGATGGCGGAGGCAGGGGAAGGCATACAAGCTGGCAGGTGATAGTTGAAAGCAGGGTAGGTGAGTGGAGGAGGGTAGGATGAAGCTGGGCTGAAGAAGGAATCTGGCGGAGGTTTAAAAAAGAATCAGTAGATCAGTAGATCTGCAGAGATGGATACAGAGAGATTGAAAAAGGGGAGAGTGTGTCAAAGGTGGACCAAGTAAACTTGAAGGCTGGTTAGGAGTTGAAGGTAAAGACAATGGAATCGACAAGCTCGGTGTGGATGCGGGAAGCAGCACCAGTGCAGACATAGATGTAATGCAGAAAGAGTTGGGGACTTTTACCAGAGTATGGTTGAAACATGGACTTTTCCACATAGCAATAAAAAAGCAGGTATAGCAGGTACCCATGGCTACACTTTGGGTTTGAAGAAATTGGGAGGAGCCAAAAGAGGAATTGCTGAGGGTGAGGGCCAGTTCCACCAGACAGGAGAGGGTAACAGTGGAGTGGAACTGGTCTGTTGTCTCAAAAGAAATAGAGGGCTTTAAGGCCTTCCTGATGGGGGATAGAAGTATATAGGGACTGGATTTCATAGTGAAAATGAGGCAATTAGGGTCAGGGAACTTAGTGATTGAAGTGATCGAGTATGTGAAGTCTCATCTCTTCAGAACGAGGCCTTCCATTCCAGAACATCTCAGATGTCTTCCTCCTTCAAAGAACAGGATATTCCTTTCAGGGCCATCAATGTATCCTCTCCATTTCCCACACATTGGCTTCACCCCATCTTCCTGCTGCCGTAACAGTGGTAGTATTCTTTTAGTCCTTACCTATCACCCCACAGGACTCCATATCCAACATATCATTCTCCATAATTTCTGCCGTCTATAATAGGATCCTGTTACTAAGCATGTCTTTCCTTCCCCACCACCCCACCACTCTCGCCTTTCTGCAGGGATCGCTCTCTATATGATTTCCTTGTTCACTCATCCCTCCCACCTAATGGCTCTTATCCCTGCAAGAGAGATAAGTGTCGCACCTGCCCCTACACCTCCTCCCACACCACCATTCAGATCCCACACAGTCCTACCAGTTCAAGTGACACTTCACTTGCAAGTCTGTCAGGGTCATGTATTGTATCCGGTGCGGGGTCCTCTCAATATCGGTGAGATCCAACATGGATTGAGGGACCACTTTGTCGAGCACCTTTGCTCCATCTGCCACAGAAGGTGGGATTTCCCTGTGGCCATCCTTTTCAGTTCGACTTCTCATTCTGACATGTTAGCTGATGCCCTTGTTTACTGCCAAGATGAGGCAACACTAAGGTTAGAGGAGCAACACCTCATATTCCATCTGGGTAGCCTATAACCTGATGGCTTGAATATCGATTTCTCTAACTTCCAGTTATTTCTACCTTCTCCCTTTCTCTCTTTTCATTCCCTATTCTGGCTCCCCTCTTACACCTTGTCTTCTCCTCACCTGCCTACCATCTTCCTCTGGGGTACCCCTCCTCCTTCACTTTCTCCCATGGTCCTCTGTCCTCTGCTGTCAGATTCCTCCCTTAGCCCTTTACCTCTTCCACCTATCATCTCCCAGCTTCTTACTTCTTCCCCACTCCCCACCTACTTTTCCTCCAACCTGGTTTCACTTATCACCAGCCAGCATGTACTCCTTCCCCCCCCCCACCTCTTATTATGACCACTTCATCCATCCTTTCTAGTCCTGATGAAGGGTCTTAGCCAGAGATGTCGACTCTTATCCTCTCCATGCATGCTGTCTGAGTTCCTTCAATATTTTGTGTGTGTTTCTCTGGATTTCCAACATCTGCCTTACTGGGACTTTCCTTAAACCTGCTGGGGACCTAGATCTTGTGTGCCTTGGAGCTGGCTGGTTTTGCTGGAAAAGTTGTTACACTATGTGTAACATCTTGTGCAACAACTAACAAATTAAGTCTGCGGCATATTAATTTGAATAATATCCAGAAAATCTGCCAGTCCAGCACTCCTAAAGAAGTGCTGTATTAAGGAGTTTCATAGCTTTCCTAGGTAGTTTTCCTTTGAAACTAGTTTATGTAGGTCACGTTGTCCATTAAGTTTATTAGGCATTAAGTTATCCTTTCTTGGCTCCTAGGCAGAACTGAAAGAGCGGAAGTTAAAACAGAAACCTTACTTGGATTTTTCGGATCTTAATCTACAACTGTTTTGGAACTTCTACAAAAAATTCAGAGAAAAGTAAGCTCTTTTTGATATTTTCATTACTTGTTTTCCCCGGAGACAGCAATTTATGCTGGTACAGTTGTTTGGAAGTTGATGCTGCACTTGCATCATATTTGTATGTTCATTCACGTGGAGAGACCATTGGAAGCAGTCTGTTTGAAAGGGAGTGAGGTGTGAGATTCAGGTCAGTGCAAGTGTGAAGTCTGAGCATTAAAAGTACTTCATTGACAATAATACGCTTTAGAATACGGATGCTACCATGTAGTAAGCAGTACAGACAATTTGAATGTAATTAATGAAAATGATCAGGTAATCTGTGATAACTTTATTATTTGAGAGAAAATGCTGGTTGGGGCATATGTTGCTTTTTGCCAGTGGAATGATAATTTCAAGGTCGTCCTCAATCACCACCACCTAGTGGTCAAAGAGCAATCGCTTAAATTGCAGTGTGGATTCCATCCATCGAGAGGCACAGTGGGGAAGGAGCATCACTGGACACCAAAAGGCATTTTTCACTCTTATAAAACCTTTGACTCTTGTCAGCCAGGAAGGACTACGGAGCATTGTCTTCAAATCTGGTTGCTCACAGAAATTTGTTTGCTTCATGATCTTAAACAAAAGGTCTGCAACAGAGTCACCCTTTGCAAAGACCGCCACAGCAGTTACTTAAAAGCAAACCAAACCCACTGGGAGACTAAGCCAGGGTTCTTGACACTGTATGACATGCTTCCAAATAATGAATTTCCAAATCAACAAAGTACGTTTGATCCTTTATTATGGAACCAGCGAAGACGAACGATCTTGTAGCGATGAAAAACTGTCAAAACTATATTAGCAATGTAACGTTCAAATTAGCAAAGTACAAAGTTAATAGTAACACAGTAATGTATCAGCGAAGTTAGCAATCTAGTTAGCATTCCAATTAGCGTAGTAAGTGGTCAAACTAAGTTAGCATTCTGTACGTATTTAAGCGGTCTAACTAAATTAGCAATCAACAAAAGAAACTCATTCTCCGTGGCTCAACCCCTCTCAGCTGGACTAAACAACTAGGACAAAGCACGAGTATGTAATGATACTATACATTAGCTTCTAACACATGACATATTACCTTAATAAGCATGCCAAAAATACAATAAAGACAGAAAATAGATGCAAGTCTCCAACGGACAGAAAATAGATGCATGGCTCCTATAACCGTGCTCAAAGAAAGCTGTATCATTACTGTTGCACGTTTTGTCAGTCTTTCTCTCCTCGAAGCTGCACCTCGTCTCCAACCTAATTCCCATGAGGGGTGAGCTAACCATCAGAATTAATAGGAACTGTTCAATCCAGGATAAAGGCACTCTGGAACAAAGGTCAAGCAGTGGCATGCAGATGAAGCTTGGGGGCCTGGCTCTAGTCTATCCTCTGCTTGTTTACTCAAGTATCTGAGAACTTGGGGCTTGCACCAAAAATCCCAAGTCACAGGTCCTCTACCAACCTGATCCTTTGTACAGCAAACCCATCTGACAAAGAGCATTCACGGCTAAACGGTGACGAATCTGGACCTTTCCCTTGCAACTTGGGAACCACCTCTTAGGTGTTCTGAGCACTGTTGCAGGAGGTTACCATGTGGACAGAGGAACAAATTCAATGATGTACTTGAAGCTGTCTTGAATAAATGCAAAGTCCTTCTGATTCTTGGATTTCCTGACCCATTGCTGCTCAAAATTTCACAGGAGAATTTGAGTGGTATTGAGAAATATGACCATGTATTGGAAGTGTAGAAGCTCAGAGGAAGGAGCCCACACCGACTCAGAAATTATCTGCCTAAACTCGCTGCCTCATTTGTGGATGACTAGCTTGTATCCAGATTGGTGACGTCAGTCTCTTCAGACTCTTTGAATAGCAGTAGAGTACTCCTGCTCTGTTATCTTGGGCAGTACCTTAAGATCAAGGATGTCAAAGTACATTTATTATCAAAGTATGTGTGTTGTAGACTACCTAGCTGCTTGTAAGGAGACGAATCTCAAGGTTGTATAAAGTACCCATACTTTGATAATAAATGTATTTTGGCTGTGACATCCTTGATCTTAAGGTATTGCCCAAGAAGACAGAGCAAGGGAACTCTCCTGCTCCTCAAAGTAATGTTAGTTTATCTGAGATAGTAGAAAGTAGTCAGGATAAATGGTGGCTCAGTGGAATTCTGTGAAATGCTTCAGTATGAATCATTGGAAGAGCGAACACTATTCCATCACAAAATCTGGTCAACCAAGGGAATAGCATTGTTAGATGCTGTTCTGCCACAGTAATCCTATTTTCGAGCTAGAATACTGCTTAAGGATCTGTTAGTCTTTTTAAATTTTAAATGTTTATTGAGATTTTGATTGCATGATAGTAAAATACAATATCAGAATTGTAGCAGAGGTTCAATGAATATTCAGTTAGCAGAAAGTAGATAATTCAGAGACAAAGCTTGGAAACAGTATTTGGTAGTACTTTGAATCAAATTTGGTATGAGCTAGGCAGTGAGGCAGGAGTGGGGAATGTTTGGATGTACATTTTGAGCTATTATTATTGAACGAAAAATAACAAGGAATGTAATGTTTATTATTTTTCTGTCCTGTAGTCAAGAATTAGAGTGTCTCCAAGCACAGACTATTTTATTGCAACTTCTTCAGAATTGCTTGGTGCTACTGTCCGGATCTCATCAGTCTGAGAAAGCACAAGACAGAGTACAGCCTGGCACTGAGAGGAAACAGCCTATTGATACAGAATCTGCTCGTGACCTCTATGTGTATCTTTGTGAAGGTAAAGGATGAAGTTAGTTTTTTTAACCCAAAGCAAAGTGCTGGAGACAATCAGCAATTCAGGTAGCATTTGTGGAAAGAGAAAAAGATAATGTTTCAGGTCAATGATCTCTCATCAGGTGAAAGGTCACCCACCTGAAATGCTACCTTTCCCTTTCCACAGATGTTGCCTGATCTGTTGAGTGTTCCCATCATTTTCTGTTTCGTTGTCGGATTGGTCGTTCTTTGACCTCAGTTGTTTGCCTTTTCCACTTCCCTTCGTGGACCTAAGTATTTATGTAAGAATGCCTGTGGTGTATCTTGAGTGTGAGACTGGGCGACTCATTTCATAGAAACATACTTATTCACACGTTCTACACTAAACATGACTGGGATATTGATGTCCTGTTACTCAGCACCGATTGTAGAGTTGTTGGTAATCTGAAGACTAACTTTATTATTGCCTCTTCTCTAAGCAGTAGTGGATGGTAAGAAAGATGATGTGGTTTCTGGATTGTTGAAGAAGGAAGCAGTAAATACCATCCTTAGTGGAGCTGCCATCTTTTTTCCAGATGTAAACACTCGACGAAATCAACTTTTTAAAATGATGGTAAGACTCAATTACCAATTGGGCTTTGCATTTCTTTGGTTTATTGCAGTTTTGTAGCTTAATCTATGACCAAGGCTCCTAACTGTGTTCTTTACCTTTGCAGGAAACAATCACTGAGCCATCTCAACCTCATTCTGCTACAATTACATTCCAGTCCCTGTGTCATTACTTCAGGTGAGCTTTAACAAGAATCGTTGTACCTTTTCATGACCTCGGACATCTGACTGTTTTACATTCAGAAGTATCAGTTGGCTGTAATATTTAAGGATATAGTAGCTAATTTGCAGACATGAGCTGAAGTAACACCTGGCTCTGCCTGCAGGTAGAATATAACTGGGCTGTTCCTGAGTGTGGGCTCAGATCAGTTAAGTGCTATCCCTAGGAGACCTGCTCTCCAATAATACAAAGAGGCAGCACAAGCTTCCCACCCTCTACAACTGGGGAGTCTGCTTGGTGAGTGTCTGCCAAGTTAAACCTGCTCAAGCACAGAGAACTTACAAGAAATTGTCAGAATGAGAAAAGGTATAAAGAAATTCTTAAATTTAATTTCAGATAAATTTGGGGTCTTTTTTGCTTTAATTTTTTTTGCAATATTTTTGTTTACTAGCCTCCCATGTCTATGAATGTTTTAATTCTTTCCCTTGAAACCGCCCTTATCTGTGTGCATCATCGTTTCCTTGTGTAGTCTCGTGCTCCAGGAAGAGTGTCTCTGTCCATTGCATTACAGTCCTCTGTCCCACACTGTGATAAGTCCTATAATTGATTTGCTTTGTTGTCTGGATACAACACATTCCATTACTTCTGAGTAAACTGGAAGTCTCTCCTGCTGCATAATTATCTAGCTATTCTTCAAACTTCTTCAAAAACACCTCAGTGTCTGAATACTTGCACACCCTCTTTCTTCATTTTTTTTTATCATTCCACTTCATAGTCCGTTCAAACCAGTGGCCCTCCTCAAAAGGCCCCTTCCCTCTTTTTGGAGACCTCTACCCCAAAGCCTGATGTCTGGTTCTCCTTTAAGACACCACCTGCTTTCTAGCAGCATATCCTCACCACTTTCATGTAAGCTTTCGTTTTCTATCTCCCCCTCCATATTCTCCCATACTTCCCAGGTGTATCTGCTCAGACATTGCATTGGCATTGGAACACTTTGCAGATTTGTTTTGTAAAGATATTCTCATTGGTTCCTGCTGTTTTGGTTTTATGTTCTCATTGAATAGGGTCTTAGCAAAGCATTCTAATCCATAGAGAATGCACTCCAGATGACTTGAAAAGTTTATAATTCGGATTACATCTTTTACTGCGAATTAGGCCATTCTTGCTTTAGAGAATTTGCTTAAGTTGCATTAGATCATTTTTGTTTTAAAAGAATTTGCGTAATGTAATCTGGACCTCACAGAATGGTACATCATCCTGCTTACTTTGAGCAGAGCTCTGTGGGAGATCTTGTTAATTTGGAGTAGAAACACGAAATGTGCATTTCATCATCAAATGGATCCTTAAGGAATTGTTCTTGAACTTAGCTGGGATGACTGCTTTGAAATTCTTTTAATCATTCACCACCTTCCTGTCCAATTCTATAGTTATTGGGATTTTTTGTAATAAAACTATCATATTTATTTTGCAATTTGGAAGGAATCGTAAAACACTGTCATTTGAGATCCACAGAGAAAGGGATGAGCCGATAGTGTGATTATGCTGGTTGAATGAGAATTGCTCAAGCTCCTATACATCAACCTTTAAATTGCTAAACTATATATAATTTTAGTATTTGTTTAAAATATAGAATTACAATGTAACAAATCAAATGACATTCTTGGAAATTTCTCTTTAGTGGTATAAGAATTCCAGGTGTATAAATGCCAGATAAACAGGAGTTCATTGTAGTTAGAACCCACTATCTGTGGATTCTATGATACTATAGAACTGGTCTGCGTTACTGTGGCTGTAAAATTCCATTGGCATTCTTTCTTATCCATACCATTAAATGCTCCCCTTTCTATATTACCAAGTTATTTGTGTTCTGAGGATCAGTGCAGTAATGGGACTTTGTTTATTAAAGTTATTTGACACTGATATAAAATGCAAGGAGTAAGTCAGTATTGTTCTTTGACCAAAGACACAAAGAATACATTAGATTGAGTCTTTATAGTAACCCACCAGGTATTTCTTCCATTCTGTATATTTTGATGCGTATTTCTGTATTACATTTACCGATTTTTCACCAAGACTAAACCATTGACTTGAATCCATTTCATTTTCTGGTTCAGTAACCAGGACCCAAGTGGGCTGCTGCAGTTGCCGCAGAAAGGGGTTCCTGCAGAGTTTGATATTAATTCAGTAATGATGGTTATGGACACCTTGCTGTTAGTAGCAAAACGGGAGGTAAGATATTTGTTGTATGCATGTCTAGGACAAATGATTTACAGACTTAAAAAGCTTGGACCAAATTGTTTTCTTTTATGGCAAAAAATTAGTATATTTGCAATATGAAGCTATTTAATTTTATTATTATAAAGAAATGCTGTTTGGTTCCCTGTGTATGATTGGTGCAAATAAGATAGATATCTGTCTGTAATTAAGAAGTTGACCATTTTTTAAAAAATTGGAGTGATTAAAATAGTACATTCATGAACATTTATTGTTGCAATTAGTAGTTTTCCTGCTCCCTTCTCTAACCCCTTCCCTCTTCCCATCTGAGGTAATAAATTGCCAACTGAATACATTCCAGGGTGGTAAACTAAGCCTTATGGAGGAGGTGGTAGAAAGCTGGAAAGGTTAAGTGATTGGAGAAGAAAATGAAAAATGAAGCTCAATTTTGGAAACTAAGGTTTTGTTTTTGTAGGAAGAGCAAGAAAAACAGAATTTTCCAGAGAGAGATGAGTAATTGTTTTTAGAGAGATGTGGTATCCCTGAGCAAGAGTCAAATTTAATATGTAGATACAGTAGGTAATGAACTAACATTAGTATGTTGATCTTTCATGCTAGTTGTTCAGGGAATGGAGCTTAAGAATTGGGAAGTCATGTTTGGGTTTGATTGAGTTCAGTAGTTCAATTTCAATTTGAGATCTGCGGTTAAATTCAGGAAAAGAACTCTACATACGGTCTTTTGTACTTCAAATTATTTGTGCCTGAGCTCAAAATTATAAAAGCACACCTACAACTGTGCCAGGTAATGATGTCTTCGGAAAACTGTGACCAGCATTATCTTGTCTTTGATTAGGATGGATTGGGTTTATAAATTTGTAGCGGATATTCAGACACTTGGTTCCTTTCACAAATCACTGAAGGATTCAGAAGAACAAATTGCATTAATTATTTACAGAGCAACGGTGATGTTTACTTAAGTTGTATGTGAATGACAGTATTCTGCATTTGTTTGATAGTGTCTGCTCTTAATAATCTTTATGAAATGTTTCTGGTCTCCTTGCAATTAGACCATAAGACATGGGAGCAGACTTGGGCCATTCAGCCCATTGAGTCTGCTCTGACATTCCCGGATCCCACTCAACCCCGTACACTTGCCTTCTTGCCATATCCTCTGATGCTTTGAGCAATCAGAAAACGATCAACTTCCACCTTAAATATACGCATGGACTTGGCCTCTACCGCAGTCTGTGGCAGAGCATTCCACAGATTTACTACTCTCTGGCTAAAAGAAATTCCTCCTTGCCTCTGTTCTAAAAGGTCACCCCTCAATTTTGAAGCTGTGTCCTCTAGTTCTGGATACCCCCACCGTAGGAAACATCTTCTTCATATCCACCCTATCTGTCCTTTCAACATTTGGTAGGTTTCAATGAGATCCCCACGCATTCTTCTAAATTCCAGTGAGTTCAGACCCAAAGTTGTCAAACGCTGCTCATATGTTAACCCCTTCATTCCCAGAATCATCCTCATGAACCTCCTCCAATGACAATGCATCCTTTCTGAGATATTCTGCCCCAAACTGTTGAATACTCCCAAGTGTAGCCTGACTAGTGTCTTATAAAGGGTTGGCATCGTCTCCTTGTTTTTATATTCTATTCCCCTTGAAATAAATGCCGACATTGCATTTGCTGCCTTTATCACATGGTGTCTGCTTTTAGTTCTTGCTCAGCCCGTTGCTGAGAATTTCTCGTGGTAGTAAAGGGGAAAATCTGATACTGCTCAGTCCCCATGTGCAAGTCTGTTACAAGAGAAACAGCCAACGATGGAAGGTTACATACCCAACATGTTGATTCTTTCTCATTCCACCGATGCTGTCCAACCTGCTGAGTTTTCAAATATTTTCTGTTTTTGTTTCAGGTTTCAAGCTTCTGTAATTTTTGAGATTTAAGTTAGTTTATCTCTGTCTTGTTGTTCACTACTTGAAATTCTTGTATTAGCTGTCAAAGCCGCTGATGAAGCATCAGTGCATATGGTGACAGGTTGGTTAAGGTGGATTTGGATTAACAATATTTGTTTTTGCTTTTAGTGTGAATTGATGGTTGCAAACAATTCATTTGGGAAGAATGAAGCTGTTCTTGTTAATCTGCTTTGGGCATTGCAAGGCCATCTCCTCTCCTGGTGTTACTTGCAGCTGAAGGGAAGTGATGTCTTGTCTGTTCAACGTGCCAGTGAAATTCTCCGTAACTGTACGTGCTACATATCTTACACTCCACTTCTGTTTCTTTTGGCCCCAGTGGAAACTGCTTAACAAAGACCATCATTCAAAAACCCCCTTTGATATCTGAACCACATTTCAGAATATGTCTATCTTGAATAGTATTTCTTAGTTAGTTCACCCTGTAGTTTAACTTCCATTGTTTGATAAAATTTGAGTCTTTGGCCCAAGAAGTAGAGTAAATTAAAAAATTCAACTCAAGATAACTTCATTTTAAAATCAATAACTAATACTGTGTATTGATCACTTAGTCCAGGATTTGTTGCAATTGTATTTTACTCTCCCAATGTTATTTTGGTGGATTTTACAGCAGAATTAATATATTAAGAAGTTTTGTATTGATGTAAGGCTTCCACATCCTTGGGTGTCCTTGTCACTTATGGATTACTTTTGATTATGTTGAAATTATTGTTTAATGCAGAGAAATATACATCTCCCACTAAAGGCAATAAGATAAAATGACCAGATTTAGTGTTCAGTATTGGTTCCTTTGATTAATGACACAGGATTTATTGTGCTTACTTCGGAGGGCATGCAGATTGTTGACTTAAGGCTGCAGTTGAAGGAGAACACTGTATGCTCTGAGTAATTTTATGTTAGATTTGGCATTCCATTTAATTGTGTCTGTATTCAGAACTTGTGAGCCAATGCATTAATTATTGTTGATAACTGGAATGTAATTAGCATATATTAGAGACTCAGTTTGTTATGCCTTGACTAATAAATCAAATGTTTGTGGCTTCAAAGTCCACTCTATAATCTCAGATGACCCTTAAGTGTGGTACCGAGACCAAGGGATGATTGTATTGTCAGAAGTGCAGGATTTTAAATGAGCTCTAATGGAGATTCTGACAGAATTAAACAGTCTTGTGGGATTGCTTGAAGGACAGTGAGAAGTTTCTCCTTATCTACAGACAGTTCATTTGATGATACACTTCTAAAATAAAACATTCCCTGGAATGCCCCTTGTGTGACCTGAGGAAATGGCAAGGATCTCCACTATGTGTCTCTGATCTGACCTAATTGAATTGAGCAGTGAGGTGTACCAGGGTCACTGTATACAGTTTCTACATTAATTATATTCTAAGTTTTTAAAAAAATTGAGTAGTCTTGTTTGATTTGCCGTCACTGCTTCACTTCCATCCCAGAAATGATGGATATGGTAGAAAAGTTTTATGTTGACTGCCGAGTGTCTCATGTCTCTTGAGGAAATGTTAGCTGTCATTTAAAATACTCTACACTCTGATTAGTTATGGTAAAACTCTGATCTGCTATCCACCTGGATTCGCTAGGATGTTGCTGGGACTGTGTGGTTTGAGTTATGAAGAGATACTGGATAGGCTCGGACTGTTTTCCCTGGAGCAAAGGAGGCTTTTGGAGGTTTATAAAATCGGGGGGGGGGGGGGGGAGGTGGAGAATAGAAAAGGCAAAGGCGGCTACAATTACAACTTCTTAAAAACATTTCCGAATGTATGGATTGGGAAGGTTTTGAGGATGTGGGGCAGAAGAAGGTAAATGAGACTAGCACCTTGTTTGAGTTGGGTCAAAGGGCCTATTTCCAGCTGGTATAATTCCATGCGTCAGAATATCTGGAATTTCGTATGGTTGGTATTTGATTCACCAGCTGATGTTTCCTGATCTCCCCTAAAATTCAATGGGATTTTGGTTTTTGTTTGGTGATATAAAGAATGCACCGTGTTTTGAAACAATTTAGTCCTGGATCTGACATGATTAGTGTAGCATTCATTCCATTGAAATAGAGAATAGATACCAGAAATACCAGATTTATTATTGACCACAATATTGTCCAACAGATGTCGAACGTCACATTGCCAGTGCATCTAATGTCTTAGATTTCCTGATGCTGAAATGCAGTGGGAATAAGCTCACGGCAAAGCTAAATGACTCCTTTCTTGCTATGGCGACTAGACAACTGGTAAGTGAGTCAAAGAACGCAAAGTCCATTCCTTCTGAAACCCATTTTAATTGTTTTCGCAACATTTAAAAATGACAAGTAGATGCAATAAGAAAATAATTTTTATATCATTTTCAATAGTTACAATGTATAATTTGTTAAATTATGAAAGAGGTGTTGTCAAAGCTGGTATTTCACTATCATTTTCTATTTTATATTGTATTGCTACCATTCAAATTACTTTTACATCATTATGCTAAATTACAGATTTTTATTAAATGGTGCAACATTAGTAAAGATTAAGATTAGTATCATGGTTGAAAAAGTGATTTTCCATGCTTGCCGCTATCTATGTTCCTTCTGGAAGGTAGTTTACAGGTCAGCCCAGGAAGACTGAATGAGAATTTGATTAGATGTGAACGTATAAAAGAGAAATTTTGCAGCAGGGTAAGGTGACACTGGCAGAGATGACAGCAGAGCAGCAATAGCTGGAGTTTTTGGGAGGATCGGTTCACCCCAAAGAAGTATTCTAAAGGGGGGATGAGCCTACCATGGTTGTCGAGGGAAGTCAAAGACAGTATAAAAACAAAAGAGAGGGCATACAGTATAGCAAAAATCAGTGGGAAACTTTTAAAACCAATAGGCGACAATTAAAAAAGCAGTAAGGTGAGAAAAGATGAAATATGAAGGTAAGTTAGCCAATAATGTCCGAGAGCATAGAAGTTTTTTTTCAGACACATAAAATGTAAAGGAGTGGACATCAGACTGCTGGAAAATGACACTGGAGAGGTTGTAATGAAGAACAAAGAAATAGCAGACAATCTGAATAAGTATTTTGAGTCACTCTTTACCACAGAAGACACCAGTACTACGCCAGAAATCCAGGAGTGTCAGGGGGCAGAAGTGAATGTAGTCGTTATTACTAAAGTGAAGGTGCTGGGAAACTGAATATCTGTCAGCTGAACTGGATTGACTGCACCCCAGGATTTTGAAAGACGTAGCTGAAAAGATTTTGGTGGCATTAATAGTGATCTTTCTGGAAAATCACAATCGTCACTCCATTCTTTAAGAACAGAGAGGTGCAAAAGATAGGAAATTATAGGCCAGTTAGCCTAATTTCAGTTGTTAGAGTCCATTATTAAGGATAATGTTTGGGGTACTTGGAGGGTCATGATAAAATTGGTGGAAGCCAGCATAGTTTCCTTAAAGGGAAATCTTTCCTTACAAATCTGTTGGAATTCCTTGAGGAAATAACACGCAGGACAGAAAAAGGAGAATCAGTGGCTCTTGTTTACTTGGATTTTCAGAAGGCCTTTGACAAGGTGCCACACTTAAGGCTGCTAAGCAAGATAGGAGCCCATGGTCTTACAGGAAAGATTGACTGACTGGCAGGAGGCAAATATTGGGAATAAAAGGGACCTTTTCTAGCTGGCTGTCAGTGACCAGTATTGTTTTGCAGGGGTCAGCATTGGGTCTGCTACCTTTCACAGTATATATTAGTAATATACAGCAGTAATAATAATTTGCAGCATGAGCAACTGCTGGTCTTCCATACAACCTTGCCCAGGCCTGCGCCCTGGAGAGTGAAGACTTTCCAGGCGCAGATCCATGGTCTCGCAAGACTAACGGATGCCTTAATAATTAATTAGTAATATGGATGATAGAATTGATGGCTTTGGCCAAGTTACAGATGATGTAAAGATAGATGGAGGGGCAGGCAGTGTTGAGGATGCAGGGAGTCTGCAGAAGGACTTGGACAGATTAGGAGAATTGGCAAATAGAATACAGTGCAGTGAAGTGTAGGGTTATGCACATGGTAGAAGGAATAAATGTATAGGCTTTTTAAAACGGGGATCAAATTTAGAAATCTTAAGTGCAAAGTGACATCGGAATCCTAGTGCAGGATTCCCTAAAGGTTAGCTTGTAGGTTGAGTTGTTAGTAAAGAAGGTAAATGTATTGTTAGCATAAGAAATAAAATGGACAATCTTGAAATTCAGCTACAGATGGGCAAGTATGACGTTGTGGCCATCTCTGAAACTTGGCTAAAGGATGGCTGCCATTGGTAGCTGAACGCCCAACGATATACGGTGTATTGGAAAGATAAGTTAGTAAGCAGAGGGGTTGGTGTGGCCCTGTGTATAAGAAATAATATTAAATCATTAGAAAGGGATGACATAGGATCGGAAGGTGTAGAGTCTCTGTGGGTTGAGTTAAGAAATGGCAAGAGTAAAAGGACCCTAGTGGCAGTTGTATACAGGTCTCCAAACAGCAGCCAGAATGTGGATTACAGATTACAGCAGGGGATGGAAAAGGTGTGTCAGAAGGGCAATGTCATGATAATTGTTGGGGATTTTAACATGAAAGTGGATTGGGAAAACCAGGCCAGTACTGGACCTCAAGAGAGAGAATTTGTAGAATGTCTAAGGGATGGCTTTTTAGAACATCTTGTTGTTGAGCCCACCAGGGGATCGGCTGTGCTGGATTGTACAATGATCTGGAGGTGACCAGAGAGCTTAAGGTTAAGGAACCCTCAAGGAACAGTGATTCACAGTGTGATTGAGTTCAGTTTGAAATTTGAGAAGGAGAAACTAAATTCCAATGTGTTGGTATTTCAGCGGAATAAAGGAAATTGCAGTGGATTAGAGGGGAACTGGCCAAGGTTGACCGGAAAGAAACACCAGCAGAAAGAACAGCAGAGCTGAAATGGCTGGAGTTCCTGTGAAAAATGAGGGAGGCGTAAGATATATATTCCAAATAAGAAGAAATTTTCAGATGGAAGAAGGACAGTACCATGGCTGACAAGTGAAGTTAGAGCCAAAGTAAAAGCAAAAGAGAGGGCCTACAATGAAGCCAAAGCTATTGGGAAGATAGAGGATTGGGAAGCTTTTAAAAATTTGCAGAAGGAAACTAAGAAGGTCGTTAGGAAGGAAAAGGTGGATTATGAAAGGAAACTGGCAACTAATACATATCAAAGAAGATACTAAAACCTTTTTTAAGTATATAAAGGGTAAAAGAGTTGAGGATAGATATAGGACCAGTAGAAAATAACACTGGAGATATTGCAATGAGAGACGCAGAGATGGCAGAGGAACTGAATGCGTATTTTGCATCAGTCCTCACAGTGGAAGGCATCTGCAGTATACAGGACATTCAAGAGTATCAGGGAAGTGAAGTATGTGCAGTGGAAATTATGACTGAGAAGGTGCTTAGAAAGCTTAATGGTCTGAGGATGGATAAATCTCCTGGACCTGATGGAATGCACCCTCGGGTTCTGAAGGAAGTAGCTGGAGAGATTGCGCAGGCATTAACAATGATCTTTCAAGAATTGATAGATTCTGGCGTTGTACCGGATGACTGGAAAATTGCAAATGTTATTCTGCTACTTAAGAAGGGTGGGAGGCAACAAAAAGGAAACTGTAGACCTGTTAGCCTGACATCAGTGGTTGGAAAGTTCTTGAAATCAATAGTTAGGGATGAGATTACAGAGTATCTGGAGGCACATGACAAGATAGGCCAAAGCGAGCATGGTTGCCTGACTAATTTACCTCAATTTTTTGAGGAAATTACAAGCAGGGTAGACAAAGGAGATGCAGTGGATGTGGTGTACTTGGATTTTCAGAAGGCCTTTGACAAGGTGCTGCACAGGAGGCTGCTTAGGAAGATAAGAGCCCATGGAATTACAGGGAAGTTACTAGCATGGTTGGAACATTGGTTGATTGGCAGAAAGCAGAGAGTGAGAATAAAGGGATCCTATTCTGGCTGGCTGCCAGTTACCAGTGAAGTTCCACAGGGGTCGGTGTTGGAACCATTGCTCTTTACGATGTATGTCAATGATTTGGACTATGGGATTAATGGATTTGGGGCTAAATTTGCCGATGATACAAAGATGGAGGGAGGAGCTGGTAGTGTTGAGGAAACAGAGAGCCTGCAGAGAGACTTAGATAGTTTAGGGGAATGGGCAAAGAAGTGGCAAATGAAATACAATGTTGGAAAGTGTATGGTCATGCACATTGGTGGAAGGTAAATGGGCAGACTATTATTTAGATGGGGAGATAATTCAAAATGCAGAGATGCAAAGGGACTTGGGAGTCCTTGTGCAGGATACCCTAAGGGTTGACCTCCAGGTTGAGTCAGTGGTGAGGAAGGCAAATGCAATGTTGGCATTCATTTCCAGAGGTATAGAATATAAGAGTAGGGATGTGATGTTGGGGCTCTATAAAGCACTCATGAGACCAGACTTGGAATATTGCATGCAGTTTTGGGCTCCTTATTTTAGAAAGGAGAAGTTTCTGACATTGGAGAGGGTTCAGAAAAGATTCACGAGAATGATTCCAGGAATGAGAGAGTTACTGTATGAGGAAGTCTGGCATCTATGTGTTGTACTCCCTGGAGTTCAGGAGAATGAGGGGGGCAACTCATAGAAACATTCTGAATGTTAAAAGGCCTGAACAGATTAGATATGGCAAAGTTATTTCCCTTATTAGGACAAGAGGGCATGACTTTAGGATTGAAGGATGTTCATTTAGAACAGGGATGTGGAGAAATTACTTTAATCAGAGGGTGGTAAATCTGTGGAATTTATTGCCACGAGCGGCTGTGGAGGCCAAGTCATTGGGTGTATTTAAGGCAGAGATAGATAGGTTCTTGATTAGCCAGGGCGTCAGAGGGTATGGAGAGAAGGCAGGGGAGTGGGGATGACTAGGGGAATTGGATCAGCCATGATTGAATGGCAGAGCAGATTCGATGGGCCGATTGGCCTGCTTCTGCTCCTATATCCTATGGTCTTATTTTGAGAGGACTGGAATATAAAAGCAAGGATGTAAAGCTGAGACATTATAAGGCATTGGTTATATTGCACTTGGAGTATTGTGAGCAGTTTTGGGTTTCATAATGTGCTGACATTGGAGTGAGTCAGAGGAGGCTGTGGAAATGAAGAAATTAACTTAAGAGGAATGTTTGATGCCTCTGGGCCTGTACTTGCTGGAGTTTAGAAGGAGGAGAGATCTCATTGAACCTACTGAACATTGAAAGACCTGCACAGAGTGTACATGGTGAGGATGTTTTCAATAGAGGGAGTCTGGGAACAGAAGACACTGCCTCAGAATAGAAGGACATTTCAGAATTGAGATGAGGAATTTCTTTAGCCAGTGGCTATGGAGACAAAGTCATTGGTTACATTTAAAGCAGTGATTTGATAGGTTCTTGAATAGCAAAGGCATCAAAGGTTATAGGAAGAAGGCAGGAAAATTGGGTTTAGCCATAATTGAATAGCAGAGCTGACTAGATGGGCCAAAGCCTCATTTTCTTGTGTCTTATGGCATTGTGTTCCAGATTTTAATCACCCTCTGGATGGGAAATAAGTTCTTCCTCAGATTTTCCTCAAAACTTGCTCCTCATCTTAAACTATACTTCATAGCCTTGTACATCTGTGCAATGGGGAAAGGATTTCTTTGCTACCTACTCTATACATCTGCATCATAATTCTGTTTCCCTCTGTCAGAGCCTTCAATCCCCTTTGCTCTAAGGAAAACAGACCCTGCTTATTCAGTTTCTCCTGAATGCTCTTATAATTGCATCCATTCTGTGCCTTCACCCGTGTAATCATGTCCTTGCCGTGGTGCATACAATATCCTAGCTGAGGCCTAACCAGTTCTATGAAGTATGCCCTGGGGCCTCACCATTCATGATATATGGCTTACAGCTGTTCTGAAAGCTTGCTAAGCTGCACCATGTGGTAAAATTTATCGTTGCATTTCCAGGACTTTGTTTTAAATTTAATTTCCAGTATTTACCATTTGCTCCACTCCTTCCCCTCAGCTTTCCTCATCAGTTACACTTCAAACATTTTTTATTGTTGAAGGTAATCTTTCTTTTGGAACTTTATAACTTGGAAATCCCTCACTGTGATCTGCTGCAAGCTTTTGCTCCACTGGCGAAGATGTTGAAGATCCTCTGCAATGAAACTGGTGATGATTTTATCAAGGTAATGCCTGTATCCAATGTATTTTTTCAGTCAGTTATGTGTAATCTTTTGGCTTATGCCACATAAGGGTGCCTAACAGGGTGGCATGGAAGCTGCTTCAAAAACAAATTGTTCTGATTTTGATTAATAGCTTGGCGGTGAGAACTTGGAGAAATCTGAGGAGCCAGTGTTTCTCAGGATGTGGAGCATGGAATCTACTCACAACTATGAAAACAATAGTCATGCAACTACTGTTTTTGTTTGTCCGGGTGCAACATTATTTGAAGTGGAGTTTGATGAAAAATGTGAAACAGAAAAAAGGTATTGTTCAATTTCAATTTAACCTGGAAATTCTACCTATAAAATAGTGACCTAGTTTCAGGGTAAAAGGTTGGCTTCCTTCTGTAGGTCATTAATGGAGGATTTAAGATGGGGGAGAAGAGAAACCCTGGCAGGAGGGGCTAATAGTTTTCTTGGTAATTCTACTTTACTTCATCATTTGCTTGATCAGTTTAAGCTAATTTATTTACCTTCATTTGTTCAACAAATTAAGCCCTGCCCCAAAATACACATGTGTCACCATATACAACCCTGAAGTTGTTACGGGCATACTCAGTAAATCCTAAAAACAAAATGGAATCAATGAAAGATGACACCCAACAGGACAGACAAACAAGCAATGTGCAAAGACAAGAAAACTGTGTAAATACAAAAAAAACCCGGAAATAATCATCATAATAAATAAGCATTAACTAATGAGAACATGAGATGAAGATTCCTTGAAAGTGAGTCCATTGTTGTGGGAACAGTTCAGTGATGGGACGAGTGAAGTTATCCCCACTGGTTCAGATCCAGATGGTGGAGGGCTAATTCCTGGTGTGGGTCCTGATGACAGCAGTGAGAAGGGAGCGTGGCCTGGTTGGTGGGGTCCTTGATGATGACTGCTGCTTTCCTGCAACAGTACTCCATGTAGACGTGCTCAGTGGTGGGGAGGGTTTTACCTGTGATGGACTGGGCTGTATCCATCACTTTTTATAGACTTATTTGTTGAAGGGGATTAGTGTTTCCATTCAAGGATATGATGTGTCTATAGAAGTTCATCAAAATTTTAGATGTCATGACAAATCTCGGTGAACTTTGAAGGAATTAGAGTACAATGCTTTCTTCGTAATTCCACAGGGCCCACATCAGATCCTCTGAAATAATAAATAACGTTGAGGGATTTAAAATCGCTGACTCCGATGAGGACTGGCTCATGGACCTCAGGTTTCCTCCTCCTGAAGTCAATAGTCAGCTCCTTGATCTTGCTGACATTGAGTGAGAAGTTGTTGTGGCACCACTCAGCCAGATTTTCAGTCTCCCTCCTGCATGCTGATTCATCACCACCTTTGATTTGACCAACAACAGTGGTGTCATCAGCAAACTTGAGTATGGCATTGGAGCTGTGTTTCGCCTCACAGCATTAAGTATTAAGTGAATAGAGCAGGGGGTTAAGCACACTGCCTTGTGGTGCAACTGTGCAGATGGAGATCATGAAGGAGATACTGTTACCAATCAGAGCAAACTGGGATCTACAAGTGAGGAAATCAACAATCCAATTACACAAGGAGGTATTGACACCTAGGTCTTGAAGCTTGTTGATTAGTTTTGAGAGGATGATCTCTTTTTATGCTTTAATGATTGGGTTAGCAATGACTTGAAGTTTGATGTCCAAACATGCATGTGTCATCTGTATACTGCATTTGTAATTGGTTGGAATTTGAACTGGTTTATTATTATTATTATTGTCACATACATCAATGTACAGTGAAACGCTTGTCTTCTGTACTGTTCATACAGACTGGTAATTCAGGCAGTAGCATGCTCCTCCTGTGAGATGTGGGATTTCAGGGTACCTAACCGTCTCCCTGGTGACTACATCTGCAGGAAGTACACCAAACTTCAGCTCCTGACTGACAAGGCCAGGAACTGGAGCACTCGGGACCATCTGGGAGGCTGAAAGCTTCCCGGATGAGACTTTTACTGGGATGGTCACGCCCAGAGTTCAGACTTTAGATGGGTGGGTGAGCACCAGGAGGAGTAAGGGGAGTAAGCAGTTAGTACAGGCTTTCCCTGTTGCTGCAAAAGAGGTCGGGACGGTGTGTTAGTTTCCTAGGTGTTAAAGTTCTGGATGTATCAGAGTGGCTGCAGAAGATTCTCAAGATGGAGGGTGAGCAGCCAGTCGTTGTGGTATTCAATGACATGGGTAGAAAGGGGGAAGTGGTCCTGCTCAGTGAGTATAGGGAGATAGGGAAGAGACTGAAGAGCAGGACCTCCAAGGCAGTAATCTCTGGATTACTCCCAGTACCATGTGCTAGTCAGGTCAGGAATAAGATGATTGCATAGATGAATGTGGCTGAGGAAATAGTGCATGGGGCAGGGTTTCAGATTTCTGGATCATTGGGATCTCTTCTGGGGAAGGTATGACTTGTACAAAAAAGGCGGGTTACATCTGAACCCAAGGGGGACCAATATCCTTGTTGACAGGTTTGCTAGAACTTTTGGGGAGGGGTTAAACTAAGTTTAGAACCGGAGTGATAGGGTTGAGGATGGGGCATTTAGTGTACAAGTCGATGCATTGTGTAGTGAGACTGTGAGGAAGGACAGGCAGATGATGGGGCAAAATTGCAGTCAGTGGATGAGTTGAAGTGTAATATTAGAGCAAAATAAAAGATGATACATATAGGACTGAAGGTGGTATATTTGAATACATAAAGTATATGGAATAAGGTAGATGATAGAGACTGGCAGATATGACATTGTGGGCTGAAAAAAAGATCATAGTTAAGAGCTTGACATCCAAGGATACACCTTGTATGGAAAGGACAGGTAGGCAGAGAGGGTGGGATAGCTCTGTGGGGAAGCTTCAAGGGTGAAGAGTTCCTAATGGGAGTTGTATACAGGCTGCCAGATAGTAGCCAGGATGTGGCATATAATTTCCAACGGAAAATTAAAAAAGCCATGTAATAGCGGCAATGTTACAACAGTCATTGGGGATTTCAATATGTGTGTAGATTGGGAAAATCAGTTTTGTGCTGGAACCCAAGAGAGGGAATTTGTAGAATGCCTAAGAGGTGGCTTTTTAGAGCAACTTGTGGTTGAGCCCACTGGGGAAAGACAATCCTGGATTGGATGTTATGTAATGATTAGGGAGCTTAAGGTAATGGATCCTTTGGGAGACAGTGATCATAATATGATAGAATTCAGTCTGCAGTTTGACAGGGACAAGATAGATATATCTGTATTACAGTGGAGTAAAGGGAATTACAGAGACATGTGAGAAGAGCCAGCCAAAGCTGATTGGAAGCAGTCACTAGCAGAGATGAGGGCTGAGGAACAATGTCTGGATTTTCTGGGTGGAGTTCGAGAGGCACGGGATCGAGGCTGTACATCCCAAATGTGAAGATGTATTCTAGAAGGATAATGAGGCAACTGTGGCTGACCAGACAAGTCAAAGACAGCACGAAAGCAAAGGAGAGTACTTATAATATAGCAAAAATTTGTGGGAAATTAGGGGATTGCAAAGCTTTTAAAGACCTACAGAAGGCAGTTCAGAATGAAAAGGAGAGAAGAGATGAAATATGAAGGTAAATTGCCCAATAATATCATCTAGTCCATGCCGAACCATTTAAACCTCCATTGACCTGCACCTGGACCATAGCCCTCCATAACCCTACCATCTATGCACCTTTACAAACATCTCTAAAATGTTGAAATCAAGCTAACCTGCAACACTAACACTGACAACTCATTCTACACTCTCATGACCCTCTGAGTGTTCTCTTAAGCCTTTCACCCTTAACCCATGACCTCTAGTTGTAGTCCCACCCAACATCAGTGTAAAAACCCTGCTTGTATTAACCCCATCTATACCCCTCATATTTTTGTATACCTCTATCAAATCTCTCAATCTTGTGCATGCCAAGGAATAAATTCAATCTTTCTTTATAACTCAGCACTTCCAGTCCCAGCAGTATGCTTGTATATTTTCTCTGTACTCTTTCAACTTTATTTACATCTTTCTTGTAGGTAGGTGACCAAAACTGCACACAATACTCCAAATTAGGCCTCACCAAACATAACACAACTTCAGCATAACATCCTATATCTTGTATTCAATACATTGATTTATGAAGGCCAGTGCGCCTGAAGCTTGCCTTACAACCCTATCTACCTATGTTGCCATCTTCAAAGAATTATGGACCATATTTTCAGATCCCTTTGTTCTACTGCACTCCTCAGTGCCCTACTTTCCATTGTGTAAGATCTACCCAGGTCGATCCTACTGAAGTGCAACACCTCGCACCTGAATGCATTAAATTGCATCTGCCATTTTTAGCCCATTTTTCCAGCTGGTCCAGATCCTGCTACAAGCTCTGATAGTCACCTTCGCTGTCCACTACACACCCAACCTTGGTGTTATCCACATCCTTGCTGATCCAGTTAACCACATTATCATTCAGATCATTGATATAGATGACAAACAACAACAGACCCAGCACCAACCCCTATGGCATTCCACAAGTCACAGGCCTCCAATGAGAGGCAACCATCTATGACCACTCTCTGGCTTCTCCCACAAAGCCAGTGTCTGATCCAATTTACTACCTCACCTTGAATGTCAAGTGACTGAACCTTTTTGACCAGCCTCCCATGTGGGACCTTGTCAAATGCCTTGCTGAAGGCGATATAGACAACATTCACTGCCCTGCTTTCATCAACTTTCCTGGGAATTTCCTTGAAAAATGTTACTAAATTAGTTAGACATGACCTACTGTGCACAAAGCCTTGCTGACTATCCCAAATCAGTGCGTGTCTGTCTAAATATTCGTATATCCAGCCCCTTAGAATACCTATCAATAACATTCCCACTATTGATTTCAGGCTTACCAGCCTATAACTTCATGGTTTATTTTAGAGCCTTTCTTAAACAGCTGAATAACATTCACTATCTTCCAATCCTCCACTACCTCTCCTGTCACTAAGGACGATATAAATCCTTATTAATGATAGGGTCTTTTAAGAGACTCCTGGATAGGTACATGGAGCTTACAAAAATAGAGGGCTATGGGTAACCCTAGGTAATTGCTAAGGTAAGGACATGTTAGGCACAACTTTGTGGGCCGAAGGGCCTGTATTGTGCTGTAGGTTTTCTATGTTTCTAAATATCTCTGGTAGGGCTCCTGCAATTTCTGTATTTGCCTCCCACAGGGTCTGAGGGGACACCTTAGGGTTGTTTCATCCACCCTAAGACAGAAAGACTGTGTTAATTTGCCTCAAGAAAGCAAACATCTCCTCCTCTGTATCAGTATAGCGTCCATGACCCTGCTGCTGCTGTGCCTTACTTCTGTAGAGTGTCTGTCTGTCTTCTGAGTAAATACAGATCCCATCATTTAGCCCTGAGTTCAGGGAACTCCAGATATTAGGGTCCACCCCTTTTCTTTTTGGCTGGATGGTTACCCTGCATTGCATGAACCCTTTTCCGGCTGATTCTCATTGCTGAGAAACTGGTTTACTCTCAGATGATTGTTCCAGCTCAGTTTTGTTAATTCACTAAGAAAATTCTGCTTTTGCCCCAGTTTAAAATGTTAGTTAATTTTTCTCTGCCCTTGTTTACAACTATGCCAAATCTGAGTCATGATCACCGCCAAGATGTTCTCTGACTGATACCACTTCGTTTTGCCCCACTTCATTCATTGGAACATAAATCTAGAAGCTAACTCAACAAGCCCCACTTGTTGGGCTGTGTCCTGCTGAAAGACTTCTCCTGAACACGATTTAGCGATTTTCTGCCCTGTGTTTAACTGACGGTCCAAGATAGGATTAAGATAAGTGAAATCTCTTTCTAATATTGCCTCAGTACTCTGACACCTGTCTGCTATTTGCTTACAGATATTTCTGTCGACTGTTTGGAGATCTCTAGTCTACTTTCAAAGGTTGTGATTCAGTAGTTCAATCCGTTCAGCCTCGTGATGATCTTTCTCATGTTATCATCCCAAGCTGCAGCAGTGATTGTTTCTTTAACCAATATCACTATTCACACCCTACATTGTTTTTAAACCTGACTCTCTTTAAACATGATTTATTAATAGCTAAGGTGTCATACAACAAGGTGTCTCATTTGTCTTCGGCTTTTCTTTACAGTTTATACTGCTATGTACCATGTAGGGTGCTTACTCCTGTTTCAGCTAGCTTCTAACCTTTGTTAGCTCTGGCTTCTAAGCTATTTCACCCACTTTTTCACTTTTTTTTCTTTGTGAATCCATGCTCAGCATCGCTCCCACTTCTGTCACCACAATGGTTTGAGCTGTCCCTAACAGACCTGCCTGTGGAGATGTTGCTGCCAGTCATCTTGTGGTCAGGACTGGTCTCCTGTGCCAGAAATTTAAAGCCCTCCCTCCTGCCACCCATGCACTTGTTTTGTTCTCCTCTTCAAATGCTGACTGATATGTGGCCCCGAGAGCGATGTCGGGGTTCCTATGTGTGAGGTTGTTTATTGGATGATGTTAATTATAATTCAGATGCCTGGGTGATTGTGGGATACTTATTAGCACACTGTGCCAGACAGCTTGAAGACTTTTCAGCTTCAAAGAGCTCAGTAATTTTCTTTTAAAGGTATGATTACTTAGAGTTTACGGACTCCAGAGGGGTGAAAGTGCGTTATGATGGGAAAGTTGGAACCGAGAAATGGCCAACGGTAAGATATTTGGTGTCAGTTTTTATTCTTTCTTGTGTATTCTACTCTGATGATTTTGTGCTTTATTATATAACATACAAGGTACTTAAAGCTGTTCAATATAAAGGTCGTAGGCTGGTATTTTTACTAATGTGTCCTAACTTTGGACTTCGTGGAGCATAGTGGCAGAGTGCAAACTTGCAGTGATTCCCCCAGAGCCTGCACTGTGGGGGAAATGCCTTTTAACTCATGACAGGTTATATTTGCCAAGGGAACAATGAAACTTTATTGCAATAGAGAAGAATTATGAGGGAGAAAGTTAAGTATTGGTTGATTTACAATTTGAATTAATTGAATTTGATTAGAGTTTTAAAAAGACATTTTAAATTATTTTATCTGTGTTAACTTTTGAAATAGTTTTGGAATATTTGCAAGTATCATGGATACTTAGAAGCGATCAAGGCCTTAATTGGTTTGAAAGGCTTCTTCGGCTATTAAAACTTTCTTCAGGTGTTTTGTGGTTAAGGAATTATTTAGGCTCACTTGTAGGAAGAGAATGTAACTGACGATCCTGGCATCACACGGAGATTTTAAAGTGTCAGACGATGTCGACACTGGCAGATCCTCTGAATGCAAGTTTATACCTGCTTCTGCGGTTACTTGCTAGCAAAGGAAACCTTGCTGCTAACAGCAAATTGTAGATATTATCCCAGTCAAGACTTGTGTTTATTATTTTGAAAGCCCTTCATTATAAGAAACACCAGAGTTGAATATGTTGGCAAACCCATGATCTATCAAGCCAATCAATATTGTACAGGTGATTGATGCAGATATCTTGGAACAGCTTGAAAAAACACAACCTGACTAAATTTCCTTTCTCCAAAAACACCATCAGAAAACTTGATTGAAATAACCCATTAACTTTGGTGTATGCAAATAATGAGATTTATGTAAAAATGTGGTCCAAACCTAGTGTACAGTATTTTTGGTGAGACTTCCTCCTTGGTTGCAATGAGCAGAAAATGGTTCCAACTTAGCACAATATGTCAAATGGTATTTGCATTTTTTTTTGGGATCTGCAGCCATTTTTGGAAAATATCCACCATGGAAGAGAAGGATTTACTGGTTTTTGGGGGAAGTTGATATTGGTCTATTGTTGTCACATGTACCAAGATGCAATGAGAAGCCTGTCTTGGAAACTATTTGTACAGATCAAATCATTGAGTTAGAATAAGGTAAAACAATACCAATGCAGAATAAAATGTGAAACCTATTGAAAATGTTCAGTGCTGGTAAATGATAAAGTGCAAGATCATGCCAAGGTAGATTGTAGGGCCAAGAGTCCATCTTATCAGACGTAAGAAGCACTTCATAATACCTAGGCTCTTTGAACACTGAAGCTGTTAGTAAATACAAGTTCTCATTTACTGCTGAACATAATCCACCCCTTGATCAGCGATAGATTATTTTTGTCTTCAATAAGCAAACTGCCGCAGGAGCTCAGTGAGTTGAGCAATGTCTGTGGAGGGAAAAGAATTGTTAAAGTTCCTCCATCAGATTGATTGTTGACCCAGATTCTATCATCTGCAGTCTCTTGTGCCCAATATAATTTTGTTTGTGGTGGTGTGAGCACCACACTACTCTGTGGAAGAATTTTGATTCATCAGTTGAGATGGCCCAGAAGAATTTGTTTAGGGTAATTCAGCAATTTTTTCCCTTTCTTTTGAATTAAGATGTTGCTCCCAGCCATTCGTGATGGCCATTGTTACAGGTTCTACTCTCCCTGGATCTGATCTCCACCCCAAAGAATCTAACACTGCTATGAATATAATTGGTCCTCAGATTGCTTCCATCCAGTAATATATGGAGAAGAAGACAGCTGAATGTTGAAGATTCTGGTGCCCCTCCAGTAGGTGCTTTACCATATACCAGACACATCCTCAGTGTAACAATTCCCTACAATCTACTTGAAATTTCATATATTTTCTGGGTTCAATAACTTCTAGTAATCTTAGGAAGAGAACAACATTGCCACTCATAATTGCTGATCCTTTCTGTTCTTAGTAGTTGTCTAAGACAATTTAATGACTTTCATGTTAAGGACCTGAGGATCTGGATTTTCATGAAACTTTTCATTTGAAAACTGTAATCGTTCCTGAAGATCAGTGTGTCTTCACTAGTGAAAACAAGGCACTGGTGATGACATTGGAGTAATGAATAGCCCTGGCTCTGTGTAAAACCTTGCTTACGCGTCTGTTTGTTTTTGCAGTTAGTGACATTTAAAGCAGGCCCAAGGCTGCAGTTTCTCTTCCACTCTGACAATTGTAACAATGAATGGGGATACAAGTTCATGGTGAAAGCATATGGTCTTCCAGATGTGCGTGTACCTTGGGCTGCAGATCTACAGCTCCTTGTGTCTCGACTTATGGGCTGCCTTGCCTCCCGTGCACTGTCTTTGAATTCTGCCTGTGGTAAGACCCTAATTTTTCATTTAAAACCGCTGAATAAGTCTAAACACAATTTATGTACATTCTCGGAGGTTTACCAACATCTATAGTTATGTTAATGCTGCTAATTGGCTGCCTATATATATATCATACAAAGGAATTTGCATGTTATAGTTTGCATTGGATCTTTGCAATTGGGGATGGTTTATTTCAACAATGTGGGCAACGTTTAAAGTCAGATACCGGTGACTACCGGTGGCTTGACTTATTCATTGTGCTCCCTGAGTCTTTCTGTTCTGCCGTGGTGGGTTACTGTGCTGCTGACTTCATGTGAGTGAGCATTGTTTCTCCTGTTCTCTTTTTGCAGAATTTTTTCAGCTGCAATTTCAGATCAGATCTGAATATTTCTAGACTTGCTTTAATTTTGTGCTCTTTTTGTTGGATAATACTTAATAACCACAATGCTTTTGTATGGTTTCTTTCAGTCAGAGCAAATATTACTGTCTACATTGTGATGACCGCAACTTTTCCACTAAAATGTCCTTGCAAAATTTGTTAGTCTTGGCTGGCACTTAGATCATTTCCTGTACGTTGAGGGGAAATCAGTTTTCTAAAAATCCTACAGTGTAGAAACAGGCACCTCTCAGTCCACTTTGCCCATACTGTCCACAATGCCTGTCAATGCTAATCCCATTGCCGGCATTAGGTTTGTATCCTCTGTGGCTTTCCCATCCATGTACACGCCTCATATCTTTTGCTGTCAGCACTGACCCTTATCTGATAATTAAACAAGTTGTTTACAATCTTAAAGGATTATTGTTTTGGGAACGGTCTGATTCAGGATAGGTACTCTTTGGATCAAGAATTTTTTGGGGCCTTGATTCTATTCTAGTTCAAGAAGAAAATTGGAAAGGGATAAAGAAGCAAGAAGGACCTTTTTAAGGGAAAATGAGAATTGGAAGAATGTAATTTCTTCTGAAGGTTTAGTTGTGACTACAAATGATCTACAACCTAAATGTTAACTTTGTCTTCCCTCAGATGTGGCCTGACCTGCCGAGTACTCCAGATTTTCCTATTTTATTTTAGCAATTTTTTTGATTTTCATATTCTAGGTGGTAGCAGTCTATATTATGAGGAAATCGTTTGGTAATACTTGGTTAAATTTCAAATTTGATGAAAAAGCAAGGCAACTTTTAGCCTTAACAAGTTGAACTCTGCCTTCGGAGTTAGTTGCGAGTTCAATCCCTACTCCAAAGATGGGCAATGCTTCATGTCATACTGGAGGGCACTGTACTGTTGATAAGGGGATATATTAATCTGTGATTCTGTTTGCTTCAGTTTTTGTTAAAGATCACATGACATTGTGAGCTAACCCTCACATCTAGTTCCCTAGCCTACCAATTCCTGTTGTACGGGTAGTGACTACAGCACAGCATTAATTCATTGTCTGTAAAATTCTGCAGGATATGTGTTCAAGTGATAGATCAATCTCTTCCCATATCAATGTCATTAAGAGATTATTTAAATAATTTCTATTTTTACTTTCCTTTAAAGGGCTGATCCCTTCTGCTAAGTTACCAGTGGAGAAGGTTACTTCTGTTGTAGAGTCTCAGCTCTGGAAACCTATCTTAAGGCATGGAACCTGTGCAGGAATTGACCAGTGCCCAGTGGGAGCTGTGAACAGCACATCGGATGAAGAAGCTGAACTGGTAAATTTGATTTGTACCATCATTGTTTGTCTCATTTGGTAGGCTACAGGAATAAACTAAGCCTTTGAAAATAAGAAAATGCCTTACTTTAGTTTTAGCTGCAATCCTGCAGAATATTATTGAGTGCTACTCTGAATGAAACGATTGGAGACTTCCGGTAGCGCTCATGGAGTGAAGTCGCGTTCTTGACTCGCTCCATTACCTCTGAGTTTTTCTTCTTATGATCAGCTATATTTTAATTAACCATTAAGGCATCGACTCTTACAATAATTTGAAACAAATTGGGCTCTTTGATAATCGGATGCGTTTAAGGTCTGCTATGTCTAAGAATGGAAAAAACGGGAAGGACGGCAAACCTCCGGGTAGACCGAAAGGTACCGATTTCCCTCCGACTGAACCACCGGTGACTTTGAAAGCTATATTGGAGCTAATTCAAAGGGAAATTTCAACCTCTATTACGGAGCTGATTCGTGAGGAAATTTCAATTAGTTTCCAGAAAATTGCCGATTCAATCGAGAAGATACAAATACCTATTACGGAACATCAGTGGGCTATATCTGATCTTCAAAAATCCACGCAACAAAGTGAGCTCAAGATGGAGAAAATCGAAGAAACAATTAATGTAATGAAGAAGAAACTCGACTTTCTGACCTTTAAAAACTCTGACTTAGAATCCAGAATGCGATGGCAGAATCTTCGAATGATTGGGGTGCGTGAAGCTGTTGAATCTGATAACCCTATGAAGTATTTTTCTCAACTTTTAAAAGATGCATTTCCTACTGTATTTCCTGACCAACCACCATTATTGGATCGTGTTCACAGAGTTCCATCATACTGGCTTAGGTCAGGTAAACCTGGACATGTCATTTTACGTTTTCATTACTTTCAAGACAAGGAGAAACTGTTTCGTTTCGTTCGATCTAAAGGTTACATTGATTTTCTGGATCTTCAGTTCCGATTCGTGGAGGATTTCAGTAAACCAATCTGGGATCAACGGGTTCGTTACAGATCTGTGATGTCGGAACTCTACAAGATGGATTTAAAACCAGCGCTGCTCTACCCTGCACGTCTAAGGATTCGTACGTCGGATGGAGCCCTCCGCTTTTTTGAATCTCCTTCGGATGCCCAGAGTTATCTGGATCAATTTTCACCTTCAACATCTTAATCGTAATTTTTAACTACCTCCGTTGATCGGAGGTTGTGAATTTGTCAGTCTTAATTTTTTTTTGTCCTATATGGGCAGAAAAGTTTATTTTTGATTATTTAATATGGTTGCTAAACTTTCTTTTTTAACTGCGTCATTCCTTTCTTTTTCCCAGGGGATTCTGGGTGGTTATTCCCTCACCGTTATTTTACGTATTTCCTTTGTGGCCTTAAATTTTTTAGTTTTTTTAAATCTACTTTGTCTTGTAGGTTTTCATAACTAGTTTATGTTAATAATCTCATTTTTTTTTTGTTTTGTTTACTTATAGGGTTTGGGGTTTGTTGCGTTTTTTTTTATATTTTCTGGCTTTTACTCTGTTATATTATGTGTTTGTTTTAATTGATTTACCTTTTTCTATTCTCTTACTGTTTTATAATTAGCTGATCTTTTTTTATATTTACACTTTTTTTAGGGAGTGTATACCGGAAGTCATGGGGGTAGTTTTAGTGCTTGCTTCTTTCGGGCTGGTCTGCGTTAGATTTAGCCTTGGGGTCATGGGGTGGGGGGTGGTGGGAGGGGCTTCACGTTTTAGTTTCCTTCTTCTTGGGCTATGTACATTATTGAAGTATTGGTTGCGTTCTTCTTCCCGGTATCTCTTATTTGTTCTGTTCCCTTTCCGGGTTCGTGGGTCGAGCCTATCATCAATCCTCCTTGATGCGGGTTGACTTTAGGGTTTATGGAGTCTATTATTAATTTTGTCTCCTGGAATACTAATGGTCTTAATCATTCTATTAAAAGGAAAAAAGTTTTTAAAGTGTTCCAGAGACTTAAAGCACAAATTTTATTTTTACAAGAGACCCATGTGCGGAGGGGAGACAGACTACGTTTTTTTAAATTCTGGAAGGAACAACAGTTTCATTCGAACTCCAATGCTAAGATTCGAGGCGTCTCTATTTTTATAGACTCCTCAGTTACTTTTATACAACATGATATTATTTCTGATCCGAATGGTAGATTTTTATTGGTTAGTGGTCTACTATTTAATAAAAAGGTAGTTTTGGTTAATGTTTATGCTCCTAATATGGACTGTCCAGAATTTTATAAATCATTATTCAATCAGTTCCTGAATTTGAATGAGTTTTCATTGGTCTGGGGCGGAGATCTTAATACCTGTTTATCTCCAGCTTTGGACCGTTCGGCTCCTCTACGGACTTTACCTAATAAATCTGCAACTTTGATTAATTCATTCCTCTCTGATTCTGGGTCGACGGACATTTGGCGTTTTTTGCATCCTCAGGAAAAAGATTTTTCTTTTTTTTTCACATGTTCACCATTCCTATTCAAGAATTGATTATTTCTTTATTGATTCTCGTCTTATTTCTTCAGTGATTAAATGTGATTATGACTCTATAACCATTTCGGATCATGCTCCACTTAAGCTTTCTATTAAAATTCAGGCCAATACACAAAATAATAGACAATGGCGTTTTAATTCATTGTTGCTTCAGGACTCGGACTTTGTTAACTTTATGAATGAACAGATTGATCTTTTTTTTACAATTAACTATACAGAGGATATTTCTGTGAACATTATTTGGGATACTTTTAAAGCTTATATTCGTGGTCAGATTATCTCGTATTCTGCTGCTTTGAGGAAGAAGCTGAAGCAGGAGGAGTTGGCAATCGTGGACAAGATTAGGGAAATTGATAAGAAATATGTTATAGCTCCTTCTGAGGAGTTATATAAACAAAGAACTGAACTTCAAATGGAACACAGTTTATTACTTTCGTCCTCGATTGTAAACCAATTAAAGAAAACAAGTGAATTTTATGTACACAGTGACAAAATTGGCAAACTGTTGGCTAATCAACTGAAGTCTAATTATGCTAAATCTCAAATTAATCAGATTTATAACCAAAATGACCGACTGATACTTGATCATGTGGGGATTAATCAAACTTTCTGTGATTTTTATTCTTCCTTATATCAATCAGAGTCTCCTCGAGATTCTAAATATATGAATGATTTTTTAGATAATCTAGACTTCCCTGAGATTTCACAGGATATGTCTTCTATGTTAGATACTCCCATTACCACGGATGAGATTAAGAATATTATTTTCTCTATGAATTTGAGGAAAGCTCCTGGCCCTGATGGGTTTACCGTAGAATTTTATAAATGTTTCGCACCTTCATTAATCCCTTGGCTCTAGGGTTTTTGAGGCTTCATTAAAACTTGGTAAACTTCCTGAATCTTTCAATAGAGCGTCAATCTCTCTAATATTAAAGAAGGATAAAGATCCTGCTCAGTGTGCATCTTATAGACCAATATCTTTATTAAATGTTGATTCTAAAGTTTTTTCTAAGTTATTAGCAAATAGATTAGAAAAAGTACTTCCTTTTATTATTTCAGAAGACCAAACGGGTTTTATTAAAGGTCGTTACTCTTTTTATAATATTCGCACACTGTTAAATATTGTTTATACTCTCACAAAATGTTCCTGAGTGTGTTATCTCTTTAGATGCTGAGAAAGCTTTTGACAGAGTAGAATGGCCTTATTTATTTAAGGTGCTTGAAATGTTTAATTTTAGCTCGAAATTTATATCCTGGATTAAATTGTTATATCATTCTCCTGTGACCTCGGTCCGTACTAACTCTCTAAGCTCACCTTTTTTCCCTCTTTTTCGAGGTACTCGACAAGGGTGTCCTCTTAGTCCTTTATTATTTGATATTGCATTAGAACCTCTTGCAATTGCCATTCGAGAATCTCCAAATATTACTGGGATAACTTGGGGCTTAAAGTCCCATAAAATATCACTCTATGCTGATGACTTTTATATATTTCTAATCCCCAAAAATCCATCTCTGCTGTTTTAGAGCTATTAGCACAATTTGGTCTTTTTTCAGGTTATAAGTTAAATCTTAGTAAGAGTGAACTTTTCCTGATTAATAAACAACTTCCCTTATATCATAACTTTCCATTTAAATTGATTAATAATTATTTTTCATATCTTGGGATTAAAATTACTTGTAAATACAAAGATTTATTTAAGATTAACTTTTTACCCTTAATTGACCATATTATTCAACTTTCATCTAAATGGTTTCCTTTATATTTAACTTTGATTGGTCATATTAATGCAGTTAAGATGTTTTTGTTTGCCAAAATTTTTATATATATTTCAGGCATTACCAATTTTTGTTCCAAAATCTTTTTTTGATAAAGTTGACTCCAAAATTTCTTCATTTATTTGGCAAAATAAAAACCCGAGACTGGGTAAAATACATTTACAGAAAGCTAAGAGAGATGGAGGCTTAGCATTACCTAACTTTAGATTTTATTATTGGGCAATTAATATTCGACATATGAAATTTTGGTTACTTGACCAGGATATACTATCCATTCCTAAATGGGTAGCATTGGAATTACAATCTGTTCAGGGCTATACACTTGGCTCTATTTTAGTTTCCTCTCTTCCTTTTCATTTGAAACGCCTTAAACAGGTGTCTAACCCGATAGTTAAATATACCTTACGTATTTGGTTTCAATTCAGAAATTTTTTTGATCTTAACCAATTTGGGCTAGCAATTCCTATTTTAGGTAACATATTTTTCCCCCCCTCTTTTACGGATCGTGCTTTTCAAATTTGGAAGACTAAGGGTATTTCACGGTTTTTGGATTTATTTTTAGATGGTTCCCTTATGTCTTTTGAACAATTATCTAATAAATATAATTTATCAAGAATACATTTTTTTAGATATCTACAAGTTAGAAATTTCCTAAGTACTATACTTTCTTCCTTTCCAATGCTCCCTCCTACATACATTTTAGATACTATAATTAACCTTAATCCATGTCAGAAAGGTGCATCGGCTATTATTTATAATATTATTATGAAACTTAGGAAAGCTCCACTTGATAAGATTAGGTCAGATTGAGAACAAGAATTGGGATCTGTTATTTCCGTGGATGACTGGGGGCAGATTTTACAATTAGTCAATACTTCCTCTATCTGTGCTAAACATTCCCTAATTCAATTTAAAGTTGTTCATAGAGCACATATGACCAAAGATAAATTAGCTTGCTTTTATTCTCATATTAATCCTTTTTGTGATAGATGTCCGGGGCAGATAGCCTCTTTAACTCATATGTTTTGGTCTTGTCCTACTCTGGAAACTTTTTGGAGAGACATTTTTAATATTATCTCCAAGGTATTGAATATAGATATCTCTCCTCACCCTATTACTGCTATCTTTGGACTACCTAAAATTTCCAGTAATCTTTCTCCTTCAGCCCGTAGAATGATTGCATTTCTTACTTTAATGGCGAAAGGATGTATCTTACAACATTGGAAAGAGCTTAATTCTCCAACTACCTTTTTTTGGTTTTCTCAGACGATATTATGCTTGAATTTGGAGAAAATTAGAAGCAATCTTTATGATTCCTCATTTAAATTTGAACAGACCTGGAGATCTTTTATTCAATATTTTCATTTAATGTAATATATACCTTTCTTGTTTTTTTTTTACTGTTTTTAATGGAGGTCGGGATTGAGGACGTGATTTTAAGTTTTTTAACTCTGTTTGGTTTCAAGTTAGCCCATTGCTTTGCTTTGCTTTTAGTTAGTTGCACGGTGGTTTTTTCTTGGGTTTTTTTTTTCCTTTTCTCTATTGATATATATAAAAATTAGTATACTATTATGTTACCTTGGTACGTTATGTTTAAATTACATTGTTTGTATCATTTTTTTTGTATTAATATTTCCTGTAATTTTATTATATTCTAACAGTGTATTAGTGCCTATATGGCTTACCTTTTTGTATACTTATTCAATAAAAAGATTTAAAAAGAAAGAAAGAAACTATTGATAATTCAGAATTTATAAAAGTTAGATTTTTAAAATATTGTTTGAAGCATTGCCAATATTGCTTCCTCTTTAACTACCTTGAAGATAGTAAAGCCAAGCTCATAGCATGGAGATGTAGACCAGAAAGAGCAGGGCTGGGATGCACAGAACCAGCAGTCTGGGCTACAACCTGACTTCCGATGCAATGGGGTGGAATTTGGGTTTCCTCTCAAGTCCCAAGAATATGGGTTAGTGGGTTAATTGCTCATAGTGTGCAGGTGAGTGGTAGAATATTGGGGTATATGATGGGAATGTGGGGAGAATAAAATGAGTGACAAATGGATGCTTATTGGTCAGCATGCACAGTAGGCTGACTGGCCTGATTGCTCTTTATGACTCTAGGAATGTCAGGTGTTCAGAAAACACAGAATCTGATGAGATTGCTTTGAGAGTTTACAATATTCCCTTTCTTTAAGGGTCTACTCAACGATGACTACATCGTTGTCGCAGTGAGGGTCATTTCAGGCATGCTGTAGGTGTGAAAACCACTTTATTGTGATTTAAACACTTAGGAACACACACAAAAGTCGCTGGTGAACGCAGCAGGCCAGGCAGCAGCTCGAGGAAGAGGTGCAGTCGACGTTTCAGGCCGAGACCCTTCGTCAGTCCACTTTTGTGTGTGTTGCTTGAATTTCCAGCATCTGCAGAATTCCTGTTGTTTGCATTTTATAAACACTTAGGATGTGACTTTAGGTGAAAACTCTGAAGGGAACCTTGGAAATTGCGAAATTAGCGAGGATAATCAAAGGCTTTCTGAACAGTATCTGGCAGCTTTGAAAGTTGATGTCTGATGAGAAGAAATTGCAAAGTCTTGTATGGACCAAGATGAAAATTTAATGGGGTTGGAGATAGTTAAGTAGGAGCTAATAAGCCAGTGGGGGTGAGGCTGGAATGAATTCATTGTTTTTCTCTTGATAAATGAATCCATGAGTTTCTGCACATCTGAAATATGAGATTGGACAAAAGAGCATGAAAATATTTTTTGACTAAGGGTCTTGAAGCATTTTCAGCTGAATGAAGTTTAGATGCAGTTTGTTGCCTTGTACTGTATGTTTAAAAATGTTCTATTAATCTCTGTTTTAAAGTAACTCCTGGTCCTTTATTGTAGAGCAAAAATGATGTCCAGAAGTTCCTGGTCCAGGTTGCTCGCTGGGATCCTTCACAAGACGATTTCACTGACTTTCAGACTGACCTTGTCAAGCAACTTGTCAACCTTTGCAAGAAGCAGTCAGCAAAGTTGGAAGTAGTTAGCGGAATTGGTCTTGGGTCAAAAGTTGATCAAGCTGTGAATGCTGTATTTGCTGCCATGATGTACCATTGTGCTGATCTTCACAGTGGTCTGAAAACTTACGGTAAAATAGTCTTTGTGGGTGGTAGTCCGTTTAAATTAGTTTTTAAAACAGTTTAAGCTGATTGCATATTTTGCAGGAAATTACTGGAAATGCTTGTATACGAGGCCTTCTTAAGCCTATTGATTGCAACTGGGCACTTCAACTATTGAGCATCAATTGGAACCATATGTTGAGTTTTGAAAGAACGCAAACAAATCCTATGCTATACTTACACTACTTTAACCTGCATTTAGTAGTAAATTGATCTGCTCCTGCAAAAGCTGCACAGTGAAATATCCTACCAAGAAGTTTGACATTAAAACAGTTGCTCTATTTGCACACTATGTACCAAATTTGCCAGAAAGGATTGATATGCCTATTTAGATATCAATCAAATTCAACAACCTAGTAATTGTAAATCTCTGTGGCTCAAAAAACAATTATCATTGGTTATTAACTTCTCGCTCTTTTTCCTTTGCTTTCTTTACTTAAATTTGTATGCAATTAATTACTTCAACCCTTATTTCTAGTTTAGGTGTAGTGTTGTCTCTCAAGTGATTCATTGCCTAAGGCAACACGCAGTTGCTTTCCACTTTGACAAGAACCCTGTAGAGGACACCACACTGCTTTTGATTTACAGTTACCGCAGCTTCTAGTGTGAGAATACAGGGAGTCTTTCTTCGCTGATTGCAGAACGTGGCTCAATAATACGCTATTTTTTACCCTGTGCTTAGATATTCTTCAATTTTGGGGTCATACCTGGAGGCAGTCAGTATTCCTTGAGAGGATGTCATTTTTTCTCTGCACCCCTCCATCACTTGAATGTTTCCCATTCTTTTTTTTGAGTGTCAGAGCATAGTACATAGAAATCTACAGCACATTACAAGCCCTTCGGCCCACAATGTTGTACTGACCACGTCACCTACTCTAGAAGCTACCTAGAATTTCTCTACCACGTAGTCCTCCATTTTTCTAAGCTCCATGGACCTATCTAAATGTCTATTAAAAGACCCTGTTGTAGTCTATTGAAAGACCCACCACTCTTTGCGTGAAAAACTTACTCCTGACATCCCCCTTGTACCTACTTCCAAGCACCTTAAAACTATGCCTCCTCGTGTTAGCCATTTATTACAGTCCTGGGAAAAAGCCTCTGGCTATCCACACGATCAATGCTTCTCATCATCTTATACATCTCTACCAGGTCACCTCTTATCTTCCATTTTTCCATTTTTGAGTGGAACATCTTGAACGTGCTATTTTTTGGACATTATTCGTAACCTGCAATGCAAAGCAACAATAATTCTAAAAAGGCTCCCAGTTCTTTACCAGCCGTGGTGAAATTTAACCATACTCATTTGTTTATCAGATGTGCAATAACTTGAAACACTTGTGCAATTAATTTTAAGTGCCTGTTGTTTGTTTCATTCGGCTTTTCACTCTGACCTGATATTAATAACCGTTTTGTTTGAGTTCAGGATTATGTGCAAAATTGATCAATTTCATTGAGCTGCTGAGACAGTTAAGAAATAATTAGTAAACAATTGTGGCTCTATCTGTGAGCCCCGAGACAAATACAGTTTGTTCTGCTTCCACCTCCCAGTTCGTCTTGCCACACCCCTCCACTTCCTCAGCCCATGTATGTGCAACCATAATTAACAAGTCACTGAAGTTATTAAAGATATTGTTGGTTTTTTCAATTTGCATCATATTGGGTTTTTTTTAAGAGAAGCTGTTCATATTACAGGGACAGCAGTGATGCCCTTTTTAAATGCCACCTGTTTTCAACAAAAGATAACAGTAAAATGGGATTTGGCGCTCTGCAGTTTACTGATGTGCGCGAAGTAACATCCCATGCTAACTTTTGGTTGTTCATGGGAATTCTTGAAACTCTGCTTGTCCCTGAACCTGGTAACAAGGTGAAGAGAAATGCAGATGTATTGTACGTCAGAGATTCTAGAGTTTAATACTGCAACAGTGTTAAAAGAACTGAGAAAATCTTCCTCCGTAATAATGTAGGCTGTGCAAAGTTATGTATTTTCCAGGGGCATAACCGCCAATCTTAAACCAAGCCCTTAAAACTTGTACTGAATCTGTTGACAACAACTGCTAGTTTTATTCATTGTAGACGTAGTAATGGCAAACTGGTTTGAGATACTGATTTCTGGTGATTATTAGTTTGAAAGGCCACTATAGCAGCTCATCATATGGGCTGGCACTCTCCATTTCCTTCTCAGATGATTTAATATATTACAATTTGCAAACATCAGGAAAGATGTAGCAGTTATAACTATTGTGAGTTACTGTGGATAACACTGCTGTTGTGCCACAGCTGGATGCTGATGCTGAAGCCGAACTTTATTCCCCTGGAATGAATGTGGTGGCTGATTCTGATGACTGGAACAGCTGGGTGCAAAGCAATCTGTTATAAGTAAAATAAAATTTTTCTTGAATTTTCACTTAAGTACTTTGCTTCTCCCCTTCTTTAGTTACAAGTGGAGGTACCGCAGGTTTCAGTGACGAAATTGCGGAAGTGTACGCTTTGGCTGAAGGAATGAAAACCTGGATAGTAAGTTTTGTAAATGTGACTTATGAGTTGTTTAAAAGCAGTGACACTGGTTTGAAGCAAAACAGTGCAGTAGATGAGATATTATATTTTCAAAATCCTTATGAAAAACAATCTCATATTCTTAATAATGCAGCCCAGATCATTTGATCCATCTTGTTGACACTGACTCTGATGTACCTATCTGTGCTAATCCCATCTACTAACCCCAGAACTGTAACCTCCTGTGCCCTGTGACTCAAGTACTCATCCAAATACTTTTTGTAATGATCTCAGGCAGCATCTTCTATATTGCATCCACCCTGTAGTTGCAAAAACCTAATTCTCCAATTCTCTTAACTACCTCACCGTAAGCATAAGCCTGTGATTTTAAGAATCTGTTATGGATGTTAAGCTTTCCACTACCTATCCCCACAAAATTTTGTATCAAGATTCTTCTCTTCCTTGATCCCCTTTACTGCAAGGAAAACAAATCTAGACTGCACAACCTTGCTTCGTTACTGAAAGACCCCATCCAACCAAAGAACATCCTGGTGAATTTTCTCTGGACCCTCTCTCTGGTCAATTCATGTTTTGTTTTATAGTGTGTACAAGACTCCTGCTGTTGCCCAGTGTCAAGATTTTATAAAGCAAGACCTCCATATTCTTACATTCTATGTCATAGCTCATAAAGCCAAATATTACCTCTTCACCACTTTCACCACTTTATTCATTTATACTGTCACCTTAGGGAATGTATAAACTCTGTTCCTCAATGCTCCTCGGATAACTAGTGTGTGTCCTACTGCTAGCACTCCAAAAATTCATTTCCTCTCACTTGTTGGATTTAAGTTCCATCTGCCATTCTTCTGGCCAACTTGCCAGCTAATCAATATCATTCTGTAATCTAAGAATATCCTCTTAACTGACAATGACACCACCAATTTTTGTATCATCTCTAAATTGAACTATTCGTATTGTACCTCCTTCATTTACATCCAAATCATTGTTATTATATTACAATCTGCAAGGGTCCCAGTGCCGATCCCAGACATAAAAACATCCTGTCATTTTCCCAGTTTGTCTCCTTTGCCAAGTGAACTTTGGATCCAGTTTGCCTTTGATTCCACCCACTCTGAGCCAAATAGGTTGGAGATCATGGGATCCAAAGACCAAGTATGAGAATGGGCAGCTAGTCGAAGAAGAAATACTGTAAAGAAGAGAGAACTTAAACACACTCAGATTTGTAGAAGAGAATTTGAACACTAAATTAGAGATTTGTTGGGTATCAAGAATGCAACAGAGATACTGTCACAAAACATAAGCTAACATTTTGATAAGAGAAATGAGAGAGCAATGAGCTTCTTGGAAAGCAAGCCTAAATGGCAAATTCACAATTTGCTGGAAATAGCAAAACAAGTTAAGCATGGAAACAAAGAATACATGTACTAAAGTCATTGTAAGTTCTCTGCCTGCAAGTTAAGGTATTCAAATATGAAGCTAGAACTTCATATTTATAAACAGAAAGACAACACAAGCTGGTAACGCCTTTTCTGGAAGGGAAACTGAAGGGCGATTCTTTCTAATTATAAAAATAACTTCACGTAAAATGCTTCCACCCTTGAGAATTTGAAAACTACGTGCCATAAATGTATAGTAATCACTGATGCATCCTATAAAGAATTGATGAGTTGGCTTGGTTGCTGACGGAGAGGAAGCATACATTAATCAAATGAGAACAGCTTCAGTGCCTTATAAAACAGTAGGAAAACACAAGAAACTAAAAGCAGGAAGATTTTCACCTGGCCCATCAAGCCTACACCCCCCATTCAATCTGATCATTGATCTATGTGTTCTCAATTCAACTTATGTGTCAGTTCTTTGATCTATCAAGTGTTTATCTTTCTCCACCTTAAGTATATATCTAATGATCTGGTCTTCTTCACCATCGGGGTCAGGGTATTCCAGAGTTCTGCCACTCCCTGAGAGATTCCTATGGAGTGGTTTTACCTTGCCTTGCTCCTTAACTTGTAATTATGTCCCCTAGTTTCTGACTCTCATCAGAGAGTACATTGCAACCTCTGCCTTGTAACCTCCATTTAGACCTTATATGTTCAAGTAAGATCACCTGTCATTCTTCCAGACTCCAAAGAATATAGGCCCAGACTGGTTAGCCTCTTGTCAGTTGGTGGAGAGTGTTTCTTTGGACTAAGAAGCTATATAACAGTAAAGCTGTGTTAACATTAGAGAAGTTAATACCTTTCCAGGAATGTTGGGCTGATCTGCATCATTATAGGAGAACCATACTTAGAAGGCTGCTTTCCTTCTTTGTAATTTAGCTTTTACAGTTAGTTATTTCATTAAGATTTGCAGCAGAAGCATGAAGTCAAAAATTGTCTTTGGTATGCTGGGCAACTACCTAACCACATCCCTTCTATGGTGCCGCAGTTTCTACGAGGCAGTTAATAAAAAGCATGAGGTTTGTTCAAGTTTCGAAATAACACTACCACCTAGTGGAGAACCACAGTAGAACAGACTTCACATTGTTGCCCTGCAGACAAGGAGACTGCAGATGCTGGAATCTGGAGCAATGCACAAGGCACTGGATGAACTCAGCAGGTCAGGCAGCATCCATAGAGGACAGTGGACAGACAACATTTTCAGTCAAGATTACTCATTTGGGTCGTCTTGTCAGATGAAGGTCTCAACCTGAAATGTTGGCTGTCCGCTTTCCTCCACAGGTGCTGCCTGACCTGCCGAGTTCCTGGAACATTTTGTGTGTTTGTGCCTTGAAGTTTCATAAAGCTCTTCTTGAGTTAACTTGCCAAAGCAATGGATGGCTGTGATATTCTATAATTTGATTTCTCACCAGAGCAAGTTCATCTCTTTGTTGCAGAAGATCTTAATGTGAATGGACTCTTAACAAGGCCATTAAATGACATTTAATTTTCCAATAGTCTGCTTGCCAATGCTGAGTTCCAAATCTGGTCATTGCTCTAGAATGGACACAAGAAGCAAATCCCACACCCTGAGCACTAGGCTGCTAAAAGCCATGATAGTTAACATAGAACATAGAAACATAGAAAATAGGTGCAGGAGTAGGCCATTCGGCCCTTTGAGCCTGCACCGCCATTCAGTATGATCATGGATGATCATCCAACTCAGAACCCTGTACCAGCCTGCCCTCCATACCCCCTGATCCCTTTAGCCACAAGGGCCATATCTAACTCCCTCTTAAATATAGCCAATGAACTGGCCTCAACTGTTTCCTGTGGCAGAGAATTCCACAGATTCACCACTCTCTGTGTGAAGAAGTTTTTCCTAATCTCCGTCCTAAAAGGCTTCCCCTTTATCCTCAAACTGTGACCCCTCATTCTGGACTTCCCCAACATCGGGAACAATCTTCCTGCATCTAGCCTGTCCAATCCCTTTAGGATTTTATACATTTCAATCAGATCCCCCCTCAATCTTCTAAATTCCAACGAGTATAAGCCTAGTTCATACAGTCTTTCATCATATGAAAGTCCTGCCATCCCAGGAATTAATCTGGTGAGCCTTCTTTGTACTCCCTCTATGGCAAGGATGTCTTTTCTCAGATTAGGGGACCAAAACTGCGCACAATACTCCCGGTGTGATCTCACCAAGGCCTTGTACAACTGCAATAGTACCTCCCTGCTCCTGTACTCGAATCCACTCGCTATAAATGCCAGCATACCATTCGCCTTTTTCACCGCCTGCTGTACCTGCATGCCCACTTTCAATGACTGGTGTACAATGACACCCAGGTCTCGTTGCACCTCCCCTTTTCCTAATCGGCCACCATTCAGATAATAATCTGAAGAATCTGAAGAAGTTGAGAATGTTTTGGCTTTGACCACCAAGGAATAATCATTTGTTGATACTTTCTTGATTTCCCAAGGAAAATGCTGCCTTAATGTTCTGAGCAGTTATGCTCAAGTCTCCGAAACGCTGTCTTATGTTCATATCAGGATTGTGACAGGGTTTGGAGCAGCTCATTGACTGGTATCTTGTTGCTGAATAAATGCCACTTGACTGCCCTGTCAACTGTTACTTTGAAAGAGGAAGGTGCGGGCTTACTAACATTTTAAAATTGGATTGGCAAGTATCTCTGTTGTCTAAACTGTGGATATGTTGTTTGAAACAATATTAACCAACTAAATAACAGTTTGCATTGCATTCCTAATGTTGTAAAACTTTCCAACATCAGGTTTAATTGAGCATAGCTTATTATTACCTAGACATGTAAGAAGTATTAAGACTGATGACAAATATCTAGCGGTAGGCGCGATTCTGTGTTGGCATGATATCAGGTGGACTCAGTTTTCTTTCCTTCACACCTGTCTCCTCCACCCCCCCACCCTAACAAGATGGAACGTAAACAGAAATATGTAATGATGACCAGTGATAAAGAGGAAGCACAAGATGATGACAAGATGAACCCAGAAAACATCAGTGAGTAAGATTTATTACATTCATGGTCTAGGTGACTCCATTGAGATATATAGGACTTCAGATGATTTTGTGCTGTAAACCGAGTCTGAATAAAGAAAGAAATCACTCATAATTTATTTGTTTTGCAACTAAGGCTTTTAATTCCTATTCACTGAGGAAAAAATTCCACCAATCTTGTACTTTTTGAGTGTCGGGGGGAATGAATATAGGGAGCAGTGTGTAAGTCATTTCCCTAGCTTGCTGATCCCTGTTTTGAAGTGGGGTTGGGTGCACTGGTTTGCAATTAGTGTGCCTCATTTAAGTTAATAGCTAGTTTCCAAAATATGTTGATTCCCATTAGAACTAGTATATGAAAATGCCTATCTATACTCAATCCACAAACCACCTTACAAAGCCGACAGTTGTCGTCTAGCTAATTTAGCATTGGTACATCATGTGGTGGATCCCTGCCCGAGTTCTGATAGTGACCACGTGCTGCTTGCAGTTCATGTATGTTAATGATTCATTGGTTGTGGTCAAAGGTGACGTCTGATTGATTAATTTCTTTCATAATTTTTGTATGATGGTCTCTTATTTGATATTAAAAATAGTGGCCTTAAGAGTTAGTGAATAAATCTGATAACCAATGCAAGTGTTCATGGAGTTGTTATGCAATAAGACATTAATCTGAAGCTGTTCATCAAGCCTGGTTTTCCTCACTCAGAGGTATTCCTCATCCTATCCTCCTATCCACCTGTCCCTTTCTCACCCTCACTGCAACTTGTGGTTATAAAACTTGAATGTTTCGCTTGCACAATAACATGGACCCTTGACCTCACAATCTACCTCACTGTGACCTTGCACCTTGCTGTCTATCTGTACTGGAACACTTTATTCTGAGTTTTACCATCTACTACATAAATATGCCATTGTTATGAATTGATCTGTATGGACAAACGAGTTTTTCACTGTGCCTTCGTACATGTGAAAATAGTACACTAATTTGCCAGTTTAAAATTAACTTGTTTTCTCTACCCCAGCTTTGAATGGTCTTCAAACTGAAGCATTTCAACTCCTTTCTCTCCACTAATGCTGTCTGACCTGCTGAATATTTCCAGTGTTTTCTATGAGATTTCAGCATCTGCAGTTTTTGAACGTCTTCACTCAGTTGTGTTGATCCAGATTTAAACTTTCAGTGTTCTCTCATAAAAATGTTTGGCCACTTTGGGATGTTCTGAGTAATAAAGAATCCTTTATTATCACACAAGGGTGATATTTTGGAATGGTTAGCTGCTGTGACTGCAAGCCAGCTGTTAAAATATCTGTATCAATCTTGTTTATAGAATGAATACAGTATTTGCTTAAAATTTGTCACTTGGTGTCACTTTTTCCTATTTTTCTAGGTGAAAACTGGATTGAGAAGAGCCTTTTGCTACTAAAGTTCCCACCATTAACAACAAAAAATATTGACTCTTCCTCTGATAAGAGAACAGATACTTTACAAGAGCAGGAATGTGCAGTGCTTAAATCTGCCGATCTGCAGGGACAGGGTACTACTACCCAGTCTACAGCATCACAGGAGCCATTGGTACGGTCACAAAGCGCAGAGGGTGAAAAGCCCCAGCAAGCTGTCACAACACTGAACACTGACCCTGATCCTGCTGGTCCAACATGCACAGAGGGGCCAGCTTCTTCAGTGAGCACGACACCCAGTGAAAGCATAGTATCTCCGTGTGTGGACCTTCACTCTCCTTTCAGCTCCAAACCCAAGAATCCACTCAGTAAAAGCCGACTTAGATTACTTTCACTCAGGTCCGTGGAAGAATTTAAAGTTGATCCAGTCCAAGACAAATTTCCAATTTTGAAGAGCATCTTAGAGTTCATGAAAGATCTCAATATTTCATCTGAAAGGTAAGCTGGTTAGGTTTTCAGACTAAAGAAAAATACTTGAATGTGACTTTTAAAAAAAACTTACATTTAGAGGAGATCAAGTGTGTAATTTGGCAGCTATTGAAAGAAACTATTACAATCAAAATTTAATTTACCAACCCAGACATGCCTCACTATCTTCCTGCTGTAGAGTTCATTATAAACATTGTTTCAGAAGTACTGGTATGTGACAGATGAAGGAGGTATATAATTAGCAGTTGATCCTGAACATTAATATGACCATCTATACTTCATATGTAAGCCAGATGCTGAGAGTAGGAAACTTGCAGTGAGGGAGCTTAAGAACTGGATGCGCAAGTTGGTCATTAGACTCCTTGAGCCTGGTCTGACGTTCAATGTTCCTGGCTGACTTGTTCTTAACCTTGCTTTTTTTTGACTATTCTCTATAATCTTTGATTTCCTTCTTTATCCAAAATCTATCATTATGAAGATATTCAATGGCAGTCTCCACCTTCTGCAGAAGTTTGATTAAACAGACCAACTGCCAGATCCCATGTAGGAAAGGAAGAGGGGAATTTATGGCAATCACATGGGCTATTCTTGTACTAAATCCTGCAACAAATGGTATATGCGAAGCTCTGGGAGCAGACCCGGTTAATCGCATGTGGTGCCTCGACATGGGACATGTAATAAAAATTGTGTGGTGCATATCCTATTTACTTCCTGGAGGAATGCAGTTTACCACTTCATTCTCAAGCTACATCCAGCCCTTTGTATGAAAGAACACTTTCAACTATTTTACAGATACTTCATAGTTATGTTACAAATAAGATTAGGCCATAAAACCATAAAATTTAGGAGCAGAAGTAGGTCATTTGGCCCATTGAGTCTGCTCTGCCATTCAATCATAGGCTGATCCACTTCATCCAGTCATCCCCACTCTCCTGCTTTCACCCCATACCCTTTGATGCCCTGGCTAATCAAGAACCTATCTATCTCTGCCTTAAATACACTCAATGACTTAGCCTCCACAGCCACTCCCTCTGAGTAAAGCAATTTCTCCACATCTCAGTTCTAAACGGACCTCCTTCAATCCTGAAGTCATGCCCTCTTGTCCTAGAATCCCCTACCATGGGAAATAATTTTGTCATAGCTAATCTGTTCAGGCCTTTTAACATTTGGAATGTTTCTGTGAGATCCCGCCCCCCCCCCCCCCCATTCTCCTGAACTCCAGGGAATACAGCCCAAGAGCTGCCAGACGTTCCTCATACAGTAACCCTTTCATTCCTGGAATCATTCTCATGAATCTCCTGTGAACCCTCTCCAATGTCAGTATATCCTTTCTAAAATAAGGAGCCCAAAACTGCACACAATATTATAAGTGTGGTCTCACGAGTGCCTTATAGAGCCTCAACATCACATCCTGGCTGTTGTATTCTGTACCTCTAGAAATGAATGCCAACATTGCATTCGCCTTTTTCACAACCGACTCAACCTGGAGATTAACCTTTAGGGTATCTTGCACAAGGACTCCCAAGTCTCTTTGCATCTCTGCGTTTTGAATTCTCTCCCCATCTAAATAATAGTCTGCCTGTTTATTTCTTCTACCAAAGTGCGTGACCATACACTTTCCAACATCGTATTTCATTTGCCACTTCTTTGCCCATTCCCCTAATCTATCTTGAGTCTCTCTGCAGGCTCTCTGTTTCCTCAACACTACCCGCTCCTCCACCTACCTTCGTATCATCGGCAAATTTAGTCACAAAGGCCTTAATACCGTAGTCCAAGTCATTGACGTACGTCTTAAAAAGTAACGGTCCCAACACTAACCCCTGTGGAACTCCACTGGTAACCGGCAGCCAGCCAGAATAGGATCCCTTTATTCCCACTCTCTGTTTTCTGCCGACCAGCCAAAGCTCCACCTACGCTAGTAACTTCCCTGTAATTCCACGGGCTCTTATCTTGCTAAGCAGCCTCATGTGTGGCACCTTGTCAAAGGCCTTCTGAAATACATGAAGAGAAATCAAGTGATGTGCGTTGGTGACATGTGTTTACCAAAGTGTGGGGTATTGCTTTCCCATGTTATGAATAATACCTAGAACTGTTACTCAGTCCCCTTAAAAATAAATCAAAACCTTTGTAGTGTTTTACAGGTTCTATCTTTGCGTAAGGCCCAGGCCAATAATGTCATCAAAGTTCTCCATGCAGTTTGTGAATGCCTGCAGTCGCTAGGACAGCCTCATCTCTTCCAGTTCTCCTGCATTCTCTTTCTTCAGGAAATGTTAACCTGTCAGAAGGAATTGATCAGGTATGGAGTAACCGCTCAGCCTCGTGAACCTCAGTAATTGTACCCCTCAGTGACCAAGTAGCCAAACATTTCGTTTGCAGTAAATAGTTGGGAGCTTGGGTTGTGAGTTTCTGTTTTGCTTGATGATTCATGTTGCTGTTTCGTAATGAATTATTTGTGTTGGTTATCTGCAGTAGATGTTGGTGTGACAAAATGTTAATCTAACATGATATAACTGGTAAATCTTACTAGACACCTTTGTGCATGTAGAGGATTGCTTCGCTACTGTGCTCAATAATTTTATAATCACTTCAAAAAGAAACTAGTAGGAGTGCATTTCCACTGGTGCAGTAGGTCCAGATGGTTGGAATGATTTCTACAGACAAAAGTGAGTGGAATTGGAAGAACTTGTCTGGCTAGGTGAACTGAATGTGATAATGGAAAGTAGAAGATTAAAATAAGGCAAACAAGGGTCTCCAATTGAAACGTCGGCTGTACTCTTCTCCATAGATGCTGCTCGGCCTGCTGAATTCCTCCAGCATTTTGTGTGTGTTGATTAAGATAAGGCAACAGTATTGATGTGAACTGAAGATTTAATGGCATTGTATGGTTAATTATGATCAAATGGAATGGTGGAACTGGCTCAAATAGCTGAATATCTATTTCAAGAATTTATAGAACAGCACAGGAACAACCCCTTGTTGAATCTGTTTATTTTCTGATCCTTGGGGTTCTTCAGAAATGATGAGTAGTCTTAATTCAAAGATTTCAGTTAATTTTCAGAGTACAAACAGATGTACAAATATTAAGCAAACTTTTAAAAAAAAGCCGAGAAACGATGCTAAGAAGGGAATTAATGCTAGGACGAAAGACTAACGATGGTACTTCTTTAAAAATTCTATCACTTTTATAGATAAGATGAGGGAAATTCCTTAGATAAGATTAAACAAGTTAACGGGCTACATGATTAAAGCAATTGCATCACATGAGTAATGTGCTAATTCTTAGCCAATGAAAAATGAGAAAGGTGATAACCTGTTAGTTTAGCTGCTATACTGCTTTCTACCAGAAAGTGTGAAAAATACGAGTTTGTTTAAAAAGTACAAATCTTATAAAAAGTATTAAAAAATAGTAGTTTTCAACATCCTTCAGCCCACAATGTCTGTGCTGAACACAATGCCAAATTAAATGTAACTCTTCTGTCTGCACATGATCCATGTCCCTCCAAACCCTGCAGATATACGTATCTATCTAAAAGCCTCCTAAATGCCACTTGCATATCTGCTTCCATCACTCCCCTGACAGTACACTCCAAGCACCTACTACACTGTGTTTAAATAAAAAAAACCCTGCCCTGTAATGAACTTCCTTTAACTTCTTTAACTTCCTCCATCTCACCTTCAGTATTTGACATTTCTACCCAGGGAAAAGACTTGACTGCTTATCTTTACCATTGCTGTCACAATTCCTGACTATGGTATTACTTAAGTAAAACATCTATCTTTTTTACTGTTAATAACATTTAGGGGAGTTACAGAGCAACCATTAGTCTTGCGAGACCATGAATCTGCACCTGGAAAGTCTTCACTCTCCAGGGCACAGGCCTGAGCAAGGTTGTATGGAAGACCAGCAGTTGTCCATGCTGCAAGTCTCCCCTCTCCACGACACCAATGTTGTCCAAGGGAGGGGCATTAGGACCCATACAGCTTGGCACCAGTGTCGTCGTAGAGCAATGTGTGAATAAGTGCCTCGCTCAAGGACACAACATGTTCCCTTGGCTGGGGCTCGAACTCACGACCTTCAGGTTGCTAGTCCAATGCCTTAACCACTTGGCTGCGTGCTCACGGTTACAGAGCACTACAGCACTAAAAAAGGCATTTCAGCCCATCTAGTCCATGCTATTTTAGTCCGATGACGTCGAGATCTAGTCTCTCCCAACCTCAGTGGAAAAACCCTGCTTGCATTTTCTCTGCCTATACCCCTCAATTTTGAATACCTCTATCAAATCTCCCTTTATTCTCTGACCTCCCAGGAAATAAAGTCCTAACCTATTCAACCTTTCCCTATAACTCAAGACCTCAAGTCCCAGCAATATGCTTATAAATTTTGTATGTACTCTTTCAATTTTATTGATATCTTTCCAATAGGTAGATGAGCAGAACTGTTCACTAAATTGTGCCTCAACAATATCATATCAAACTTCAACATAGCATCCCACCTTCTGAACTCAATACTTTGATTTGTGAAGGGCAACGTGCCAAAAGCTCTCGTTACGACTCTATCTACTTGTGATGCCACCACGAAGGAATTGTGTATCTATATTCCCAGTTTCCTCTTCTACTGCACTCTTCAGTGCCCTATCATTCACTGTGTATGTCCTTTTCCTGGTTTGTCCTCCCAAAGTACAACACCTCATACTTGTTTGCATTAAATTCCACCTGCCATTTTTCAGCCCATTTTTTTTTCAGCTGGTTCAGATCCCTCTGCAAGGCCTGATAGTCTTCCTTGCTGTCCACTACACCCCTAATCTTGGTGGTGTCCGCAAATTTGCTGAGACAGTTCACCATGTTATCAGTGGACCCAGCCCCAATACTGAATCACAGGCTTCCAGTCAGAGAGACAACCATCTAGTGCCACACATGGGCTTCTCCCGCTAAGTCAGTGTTGAATCGAATTTACTACTATATCCTAAATGCCAAGCCACTGAACCTTCTGGACCAACCTTCTGTGTGAAACTTTGTTAGAGGCCATGCTGAAGTCCATGTGGACAACATCCGCTGCCTTGCCTTTATTGCCCTTCCTGGTAACCTCATCAAAAACCTCCATAAGGTTAGTTAGACGTGATCTACCAGGTACAAAACCATGACGACTATCCCTAATCAGGCCGTCTATATTTATTTATTGAGATCCAGCCCTTCGAGCCATGCCAACCATCAGTCCTTTAATTTAATCCTAGCCTAATTACAGGACAATTTACAACGACCAATTCGTTTACCAACTGGTACATCTTTGGACTATGGGAGGAAACTGGAGCAGCCACAGAAAACCCACACGGTCATGGGGAGAATGTACAAATTCCTCACAGGCAGTGGCTGGAACTGAACCTGGGGTCGCCTGTATCGTAAAGCGTTGGGCTGCCCCAATATTCGCCCTACATTCAATGCCAAACATGTTAGCAAACTTGGCCTTCACGCTGGCCAGCTTTTCTAAGTCCAGTCTACATGCACGGGCTTGGGCCTGCGAGCCAGTTGTGGAAATATGGTGCTCGACCACATGCTTTGGGACTGTAATGCAAAATGTGGGCTGAGTGAAGTTTGGGAATTCACCCAGCAGGCAAGTGAATTCACTTGTGATGCTCCATGCGCTAAAAGAGTGAACGTAAGGAACTTACTGGGGGTACAGGGTAATGACCCAAAGTCTTTTTGTGTCCACAAGCCAGCAGTTTTTCAGAAATTGCCGGGACCCTAGTAGAGATATTTAAATCATTGTTAGCATCAGGAGAGGTACTGGAAGATTGGAGGATAGCCAATGTTGTTATGCTGTTTTTTTTAAAAAATAAAGCTCTAAACGTAAACCAGGAAATTATAAACAAGTGAGTCTGACATTAGTAGTGGGAAGGTAATTGGAAGGTGATCTAAGGCAAGGGTCTCCAACCTTTTTTTGCACCGCAGACCGGTTTAATATTGACAATATTCTTGCTGACTGGCGGGGGGTGGGGTTGGTGCTGTTCAAGTAGGGTTAAACTCACCTCAGCATGTCTTTAACAGTTAGGGTTGCCAACTTTCTCACTCCCAAATAAGGGACAAAAGTAGCAGTCAAATCCCAGGACACTTTACCCCAGGAAAGACTACCATGACCATGAAGCCTTGCGTGGGCACCTGTGTGTGCATGCGCATACGTGCCGATTTTTTTCCCACAAATCGGTTTTGCCTTCATCTTCCCGACTATACTGTACATACATTATTTCTACTTTATATAGGCTGTGTACTTATCATGTCATTCCTGCTTTTACTATATGTTAGTGTTATTTATTTTCAGTTTTATGTGTTATTTGGTATGATTTGTTAGGTTATTTCTTGGGTCTAGGAACGCTCAAAAATTTTTCTCATATAAATTAATGGTAATTGCTTTTTTGCTTTACACCATTTCAGCACGAAAGGTTTCATAGGGACGCTCTACCTTAGTGGGGGAAATACTGGACAAGGGCGGTCCCGTATGGGTCAAACCAATTTGGCCCAATATACGTGATGTCCCGGCAAATACGGGACAGTTGGCAACCCTATGTTCAAGTTCAACACTGCGTGACAGGGAATGAGGAAAGGTGCAGCTGACTCATCTCGTTTCCTTGCGGCCCGGTAGCACATGCTTTGCGGCCCGGTACCGGTCCGCAGCCCAGTAGTAGGGGACCGCTGATCTAAGGGACCGGATATATAAGTATTTGGATAAACGTGGACTGAATAAGGATAGTCAGCATGGCTTTGTGCATGGTAGGTCATGTCTAACCAATCTTAAGAGTTGTTTGAGGAAGTTACCAGGGAAGTTGATGAAGGTAAGGGAGAGGATATTGTCTACATGGACTTCAGCAAGGCATTTGATAAGGTCCCACATGGGAGGCTGGTCAAGAAGGTTCACTTGCTCGGCATTCAAGATGAGATAGTAAATTGGATTAGACATTAGCTTTGTGAGAGAAGCCAAATAGTGGTAGTAGATGGTTGCCTCTCTGACTTGAGTCCAATGACTAGTGGTGTGCCGCAGGGGATTGGTGCTGTGTCCTTTATTATTCGTCATCTATATCAATGATCTGGATGGTAATGTGGTTAACTGGATCAGCAAATTTGCAGATGGCACCAAGATCAGGGGTGTAGTGGACAGCGAGGAAGGCTATCATGGTTTACAAAGGGATCTGCATCAGCTGGAAAAATGGGCTGAAAAATGGCTGATGGAATTTAATGCAGACAAGTGAGAGGTTTTGCACTTCGGTAGGACCAACCAGTGTAGATCTTACATAGTGACGGTAGGGCACTGAGGAGTGTGGTAGAACAAAGGGATCCGGGAATACAGGTCCTTAATTCATTGAAGGTAGCATCACAGGTAGATAGGGTTGTAAAGAAAGCTTTCGGTACATTGGCTGCCCTAATCAAAATATTGAGTGCAGGAGATGGGATGTTATGTTGAAATTGTATAAGACATTGATAAGGCCTAATTTAGTGTAGTGTGTGCAGTTTTTGTCACCTACCTACAGGAAAAAATGTAAACAAGGTTTAAAGAGTGCAGAGAAAATTTACAAGGTTGTTGCTGGGTCTGGAGGACCTGAGTTATAAGGAAAGGTTGAATAGGTTTGGACTTTATACCTTAGAACGTAGAAGAATGAGATCAGACTTGATAGAGGTATACAAAAATTATGAGGGGTATAGATAGGGTTAATGCAAGCAGGCTTTTTCCACTGAGGTTGGGTGGGGCTACAACTAGAGGTCATGGGTTAAGGGTGAAAGATGAAAAGTTTAAGGGAAATATGTGGGGAAACTCCTTCATTCAAAGGGTTGTGAGTGTGGAATAAGCTGCCAGCACAAGTGGTGCATGCGAACCCGATTTCAACGTTTAAGTGAAGTTTGGATATGTATGTGGATGGTAGCCGTATGGAGGGCTATGTTCTGTATGTGGGTCAATGGGGTAGGCAGTTTAATTGGTTTTGGCATGGACTGGATGGGCCAAAGAGCCTATTTCAGCGCTGTACTTCTCTATGATTCTGTGACTCTTTATCTACGAACAGTCCTTTGGCACACATGAAATCTGCACCGAGCAGGGGTCTAACAACTCTGCCAAGACAAAGTCCCACATGTAGGATTGTCCATTGAAGCAGAGCGGCATGTGTCGTGTCCCAGAAGTCCAGATCCTGCTGCTGCTGGCGGTTTCCAGCAAAGGTCTGTCACTGTGCCTTCAATCAATGGCCGTTGGTGGCAGCATACTGGAACTCCCGTGCCACACAGGAAGCATTGCCCTGAAAGGGTGTCCGGAATGAACAATAGGCAACCCTGGCAGCTGGAACCCACACCGTTCGCAGACCTCTGATGTGCTGATGCTCTGGTTCTGCTGAAGCTGCGTGGCAGTCAGCCCTTCTTGGCATTCATGCCGAAGTGTGTGTGGTTAAAACATAGTCCCGACATTGGCTGGTTTGGAGCTGCCAGCGTGAGTCTGCTTGATGCTCTGCTGACCGGGCTTATTGAGGCAGGGAAAGGAGAAGGAATAATGGGCTGCTGCCTGCCTGAGTGTTGACTATCGGCCATTTTAGCAGGCTCCCTATAGTCCTTCACAGGTACATTAGCTAGGGCTGTGCAAGCTTGATCTGGCATTTCTTGCATAAAGAGTTCTTTAAAAAGTCAGAGTGATATTTTTATCACGTGCAGTTGGGTCTTTTAGTGGACTCAGCACTCTGGCTGCAGTGGAACTGCTTAGCAATGCTAAAATGTAGTAAAATTTGGTATTTTCTGTGGTGATTTCTTGCAACGTGAACTGGGCTTCTGCCTGTGGAAAAACACGCAGTAGCATGCTGCTCCCAAAGCTTCAAGGTAACCAATTTGGTCGATATGTTGTTGAGTAACTCTGGGATTGTCCGAGAGCGTCAGAGTCACCAGTGTATGAAATTGTGACTAGAATGTGAGGATCATTTTATGTGCTTGACAAAAGCCACAGCCCTTTACTTCCATTATGAACAAACAAAAAGCAGTCACCTTAAACTGACGCCTAACGTCAGACACAGTCTCTTAAAGTGGACACAGAGTGACTCGATGTGAATTATGTCGAGCAGTTCTATTATGAACAATATGTGTCATCTGTCACTCATTACATTACTCTACATCATCACAAACTTGTTTTGCTTGCAACTTTCTGCTATTTTGAATGAACTCTTCTCGGACTTCCAGCTGGATACAGGTATTGATTTTAACCAACACTTCATTGACAAATTCTGCCATTTTCATCAGGGATGCCTATTTATACTCCCATTGTCCATCCCTCCTGATACGTTAGTCCTCTTCCAATCAGGTTTCCACTGTCCTACCTTAATTACAATCGAGTTCCAGTTCTTACTTGGAGCAAGACCTTCGTCTTTGTTAAAAGTCTTTTCCTCTAGTTTATTTCAATGGCTTCCTTCACCAGGCATTTCCAGAAGCCATTGCTGCGACACAGTAGTTTTGTGCCATCGAAGTCAATCCTACGGCCATTGCGAATGCAGCGTTCTGCTACCGCCGATTTCTCCAGGTAACCCAATGGTTACCCAAACCCAAACCAAGGTTAATCCAAACCTCCTCTGCCCCTTGATGTGAGTTATGTGTATTGCTTGAAATTCCAGCATCTGCAGATTTCCTCATGTGAAGTCGCTTTTTATTGTCATTTCGACCATAAACTGCTGGTACAGTGAAAACGAAGCAACGTTCCTCCAGGACCATGGTGCTACATGAAACAACACAAAACTACACCAGACTACAGACCTACACAGGACTACATAAAGTGCACAAAACAGTGCAGGGCAGTACAATACATAATAGACAAGACAATAAGCACAGTAGAGGACAAATTACAATATTATGATAAATGATGTAGATGTCGTCTAGTCTCTGGTTATTCACCATGCCATTTCACACCTGGCCTATACACACTGCTCTGCATTCACATTATCTCTGCAGAACAGGGATTCCCAACCGTTTTTATGCCATGGACTCCTACTGTTAACCAAAGGGTCTGTGAACCCCAAGTCGGGAACTTCTGCTCTATAAATTTACTCCTCTAAATCCTGCTGACTATTGTGTAGTCTATAATATATTCCCACTAATGTGGTTCAAAGTTTAAAGTTCAAAGTTTAAGCACCCATACATGAAAAAATACAAATTGCACGAACGGTAAAAAGCCAGCCAATAGCACAGAATATCAGCATTGTACTAGGAATGCAGGAGAGTTTAGTTCAGTGCTGCTGGCTGACTGTAGGTCGCAGAGCCAGTTTTCACTGAAGCACCCAGTCCTCACCAATCGCCCCTGATCAAAAACTTTTTTTTTTAAAAAAGTAAGCAGAGTCCAGTAACACATTCAACATGAACCTCAACGTTCCCCCAAAACTAATCCACAGCCATGTGCCTTGCCAATCAATCCTTGCAGTGTGGAACCCAAGACTCCTGCCCTTTTCTCCAACAGCAGCGAGATAGCGGGAGAGGAAGACTTGTCAAGCACTGGCAGACGATACTGAACACACACCTGCCTTTTCTAGTCTTCATTGACTTCAGGCTTGCTGATCGTCTCAAATGGAGAGAAGCAATGGAGTTGATCATGGCCTTGCGCCGCATCTCCAGGCTGCACACTCTGCTCCCAGACTCAGCAAACTCCCTCAGAGACGGCAAAGTACTGGATTGCTCAATCGGCCCAAAAACACACTATCAAAGTGTAAATCACAGGTTCCAATTGTACACAGCTTAGTAGTAGAATCATATTTGAAAGAGTTAGTTTTGTGAATTGTCTGAAGGACGTCGCCATTGGATGCATTGTTTGCTGGCGCCATGTTGAGGTTTGGATGTGGTCATCCTTATTCCTCAGTTCCACTCATATAGCCTCCTTAGATGAGCCCTCCAGTCTGTGCTTTTTAAGCACTGCCATGACATTTTCCTTGACTGGTAATGCCACCCCTTCCCCTTTAATACCTCCTGCTCTACCTTGTCTCAAATAATGGAACCCCAGAACATTGAGCTGCCTGTCCTACCCCTCCTGCAACCAAGTATGACCCATGGCTACAATATCTTAATTCCAAGTGCTGATTCATGCTCTCATCTCATCTGCCTTACCTACAATACTCATGAAATAGACAGATTTCAGATCTACTTTTCCCACAACCACTCCACTAGCTGCCCTGGTGCTCTGATTCCCACCCCCCTGTAACTCTTATTTAAAATCCTTGGAGCAGCACTAGTAAACCTTCCCACAAGAATATCTTTCACCCTCCAGTTTAGGTGCAAACCATCCTGTTTGTACAGGTCCCACCTTCCCTGAAGAGAGCCCAGTGATAAAAAAAATCTGAAGCCCTCACTCCTTAGCCATGTGTTAAACTAGATTATCTTTTTATTTATAGCCTCATTTTAAACTATTATTTTCCTATTTCTAGCATGTGGCATGGGTCGCAATCCTGAGATCACTGCCATGGAGGTCTTGTCCTTTAATTTAGCACCTAACTCCCGGAACTCACTTTGCAGGACCACCTCATCCTTCCTGCCTATGTCATTAGTGCTGACATGACCACAACATCTGGTTGCTTACCCTCCTCCTTAAGAATGCAATGGACTTGATCCAGGATGTCTCTGACCCTGGAATCTGGGAGGCAACATACCATCGGGGAATCTTGTTCAGGTCCACAGAACCTCTTGTCTGTTCCCCTAACCAATGAATCACTACTGCTTACTATCACAGTCTCATTACTGCTTGCCTCTTCTCTCTCCTTACCTCCTGAGTCACAGAGTCAGATCTGGAGTTGATCTAGCTCCAGTTCTGGTCTGTAGGAAGCTGCAGCTGGATGAACTTGCAGGTGTAATCATCAGAGATGCTGGAGGTCTCCCTGTCTTCCCATAACCCGCAAGAGGAGCACTCCACTGCCCACTTGCTTGTTTTACTGCTCTAACTGTGTAATAAGAAAGCAAGAAAGAAACTTACCAGGCATTTACCGTAGCCTCTTGAGTCCGTCTCAGCTTGGCACTCTAATACCAGCTCATTTCAACAATGGTCAGTTAGTTTAAACCTGCTTTTGATTTTTTATTTGCCCTTTCTAAATTCCTAATAACCCAAAAGATCTCTTACTCTGCTGACAGTTATAAGATTTACAAACTTCTTTCTAGGCCCAGCTAATGCACTTTAGATTGTGGTAGTTTTTCATGACTGGGTAGCACTAAGGTGTTTCTTGTGAGAGATCTCTTGGCTTTAGCTATCTTTCATTTTCTCTTAATAGTATAGATCGCAGACTTCCCTGTATTGAGGCATTTTGAAGCAATACTGTGTTGCTGGCTGCACCCTTGTGTGTAGTTCCACATCAGCTAGTTTCGAGATTATTTTAAATATACATTATTATTGCTGATATCTTTATTAATAATCTTTACTGAGGAAGTTGAGGTGGTCTAATTTTCACAGGTAATTTGAAAATTTTTTTGAACATTGACAGCTAAGAGGAACACTTGATGGCTTTCTTGTGCACCTTGCTTGGTGTTATTACAAGGTGCTGGTATCTCGCTGAAACAGCTGTTTTCAGATGTGAGCTGTGAATGTTGTCAGGGACAGGAAGTCGTTGGAATTTTCTCCTTCCTATGAGCGGTTTGGGGTTGCTGAGGTCAGCAAGGAGCCTTTCCAACATAGGCTCCAGGCTGAACCTGGTGGCTCTGATTTATTTGGTTTGCTTATGTGCAGTTTTTTATTTCCAGCCAAATTAAATACACTGCACTGTTTTGCATTAAGGATGATTTTCTCCACCCTCCCCCCAACATAGCATCTTCACGTAAATGCTTGTGACAGCCGTTTATCTGGTGGAAATGTCATTTTCTGATAATATCAGATTGTTTTGATTTTGAATGTTCTCTGAAGTAAATGAAGTATCCTATTCCATGCTGTCCCATGGAATAGGACACAATGTGTGTGGGAGACTGCGGTTGGTTCTTAACGATGCTAGTCTTTCCCACAAGCTTTATTACAAACATATGATTAACAACCAAAATAAAAAGTTCCATCCACGAATTTTTATCCAGATGTACGGGTGGATATTTCCACCACCCCCTCCATTCCTGTATTAAATGGATAATGTATGATCATCAAAGGAGTGATGTGTATTTTTATATGAAAGCAATGCCTCAGGAGATTTGAAACTCGTCAGTATTATTTTAAGCGTTAAATAAATGGATGGGGTGAGTGAGAGTTTGAGGATGTTTCACATAAAGCCATTTTTGAAGACTGGCTTGAACAAAAACTGCTCAGATCATAAACATGTTAGTAAGATCATAAGTGCTTCTTTTCATGTATGGAAATTTGGAATTCAACATCCACAATAACATAGCCCAGTAAGATGGTGGAAGAACGTTACTGGCATTGCTCCATTTAACAAACAAAATCATTTGAATTTCTTTTATACAGAAATAGAAATGTTTAGATTCTCATATCTACTCAGGGCTGCAATACTTAATCAAAATGTAGTCATGATGATGTGCACAGTGTCATTTGGAACTGTTTCCACAGACAGCATTGCCATTACTAGTTAGTTTTCTTGTTTGAGAGTAATGTTAGTTTAGACACACACAACTTCGGATGTTGCCAGCTGTAACAATTTGCCTCCTGCAGCTGTGCACAGAATCATCACCTTAGATTATATCCACAAATGTCCAAATTAGATTTCAAACTAGAACCTTTACTGGACCAGTTTGACACATCATTATGATTCCAGTTTAATAATTCTTCCTGAAGACTTGCCCAAGTCATTAACTTGCCAATTGTAAGATAAAAAAAAATTCTGCAGGAATTATTTTAAATTATTCTTTGATCCACTTTACTTTGAAAATGAGTACCAATGATCAGATGTCTCTTCTAATTTGGATTTTAAATGTAAACGATCTCCAAAGTTTTATTTACTTTTCAATATAATCAAAGTAGTTTGATTTTCCACACTGGCCTATAAGTGGTGTTAAATTGTGTGTTTCAAAGGAGCTTTCTTTGCTGATAAACTGTTTCATCGTTTTTCTAAAAGCCAGTTGATACAGTGCCTTTAAAAAGTATTCAGCCTCCGTAACTATTTTCACATTTTACTGTTTCATTTTCTAAATTTTTAAATATGATTAGTAGCATTTTGAACTAACTTACAAAACATTGCCGCATCATGTCAAATCAAGAGAAAAATTCCAAAACTTGTCAACAGTTTATTAAAAATTAAAAAGGAAAATTGAGAGGCTGAAAAATATTCATCCCCTTTGTAATTGCCACGCTAACTTTCCCCGGGTGCAATATTATATATTACCTTACAAACTCACCTGATTTGTTCAGGTAGAAAATTGGAGGATCATCGGAATAAATACCCCCCCCCCCACCCCCGTAAAGTCCAACAGTATGGTAGATTTTCAATAGACCAACCAAAATGAAGACAAAAGAGCATTCAAGGCAAGTCAAGGAAATGACAGTAGAGAACAAAAATCTGGAGAAGGATAAAAGACCATCTCAAAACATTGAACATACCTTAGAGCTCAATGCATTCCATCGTGAAAAAGTGGAAAAAATATGAAACTGCAGCCACACTCCCTCAGTGAGGCCACCCTCTAAACTTAGGCACCAGAGAAGGATATTAATTGTAGGAAAAGTTACTGTGACACCATCAGTCACTTTGAGTGAGCTGTAGGAGTCAGTGGCTCCAACTGGATATGAAGTTCATGGCTCCACAGTCCCTAAGCATCTTGCACAAAAAAGGCATTTATGGAAGAGTGGCAAGGAAGAAGCCTTGGCTAAAAAAGCATATTCTTGCCCATAAAGACTTTGCAAGCTGTCACTTAGAAGATACTGTTAAGATGTGAAAGAAGGTCCTGTGGTCATTTGAAACTAAGGGGAACTTTTTAGCCTCAACACTAAGTGGTACCTGTGGTGTAAATCTAATACTGTCCATCAGCCACGTAACCCCATCCCTACTGTAAAGCATGATGGAGGTAGCATCATGCTTTAGGGATGCTTTTCAGCACAGAGCTGGGCAATCTGGTCAAGATTAGTGGGAAGATGAATGCTGCTAAATGCAGAGAGAGATCTTGGATTAAAAACATACTAGCCTTGCCAGAAAGCATAAACGAGGGAGGAAGTTTGTCTTTTGGCAGGACAATGACCCAAAGCACTCTGCCAAAGCAACCACGGAGTGGCTTCAAATGAAGAAAATTGATGTCCTTGAGTGGCCCAGACAGAGTCCTGACTTTAACCCGATCAAGCATCCTTGGTGAGACCTCAAGATTGCTGTCCACAGCCACTCCCCAACTAACCTGGCACAGCTTGAGAAATTTTGCAAGGAGAGATGAGCAAAGCTTGCTCTATAATGTTGTGCAAAGCTAATAGGAACTTACCAAAGAGACTACAGGCTGTAACAGCAGCAGGAGGTGGCTCAACTAAATACAGAGCAAAGTGGGAATGAACACTTTTGAACTGCTGACATTTCAGTTTTGAATTTTTAATTTTTCATGCTTTACAATTTTCTATTTTCTCAGCTCTATGAAAAAAGGAGCTTGCGATTCTTAAATAAAAATTCTTAGTTAATTTGATCAAAATCCCTGATTGCAATACTCAATTATGTGAACAAAGGGTTGGGGGACGAATACTTTTCTCAAAGCACTGTACTATGTTTGACCTTTGCAGAAGTAATTATAGTTTGCAAGCAGAGTTATCGTTTGGCTTCATGACTGCAGTATCCATGTTCCTGCTTTTTGAGTGGATGCACCTTTCTGTGTTATATAGAGTTACACACGCTGGCTATCTTGATCCTTATTCCAAGAAATGAGACTAGACCTTTTTCTAACCAATGAGGGAGCTTTCTGGCTCACTCCAATTTCTATCAACATTTTTGAATGTATGTTTGCAAGCAGCGTGGCAATTGTTGCTCTGGTGTTCGACATTCTCATCAGCCAAGGTTCTTGGTTTCACTGATATTGCCATTTTGTTTGGAGCCTTGCTTTTCGTTACCTTCTATTTAGCTCCATTTGCCTTTTCTGAGGGGATGAATTTTCTGCCATGATTGTAAAATATATAGTTAATCTGCTTCAAGTTTTACAAGGCACTCTTGGTCTCCAGTTGTGAGGTTCATAACTGGTGCAGGTTTTCAAAGTGGAATGAACTCATTTTCATCTGTCAGCTTTATTACAATACTAGATACAAAAGTTCCTTTGGTATTTTCATGTGAAGTTTTCCATGGTAAATCTACTTAGTGTTTTACACTGCTAAAGTCTGCTTTGTTGTGGTACTTCAGAATGTAAAGTTACAGGCCAATGAAAGATGAAGGCGAGGACTTTTGGTCCTTGCTCAAGTGATGGTTCATGTGGTTATGATTTTTTTTTAGGATATCTGCTTTATTAATCATTGCTACTGTCAAATATGACACCCAAAATCTAGTTCTAGCTTTGTGTTTCCAGCTATCGTCAGCAATTGGAGGGCTGTGGAAAGGACGTATGGAGTGTACTCCGCCAGAGTTACTACGATCTTCTGTTGCTTCTTGTAAATGCTGTTCGCCAGTTTAACACTGAGAAAGATTGGTAGGTATTTACTTGGATTCTTCTGTTTTATTTTGGGTTAAAATGCAAGAAAATGTGTAATGACACCAACCTTTACCTCAAGTTCAGTAAAACAAATGAACTGGTCAATGACTTCAGGAGGGGTCTTGTCTACATCATTGGTGTTGAGGTTGAGAGGTTTAGAGCTTTTAAGTTCCTAGGTGTTCACATAACCAATAGCCTTTCCTGGTCCAACCTTGTAGATACCTTGGTCAAGAAAGGTAACAATTGCCTCTACTTCCTCAGGAGGCTAAAGAAATTTGTCATGTTCATGTCAACCCTTACCCATTTTTGTCAATGCACCACATGAAGTAGCTTCTGTGGATGCATAATAGCTTGGAATGGCAACATGACTGTAAGAAACTGTAGGGAGTTGTGGACACAACTTAACACATCACAGAAACCAACTTTCCCTCCAGAGACTTTGTACTTCTGGCACCTCAGTAATGAGTCAATGTAATCAGAGACCCCATCCATCCCAACATTCTTCCTTCTCCCCTCCATTTGGCAGAGGCTAAAAAGTGTGAAAGTACATATCTCCAGGGTCAAAGACAGCTTCTATCCTGCTGTTAAAAGACTATTAAAATGCCATCCCTTTTTTCAATTCCTCCATCTCTGCTGCATCTGCTCTCAGGATGAGGCTTTTCATTCTACAATGAAGGAGATGTCCTCCTTTTTCAAAGAAAGGGGCTTCCCTTCCTCAATTTATCAACGCTGCCCTGCATTTCACACATATCTGCTCTTACCCCATCCTTCTGCCACCCTACCAGGGATAAGGTTCCTCTTGCCCTCTCCTACCACCCCACCAGCCTCCACATCCAGCACACAGTTGCTCCCTCCGCCAAAACAAGTGTGATCTCCCAGTGGCCACCCATTTTAATTCCACTTGCCATTCCCATCCCAATTATGTCCATCCATGGCTTCCTCCACTGTCGTGATGAGGCCACACTGAGGTTGGAGGAATAACACCTTGTATTCCGTTTGGGTAGCTTCCAACCTGATGGCATGAACATCAATTTCTCAAACTTCCAGTAATGCCCCCCCCCCACCAGCATTCCCATCCCCTTTTCTCTCTCTCACCTTATCTCCTTGCCAGCCCATCACCCCCCTCTGGTGCCCCCAACCCCACTTTTCTTTCTTCCATGGCCTTCTGTCTCTTTCACCAATCAACTTCCCAGCTCTGCCAGCCTGCCTCAGGAACTGTTGATTCAATTGTATTCAGGAATAATCCAGTCTGTTCTCTGTTCATCCATCACTGTCTGGTTTGGATCAGCTACCAAACAAGACAAGAATAGACTCCAAAGAACCGTCAGGGCTGCGGAAAGGATTATTGGTGTGAAGCTGCCCTCGATCCAGGACTTGTATGCATCTAGAGTCAGGAGGCGAGCAGGCAGCAACATTGTAGACCCATCACACCCTGGACATCACCTGTTCCAACTCCTTCCTTCTGGTAGGCGCTTTAGATCACTGTATGCCAGGACAAATAGGTACAAGAACAGTTTCTTTCCATATGCCATCAGTCTTATGAACACTTGAATTTTAGTCTATAAACCAAGTCCGCCTGTGCATACATAGGTATACCTCATTGTATATAGTTCACGATTATTTGCACTATTGTTTTGTTTGCTTTTTGATTCTGTACAGCGAGAGCTCAGGGAAACTGGCATCAAATTCCCTGTATGTGTCCACATACTTGGCGATAATAAAGGATTCTGATTCTGATTCGGTACTTCATCCCTCCCTCTCCCGGTTTCACCTACCACCTGGAGTTTCTATCCCCCCAACTTTTAAACCTATTCCTCAGCTTCTGTTTCTCCAGCCCTACTAAAGGGTGTCAGCCTGAAACGTTGACTTTACCTTTTTTCCATAGATGCTGCCTGGCCTGCTGAGTTCCTCCAGCATTTTGTGTGTGTTGCTTCGATTTCCAGCATCTGCAGATTTTCTCTTGTTTGTAAATATTTCCCTGGTATGATGAGATGAACTGTCGACCTCACAATCTACCCTGTTATGACCTTGCAGCTTATTGTTTACTATAGCTGTAGCTGGTGCATTGTTATTGTTCACTCCGGAATGATCTGATCTGTAGCAACAGTATGTAAGACCAGCTTTTCATTCCATTTCCAATGCAAGAAAATCGAAGCAGAGGAATCTGTTTTAGATTTTTGACCCTCGTGTTACGTGTTCATGAGAAGTTCTGCTTTTTTTTATCGTTGCCATCCAGTACTGTTCATTGAATATATTTTAATGATACTGAGTCCACTATCAACAAGCTCCAAATTTACGATTTTAAGCCCAATCCAATTTATGTATCTACAAGTACCTTAATTTTAGGGAGAATATACTGTATTAATGTACACCAAGGACAAGTTTACTGCCTCATTTCCAGGGTGAGGTCTAGCTGTCAATTGCTATTTGAGTGGGCCCCCTCTCTATCGTGGACATAGTTCCAGCTAATGTTGTGCTTTAAACACAGTTCATTTTATTTTTAATTAATTACAACAATTACACAATTAATTTAGATGAGTAATTCTTTGTATAGATTAAAAACACCTGGAAGATTTCTAAATTCAGAAAAATTTCTAAATTACAAAAGATTTTTAAGCTACAAAGTATTTCCAAACATAGGTGCAATTCTTAGGAACTAAAAAAGCATACCAATGAGTCATCCATTGCAGAAACTGAAGGCTGAAGAATGAATTCTAGATTTTCTTTCTGTTATCCCAACTTTCTGTCATTCCTAACTATCCTGAATGCTTCCCAACATTGATACTGTTTTGCTGTTAGTTGACTGCAGGTGATGTTTTTCAGTCACATTTGTTAGGCTAAGTGAATGCAATGTTTAGTTAGGCCAACATGAGCTCCATTGTTTCTCTTGTTTAAATCATGGGCCAAATAATATCTCATTGCTCCCTTGTTTATGACAGGAGGCTGAGCAAGAAATATTGATTGGAGTTTATCAAAGAAAATCTCTTTGACCTTGGAAAGATGATGATGCTATACCAGAAAGCTAAGATTGGCAATAAGTCCTATGAGCTCTTAAAAAGTGTTTCTCCTTCATAATTTAAGAATCAAGAGCAAGATTAGGCCATCTGGTCTCTTCCATCTAAGTGTAGGTTTTCACAAATGAAATGGGGTGTTTGAAGTTTAAGAAAGCCGTAACAACAAATTTATGGAACTCCAAAACCTGAACACAGAGTGTAATTACCTCATCACATCAGACCAGCCTCTTAAAGTTGTTAAACCTGATGTTGGAGGTTGTGAATTCTGCATGTTTCCACCGGTTACGTTACCTACACAGGCATTGTGAGCTTGTCTGGAGCTCAGACAAGCCTCCCGGCTCGGGTCCTAAGTTAGATGGGTGGAGGGACAGTAGGTGCATGGTAGCAGAATCCTCCACATCTTGGTGGGCCGGATCTGCTGAGATACATTCAGGTTTACCCCTTCTATCTATGATAAAAAATCTTTTCTCTCCGTTCCAAGACACGGAATGGGCCATTGTAACATGGCAGTTGAAAACAAATAAGGTAAAATGTAGGTTAACAGGAACCCAAGGATGCTGTACTGCATGATAGGAGATAGGAACAGGTGTAAAGGAACTAAATTTACTGAAGAGGGTGGAATGCTGTTGTGAGGCCAACCTGGCTTTCTGGTGTCAGGAATAAAATCACCCGGCACTCTTAGCAGCTGCACATATACCAATTTAATCTGGATGATCGCAGATCCTCTTTTGGAGCTGTTCTGAGCCCCAGCAGGACCCATGGGAGATGATCATGCCAATACACATAGAAACATTGAACACCTACGGCACAATACAGGCCCTTTGGCCAACAAAGCTGTGTGAACATGCCCTTACCTTAGAACTACCTAGACTTACCCATAGCCCTCTAATTTTCTAAGCTCCATGTACCTATCCAGGAGCCTCTTAAAGGACCCTATTGTTTCTGCCTCCACCATCGCCGCTGGCAGCCCATTCCACGCACTCACCACTGTCTGTGTAAAAAAAAAACTTACCCCTGACATCTCCTCTGTACCTACTTCCAAGTATGCCCTCTCATGCTAGCCATTTCAGCCCTGGGAAAAAACCTCTGACTATCCACACAATCAATGCAAATCATCATGTTATACACCTCTATCAGTTCACCTCTCATCCTCTGTCGCTCCAAGGAGAAAAGACTGAGTTCACTCAACCTATTCTCATAAGGCATGCTCCCCAATCCAGGCAACATCCTTGTAAATCTCCTCTGCACGCTTGCTATGGCTTCCACATCCTTCCTGTAGTGAGGCAACCAGAATTGAGCACAGTAGTCCAAATGGGGTCTGACCAGGGTCCCATACAGCTGCAACATTACCTTTCGGCTCTTAAACTCGATACCACGATTGATGAAGGCCAATGTACTGTATGCCTTCTTAACCACAGAGTCAACCTGTGCAGCAGCTTTGAGTGTCCTATGGTCTCAGGCCCCAACATCCCTCTGATCCTCCATGCTGCCAAGAGTCTTACCATTAATGCTATATTCTGCCATCATATTTGTCCTACCAAAATGAACCACTTTACACTTATCTGGGTTGAATTCCATCTGCCACTTCTCAGCCCAAATTTGCATTCTGTCAGTGTCCCGCTGTAACCTCTGACAGCCCTCCACACTATCCACAACACTCCCAACCTTTGTGTCATCAGCAAATTTACTAACCCATCCCTCCACTTCCTCATCCAGGTCATTTATAAAAATCACGAAAAGTAGGGGGTCCCAGAACAGATCCCTGAGGCACACCACTGGTCACTGGCCTCCATGCAAAATATAACCTGCCTACAACCACTCTTTGCCTTCTGTGGGCAAGCCAGTTCTGGATCCACAAAGCAATGTCCCTTGGATCCCATGCCTCCTTACTTTCTCAATAAGCCTTGCATGGGGTACCTTATCAAATGCCTTGCTGAAATCCATATACACTACATCTACGGCTCGACCTTCATCAATGTGTTTAGTCACATCTGTCAAGGAAGCCATCAGAGTAGTCCTTAAGGAACCTACTGGCATAGGCCGTTGGACTGTCGGTGATACGCCATGGTGTGATGTAGCTTAACGCCAAGGTTCTGGGCCATAGCAGCCCAGAGGACACCAAACCGAGCCACACAGGTGCTGATGAACACCCGAGCCAAGTCTGCGTTCGTCGCGAATGCTAGAGGGATGATCTCTGACCACCTGGTGGTACGGTCCACATTAACAGTCAAACTGTTACTTGGGACCTCAGGAGGTGCCAATGACAGTTAATTTTTGCCCGCTGGCACTCCACACAAGCTGCAGTCCAATCAAGCATGTCCTTTCTAAGGCCCTGTCACAAAAACTTTGGTGCAGCCAGTTTCTGTGAGGCCTTCCAGTCTGCGAAACGCCACGTACGGAGTCAAAAATAGTCCGCCTCCAGTTTGCAGGCACGATGGGGTGAGGGCGACAGGATGAGACATCCCACAGCAGCGAAACTCCATCTCATGTTAGGCAAAGATCGCAGGATCCCAGGTACTCACATTTTATTGACTCTGCCTCTCGCCGCTTCTCCCGTCAAGCTCTGAAGGCGACTCTCTCCGCCATGATGAGGTACTTGGTGTCCCTATCCCAGACCCTTCCACACCTTCGGGACACTTTCTTCGCCGTCTGTAATGGTCCTACCCGTTATTTCATCCTCCGTCGGATTCACGCCTGCAATTGCCGTTTTGTTGACTTTGTCATGTTAGGCAAAGATCGCAAGATCCTACATCTACGGACTCCAGAGCCTGCTGGCCCTGAAACTAGCAGGCATGAACTTCAGATTGCGGCTCCTGCCACTGATCTCACCGGCTCCAACACCTCAGGGCATATTCAAAACCCGAACTCCAGCAACGACCATGGACACCTTCACAGCAATTGCACAACCACCAACTGCGACACCAGCCTTGAACTCCAGGCCGGGTCTTTATGTGCTGCTATTGTGACTCCCGTCTCCCCTTCTCCCACCACCACTCTGCAACCCTGTCTCCCTCAGATCCCACCGTCAACTCCTGGGCCCTCAGAGGCTCCATCTTCCTCTCACCCCAACCCTCCCCTCTCCATTGACACCCCCAGCCTCCCCCCTCCCCCCTCTGATCCCAGCTCTCATCCATGCCGGGTCTTTACCATCCCCTCCGACCTTCAACTGTCTGAGGCAGAGCGCTGTCCTCAGTAAGGGCCTCACCTTTGTCCCCCTTCGCCCACACCTCAGCGAGTTCCGTGTTCGCCATGATGCGGAACTTTTCTTCCGCCGTCTCCGTCTCCGAGCCTACTTCTTCGGCAAGGACTCTTCCACCCCCACCGATGACCCCTCCTCCCGTCTTCAACCCTCCTCTTCTTCATGGACACCCCGCTCTGGTCTTCTGCCTGCTCTGGATCTCTTTATCGCTAACTGCCGACGGGACATCAACCGTCTCGACCTCACCGCACCTTGTCCCCATTCCAAACTCACTCCTTCGGAACGCTGTGCTCTCCACTCCCTCCGCACTAATCCTAACCTTATTATTAAACCCGCCGATAAGGGGAGTGCTGTTGTAGTCTGGCGTACTGACCTCTACCTTGCCGAGGCACAGCGACAACTGGCAGATACCTCCTCTTATTTACCCCTCGATCGTGACCCCACTAAGGAGCACCAGGCCATTGTCTCCCACACCATCACCGACTTTATCCACTCAGGGGATCTCCCATCCACTGCTACCAACCTTATAGTTCCCACACCTCGCACTTCCCATTTCTACCTCCTACCCAAGATCCACAAACCTGCCTGTCCTGGCCGACCTATTGTCTCGGCTTGCTCCTGCCCCACCGAACTCATTTCTGCATACCTCGACATGGTTTTATCCCCCCTTGTTCAATCCCTTCCGACCTATGTTCGTGACACTTCTCACACTCTTAAACTTTTCGATGATTTTAAGTTCCCTGGCCCCACCGCTTTATTTTCACCATGGATGTCCAGTCCCTATATACTTCCATCCCCCATCAGGAAGGTCTCAAAGCTCTCCGCTTCTTTTTGGATTCCAGACCTAATCAGTTCCCCTCTACCACCACTCTGCTCCGTCTAGCGGAATTAGTCCTTACTCTTAATAATTTCTCCTTTGGCTCCTCCCACTTCCTCCAAACTAAAAGTGTAGCTATGGGCACCCGTATAAGTCCTAGCTATGCCTGCCTTTTTGTTGGCTTTGTGGAACAATCTATGTTCCGTGCCTATTCTGGTATCTGCCCCCCACTTTTCCTTTGCTACATCGACGACTGCATTGGCACTGCTTCCTGCACGCATGCAGAGCTCGTTGACTTTATTAACTTTGCCTCCAACTTCACCCTGCCCTCAAGTTTACCTGATCCATTTCCGACACCTCCCTCCCCTTTCTAGATCTTACTGTCTCTGTCTCTGGAGACGGCTTATCCACTGATGTCTACTATAAGCCTACTGACTCTCACAGCTATCTGGACTATTCCTCTTCTCACCCTGTCTCTTGCAAAAACGCCATCCCCTTCTCGCAATTCCTCCGTCTCCACCGCATCTGCTCTCAGGATGAGGCTTTTCATTCTAGGACGAGGGAGATGTCTTCCTTTTTTAAAGAAAGGGGCTTCCCTTCCTCCACTATCAACTCTGCTCTTAAACTCATCTCCCCCATTTCACATACATCTGCTCTCACTCCATCCTCCCGCCACCCCACTAGGAATAGAGTTCCCCTGGTCCTCACCTACCACCCTACCAGCCTCCGGGTCCAACATATTATTCTCCATAACTTCCACCACCTCCAACTGGATCCCACCACTAAGCACATCTTTCCCTCCCCCCATCTCTCTGCATTCCGCAGGGATCGCTCCCTACGCAACTCACTTGTCCATTCGTCCCCCCCATCCCTCCCCACTGATCTCCCTCCTGGCACTTACCCGTGTAAGCGGAACAAGTGCTACACATGCCCTTACATTTCCTCCCTTACCACCATTCAGGGCCCCAAACAGTCCTTCCAGGTGAGGCAACACTTCACCTGTGAGTCGGCTGGGGTGATATACTGCGTCCGGTGCTCCCGATGTGGCCTTTTATATATTGGCGAGACCCAACGCAGACTGGGAGACCACTTTGCTGAACATCTACGCTCTGTCCGCCAGAGAAAGCAGGATCTCCCAGTGGCCACACATTTTAATTCCACATCCCATTCCCATTCTGACATGTCTATCCACGGCCTCCTCTACTGTAAAGATGAAGCCACACTCAGGTTGGAGGAACAACACCTTATATTCCGTCTGGGTAGCCTCCAATCTGATGGCATGAACGTCGACTTCTCTAACTTCCGCTAATGCCCCACCTCCCCCTCGTACCCCATCTGTTACTTATTTTTATACACACATTCTTTCTCTCACTCTCCTTTTTCTCCCTCTGTCCCTCTGAATATAGCCCTTGCCCATCCTCTGGGTGCCCCCCCCACTGTCTTTCTTCCCGGACCTCCTGTCCCATGATCCTCTCGTATCCCTTTTGCCAATCACCTGTCCAGCTCTTGGCTCCATCCCTCCCCCTCCCATCTTCTCCTATCATTTTGGATCTCCCCCTCCCCCTCCAACTTTCAAATCCCTTACTCACTCTTCCTTCAGTTAGTCCTGACGAAGGGTCTCGGCCTGAAACGTCGACTGCACCTCTTCCTAGAGATGCTGCCTGGCCTGCTGAGTTCACCAGCAACTTTGATGTGTGTTGCTTGAACTTCCAGCATCTGCAGAATTCCTGTTGGTTGCAGTGGAACTCCAGTTTCCCCGAACTTAATGTCAGCCAACTGCAGGCTTGTGACTGCTGTTTGGTAAGCCAGGATGTCTGGGTCAGTAGCTTGGTCAGATGCCATTCTGGAATAGTCAATCCCTATGTGGTACTTGACCCCATTTTTTGTGATCGTAGTGAATATGGGCTTGGTGATGTTTGGAAATTCACCCAGCAGTCGAATAAACTTGCATGCAGTGACGCGTGTGCTTGGACAGAGTCATTGTGGGTTCCTGTGTGACATGGGTGCTCAACAGAGTGTACTGCCAGCATGAGAAGGTGAAGTTACCCACGTGCCTTCACCTATCACCTTCCAGCTAGCCTCTTTCCCCTCCTCACACTTTTTAAAATTCAGGCATCTTGTCCCTTCCCCCTCAGCCCTGAAGAAGAGTCTCAGTCTGAAATGTTGACTGGTTAATCTTTTTCATAGATACAGCCTGACCTGCTGAGTTCCCCCAGCATTTTGTATGTGTTGAAGTAGAACACTACCAATATTAATACGGCACTAGAAAGCTGTGAACTAGTCTCAAATAGTTATCTGCGATGGAATTCATCCAGTATATGCTGCTATGTTTTTTGATTGATGTAAATGAAATTGTTACATTCTTCAAATTTTTATTTTCATTGTAATATTTAAGGTGATTGTAAATGCCTTTAAATTCTTCATAGCTCCCAACTTGAAGTAGTGAACCAGTTTCACTTTGACTCCTGGCTGTTTTTCTTGCCTCCAAGCCTGTATACTTGAAACTGTAGTGAGCAAAACAGTTCTGAATTGTCTTACTGCTAATTTCTCGCCAACTATTGGTGGCAAAAATCCCTGCTTTTGAACACAAACACACACAAACGATGCAATTTAAAAACTTCACTCTAAGTATGGTGTGGTGTCCAACAGCCACAAAAGTGCACGTGACTGACACTAGTTAGAAACTGTTTGGCAACAATCATCTGTCCCAATTAAGTGGCATAGTGTCCCAAATAAATGAAAGAATTCCCAGCTATTTTCTGGATTAGTTTTTGTTCTTTAAGAATTGTCCTAAGTAAGCGACTGCCCCGATTAATTGTGCCCCAATTAACTGGAATCCACTGAATATGGGATGCAATTTTAGCTTGTATAATGTCCAGCACAAAATTCAACCAATTCATTGTTTTTGCTGTTCCTACAGTGCCAAAGTTCACTATATTGTTTATAGAACGTTTTTCCCTTCTTCACATTGTGTTTCCCTTCTATTTTAGGTCCCTACTCCCAGCACTATCCTGCATTCAGACCTGCCTACTGCACTTGCTTGATATGGGTTGGGAACCTATGGACTTATCCTTTTTCAATGACATCAAGCTACCTGATCTCCTATTGACAATGTCACAGGAAAACATCAGTATTCATGACAGCACAATACAGTGAGTATAAACTATAATATTGCAACACTTTTGAATTACTCAAAATAACATGGTGTTCAGAGTTCATAGTTGATGTGGTGTGAGTGACACTGTGCAAATATCTAACGTATTTACATAGAAATCTACTGCACGTTACAGGCCCATTGGCCCACAATGGAACCTACTCTAGAAGCTGCCTAGAATTTTCCTACCGTATAGCCCTCTATTTTTCTAAGCTCCATGTACCTGTCCAAGAGTCTCTTAAAAGACCCTATTGTATCTGTCTCCATCACCTTCGCTGGCAGTGCATTCCAGACACCCACCACACTCTGTGCGAGAAACTTACCCCTGACACCCCCTTGTACCTACTTCTAAACACCTTAAAAGGGTGCCCCCTTGTGTTAGCTATTTCAGCCCTGGGGAAAAGACTCTGGATATCCACACGATCAATGCCTCTCACCTTATACACCTCTATCAGGTCACCTGTCATTCTCTGTTGCTCCAAGGAGAAAAGGCCAAGTTCACTCAACCTATTCTCATAAGGCATGCTCCCCAATCCAGGCAACATCCTTGTAAATCTCCCCTTCACCCTTTCTATGGTTTCCATATCCTTCATGTAATGTGGTGACCAGAACTGAACACAATTTGTCTAATTATGTTTGAAAAATAGTTTTAATTCAATATAGTTTTAACTGAATATTCACTTAGTAGGTAATGAGGATGTGGGGAGGGAGAGTTGAGGGGTGTGGAGAGACAGGACTTTAAACAAGGAAGTTGTGACGATATGTAATTTTTGAAGTTCGAGATTTGGTCAGGATGGAGAGGGGGGAATGGGGTTTGATTCAGGATGGACAGGGATATGAGGTTTGGTTCAGAATGGAGAGCGGGGAATAGGGTCTGGTTCAGGATAGGGAGGGGGGAATTGGGGTTTGGTTCAGGATAGAGAGGCAATATTGGGTTTGGTTTGGGATGGAGAGGGAGGAAGTTGTTTGATTTGGGATGGCGGGGGGTTGGAATGGGTTCTGGTCCGGGATGGCGAGGTGGATGTGGTTTGGTTCAGGGTGGAGAGGGGGAAATGGGATTTGGTTCAGGATGGTGAAGGGGAAGTGGAGTTTGGTTCAGGATGGAGAGGGGGAATGGAGTTTATTCTGTGATCGAGGGAGATGCAGAGCTTGGTTCAGGAAAGTGAGTGAGGAAGGTGTTTGGTCAGGATGGAGAGAGGGGAATGGAGTTGATTCTGTGATTGAAGGAAATGGAGAGGAGGAATAGGGTTGGTTCAGGCTGGAGAGGGGAGAATGAGTTTGGTTCAGGAAGGAGAGTGGGGAAGGGAGTTTGTTCTGTGATCAAGGGAGATGGAGAGGAGGAATAGGGGGTGATGAAGTTTTGTTTAACTGTTTGCTGATGGAGACATTTATCTAGCCAGTGGAGTGAAGAGGATGAGATTGCAGATTATGAATGCAACAAAGAATGGATGGAGGAATGTCAGGACGGAATACAGCTGCGGGTCTGGTATGATAGGATGACTAACGCTACAGCTGAAGAGAAGAGGCGAGTAAGTGAATACTTTTGATTGTTTATGAATGTAATGGTATTTTGCATTTAATTGTCAAATATAAAAGCTGAGGTTTGTGTTAATTTTCTCCTACTAATATTTTACTTTAATTAAATGTTGGAAAATAAAGTATGAATATAATGTGCTTTTTGTTGAAGTTGGAAGAAATGTGGCAAGGTTTTCCCAAACACGAGGAATTCTGCAGATGCTGGAAATTCAAGCAACACACATCAAAGTTGCTGGTGAACACAGCAGGCCAGGCAGCATCTCCAGGAAGAGGTACAGTTGACGTTTCGGGCCCAGACCCTTCGTCAGGCCTGCTGCGTTCACCAGCAACTTCGATGTGTGTTGCAAGGTTTTCCCAGTCAGGTGGGAATGTATTTTTATTTTTCACAAATTATATTTCAAATTCTTGCTTCAGAGATTGTGCAGAAGATCTGTTTATTTTTGATATGATGCATCTCTTATTTGCTTCTGAAGAAATATGTGTGGGGTGTTGAACCCTAGAACTGGTGACAGACTATTTGCTTCTGTTTTGTGATAGATGCACATGTTTGTTGCACGCTATTGTGACCTGTTGAATGTGGAGATCTCCTGCGATGGATGTCATAAAATAGCACCTTGGCATCGCTACCGCTGTCTTCAGTGTCCAGACATGGACCTCTGCAAAACCTGCTTCCTCGGTAAAAACTTGGTTTGGATGTGAAGTTAAACAGCTGGTATTAAAGGCTATGTACAAGTTGTTGTGTGAAAATGCTCTTGATTTTCTTGAGCAACACACACAAACAATTGAAGTAAATCAGTAAGTTAGCATCTGTGGAGGGGAATAAACAGTAGACATTTTGGGCCGACACCCTTCAACGGGACTGAAAAGAAAGGGAGCAGAATCTAGAGCAAGAAGGTGGAAGAGGTGGGGATGGGGTACAAGCTGGCAGGTGGGTGATAGGTGAGACCAGGCTGGGGAAAGGTGTGTGAGAGAGCAGGGGTGATGTGAGAAGCTGGGAGCTGGTGGGTGGAAGAGGTGAACGGCTAAAGAAGGAATTTGATAGGAGAGGATAGTGGACCATGGAATAATGGGAAGGAGGTGGTGAACAGAGGGAGGTGATTGGATTCAGGACATTTATAAAGGCAGGTGTGTAAAAAGGGCTCAAAGCGTCACTGGGGACCCAAGTCACCCCAATCACAATCTATTCCAGCTGCTACCATCCGGGAAATGGTACCGCAGCATAAAAGCCAGGACCAACAGGCTCCGGGACAGCTTCTTCCACCAGGCCATCAGACTGATTTAACTCACGCTGATTTGAGTGTATTTCTATGTTACATTGACTGTTCTATTTATTATAAATTACAATGATTGCACATTGCACATTTAGACAGAGAAGTAACGTAAAGATTCTTCTCCTCATGTATGTGAAGAATGTAAGAAATGAAGTCTATTCAATTCAGGTCAAGAGGGCATAGAGGAGAAGAGGAGGAATGAGAGGGCCATCAGAATGGAGGAAAACAAGCAAAAAAGGAGGAAGGGGAACAGGGGAAACAGAGAAAAAAGAGTTTACTGGAAGTTAGAGAAAGCAATGTTTTTGCCTTCAGGTTGGATACCCGGACACTATGAGGTGTTTCTCCTCCAGCCTGGGTTTATTCCAACCGCCGTGGCGGGGAGGCCACGGACAATATGAGAATGAGAATCTTCTCTGCCGGTGCTGCAACTTTTGGAAGATGATACCATGCACTATAGTTCATCCAAAATGCTTGTCCTTGTACCCCTGGATTACTTTGGTATATTACTCACCAGGATTTCTCTTGTCCACGATGTAGGTTTTCTTATTTGATACAAGCTCTGAGATTTGCCAGTCATAACATCCTTTTAAACAAAGATATGGTGTGATACATTAGAGTCCTAAACTCACTATGCCCCATGGTTACATATCAGCATTTAAAGGGTTAGGTGTGATGCCTAGCTAGCTCATTTGGTAAAGTATGGGACTCTTAATGCCAAGGCTGTGGGTTTGAGCCCATGTTGAGCGATGCTTTTGCCATGACTAAATGGCAGTACAGACTCGATAGGCCAAATGGCCTAATTCTGCTCCTATAGCTTATGGTCTCAGCTTGTGAAATGGACCACAGGGCAGTATTCAAACAGCAATATCTGCAGATGCTTCAAGCTTAGAATAAAAAGAAAATGCTGGGAATACACTGTTGGTCCAAAGCATCTGTGAAGAGAGAATTAGAAATAAAATTTCTGGTTAGTCGGCTGGGAGAAGTGAGTTAGCAGGCATGCTTTAAGATTGTAGGCTGTACGCAAGGGTAGTGGGAACAAAGGGAATGTCAGTAATAGTGTGGACATCAATAGGAAATTGATGGTAGATTGGTGTCTGCCATGAAATGGTGGCAGGGTTTTGTTAGGGCTATCTTTAATCTCTATGGAGATGCTGTAAATAAAAGGTGTGTCTCGGGAGGGAGAACAAAATATATCTATGCTATATCTGTGAGATATAGAACATGGCAATAGCTGGAAAGCTGATAAAGAAATGGGAAATCCCATCAGGTCAGGTAGTGTCTGTGCAAAGGGTAGACTTAGTTACACAGATCTCATGCTATCCATTTCGCATCTTTTTCCCCAAGTCACAACATGCTTATTTTCTAAACTTTTCTAATTCTGAAAAAGGTTATAGATCTGAAAAGTTATCTCTTGTTTCTTTCTCTACAAATGCTGTCTGACCTGCGGAGTATGTCCTGCAGTTTCAGTTCGTAATTAAGCATGAGGAGTTTATGGTCAGACTGTCATGGTGCATATTGAGTATTTTTGGCCCGCAGTCATTGAAAGGAAATATTCAAGCCATGATGCAGTGCAGAGCAGCACCACAGAACCTCATCCCTCTTACCTAAGGGATTGGACAACAAACAAAAAAAAAATCACAGCAATATTTGTGCTGTATCTCCTTCCATTTCCACCTTGAATCCATGCCCTGGGCAGTGTTAACAAAAACTCAATGCCATTGTGATGAATTATTTTCAGATCCCTCTCTGATGTAGTGTGTTTCTATTTTAAAGTTATGTCCTTTTCTGGAGTATAATGCTAATTATTGGCCACAGTTTCTGGATGAGGTCCAACCTGTATTTCATGAAATTATGTTATAATTTCTTTGTTAAATTCTAATACTATATTAGTAAAATCTAATTTTAGTTTTTCGAAATTTAATTTGGCATAGTTCATCTCTTTCTATAGGTCAGTGGGACTAGGCAGAAAATGGTTCGGCACAGCCAAGAAGGGCCAAAAGGCCTGTTTCTGTGCTGTAGTTTTTCTATGGTTTCTTTCAAAATTTGTGCACATTTATCTTTCTGTTTCTTTCTTCCTGGCCATCATTGTATCTTGTATAGACCTTATCTACCCTCTTTCTTTATACAAAAATGAATCTCATTATATTTGATTGCATTGACTTTCATTTATCTGCCTGCCCATTTCACATTGTTTTCCTTCTGAAGTCTACTGTCTTCGCTTCTTGAAATGTCAGGGTTCAAGTCAAGGAAATGAAGTCTAGGGAGACACTAGAGCAAATATCTTAACTGCTCAGTGGGAGACACCATTGTACAGTCCTGATACAGTATTTTGACCCAAATTGTGAACAATTCCTTCCACCCTGGCCCTGTAGATGCTACTTGGCCAGTAGACTGCCATATACTGCAGTCTTTCTTCCAATCTGAAGATGCAAGCATTCATCATTTCTATGCAGGAAGGGCAGTGTGGTGTGGCCACTCAGTGGATATATGTCATTCTAAAGAGATTTGTATGGTGGTTTGCCATTTCTGGGGCCTGCACTTACATCCAGTCCCAATTGACCAGCTAGAAGTTTTGTGTCTGCTAATGATAAGGTCCTAATTGAAATACATCTGAACAATGCCAACTCAATTTGTTGTGGAGATGAGCTGTTGTCTAGGATGCAGTCCAAAGCAGGATGGTGTTAAGGCATGAATGTGTAGGAAGATTTCTCATTTTTCAAATTTTATTTTAGTGGAATATAATTATAATTTAAGATTGAAATTTCATCAAGAGTAGGGAGGTCATGCTGCAACTATACAGGGTACAGGTGAGGCTGCACCTGGAGCACTGTGTGCCGTTCTGGTCTCCATACTTAAGGAAGGATATACTGGCTGTGGAGGCAGTGCAGAGCAGGTTCACCAGTTTGATTCCAGGGATGAAGGGGTTAACCTATGAGGAGAGATTGAGTCGTCTGGGACTATATTCTCTGGAGTTCAGAAGAATGAGAGGGGATCTTATAGAAACATACAAAATTTTGAAAGGGATAGATAAGATAGGAGTGGAAAGGTTGTTTCCATTGGTAGGTAGGACTAGAACTAGGGGACAATGCCTCAAGATTCAAGGGAGAAGATTGAGGATGGAGATGAGGAGAAACTGTTTTTCCCAGAGAGTGGTGAATTTGTGGAATTATCTGCCCAGGGAAGCAGTTGAGGTCTCTTCACTAAATATATTTAAGAAACAGATTGGTTTTTACGTAGTAAGGGAATTAAGGGTTATGGGCAAAAGGCAGGTCGATGGAGCTGACTTTATGGACAGATCAGCCATGATCTTATTGAATGGCAGGGCAGGCTTAATGGGCCGGATGGCCTACTGATGCTCCTGTTTCTTATGATCTTATGTTCTTATGATTTGGGAAGAAAAAGCCTGTAAGCTGCAAAAGCACGATAGGAAAAGTGACATGTCCTTGTCTGCCAGGAGAAATTAAAGATGGGATTAAATTATAAAAAAAGATGGCTTATTAAGTTGCTTGAAATAGCCTAAGGATTGGGATAATTTTAATACTTGTCAAAGGAAGATCAAAAAAGTAGTAAAGAAAGGGAAGATGAAACAAAACTGGGGAATAACAAATTTGATCTTGAGACTCTGAATGTATTTAAACAGGAAAGGGCTATAAAGGTTCGTGTAGACAGATGAGGAATATATAAACAGGAATAAGTAACTGCCAGAAAAGTTACACAAATATTTTGTCTTGACAGAAGTGACGTGGTACAAGTTGGTGTGACTGAATGCCAATAAATTCCAAAAACTTGATAATCTACCTAACTGATTTTTGAAAAGAGGTTCAGAGATAAGGAATACATTTGTTGTTATTTATAAACCATGGAATGGTTCTTGCAGATTGTGGGGTAGTAAATGTGACTCCACTATTGAAAAAAGAAAAACAACCTTTACCCTAACATCAGGGAAGGGAAAAAAGCTGGAACCTATACTAAGAGATACAGTAATTGATCATTTTGGAAAGAATTACAGAATTGAACAGGCAGCATGGAAAACTGGAAGGGGGGGTCGTATTTAACTAGTCTATTGAAGTTCTTTGAGAACGCTGCTCATGGAATAGACGAGGGAAAACACGCACACAGTGTGTTTGGAGTTTCAGAAAGGCTTTCAATAAGGTTCTGCAGAGGACATTGGTGAGCAAGTTTCAAGCAGTGGAATTAGGGGTCTGAGAATTAGTGTGGAGTGAACCAGCAAGGTCCTTTACAGGGGTTATTTATGAGGGCCAGTATTGTGTTACTTCTGACAAGCGATGTGCTGGCTCAGGATGCACGTTGACCAGCTGGGTCAGGTGTGGCTGCTTGTGTCAGCTTTATTGCCATTAAAAGTTCTTTAGGCCTGGGGAGAGCTCCGCAGCCAAACAAGGGGAGGGGCAAATGACAGCTTCTATCACACCCTACAGGGGGCGATGAGATGGGCCACGTGATCCAGGCGCTCTGACGACAAATGGAATTAGTACGCAGCATTGGCCACTCTTCTGCGGATCTAGGTCGACTCAGAGTTCCACATCTCTGTGCTGAGGGACCTCGGAGCTAGCCCCTCCACGGTGGTTCAGTGTCTACTCCACACTGAGCAGTGCCACAAAGGTATTGATCATATCAGTGCTGTGTGAGTGTAGAGTACTGAGGCCTCAACCCAGTTCCCAGGGTAGAACTGGAAATGGTTGAGGTTCTTTTAAATTCCTGACACAACTGTACTGTCAGTAATAACACTTATACAACCCTGTTCAATACTGGTCTGATCGGGGAATAGTAAACCAGACACCAGTGGGTTGGATGAGCATAACGTGAATAATTTTGTTTGCTTCTGTACAAACCGGCCATGCAGTTTTCCTCAGAACTCTGACTATTGAATTGTTGAAGTGCAGTATTTATTTGCTAAAATAATCTGGCTGAAATCACAATTCTGTAGGGTGACAGTTTACAGTTTGCTGGTGATTTCCCCTTTAGGTGGAGTGATGCCTGAACATCATGAAGATTATCATAAAATGGTGAACATGGAGTATGCGTGTGATCACTGCCAGGGGCTGATCATTGGCCGTAGGATCAATTGCAACGTATGTGATGACTTTGACCTCTGCTATGGGTGTTACTCTGCGAAGAAGTACCCAGACAGGTAACTGAGGATGGAGCTACACAACACCTGAGTTATCACTTTTGACTTCACGGGGTGTAATGTTGATTACCCAAGCTGCAAAAATTCGTAAGATTTTTAATGACATTCAAGAGGCCATAAACACAAATTCTGCAGATGCTGGAAATCCAAAGCAACACACAAGATACAGGAGGAACTCAGCAGGTCAAGCAGCATCTATGGAAATGAGTAGATTGTTGATGTTTCGAGCTGAGATATTTCTTTGTGACTGAGAAGGAAGGGGGAAGATGCCAGTCTAAAAAGGTGGGGGGAAAGGAGGATAGCTAGAAGATGATAGGCAAAGCCAGGTAGGTGGGAAAAGTCAAGGGCTGGAGAGGAAGAAATCTGATGGCCGAGGAGAGTGGGCCATAGGAGAAAGGGAAGGAAGGGAAGCCCAGGGGGAAGTAATAGGCAGATGAAAAGAGGTAAAGGGTCAGAGTGGGGAAGAGGGAGGGGGGGTAATTTTTTTTTACTGAAGAGGAAAGCTCAATATTCATGCCATCAGGTTGGAGGCTACCCAGACAGAATATAATCTGTTGATCCTCCACCATGAGGGTGGCCTGAATTGACACAATTGGAATTAAAATGTTTGGCTACCATGAAGTCCCACTTGCCATGGTTGGTGTGGTGGCGCTCAACAAAGCAGTCCCTGAGTTTACGATGGGTTTCACCAATGTAGAGGAGGCCATGCAGTGCATTTTCCTTGCCAGGTCTCGAAGCAATACTGTCTCTCCACCTGTTTCCCAGCAATCCTTTCTCCTGCAGACCTCCATCCTGATTCTCCTATCAGCCACCTTAACTACATGGAATTTAGAGGCCATTGTGGAAGGAAATTGGAGTATTGAGGGGAAACCTGTGAGGTCACAGGCACAATGTGGGAACTCTCACACTGACAGCACTGGAGGTCAGAACCATACAGTTGCAAGAAAAAGTTTGTGAACCCTTTGCAATTGTCTGGTTTTCTGCATTAATTACTTATAAAATGTGGTCTGATCTTCATCTAAGTCACAATAAGAGACAGACACAATCTGCCTAAACTACTAACATACAAGCAATTGTACTTCTCGTCAATACTGAGTACATATTTAAACAATCACAGTCTAGGTTCAATAAAGTACGTGGACCTCTGGGATAATGTATTTTACAAAAGCTATTTGGAGTCAGCTGTTCCAATCAATGAATGCTGAAGGAGGTGAAAAAGAACCCAAGAGTAACAGCAGAGGATCTGCAGAAATCTTTAGAACTTGCTAAAGTCTCTGTTCATGTTTCCACTATAAGAAAAACACTGAATAAGAATGGTGTTCATGGAAGGACACCATGGAGGAAACCACTGCTCTCCAAAAATACAGAACTGCACATCTCAAGTTTGCAAAGACCACCTGGATGTTCCACAGTGCTTCTGGGGCAGTGTTCTGTGGGCAGATGAGTCAAAAGTTGAACTGTTTGGGAGAAATGTACACCACTATGTTTGGAGGAAAAAGGGCACTGAACACCAACACCAAATATTCATCCCAACTGTGAAGCATGTTTGAAGGAGCATCATGGTTTGGGGCTGCTTTGCTGTCTCAGGGCCTGGACAGCTTGCAGTCTTTGAGGGAACAATGAATTCAAAATTGTATCAATGCATTTTACAGGAGAATGTCAGGGTAGAGGTCTGTCACCTGAAGCTTAATAGGTGTTAGATGATGCAACAAGACAACGAAACGAAATGCAAGAGTAAATCAACAACAGAATGGTTTAAAAAAAAAAAGAAAATTAGTGTTTTGGAATGGCCAAAACAGAGTCCAGACCTTACCCCAATTGAGATGTTGTGGCATGACTTGAAGAGGGCTGTTAATGTAAGGTATCCCAGAAATATTGATGAGCTGAAACCGTTTTGTATGGTCTAAAATTCCTCCTTGCCGTTGTGCAAGTCTGATCAGCAGCTACAGGAAACGTTTGGTGGAGATTATTGCTTCTAAAGGAGGTTCTACCAGGTATTAAATACAAGGGTTCACGTATGTTTTCCATTCTGGACTGTGTTCAATAAAGACATGAAAAATACAATTGTTGGTGAGTTACTAATTTAGGCAGATTGTGTTTGTCTACTATTGCGACTTAGGTGAAAATCAGACCATGGGTAGCTGTGAGCAATTAATGCAGAAAATCAGGTAATTGCAAAGGGTTTGCAAACTTTTTCCCTGCAACTGTGCACTAGATGGTGGAATTGTGAGGCAGCAGTGCTGCTGGGCAACTTGTTCATAGGATGGCTATTTTTATTTCCTTGGATGTTGCATTCACTTGAAGCATCTGTGCACTCTGTTGGAAACAGACGTGTCCACTTCAAAGACATTGCATTGTACTTTGGCAAATGTGATAAATTATTTTGCTCCCTCTGCCTCTGGTGGGGAATTTAGGCAAAGAAATAAGTGAAGACAGCATTCCATCTGGCCACGTATGTACCTGGCAAAGCACTGCTCTTGATCAGTGCTTGCTGCACTTCAGTAACATTGATAATCTGTCCTCGATTCCTCTGACTGTTTTGAAGATGCCTCCTATTTTTGCACTTGTGATGCCCTCTTTTGTGAGTCGTTTAGTGTATAAATAAACTTCCTGAATAATGAGAATTCTCCCAGCAGGGATGTTTCCTGCCCAGCATTAATTGCTGATGCAAGGTTTTGAGCTGAATCATTGACAGTCCCTTTGCCTCCCTTAAATGCTACTTGAGAGTTCCTCTAGCAGACCCTTTATTGCTGCCAGTCTTCCATTATTTCCTCATAAATTGAAGTAAATCCAATAAACTAAGCAGGCATGAAGGTTGTTCCAAAATAACACGTCCGACACTTATTCACACTGTTCCTTTTGTAGTGCTTTTTTTTCTTTTTGCAAATTGTTCTACGGTGTGGGAGGTGTATTGTTTCATACATTGGCTTGAGGTTCTTTTATTTCCCTGCAGCCATTTGCCAACGCACAGCATTACAGTGTTCCCTATGGTGACAATCCGCATTAGTGACCGCCACCGTCTCATTCAGCCGTACATCCACAACTACACCTGGCTGCTGTTCAGCGCACTGGCCCTCTACACAGCCGACATCGTAACAGAGCAGAAACCTACTGAAGAAGATCTGGACCCTACTGTGCAATCTCAGGCTGAAGCACTGGAAACTTGCTGTACAGAGCTCATCACTGAGTATCTGCTGAAAGCCCATCGAGGAAAAAGTAAATAACAAATGTGTTTTTTTTTAAATTTTTCTGAAACTGTACACCTATGTTCAAGATTTGCTACAAATATTCAAAACAAGAAGAGAGACACACAAGGCCGCAGATCCTGGAATCCAGAGCAACAAATGAGGCTGGAGGAGCTCAGCAGAACAGGCAACATCTGTGGAGGGAAGTAGATAGTTGACGTTTGAGGTTGAGGCCCTTCGAGGCTCAACCCGAAACATTTGAATGTCCATTTCCCTCCAAGATACTGCCAGATACACAAGCTGTCGTTTGATACTCTTTTGGAAAAAAGCAGCAGTTAGTGTTTTTCCACCGTAGGTGCTTCTATTCAACACCATTGTCTGATAATGAACTGTGTAAATTGCTCAAATGCCTGTCCAGTAGCGAGAATGTTAATATTTCTGCTGCAGTCTCTGGGCTATGACGTAGCACGTTCTCGAGTTTGGCTTTAAATAGTCAGTCTCATTCTGTGATCTCACAGAAGTTATTACCTTGGTAACCTGTAGTTGGAGGTGGAACTGAAGAATAAGAAAGGAATGACCATTTTAATGGGATTGTTGTATTATAGACCAAAAAAATAATATGATTTAGAGGAGCAGATTTGTAGAGAAATAGAGGAGAATTGCTAGAAAAATAAGGTTGTGATTGAAAGTGATTTTAACTTTCTACATATTGCCTGGGACTCCCATACTGTAAAAGCGCTGGATGGGAAAGAGTTTGTCAAATGTGTTCAGATCCCAGCTAGAGAGAGTGTGATACTGGACCTCCTATTAGGAAATGAGAGAGGGCAGCTGACAGAGGTGTTTGTAGGGGAACATTTTTGATCTAGTGATCATAATTCCATTAGATTCAAGATAATTATGGAGAAGATAGGCCTGAACCTTGGATTGAGATTCTAAATTGGAGAAAAGCCAATTTTGATAGCATCAGAAAGGATCCTGTGGATTGGGACAGGTTGCTTTCTGACAAAGGGATGCATGGTAAGTGGGGGGCCTTCAAAAGTGAAATTCTGAAAGTGCAGAGTTTGTATGTTCCTGTCAGAATAAAAGGCAAGGCTAGCAGGTTTAGAGAACCTTGGTTTTTGAAAGATAGAGGCCCTTCCTGGTTAAAAAGCAGAAACATAGCAGGTATAGGCAGCAAGGAGCAAATGAGATACTTGCAGAATATAAGAAATGCAAGAAAACATGTGAGAGGGAAATCAGGAGGGTTAAAAGAAGGCATGATGTTGCTCTGGCAGACAAGGTGAAGGAGAATGTCAAGAGCTTCCACAGATATATTAAGAGCAAAAGGATTGCAAGGGACAAAATTTGTCCTCTTTTAATATCAGCATGGTCATTTATCCATGGAGCCAAAAGAGATGGAGGAGAGCTTAAATGGATTTGTTGCATCTGTGTTTACTCATGAGATGGACACAGTCTGAGGCAAAACAGCAGTGAGGTCATGGACAGTATGTGGATTACAGAGGGAGAGGTGCTTGTTGTTTTGACGTAAATTAGGGTGGATAAATCCCCTGGGCCTGACAAGGTGATCCCTCGCATCTGGTGGGAGGCTAAAGTAGAAATCAAAAGGGCCCTAGGAGAGGTATTTAAAACTTCCTTAGCCACGGATGAGATGGCAAAAGACTGAAGGTTAACTAATGTTCTGTTGTTTAAGAAAGTCCCTAAGAATAAACTGGGAAATTATAGGCAGATAATTGACTTCAGTAGCAGATAATTATTGAAAGATATTGTCGGGCCCGGATATATGAGTATTCAGATGGATAGGGTTTGAGATTGGGATAGTCAAGATAGCTTTGTGCATGTGGGTAGTGTCTAACCAATCTTTAGATATTTTTTGAGGAGGTCATCAGGGAAGTTGATGATGGAAGGCAGTACATGTTGTCTACATGGACTTTAGTAATGTTGTTGACGAGCTTCCACAGGGGAGATTGGTCAAGAAGATTCAATTGCTTGGCATTCAGGATGACGCAGTAAATTGGATTTGGCATTGGCTTCACAGGCAAGGCCAGAGCGTGGTAGTAGGCGGTTGCTTCCCTGATTGGAGGGCAAAGGGCTGTCACTAGTAGTGTGCCAAATGGATTGGGGCTGGGTCCATTGTTGTTTGTCATCTATATCAGTGATCTGGATGATAATGTGGTTAACTGGATCATCAAATTTGTGGATGACATGGTGGACAATAAGGAAGGCTATCAAAGCTTGCAGTGGGATCTGGAACAGCTGGAAAAATGGGCTGAAAAATAACAGATGGAACTTAATGCAGACAAGCGTGAGATGTGGCACTTTGGGAGGACCAACCAGGGGAGGACTTGCACAGTGAATGGTAGGGCACTCGTCATGCAGTTTGAGTGATGTTGCAGATCAGGGACCTTGAAAGAATCCCAGCTGCCAGCTTGAACAGGAAAAAAAAGAGAAATAAGAAGAAAAGAATTTAAGCTCTTTCCACAGATGAGCTGGAAGAGGTGTCATCTTAACTCCGCCCAGATCCAACAGGGATCCATAATTCCTTAAGGTTGGTGTCACAGGTAGATCGGATTGTAAAGCGAACGTCTGGCACTTTGGCCATCCTAAATCAATGTATTGAGTACAGGAGATAGGATGTTATGTTGAAGTTGTATAAGATGTTGGTGAGGCCTAATTTGGAGTATTGTGTGCAGTTCTGCTCACCTACCTACAGGAAAGTTATCAGTGAGATGGAAAGAGTATGGAGAAAATTTGCAAGGATGTTACCAGGATTTAAGGACCTGAATTATAGGGAAAGGTTGAATAGGTTAGAACTATCTGCCCTGGAGCGTAGAAGATTGAGGGGAGATTCGATAAAGGTATACAAAATTAAGGGGTGTAGTTAGGTTTAATGTATGCAGACTTTTCCCACTGAGGTTGGCTGAGGCCAGAACTAGAGGTTATGGGTTCAGGGTGCAAGGTGAAATATTTAATAGGGGCCTGAGGCGAATCATCTTCACTCAGAGGGTGGTGAGTTTGTTGAATGAGTTGCCCCCAGAAGCGGTAGATTCGGGTTCGATCTTAACGTTAAAGAGAAATTTGGATAAGTATATGGATGGGAGAGGTACAGAGGGCTAGGTTCAGATTCAGTTGATGTGTTAGGCAGAATAACAGACTGGCATGGACTAGATGGGCTGAAGAGCCTGTTTTTGTTCTCTGACTCTATAAGGAAAGGCTTTTCCAAGCTACAAGAAAAATGGGTAAGGATAAAGCAAGATGTGACTTGGGAAGCCTTTCTGTACACAATGGGCAGGAAATATTTCATTTCGAACTTCTGCCAGCAGTCTCAGGTTTCATCAGCTGACCATCATGCTCCAAGAAACGAGCTGAAGCATATCATGGACTGTTTAATGTTAGCGACACTTGCATTGTGTGCTGAGATGGGAGCTCAACCAAGGAAACTGAAGGGTGTATGCTGGAAGCACTCGGTATTTGTAGAAAGATAAACAGACAATATTTCAAGCCTGCACCTCTTTCAGGTTTCAGTGTTTTTAAAAAAAATTTCAGAATCTAAATATGTAATCTGGACAAGCTTTCCTCCGGGCAAACTTTCCATTGTCACTTGTCCTGTTAGGGCAAAACTCAAATTTATTCTTGGGCACTAGGGTGGGGCAGGTGGCAATGAGGGAGCACTTTGGTACCAGTGACCATAGTTCTACTAATCTTATACAGGTTATGGAAAGGGACAGAACAGGTCCACAGGCCCAAAACGTCGACTGTACTTTTTTCTATAGATGCTGCCTGGCCTGCTAAGTTCCTCCAGCATTTTGTGTGTGTTGCGCAGATTTCCAAAGTCTGCAGGTTCTCTCTTGTTTGAGCTTTTGAAAGCTGTTGGACAGGTACATGTATTGGAAATATATTGAGAGGTATGAGCCAAACACTGTCAAATGGGACTAGTTTGGATTGGCATCTTAATGTGTATGGATCAGTCTGGACGAAGAGCCTGTTTCTATTCTGTACAAATCAATAAACTCTACTGTAATGTTATGAGATGCTGCCTTTCAAATGTAGTTGTCCATAGCATTGAAATAATGTGGATAGAAGTGGATGTACAACTCGAGATGTTGGCCTGTGATGCAATGAATCTAAGCGGCTTATGGAAAGATTTATTTATTTATTTAGAGCAAAGGTTTAATTTTAGTGGAAAACTTGGACACACAGAAAAATAGGTAACATAACAGGAATTAAAAATGAACCTTCTTTTACAGAGGACTTGCGCTTTGTTGCGTCTTAGAGAAGTTGAGAAATGGTACCTTGAAGGTGAAGTTGGGAGGAAGTACATGTGGAAATTTAGCATTGTGGTATTAGGCTGTTTCTGCTGTAAATTTTACATAATTGTTAACAAAATGCAGCACAAACCAGTGATGATGATCCTTTACATTTTACCTTCACAATGGCTCAGCCTTGAATTGAAGGCTATGAAACAGTATGTCTGAAAATTTTTGTCTCTTTGCAAAGGCTGTCAAATTTTGGGTTTTATTTGTTCATTTTTTTTTCTTTGACACTAACATGTAAGTTGGAAGTAGGCGAGGCATGTTAGTAAAGTCTTACATTCAGTTCTGCAGTTCACTGAAGAGGCAGACCCTGTAAAGGTCTGTAACAACTTTTTACTGTAGCAACTTCTTCCAGGACAAGCAGATCATCCTTTAAAAAAGAATGTAGGACAATAATTTCTTTGGAATGGTGTACATTAAATCAGCCACCAAACTTGAATGATTCAACCATCTCCACTGTCATTGGCTATGCATGGTCAAAGTGCTGCCGGCTTTAAAGCAGGTAAATGATCTGAAGATCTAATGTTTAATCATTGTATTTTGACCCAGGTCTAAAGAACTCTGCAGTACTTTCATTGCTCTCCAATGCGTCGACTGAAGGTGAGGCGGGCAGTGCTGATACTTCAGCAGAATCTGCAGCAGTGATAGTTTCCACAACAGATCACAGCACCAGCAGCCAGCATCAGGTCAGTGTGTGTTCTACTCTATTGTCTTCGATTTGATCTTGGTCAAAGTTTACAAGACCAAACCCCTTGAACTATTTTCTTAAATAAATTCAGCTAGATAACTAGTAGCCATATACTGTAGAGAGGAGAAATTGTGACCAATGGTGTACACAGGGATCGGTGCTGTTTGTCAAGTCTATTGACAATGTAGGTGCAATGATTTGTAAACTTGAAGATTATACCAAGATTGTTTAATGTAGTGGACAGTGAAGATTGCTACACTACATACCCAGTGGCTACTTTGTAAGGTACCTCCTGTGCCTAATAAAGTGGTTACAGAGTGTATTTTTGTATTTTTAATTCCCGCTGATGAAGCCCATCCAATTCAAGGTCAACATGTGCATTCAGAGATGCTGTTCAGCACACTACTGTTGTAACATGTGGTTATTTGAGTTACTGTCAGCTTGAACCAGTCTGGCCATTCTCTGACCTCTCCCATTAACAAGGTGTTTTCGCCCACAGAACTACCACTCACTGTATGTTTTTATGTTTTTCACACCATTATCTGTAAACTGTAAACAGACTGTTCTGTATGAAAATCCCATGATCAGCAGCTTCTCAGATACTCAAACCACTCTGTCTGGCACCAACAATCATTCCACGGTCAAAGTCACTTAGATCATATTTCTTCCCCTGTTCTGATGTCTGGTCTGAACAACAACTGAACCTCTTGACCATGTGTACAAGCTTTTATGCATAAGTTGCTGCCACATGATTGGCTGATTAGATAGTGACATTAATGAGCAGGTGTATCTAATAAAGTGGCCGCTGGTTAATTGAGAAGGTGAGCATGGAAATGGGCATTCGGAATTTAACTCAGGCAAGGGCAAAGAGTTGCATTTTTGGAAGTTCTTCCAAGTAGGACTTGCACAGAGAATGGCAGTGCCCTGGGGAGCATTGTAGAAGAGAAAAAACCTACAGTGGACAAGTACATCGTTCTCTGAAAATAGGAACACAGTTAGACCGCGGGTAGTGAGGAAGGCATATGGCATGCCTGCCTTCATGTGGAGTTGGGACATGTTACAGCTGCACCAAATGTTGGTTACGCTGCACGGAGTCTTTTGTGTAATTCTGATCACTACACTAAAGGAAGCTAGAGAGGGTGCAAAAAAGATTAACAAGGATTTGCTTGGACTGCAAGGCCTGAGTTACCAGAAGAAATTGTTTGGGTGACACTTTTTTTCCTGGAAAGAGAGGCATAGATAGTAGCCTGTGTCTGTTTCCTGTGGTGGGGCTGTTTAAAACTAGAGGGTATATGTTTAATCGAGAGGCCGTAGGTTTAAAGGGGATCTGAGGGGTAATTCTTTCACATATAAGTGGAATCTGGAATGAGCTGCCAGGGCAGGAACTACATTTAAGAAGCATCTGACCAGGTACTTGAATAGGCAAGGCATAGTGGATGCAGAATTATTGCATGCAAGTGGGATTAGTGTAGGTGAGCATGATGGCTGACGCAGACTTGGTTGGCCAAAAGGTCTGTTTCAATGCTGTGCACCTCTGATGCTATGAATTCAGCAGGTGAGTTTGCTGAAAGTCGTCTCCCTCTCAGAAAGCTTTTCATGAAAGGTGGTGGACGTTTGCTTTCCAGGCCGCTCCAAGTTGTCCTCAGTTCACGTGAGTTCAGCAGGGCACTGGAGACTGCTGCTAGTTGTAAAGATGAGTGGAATGTAGTAAACTTTGCCAGTTCAGTCTCAGCAAAGTCACTGAACTTACTAACAAAATTGCTATTCTTTTAATAACACAGCAGAAATTAGGACCTCAAAGGAGCAGAAGCAGATAGGTAGTGCAAGAGATCCCTGTGGTCATCTGCCTCCAAAACAGATAAACCGCTTTGGATCTTGCTGGGGGAGGAGGCTCATCGGGGGAAACCAGCAATAGCTAGGATCACAGCACTGTGATAGGCTCTGTTGTATAGAGGTGCAGAAAAATGAGCTGCTGAGCTATTGTGGTATGGGATTCCATGGTAAGGGGAATAGACAGGAGCTTTTGTGGCCACAAATGGGACTCCCAATTTGTGTGTTGCCTCCCAGGTGGAAGGGTCAGCAATGTTTCAGAGTGACTGCAGAGCATCCTGGAAGGTGAGCGTGAACAGCTGGTTGTTTGCATGCAGGCACCAACAATATAATCAAACAAAGTGTGAGAATGTCCTACAACCAAGGTTGGGGGGGTTGTGGATAGTGTGGAGGGCTGTCAGGGATTACAACAGGATATTGATAGGATGCAAAACTGGGCTGAGAAGTGGCAGATGGTTTCAACCCAGATAAGTGTGAAGTGGTTCATTTTGGTAGGTCAAATATGATGGCAGAATATAGCATTAATGGTAAGACTCTTGGCAGGGTGGAGGATCAGAGGGACCTTGGGGTCCGTGTCCATAGGACACTCAAAGCTGCTGCTCAGGTTGACTCTGTGGTTAAGAAGGCATACGGTGCATTGGCCTTCATCAATCGTGGGATTGAGTTTAGGAGCCGAGAGGTAATGTTGCAGCTATATAGGACCCTGTTCAGACCCCACTTGGAGTACTGTGCTCAGTTCTGGTTGCCTCACTGCAGGAAGGACATGGAAACCATAGACATGGTGCAGAGGAGATTTACAAGGATGTTGCTTGGATTGGGAAGCATGACTTATGAGAATAGGTTGAGTGAACTTGGCCTTTTTCTCCTTGGAGCAACAGAGGATGAGAGGTGACCTGATAGAGGTGTATAAGATGATGAGAGCCATTGATTGTGGATAGTCAGAAGCTTTTCCCCAGGTCTGAAATCGCTAACACGAGAGGGCACAGTTTTAAGGTGCTTGGAAGTCAGAGGAGATGTCAGGGGTAAGTTTTTTACGCAGAGAGTGGTGAGTTCGTGGAATAGGCTGCCGACAATAGTGGTGGAGGCAGATACGATAGGGTCTTTTAAGAGACTCCTGGATAGGTAAATGAAGCTCAGAAAAATTGAGGGCTATGGGTAATTTCTAAGATAAGGACATGTTCAGCACAGCTTTGTGGGCTGAAAGGCCTGTATTGTGCTGTAGGTTTTCTGTGTTTCTAACCTGAATTTAAGGAGCAAGAAGATAAATTAAATCTCAGGATTGCTATCTGTGGCACGTGCTAGTCAGAGTCGGAATGGCAGTAGAGTTATGATGAACATGTGGCTTGTGCACTGGTGCAAGAGGGAGGGTTTCAGATCCCTGGGGAATCGGTACCAATTCTTGGGGGGGTGGGGGGAATGAGTACTAACCAGACAGTCTACACCAGGGCAGGACTGGGATTAGTGCCCAGGAGGGAATTGTTTGCTAATGCTGCTGGGGTGGGTTTAAACTAATGTGGCAGGGGGTGGGAATCCAGGCAGAAAGATAAAGGGAAACGTTGCAGAGACCGAAGCAAAAGTTAGAAAGGAGAGCAGTCAGAGTGGAGGACAGAAACGTCAAATGCAAAGGACACAAAGGTTATTAGATTCTGAAAGGACAATGAGTGTAAGGGCATTTTATCTGAATACCTACAGTATACGAAACAAGCTCTGAATTTATGGCACAATTCAATACAAAACTTCCAAGGGCAAATGCTGTTTAGATCTGGTCCTGAGCAATGAGACAGGTAAAATTAATGATCTTCTATTAGGGATCCTCTTCGAAAGAGTGATCACAGTGTGACTGAATTTCTAATACAAATGAAGAGTGCAATAGTTCGATCTAAAACTGGTGCATTGTGCCGAAACAAGGGAGCCCACAATGGGTTGAGGGAGGAACTGGTTATCATACAAGCTTTTATGATGGGATAATTGAGGAACAGTGGAAAACTTTCAGAGAGATTTTTCATGGTGCTCAACAAATGTGTATCCCAATTAAAAGTGGAGCCAGCCTTGGATAACTGGGGAAATGAAAGAAGGCATCAGCCTAACAGCTCATGCATACAAAGTTGCCAAGAATAGTGGGAAACTGGAAGACTGGGAAAATTTTAAAAAGCAGCACAGAACCACTACACAAGCAATAACAGAGGGAAAATAGACTATGAAAATAAAGTAGTGCAAAATGTAAAAATTGACAGCAGAAGTATTTATAAAGCAAAAAAGGAGTGACTAAAGTGAACGTAAGTCTCTTGGAAGATGAAAAGGGGGAATTAATATTTGATGATGTGGAAACTGGCCGAAGCATTGAGCAACTATTTTCTGTTGGTCTTCACAGTGGAGGACACATACAGCACACCAAAAGGAGATGTTACAGATGTGATGGGAGGTGAGGACCTCAATACAATCACTAAAGAGGTAGTGATGAGCAAACTAGTGACCTAAAAGTAGGCTATCTCTTTGATAGGTACGTGGAGCTTAGAAAAATAGAGCACTATGTGATAGGTATTTCTGGAGTAGGTTACATGGTCGGCACAACATTGTGGGCTGAAGGGCCTGTAATGTGCTGTAGATTTCTATGTTCTATGTTCTACCCTGGTCCTGCTGGGATGTATTCCAGGGTAATGAAAGAAATGGCAGAAGTTATAGTAGATGTATTTGTGATAATTTACTAAAATTCTCCGGACAGGTCCTAGCAGATTGGAAGGCAGCTAACGTCATGCCACTGTCTTTTTTAAAAAAAGAGTGTAAACAAAAGGCAAGTAATTACAGACCAGTTATGTTAACATCTGTAGTCGGGAGAATGCTTGAAGCTGTCGTTAAGGAAGAAATAGTGAGACATCTGAATAGAAGTATTTCTGTCAGCCTGACACAGCATGGACTCAGGAAGGCCAGGGCCTGTTTGGCAAGCATACTGAAGTTCTTTGAGGATATGATGATAACTACAATGGGTAGAGGGGAACAGGCTGGTGCTGTATACTTGGATTTCCAGAAGGTGTTTGATAAGTAGGCCGCATGAAAGACTTATCCATAAGATAAAGATGCATGGCATTGCAGGCAACATATTAGCTCGGATAGAGGATTGTTTAACCAATAGAAGACAGACATTTGAGATAAATGAGTGTTTCTCTGGTTGGCAGTCAGTGCTGGGCTCGCAACTGTTCGTGATATACGTTAACGATTTAGAAGAGGAGACGGTTTGACGTATCTAAGTTTGACACTAAATTGAGTGGAAGAGAAATTGTGCAGAGTCTGCAGAGAGAGATGTACAGTGGATAGGTTATGTGAGTGGACAAGGGTCTGGCAGGTGGGATACAGTGTTGGTAAATGTGAGGTCATCTTCTTTGGAAGAGAAAGTAGAAGATCATATTATTATTTAAATGGTGAAAGATTGCAACATTGCAGATTGTGCAGAGTGAATTGGAAGTGAATCAGTCTCAATGTTGATTTGCAGGCCAAGAAGACAAATGGAATATTGGCCTTCATGGCTAGAGGAACTGAACTTAAGATCAGGTGGTTGTACTGAAACTGGGTACTGGTGGACCGCATTTGGAGTACTGTGTGCAGGCCTGTCTCCTTACTTGAGGAATGATATGCTGGCTTTGGAGGCAGTGCAGAGTAGATTCACCAGGTTGATTCTGGAGATGAGTGGGTTAGCCCGTAAAGAGAGATTGAGTCACCTGTGACTATAAGATAGAATTTAGAAGAATGTGAAGAGATCTGATAGAAACTTAAAATTATGAAAGGGACAGAGGTAAGGTAGAAACAGGAAAGTTGCTACCACTGGTGAGACTAGAACTAGGGAACATAGCCTCAAGGGTTGGGGGAATAGATTTAGAACAGAGATGAGGAGAAAGTACTTTTTCCAGAGAATTGGGAATCTGTAGAACTCTCTGTCCGGGGAAGTATTTGAGGCTAACTCATTAAATATATTTAAGGCACAGTTAGATTTTTTGCACAGCAGGAGAATTAAAGGTTATGGGGAAAAGGCAGGTAGCTGGAGCTAAGTCCAAGGCAAAATCAGCCATGATCTTATTAATGGCAGAGCAGACCCGATGACCCAGTTGGCCTACTCCTGCTCCTATTTCTTATGTTCCTGTGTTCTAAACCAGTGCATCAATATGGAAAGACTTTCTTTTGAATGATTTTTAGAAAGTAGTAGTAACTAGTCCTTGCTTCTAACCTTTCATTGTGTCCACCTTCAGGAATCTACATCTGCAGATGACCAGAGAGTAACTTTGTCTGATACACAATCCAAAGATGGAGGGGAAGCTGTTCAGAGTTGTCAGGAGAAACTTCGAAAGAAGGTAGAGTCACCTGAGATGCTAGTCTTGCAGTGTTGATGTTTGGAGATGCCCAGGTGTTACTAATGTCTATACTTGTAGTATCCGAATTGGCTACCTGGTCTGGCCTGCAATGGTGACATCTGTTATTGTATTACTTCTGAGAACTAACAAATTATACTCAGGAAATTTTGCTTCCTTGTCTCCTGCCATGGTGGACATTGTGCAGCACATCAGAGATCATGGAGACAAATTAAACTATCCTCCTCTTTCTGTGTTACCGCTCTGGAATTAATATAATGTTACTTCAGAGATTCTGCTTCTTGATTGTAATCTAGCTTCCTTCAAGACCTTCCGTCTTTCTATGCCATTAGGGAGAAAGGTGTCCCTAAATATCTCCCGGACTGCTACTACTGTGGTCCCTTGGGATTGGGAGTAACCTGCTTTTACTCCAGTTTAGTGGGTTCTCAGGTGACTGACTCAGTTGGGGACAAAGGTGTCTGATGAAATGGATGGGTCTTGTCTGATGAAGTGGGCAGGTGGGTGATTCAAGAGGTGGCATTTTCCTTTTGCTGTTTATGCTGGACCTCTGTGTCATCCTGATCCATTCTGCATGCTGCTCCTTCACTTTGTCGTGATAGGACAGGAATAATCAAGAGTCAGTGGGGATAATTGATTGTGAACAGTTCCTGATTCATTTCATCTGCATATTAATAGTCTTTTCACGTGAGAGTTCAGAATAGAGTTCTTGTTTTGGGAGGCTTCTATCAGGCAGGTGTGGCATGGCTGCGAATCTTGGCCTGGAAGAGCTCACTGATGTTGCTTCACTTATCCTTTACTTTACTTTATTGTGGCCAAACAATTAATACTAGAGCGTACAATCACCACAGCGATATTTGATTCGGCACTTCACGCTCCCTGGATTACAAATTGATAGTAAATATAGTAAAAATTTAAATTATATATCATAAATAGAAAATAGAAAAGGGAAAGTAAGGTAGTGCAAAATAACCGAGAGGCAGGTCCAGATAACTGGAGGGTACGGCCCAGATCTGGGTCAGGATCTGTTCAACAGTCTTATCACAGTTGGAAAGAAGCTGTTCCCAAATCTGGCCGTATGAGTCTTCAAGCTCCTGAGCCTTCTCCCGGAGGGAAGAGGGACAAAAAGTGTGTTGGCTGAGTGGGTCGTGTCCTTGATTATCCTGGCAACACTGCTCCGACAGCGTGCGGTGTAGAGTGAGTCCAAGAACGGAAGACTGGTTTGTGTGATGTGTTGCCCTGTGTTCACGATCTTCTGCAGCTTCTTCCGATCTTGGACAGGACAACTTCCATACCAGGTTGTGATGCACCCTAGAAGAATGCTTTCTATGGTGCATCTATAAAAATTAGTGAGGGTTTTAGGGGACCGGCCAAATTTCTTTAGCTTTCTCAGGAAGTAAAGATGCTGGTGGGCCTTCTTAGCAGTGGACTCTGCTTGGTTGGACCAAGTCAGGTCATTTGTGATATTGACCCCGAGGAATTTAAAGATTTTGACCTGTTCCACTTGCGCACCACCGATGTAAATTGGGTTGTGCGGTCCGCTACTCCTTCTGAAGTCAACAACCAATTCCTTCGTCTTGCTGATGTTGAAGGATAGGTGATTGTCTTCGCACCATGCCACCAGGTTCTTAATTTCTTCTCTGTACTCAAACTCATCATTACCCAAGATACAGCCTACAATTGTGGTGTCATCAGCAAACTTATATATTGAATTCGATGGAAACTTGGCTACACAATCATGGGTGTGCAGTGAATCCTTTTGGTGAATTCAGAGGATTGTGCAGATACATTGTCAGTTGTATCTTGAAGTGTCTACTATAGATAGTCCAGGTCTCAGAAGTACATGACAGATCAGGGATCATGCCACCTAACAAACTAACATTTGTTGCAAGTATTGAAGCACTCTTTTCCTCAACTGACTAAGTCTGTCTTGGTAAATTGAGGGCAGCAGTGAAGCTTGTCTTTACCAAGAGGTAGCTTCTAATCTATGAGAAATGGACCATGTTTTCCTAGGTCTCGCTATGGGCCTTCATTGACAGAGAGAAATTCGATGCTGCCAGGGTAGGTTACCAATAGACATTGTCTCGCGAATGTTGAATGTATGATCCATTCTCCTGTATAAGCCATTCTCTTATGGCTTGGAGCTGGGTCTCTGAGTGGCTGCAAATGTAGGCATTACTTGCATACTGTGGCTCGACTAGTGAAGTTGCTGTAACTTCTTGAGCATGGGTTATATAGTTTCTCTTTGGTTCAGGAAGAATATCCCCACTGCTGGAAACTGTTCAAAGATGAGGGGCAACATGGTGGTGTGAAAGATAGAAGAAGAGTCGGGCTGCCTCCTTGCTCTTTTCATTCTGCTTACGGTCACCCAGTACCCTCTCATCCACTTACAGTCACCCAGTACCCCCTCGTCTGCTTGCGGTCACCCAGTGCCCTCTCGTCCGCTTGCGGTCACCCAGTACCCTCTCGTCCGCTTACGGTCACCCAGTACCCTCTCGTCCGCTTACGGTCACCGAATACCCTCTTGTCCGCTTGTGGTCACCCAGTACCCTCTCGTCTGCACTCTGCTGAGCTGACCTCATGAAATGTGTTATCATAGAACAAGTAGCTTTGAACATGGTGTGTAGCGATGTGGAACTTTAACTGCTTTGACTGATAATACAGGTGTCCCCCACTTTTCGAACTTTCGCTTCACGAAACCTCACTGTTTCGAAAGACCTACATTAGTTCCCTGTTTTCGCTAACAGGAGGTGTTTTCACTGTTACGAAAAAAGGCAGCGCGCAGAAAAAAACAGCACACGCCCTGAGCAGCCGCTCTCCCCTGGATTCGGAATGGCATTCTCGCCGGCATGGCTGAAACACGTGCCTGTGAGCAGCCATTTGCAAGATGAATTCTAAGGTATCAGAAAAGCCTGAAAGAACTTGTAAGGGTGTTACACTTAGCGTAAAACTAGACATAATTAAGCGTTTTGATCATAGTGAACGAGGTAAGGACAAAGTGAGTTTGGCTTGAGGAAGTTGACGAAGATGATGTTGAAGAGGTTTTGGCATCCCATGACCAAGAACTGATGCAACTGGAAGAGGAAAGGATAACAATTGAAACCGAATGAGTAATGATGAAGTACGACTTTAATTTTGAAAGGGTATGTTGATTTAGGGCATATTTGCAGGATGGTTTGAGTGCTTACAAAGAACTGTATGATCTAAAAATGCGCGCGGCTGAGCAGTCAAGCAAGCCTTCCACATCAGCCACAGCAGACGACGAGCCTCGACCTTTAACATCAAGGCAGGCAGACATAGAAGAAGGTGACCTGCCTGCCCTAATGGAAACAGACGACGATGAGATGACACTCCAGTGTCCCACCACCCCAACCCCCAGGCCGCGGACAGATACCGATTCGCGGAGAATGCAGCGGTAGCCGGGAGGCACCCAGCACATCTTTAAGAAAAAAACCGAAATAAACAAGCTAATTAATTAGGTGCCACCTGGCACGTAAACGTTGGCCCAGATCAGAGACGATTGCTGATTGCGTCGCCTTTTCTTAAAGATGTGCTGTGTGCCTCCCGGCTACCGCTGGACCGCTTCATTCTTCGTGGATCAGTTCGATTCGCTGCCCGGAGGGTGGGGGCCACTGCACCACCCCAACCTCCGATGACTCAGTCTAACACGCCATCATCAGTGTGCTCTGCGCTGTCCCAATTCCAGTAAGTGATACTACACTGTACATACATTATTTCTACTTTATATCGGCTGTGTATTTTTATGTGTTATTTGGTGTGATTTGGCAGCTTCATAACTTAAAGGGTACTGGAGAGAGTGTTTTTGCCAACGGCGCTTGCGTGAGATTTTAGCTACGGAGAACAGTTCAGGCAATGATTGTGGAAAAGTATTTCTACTTTATATAGGTTGTATATTTATCATATCATTCCTGCTTTTACTATATGTTACTGTTATTTTAGGTTTTATGTATTATTTGGCATGATTTGGTAAGTTATTTTTGGGTCTGCGAACGCTCACAAATTTTTTCCATATAAATAAATGGTAATTGCTTCTTCACTTTACAACATTCCGACTTACGAACCATTTCATAGGAACGCTCTACCTTCGGATGGCAGGGGAAACCTGTAGCTTTCCAACATGGTGGCAACTGTGCATGCCATGGGTATGAAGTGCCTCTGTTTAGTTGGTGAACTTGATGGATAATTAAATTTCAAAATACTCCCAACTGTTAAATTGCATTGCGTTACTTAACCCTGTTGAATTTTTTGAATTTCCCAGCTTTTTATTGAAACCGTCAAGCCCCTATTTCTGTGCCTCTCTCTCTAAACTCATTGTACCTGTGCAATGAGAACATAGAACACTGCAGCACAGTATAGGTTCTTCGACCCACAATGTTGTGCCAGAATTGTATTGTAACCTATTTAAAAATCAGTCTAACCCTTCTCGCCTACATAGCCCTCCATTTTTTCTATCATCCATATGTCTATCAAGGAGTTTCTTCAATGTCCCTTAATGTATCTGCCTCCTCAACCACCCTTACGGTATTCCATGTACCCATCACTCTGTGTCCTGTGTATGAAAAAAAACTGCCCCGACGTCCTGCTATACTTTCCTCAAATCACCTTAAAATTATGCCCCTTCATATTAGCCGTTTGGGGAAAGTCTCTCACTGTCCTCTTACCTTGAGATCATTGAAGTTTGAAGATGTAGGATCATATACCGCGGTGGCGTAGCAGTTAGCAAGATGCTGTTACAGCTCGGGGTGTTCTGGAGTTTGGAGTTCATTTCCAGCGCTGTCTGTAAGGAGTGTCTGTACATCCTCCCCGTGGGGTGCCTGGACTTTCTCCAGGTCCTTCAGGTTCCTCCCTCAATCCAAAGACGTACCAGATAGGTTAATTGGTCACTGTAAATTACGTTCGGGTTAATTGGATTTGTCGGGGGTTGCTGGAGCAGTGTGACTCCATATTGCATTGCCAAAATAAAATCTTTTAAAATTTTGTTTTTATGGTTTCATTCCCAATTATCTTTGCTTATTAAAGGCTGCTGTCCCTGCATCTGTCTGCCTACCTGTTTCTCCACTTTGCTTTCCTATTCCATTTAAAACATAACTCTTTGGTTTCTTCTGATTGCCTGGTCTAGTTTCTCCTTGTACATATTTCATCTCATAGCACTCCCATGATTAGCCCTGGGGCAGTTTGCTAGGATTTTCTGACTCTACTTTGCATCTATTTCCAGTTAAAAGCAAGCGCCAGTGATACCACCTTGGCAAGTATTGACAGCATTGAGTGGGAGAGCGTGCAGGTTCTGGAGATACCTGGATCCAGGAGTGATGCTTCATCCTTGGAGAAGGGAACTGTATGCCAAGAATCTTCATCCCTGTTGGACTCCCCTGAAATGTTTTCATCCAGTCAGTTAAGTGTCCCTGCAGCTGCAGGTAATGCATCAGGAGATGAGGTTAAGTACACCAGTTCCACGAATAGCACTTCTTCATCACAACATCCTTCCTCTGGAATTTCCAGTAAGAACTCTGAAGTTGAACAGCATCGAAACAGTTCACATTCTGTAATATCTACTTCAGGAACAGTAGAGAGTTCTTTCACCTCCAGTACTGAATCTGGCGCAGTCTCAAAATCGTCCGAGAGTGATGCAGCAAAGTCGGTTACCTCCGAATCAGTACCACAGTCCTCCGTGTCAAGTGCACAGCCATTTGAATCCAAAACAGCTGATCAACAATTACCTGCGATGGATGTGAAGATGCTTAGAGCAGGTAACTTTGCTTTATTCACTAAGATACAAAGGGCTTAAAAAGAAATGTATTGGTTAATTTTATCAAAACTACTTTGATGACTAATGAATAAATTCCTTGTTATTGAAAGCTATTTGAGCTACTGAAAGGATATCTTAAAGCTGAGGTATAGACCTGCATTGCCTCTTTGTAAAAGAGGTAAGTCACATTGTGCAATTTTAGGCCTCTTATCTAAGAAAGGATGTGCTGGCATTGGAGAGAGTCCAAAGGAGATTCACAAGAATGATCCCATGAATGAAAGGGTTAACGTATGAGGAGTGCTTGATGGCTCTGGGCCTGCATTCTTTGGAGTTTAGAAGCGTGAGAGGAGATCTCCTTGAAACCTGTCGAATATTGAAACGCTAAGATAGAGTGGATGCGGAGAGGGTGTTTCCTATAATGGGGGAATCTTTGACTAGAGGGCACAGCCTAAGAATACAAGAATGTCCCTTTAGAACAGAGAAATTTCTTTAGCCAGAGGGTGGTGAATCTGTGGAATTCATTGCCACAGACAGCTTTGGAGGCCGAGTCATTGCGTATATTTAAAGCGGAGGTTGATAGATTTTTGATTAGTAAGGGTGCTAAAGGTTACGGGGAGAAGGTAGGAGAATGTGGTTGAGGGGGTAATAAAGCAGCCATAATAGAATGGTGGAGCATACTTGATGGGCCAAATGGCCCAGTTCTTCTGTGCATTACACTCTTATGGCTTTGGAAACAAGGAATCAATGTGCAGCCAGGCTGTGATCAGATTGAATGGCTTACAGGCTTGAGGTGCTGAATGGTGTCATCGTATAATTGCTTGCGATAAGTAGGGAAGGACCTTATTGGGAAGTGGAATGTCCATTTTATTGTGAGGTAGAATTGAAAATCGTATTGATTTGCAGGGCCAAAGTCTGCCTGGAGAACCACTGTGGACCATTCATATGGATCGAAAGCTGCTGTCAAGATGGATGCTCAAGAAAAGCAGGCCTTGCACAGCCAAGACCAAGTCTTTGCAGAGTGCTTGGAGGAGAGAATACTGGGTCTGCTTGCTGCCATGCTTCCTCCCATAAAAACTGTAAGAACCTAACATACTTTCAACCAGAGACATTTCCCTGTGTTTAACAGCTTAACAAGTAGGCTTTTATACATCTGAGTTCCCTGTAATTACATAGTTGTCTGATATTTCTCATTTATTAGAGTGTATGAATGTAGCCTCAAAGATTTATTTTGAGTGAAAAATTTGATGATTAGTTTCTAAGAACTGGTTTGGAAAACAAAAATGTGGAGAGCTTTGCGAATTAAATTTATTCAGCTCTGTTAAGCAAAATAATCACAGATGCATTATTTGTCCTTAATCCAATTAAAGCGGTATGAGTAGATAACCAAAAGCATGCTGCGAGGTTGATTTGAAATTTCCAGTAATAGAACAAAGAAAGATGGAGGGTTTGGAGCAGGAATTCCACAATTTAGCTGCCAGTGGTGAAGTGATTGGATTCAGGGGTGTACAAGAGGCCAGAACTTGGGCTGCAAGGCTAAAATAAATTATACAGATGCAAGGCTGTGTTGAGGGATTTGAAAATTAGGTGAGCAATCGTGAATTGAGGCCTTGCTTAACTAGGAGTTGGTGTAATTCAGTGAGCTCAAAGCTGAGAGGATGTGCGATGATACTGAGTTTAAGGACCGGAGGATTGAGAGGAGTTAGCCAGACAGGCTTTGCAAGGGTCAAGTGTATGCGGATGTCAAAAATGGTTTGTGAATTACACAGAGGGAAATGCATCCTTGTATCTACAACAGTAAAGTAACTTTTAATGATTTCTGGAAGATTGTAAGATAATTTATTGCATACTTTCTACAGGATTCAACCATGTGCTTACCTAATCTGAGGCAGGTACTGAAGCTCCTATTTCAAGTGGCAATGCAGAATCCTGGGCAGTTACTTGAAACCTATCATTTTACACTGGGACTGCTTGGGCAGCTGCTGAGGAGAATCTCTCCAGAAGAAGCTGATGCAGCAGTAAAGGAAGTCCTCTTTGCATCTTGGACTCTTCTCAGCACAGCAGAAGGCAAATTAAAATATCCAGGATGGATGACAACGCAGGTTTTATTCAGCCTTGGAGCAGTATGCTTGGACTGGTACAGTTTGTTTGTTGCAGGGTTTTGAAGTTTATAAAGTCAAACTAGCAAAAAAGTTTCAAACTGAACAGAAAGTTGTATAATTCCCAATATTTATTTGATTGATATATTTGTTGAGATACAACATAGAATCAGCCCTTTGGGCCACACTACCCAGAAACCCCTGACTTAACCCCTAGCCTAATTACGGGACAATTTACAATGACCCATTAACCTACCAACCAGTACGTTTTTGGACTGTGGGAGGAAACCTATGCGGTCATGGGGAGAACGTACGATCTCCTTGCAGGCAGTGATAGGGATTGAACCTGTGTCGCTGGTACTGTAAAGCGTTGTGCAAATACAGTATGGGTGTTTGTGTTGGGTCACTGGTAGCACCTCTGTGACCGTGATCTGAGAAAGGGCTCTACTGCCTCGTCTTCATTGGATGATCATTGGAGACTGCAGTACAACATGGAGGTGCCACCTTTCAGATAAGAAGCCAGACTGAAGCTCGTTCTCCTTTTGGATGGGAGAATCCATGTGAGGAAAAGTGAGGGATATTTCAGTTGTAAAACACTTTGGAATAGCATGAGGTTGTTAAAAGCAATGTTCAGTGTAGATGCAATAGTAACTGCTCACTTCCCAGATTACGTCCAGAAAAACTGGAATATGCTCAGATTATATTAAACTGTTGTTTTTACCACTTGAATGGAGTAATACTCTGTCATCATGTTTTTCTCCTGTTTGAAGCAGGATTAGCCTGGACTGGGCATCTTCTGTTGCAGACATCCTCAGAGACTTGAACTCTAGCCCCCAATGGCAAAAAGTGATTGCTGCCTTCACAAAGCACTGCACTGAGGAGCTCCCCTACCGTTTAAAACGCACCAATATCTTTGCACTGTTGGTTCTGGTGGGATTTCCAGAGGTAAGAGCAAGCCTATAGATATTGTTAGTCTGCATTATTTAAGCATACTGTAGTGTAGTGAATCACGCTGTGGCAAGGACACTCACTGGATATGGACATACTGTACAGTGACAAAATGACTCAATTGTTTTCTTCAGCTGGGGATGCTAAGGTAAGGCTAGAATTTATTCTCCCATTTCTTAATGCCCCCTAAACTTGTCTCAGACTACTTCAGAGACAGTTAAGAACCACCTCATCAAAATAAGTTGCAGAAACTTGTAAAATTAGCTCCAACAAGGGTACTCGCCTCCGTAGTATCCAAGGCATCGTCAAGGGAGCGGTGCCTTAGGATGGCAGTGTCCATTATTAAGGATCTCCACCACCTAGGACATGGCCTCTTCCCATTGTTACCATCTTCCTGACGTTCAGAAGCTTGAAGGCACACACTCAGTGATTCAGGAACAGTTTTTCCCCTCTGCCATCTAATTTCTGAATGGATATTGAACCCATGAACACTGTCTCACTACTTTTTTTTTCTGTTTTTTTGCACCACTTATTTTAACTATTTAACAGACAAATATATACCTAATGTAACTTTTTTCTCCATATTTATTTATCATGTATTTCATTGTACTGCTGCCATAAACTTAACAAATTTCACAAGATATACTAGTATAAGAGCAAAGAGGTCCTTCTGCAGCTGTACAGGGCCCTGTTGAGACCATACCTGGAGTACTGTGTGCAGTTTTGGTCTCCAAATTTGAGGGAGTGCAGCGTAGGTTCACGAGGTTAATTCCCGGGATGACGGGACTGTCATATGTCGAAAGATTGGAGTGACTGGGCTTGTATACTCTGGAATTTAGAAGGCTGAGAGGGGATCTTATTGAAACATATAAGATTATTAAGGGATTGGGCACGCTGGAGACAGGAAGCATGTTCCCGCTGATGGGTGAGTCCAGAACCAGAGGCCACAGTTTAAGAATAAGGGGTAGGCCACTTAGAACGGAGTTGAGGGAAAACTTTTTTCACCCAGAGAGTGGTGGATATATGGAATGCTCTGCCCCAGAAGACTGTAGAGGCCAAGTCTCTGGATGCTTTCAAGAAAGAGATGGATAGAGTTCTTAAAGATAGTGGAATCAAAGGTTATGGGGATAAGGCAGGAACTGGATACTGATTGTGGATGATCAGCCATGATCACCGTGAATGGTGGTGCTGGCTCGAAGGGCCGAATGGCCTACTCCTGCACCTATTGTCTATTGATATTAAATCTGATTTTATCTTTCCCCTCCTTCAAGGACATTAATCAAATCAATGATGGCAATAAATGGGTTTCACAATCTCCACTACTCTCCTTTTGCTTTGGGGTTTATTTCATCACTCAGATTTAAATTCCCCAACTGCTTGTGAGAGATTCATATTAATGCCTTCAGATTTATAGTCATTCTTTGGGTTATCAGTTCTGAAGTCCCACCTTTCCTAAGGCCCATTTTCCTATCCAGTGACAAGCTAGATCAGGGGTTCCTAACCTTTTTTTATGCCATGGATCAATACCATTAAGCAAGAAGTTCATTGACTCCAGGTTAGGAGCCCCGATCTAGATTGGTGTCATTTCTCCTGTGGATTTCAGGACGTTTGACCTTGCTGAACATCATAAACTAAGTGATGTAGAATAACTGCCTGCATTGTGAAAGCAGATTGTAGCTGTTTCCAAGTACTTGTTCAGACTAAATTACTCTGCATTCAAGCACTCCTTTTAAAAACACTTTAATTCTTTGTGTTTTATATTTGCTATTTATAACTGTGTGTGAAGACATGGTATTAAACACCTATAGTGTTGCAAGTCAGGAACCTAATTGCATGTGATAGTGCTTGTATTTACATAATTACAAGCTGATTAGCAGAATATCCCAAGCACTTCACAAACCATTAATTAACATTGAAAGTATATAACCGATACTGGGGCAGATAACCAAAAGCATGATCTGAGGTTGATTTTAAGAAGCTAGTAATGTGTGCATGTTGGTAGAGACATAGTTAATTTATGAGCAAATAGGGTACAGCTCTAAACTGGCTGTGATTGCCACCACTTCTTCCTGCAGTGCCTTCAGTTTTGGTAAGTCCTAACTTGTTCACGTTACAGTTTAGAAAGCTCTGAGATAGTACGTACAAGGATTTTAAAAGGGATTGACAGGGTAGATACCAAGGAGCTGCCATTTCTGCTTAGAGGGTTTGAACTAGTGTCAGGCTAAACAGTTGGACTGAGATTTGAGCACCTTTGGATTTCTACACTTCAGACGCTATGGATGCTCTGTTGTTGAGTCTATTCAGGTAGAGATTGATGAGTTTTTGGACATGGGATTAGAGAATCAGATGGGAAAGTAAACAAGGTACAGCTCAGTCCCACTCTTGTCAAATGGTAAATCAATGGAAAATGTTGTCCTGTAATTCTATCTACTAATGAATTCTGTCAGAATTCTGCCAAACAAAATAATGTTGCATAGTAATTGAAACTCAGTATGATGTACTAAAATTGTGGTTTATGCCTGCATTGATTTTAAAATACAAACTTTCCACTTAAACAGGTATTATGCAGGGGAATACGTACTGTTTACATAGACAATGCCAATGAAACTCATGATGTTATCGTCGTGAAGCATTTCACAGAGAAGATTCAAGCTGTCGTAATTGACATCAAGACTCGCAAACGTAAAACAGGTCAGCATTCGCAATCATTAACTGATCCATTGAACCTACCTTGGAGTGATGAGTGACATGGACATAGCCTCACGACTCAAACCATGGAGTTCATGATCTGTCAGTGGCAGCAAGGTGAATTAGTCTTGAGATGTTTCTTAAACGAGAGAAAATCTCTAGAAATATTGTCATGTACATCCTAGGAGTCAGTTGTAAAAGAGGAATTAATTTAGCCCCAAAATGAGCTATTGCCTGCGGCAGTACAGAATAGCCTTGATTCCTGGAAGAGTTAGTATGATAAACTAAATAAGATTGAATTGCAGCGCTTATTTTTAACAAGTAAAGGTTACAGATGAAAGATTTTGATACATTGCAGTTTCGCTTCTGGCACAGGGAAAGTATAAATGGGCAGTTTTGTGTGAGCTCTTCAGTTACTATTTAAATTAAATTGATGGAGCGTTTTCACAGAAGTTGCCAAATTCAAAAAGATACCTGTCCACTGTGAGCACAACTTTGCGTGCCAAGAAGTCTGAATCCATCCTGGTAAGTCTGAAGATAAAAATGGGGAAAATTAAATGATCAGTGTGTTTTCTGAGACTGCACTCCACTGCTGATATGTGTTCTGGGCTGCTAACAGAAGGAAATGGAGAGGGTTGGGTGGAATGGTGAGAGTGCTGACCATCAGTTTTCAATCCTAAGCAGCACACACAAAATGCTACGGAAGTAAATAAACAGTCGATGTTTCGGGCCAAGACCCTTCTTCAGGACTGAAAAGGAAGGGGGAAGAAGCCAGAATCAACAGATGGGGGGAGGGGAAGGAGGCTAGCTACAAGGTGATAGGTGAAGCCAGGTGGGAAAGGAAGGTAAAGGGCTGGAGAGGAAAGAATCAGATAGGACAGGAAAGAGGACCATAGGAGAAAGAGACCAGGAGGAAGTGATAGGCAGGAGAAAAGAGGTAAAAGGCCAGAGTGGAGAATGGAGGAAAAGGGGAGGGGGAGAAAATACCAGAATGTGAAATCAATCTTCATGCCATCAGGTTGGAGGCTATCCAGACGGAATACAAGATGTTCCTCCTCCACCCTGAGGTTGGCCTCATCTTGGCACAAGAGGAGGCCGTGGACCAACGTGTCAGAATGGGAATTGGAATTAAGATGTTTGGCCACTGGAAAAGTGCTGCTTTAGGCGAATGGAGCAGAGGTGCTGGGTGAAGCGGTCCCCTGATTTCCAGTGGGTCTCACCAGTGTAGATAAGGCCGTATTGGGGTCTCCAGGCACAATAGACGACCCCAGCAGATTCGCAGGTGAAACTTTGCCTCATCTGGAAGGACTGTTTGGAGCACTCAATGAAAGTTAGGGAGGAGTGAATGGGCAGCTATAGCAATTTTGCCGCTTGCAGGGATAAGTGCCAGGAGGGACAAATGGACAGGGCAATGGTGGAAGAAGCCATCTCTGTGGAAGGTGGGGCGGGGGGTGGGGGGGGAGAAGATATGTTCAGTGTTAGGATCCCTTTGGAGATGGCCGAAGTTGCAGAGGATGATGTGTTGGATGCAGTCGGTCAGGGTAAGAGGAACTCTATCACTGTTAAGGCAATGGGAAGATGGGGTGAGCTCGGATGTTCCGGAAATGGAGGAGATGCAGATGAGGGCAGCATCAATGGTGGAGGAAGGGAGGCCCTGTTCTTTGAAGGAGGAGGACATCTCAGATGTCCTGGAAAGGAAAGCTGCATCCTGGGAACAAATGCAGCGGGGTTGAAGGAACTGAGAAAAGGGCCTAGCTGCCTGTAGGGTCGGGGCCAGAGGACTCGAAGCCTGCTAGTGTCTGTTTGGAATCAAATGACCTTGCCTGGTGTTTCAGAGCTATCTGTCTGTCTGCACTCTCGGCATCCCCTGCCCCGGCACTCCTCTGCCACCTGTCCAACACCACTTCCGTGGCGTTCCACCCTTGCCATTCCCAACATCCTGTGCTCCCACCAGTTCTACAAACCCACTCTCTGCTCCACAAAGGCGAGTACAGTACTGTGCAAAGGTCACAGGTATCCTAGCGATATATACGTGCCTCAGACTTTTGTACAATGTTGCGTCATTAAGAGTTTTAAAAAGTGCATTCAAAATTAGTTCAGTGGGAGGAATCATAGAGAAAGATTCACTGATATTTTTATGATTGGAACCAGTGAGCTCAGATCTGAGTCCCAGTTTGTTAACTATTTCAATTTAAATTCAGGGACGTTATACAATGTGACTAGGGAGGTAGAAAGCTTTAGACATCAGGAGAACATACACTCAAGAACATGAGAGGAACAGGAAGAGGCCACCAAACTCCTCAAGCTTGTTCCACATGATCAATATCATCACGGCTGATCTTTTTATTTATATATATATATATGTATGTGTGTATACACACACACATACTTCGTCAGGACAGGGTTCCGGCCCGAAACGTCGGCCGATCTTTTCCACGGATGCTGCCCGACCTGCTGAGTTCCTCCAGTGTGTTGTGAGTGAAGATTGTATGGAAGACTGGTAGTTGCCCATGCTGCAAGTCTCCCTTCTCCATGCCACCGATGCTGTCCAAGGGAAAGGCACTAGGGCCGATACAGCTTGGCACCAGTGTCGTCACAGAGCAATGTGTGATTAAGTGCCTTGCTCAAGGACACAGCATGCTACCTCAGCCTTCAGGTCACTAGACAGCTCTGAGACAGAGTTCTACAGATTCAGCAGAGGTTACAAATGGTGCAATCAATTGGACAGAAATGGCAAAGGAAATGTAATCCAGAGAAGTGGGTATAACGTATTTGAGGAAGTACCACATAGTAAGGAAATGCACAATAAATAGGATATTGGGATGCAAGATAAATGGGATATTGGGATACAATGTATTTGAGGAAGTATCACACAGTAAGGGAATGCACGATAATTGGGAGGAGTGGAAGAACAGTGAGACCAAGAAATGCATGTCCATTGATCCTTAAAGTTAGCAGGCCACTCACCCAATTGGAAAGGCATACCAGTGCTTTTATTTATTAGCTGAGCTATGGAGCTGTGTGGTTATGTTAGAACTGTATACAGCCTGAGCACTTCATACAGATGTGGTGACCACGTAATGAGAAAAATGTTAATGTGGAGATGACCTCTGGGACATTGAATGGAAATTAATGATAAGGAAGGATTGGAAAAGCTGGTTTTGTTTACTTTGGAACATAAGAGCAGAAGGGAGAAGTAATTGAGCATACAAAATAATGGGATGTAGATAAATACGAAGAACAAGAGAATAGTTAAAGAGCAGGAGCTGGGGGACAGAGATATCAAATCACTGGTAGAGAGATTAAAGAGTGCAAACAAAAAAAAACTTTCCATCTTGAAGGCAGTGAGATCTGGATCTGTGACAAAGTGATTGGAAGTGTGCTTGAAGAGATGTGAACTGTGGAGTTATAAACTTGATTCTGGAAGGTGTGATAGGCTGAATGGCTGTCTCCTGGGCCATTTTCTGTGATCCTATAAATGGTCAATGGAGTCAGGTTTGTGGATCACTAGAGGGATGATTCTGTGTGATTGAAGATCAAATGAAGAGGTTAGTAATGACCATAGGCAGCACAATGCTCCTGGGAATTCTGGGATATTGTAATTAAATTTTCAACATTCTGTGACTATTTTTTCTTAATTTATTAACTGCTAAATTATTGCTGTCACCATATTAACAAGAGTACAGTTTGCCAGTTCTTGACTCAGGAGTTGATTCAGTACTGATTTGCATTTAATCAACATGTGTTTGGCTACAGTATGCCTGTATTCAAGGACATTTTCAACCTCTCACTGCTACGGGCAGAAGTTCCCACTTGCTTCAAAAAGGCAACAATTATACCAGTGCCTAAGAAGAATAATGGGAGCTGCCTTAATGTCTATCGCCCAGTAGCACTCACATCTACAGTGATGAAATGCTTTGAGAGATTGGTCATGACTAGATTGCACTCTTGCCTCAGCAAGGACCTGGACCCACTGCAATTTGCCCATTGCCACAATAGGTCAACAGCAGATGCAGTCTCAATGGCTCTCCACACGGCTTTAGATCATCTAGACAACACAAACACCCGTGTCAGGGTGCTGTTCATCAACTATAGCTCAGCATTTAATACCATCATTCCAACAATCCTGACTGAGAAGTTGCAGGACCTGGGCCTCTGTACCTCCCTCTGCGATTGGATCCTCGACTTCCTAATCGGAAAACCACAATCTCTGTGTTTTGGTGATAACATCTCCTCCTTGCTGACGATAAACAGTGGTGCACCTCAGAGGTGTGTGCTCAGCCGACTGCTCTACTCTCTAGATACACATGACTGTGTGGCTAGGCATAGCTCAAATACCATCTATAAATTTGCTGATGATACAACCATTGTTGGTAGAATCTCAGATGGTGATGAGAGGGCATACAGGAGTGAGATATGCCAACTAGTGGAATGGTGCCGCAGCAACAACCTGGTACTCAACGTCAATAAGATGAAAGAGCTGATTGTGGACTTCAGGAAGGGTAAGACGAAGGAACACATACCAATCCTCATAGAGGGATCAGAAGTGGAGAGACTGAGCAGCTTCAAGTTCCTGTGTGTCAAGATCTCTGAGGATCTAACCCGGTCCCAACATATTGATGTAGTTATAAAGAAGGCAAGACAGCAACTATACTTCATTAGGAGTTTGAAGAGATTTAGTATGTCAAGTACACTCAAAAACTTCTATAGATGTACCATGGAGAGCATTCTGACAGGCTGCATCACTGTCTGGTATGGGGGGGCTACTGCACAGGACCGAAAGAAGCTGCAGAGGGTTGTAAATTTAATGGACTCCATCTTGGGTACTAGCCTGCAAAGTACCCAGGACATCTTCAATGAGTGGTGTCTCAGAAAGGTAGCGTCCATTATCAAGGACCTCCAGCACCCAGGACTTGTCCCTTTCTCACTGTTACCATCAGGAAGGAGATACAGAAGTCTGAAGGCACACACTCAGCGACTCAGGAACAGCTTCTTTCCTTCTGCCATTCAATTCCTAAATGGACATTGAACCCATGAACACCACTTCAATTCTTAAATATATTTTATTTCTGTTTTTGCACAATTTTTAATCTCCAATACATATACTATAATTTATTTATTTATTCTATATTATCTATTGCATTGAACTGCTGCTGCTAAGTTAACGAATTTGCTGGTGATAATAAACCTGACTGATTCTGACACACCTCTCTGACGTGATGAACCCTGGCGGGTTATTGATCTTGAACAGTCCATTGCCTGGCTCCTTTCATAGTTGGCCCATGGTGGGTTTTGTGTAGCATTCTAGTTTCTGTTTGTCGGCGTGCACAGAACTCAGTGGGTTCAGCCATGTTTTATTCTGGCTTGCATATTTTTGTGCAGTTCAGGTGGGATTTTTACCGGTAACTCTTTGTCGACCATAACCAAGATCACGTATAGGAATTTTAAGTTGGGCAACTTTCAGACAGGCACATCAAAATTCAGTTATCACTATACATACACAACCTTCTGGTTACGATTACTTGGAGTGGGACGTGCTGTGTACTGCAACATCCTGCCTCCTCCATGTGTGCCCCCGCTCAAAGTGAATCTGCAGCTGGAATTTTGCCAGTGATAGAAGTTGGAGCAAATATTTAAATATTATTTCTGGCTTGATCAGGACTTCCAAATCCTCTTCATGTATGCATATTTATTCTGTTGGGTGATGGGCAGCACTGTAACACTGCATTTATACCACTGTCTTTGTGCTTAAACATTTTACTTGGACAGATTTTTGACAATGGTGTTGATTTTGCACTAATCCATTGGGTTTTGATGAAGTGAGCCCCATTGCTTAGTTTCCTGTCCTTGCATTGTTTATCATTTTTGGATTGTTATGAATTATTGCTTTTCTTTGTTTTGTGGCCATGGATCAAATTTTATCTATTCTGGCTTAATTTGTCCTATATAGGTTGGCAAGTATCGGGCTTTTTTTTTTGTAATCTGCCAATATTTTACATTTAAATCCCCTCCTGTTTTGTGCTATTATCTGGATAAGTATTTTGATCAACCAGTCGGATGTGCATATTGATTTGGGTCACCTTCTGCCTGCTGAATGCCTCTCTTGCAAGCTCCGAGAAATTGAGGGATAACTATCTTCACCATATTTTGTGTTCTTCTGCCGAATTTATTGTTACTTTGACTTTGGCAGGGAGCAATTTATTTCGTGTTTGACTGATCCAAATAGGATTTGAAGTTATTTAGACTGACATCCACATCCATAGCCCATTCTCAGACTTCAACTATATCTAAAAACAAGTGTGTCCTGCCGAACGATCTCAGCCTGAAACGTTGACTGTACTCTTTTCCATAGATGCTGCCTGGCCTGTCGAGTTCCTCTAGCATTTTGTGTGTGTTGACTGGTTTTCCAGCACCTGCAGATTTTCTCTTGTTTGTGCTTGTCATTTGCTTTCCTTACAACATGTCGATTTGCATTTTTGCCTCTGGTAGTATTTGTATTGTCTAATATTTTATGTGATGTGACAAGGTCGCATTGTTATCCAAGCATGACCTTGGCTCCCAGGAGCTCCCTCTTGCCCTTGCTTTAGTTTAGTAAAGACTATCTACATGAGGGCTACTTTGCTGTCCGTCACTACTTCTATCTTCATGAGCAGACGTCTGGGGATGAGCATGACTTCCATTCTCAGGGTCTGAGATGCCTACTGGTCCAGTTTGGGATCTGCATAATATGCCACAGGTGTGGCAGGAGATGCACGACAGGAAAAGTAGATTAGTAGTGCAGGAAGTGATTCACTCCTCCTGCCATTTTTGCTGAGCCATCTTAAATGCCATCCCAAATGCCATCTTAAATGCCATCCCAAATGCCCTTCCTCATTTAGGGTGGTCATGAGCCATCAGCTCTCTAGTCTGTGGGCACATTACAATTTTTCAAGCAGGCTCTGAGAATGTCCTTGGGGAGACAAGATCCTTCAGATGCTGAGTAACATAGAAAAAGGTGGAGGGGCTCAGCAGGTCAGCCAGCATCTGTGAAAGAAAATGGAGAGTCAGGGTTTTGGGTTGATACCCTTCTGTCAATCCTGATGAAGAGTTTTGACCAAAAATGTTGACTGTTTCTCTCCTTAGATGTTGCCTGACCCAGTGAGCTCCTCCAGACTTTTGTGTGTTGATCGAGAATGTCCTTGAGACCAACTACTTTCTGTGAACAAAAATTGCCTCTCAATCTCCTTTAAAACACCCCCCCTCACCTTAAATCTATGCGCTCAAGTTTGAAAAACTTCTACCAAGGGGAAAGATTCTGGCTATTTTTTTGTGTCTCATCATTTTATATACTTTTATGTATGTCCTGAACTGTTCAATGTTACATTGTCACGTATACAGTGTCGTCATTATTGTCTGTGTGTCACTGACTGCAGATACTTTACAACTCATTACTCTTCAATGGGAAACGACCACTAGACTCTAGAATACTACAGCACAGTACAGGCCCTTTGGCCCTCGATGTTGTGCCGACTCATATATTCCTTTAAATAAAGTACTAATTCCACACTACCCCATAACCCTCTATTTTTTTTTTCATCTATGTGCCTGTCCAAGAGGTTCTTAAATACCCTTAATGTTTTAGTCTCCACCACCATACCTGGCAAGTCATTCCAGGCACCCACAACCCTCTGTGTAAAAAAAACTTACCCCTGATGTCTCCCCTAAACTTCCCTCCCTTAACTTTGCACATATACCCTTTGGTGTTTGCTATTCATGCCCTAGGAAACAGGTACCAGCTATCCACCCTATCTATGCCTCTCATAATCTTGTAGACCTCTATCAAGTCCCCTCTCATCGTTCTACGCTCCAAAGAGAAAAGTCCCAGCTCTGCTAACCTTGCCTCATAAGACCTGTTTTCCAATCCAGGCAACATTCTGGTAAATCTCCTCTGCACCCTCTCCAGAGCTTCCACATCCTTCCTATAATGAGGTGACCAGAAATGAACACAGTACTCTTAAGTGTGGTCTCACCAGGCCTCCTTTGATCTTTTTGCTATCCACTGCTTTAACTTGATGAGGCTGCTTATTGCTGGTGTGCCTCATCTGTTTAATTTTCCTTCCCTGGTCCATCTTTATCACTTCACCTTTGTTGATGCATTAAACTTTGATAATCCAGCAAGCTTTGATTATTGGTTACGGAGCTTTTCCAGACTACCTGAGATGTTGTTAGACTTTTAATTCACTTTTTTCTTAAACATGGTGCAAAATATAAAAATTCCTCAGTGAAGCCAGTACGTTGAGGGGGAGTGCGGGAAATAGAACCGGGGAGTGCGGGAAATAGAACCAGGGAGTGTCGAGGGAGCATGGGGACTGGAGTTCCAGTGAATGAGGGAGAATACTAACTCCTGTGCCTCAGTTCACCAAGGTCCCATTAACACAGATCGATCCAAGGTGATGTATGTTGTTAACCAACTTTTTTGTAAGCTTTATTGATTTGTTACTGATTGTTTTGCTGATCAATTTGAATATATAGCTGAAACTCAGAGGGAAAGAACTAAAATCAGTAAAATGAAATGGTGGGGAAAAAAAGAGTTAAAACCTAGATGGAAGCCTTGAGAATTCAGTGAGAGGAAGTTTGTATGTTTAAACTAGCCACTCTTTAACAACTGCTTTTTCTCTTTCCTAAAACAGTTCGAGATTATCGGTTAATGCAAGTTAGTCAGGCCGAGTGGATGACAACTCAAGCCCAGCTCGTCGAGTTCCTGCAGCAGTTCATGTTAATTTACAGCCACCTACTGCAAAGTAACATAGACAGCAGTTCCCCAGATGCGGTGGAGGCAACCTGGCTGCAATCATTAGCTCTAAAGGGTCTCTACAAATTGCTGCAGGTAATAATTTGTACAAATTTGTATAAATGCTGTTTTAGAATTTGTACTCCAGTATTTTTCTGTTTGTGAACTTCTCTGAATTTTAATTGCTTCTGCACTGTAATTCTGACTTTCTCGTATCGTTAGGGTTCTGGCAGTCTTATTTGTCATTGAACATAGCCCATTTTTGTTTCATGTGGAGGGCAGAGTGGATTTGATTTCCCTGCTCTATGACGCCCTGACTTTGTATTTCTTTCTCCTGGACTGTTTTCTCTGCTTTTGTTTCTTTCTGGCCCTTGTGCTGTCATTGTTTCCTTGTCTGCACCCTCCACTACCCTCCTGCTTCTGCCTCTTCATCCTGACTGTGTCCTCTTGATATTTGTGCATCTTCCTCTTTCTGTCTCTGTTGGACATTGTTTGCAAGTGTGTGGATATATACAAAAAGAACAACCTTTCATGAAATGCTGATCATTATTCAAACATGTAAAGGGAAGGTAGAAATGGAAGGGAAAAGGTAGTGAGGGATGGAAAACAAGCTTGATTAAATAGCATCAAAATAATATATAAATTTAATAATTATTATCTAGCTATGTTTTTGGTGGAATTTTGATGGAAATATTCCAAAGCAGAGTGATGGATATAATTAGGATCCTAGATGTTTTTTTTGTGCAGGTTCACATGTTTGTACGATGACCAGTGAGGGTATTGGCTTGAAGTTTGGTCCTTTACTCAGGGAAAAGACAACTCGAACACAAGCTCAATTAAGAAATGCTCATGTTGTGATTTGGTAGATTAGTTGTAGGTTTTTTTTTTACAAATATCATGGATGTGTGGTGTGGATGAACATTGCTGTAAATCTAAATGTTGGGTCCTACTCCAGTGATGGTGGTTTGATTACCATAAGGCTAGTGTTTATAGTATTTATGAGAATGCAATCAAAAATTGTTGTAAATGGGCAGGTTTTGTTTCTATTTTGCAGAAGCCTAGTATTGAAGACATCCATCCGATCATTCTACAGTCTGGTTTGATCAAACTGCTGGAGAAGAAGTGTACCAAAGGGACAGGGTTTAGTAAGCTGTGGTTGCTTAGTGACCTGGAGGTGAGAGCCATGTTATGTGTAATGGATGTTTTATGTCAATAAGATGGTCTAATAACCGATCATCAGAATTTGTGCTGCTTTCAACAGATTTGAACATACTTTGTTTTGTACTTCTAACTAGCCAGCCGTGTAGATATCTGGAATTTGACAAAGCAAGTCGATTGTGAATCTAAAATGCAGCAGGTGGGCATAAAGATTTAAGTTATTCTCGCTTTCTTTGTTTTGAACAAGACCCTCTCAATCATGATGTACTCGTCCAAAAAAGAGGCCAGTGCCAGTGCTGAAGGGGCTGATTCGGAAACAGAGGAGCAGGAACAGACCCCAGATCATGAATCTAAGACCTGTACCACTGATCTGGACAAAACTAAGCCTGATCCTTTGGATGGTCTTGATGAAGCCACAAAAATTTTTTTTCAGGTATGGAGCAAGTTTATTTTTCTAATTAGATATTGGAGTTTCAATTTATATTGAACATAACTTTAACAAAAAAAGAAGTAACTGTTCTAATTTGTGTAACATTCTGGCCATGTTTAGGACTTTAGGAATGGATTTAGGTAGTTCATGGAGTTCCAGGATTTAGACCATGTGATAGTGAAGGAATGATTATACATTTGCTAGCTAGGCTTAGAATCGTAGTTAGATCTCATCTATCAGTTTCATGTGCCCAGCCCCTTCACAAGGTGAGCAATGTGCTGAGAATCAGTGCAAAGATACAATTAAGTATAGAGCTCACACTGAACTTGCCAGAGACCTTGTATTCATGAGAAAATCTGCAGATGCTGGAAATTCAGGCAACGCACACAAAATGCTGGTGGAACGCAACAGATCAGGCACTCCCCCTCCTCCTGTCTTCTGTCATTTTGAATCTCCCCCTCCCACTTTCAAATCTCTTACTATCTCTTCTTTCAGTTAGTCCTGACGAAGGGTCTCGGCCTGAAACGTCGACTGTACCTCTTCCTCTCGATGCTGCCTGGCCTGCTGCGTTCCACCAGCATTTTGTGTGTGTTCCTTGTATTCATGTTAGTTCAGACCATGTTCTGCTATTCCATTTTATAGGAAATGTAAGCTGATTATTTCTATTGTAATTGAGAGATATTTTCCTCCAGATAACTCATGATGCTCTGAATGCACCATTGCATATTTTACGAGCCATGTATGAACTTCAGATGAGAAAAATAGACTCCTTCTTCCTTGAAGTCCAAAAACGGTGAGTATAGAATATTTTAGTGGTATAACACCAAGCAACATTTTGCTACCAGAGCTATTTGGGATTTTCTGTACTATAAGATGCAGTGCAAATTTAATTGCAGAGTTTTCGGGTTTCTAGATATATTAAAAAAAATTTATTCATGACAATTTGGCCAGCAATGAAGATTAAACTAAGAAATGAAATGTAGATCTTAAAGCTGTGCTCTTGTTTGCTTTGCCAACAGAATATTTGCATAAAACAGTGTTTTGTTGGGCCTTCTCATTTGAAAGGATTGTCTTTACTGGATAATCTACCACCCATTAGTGTCAGAGAGCAATACACATCCTTCAGCCCACCATGACCGTGCTGTTCCTGACGCCAGTCTAAAGTAATCTCATCTACCTACATGTGCTCCTTCTTCTTCCTTTCCCTGCCTTTTCATGTGTCTGTCTATTTTAGACATTTCCTTGTTTCTGCTCCTTCCACCTCCCCTGGCAGCATGTTCCAAGCACCTACCCCTCTGAGGTAAAAAAAACAACCTGTCTTGTAGTACTTAATGTTTCCTCTTGGGGGGGGGGGCGGGAAGAGTGACTAATCTACCTCATCTGCACCGTTGGCTCTCAGCCCCTGGTGCTCCAGAAAAAAAACAATCCAAGTTTGCCCGGCCTCTTCTGAAAGCTAATCCAGAGGGCATGCTGATGAGCCTCTTCTGCACCCTCTCCAAAGCCATGTCCTTCCCAGTGAGGCAACCAGAACTGGACACCCAACTCCAAATGTGGCCTAATGAAAGTTTTATACAGCTGCAATATAACCTGTCAACTTTTATAAACAAGAGAAAGTCTGCAAATGCTGGAAATCCGAGCAACACACACAAAATGCTGGAGAAACTCAGCAGGCTGGGCAGTATCTGTGGGAAAAAGTAAACAGTCAACATTTCGGGCTGAAACCTTTCATCGGAACTGGAAAATGGCCCCTCTACAACTATCCTCTGTTTTCTATGACCCAACCAATTTTGGGTCCAATGAAATCTGTAGTCTTTTCATCTGCCTTAACTATCTGGACCAGCCTACAGCAAGGGACCTCATCAAATGTTTTACTAATGTCCATGTATTTACCTGCACCCTGACCCTTAGCAATCATCTTTGTCACCTCCTCAACTAAATTCAATCAGATTTTTGAGATGGGACTTCCCCTGCATGAAGCCACACTGATTATCCGTAATAAATCCATGCTTTACCTAATGTAAGTAAATATTTTCCCTGGGCATCTTCATTTATTTCCCTACCACTAATGTAAACTGATGTCAGGTTAATGTTTTAAATTCTGAATTAGAAAATCTTATACTTGGAGCCTTCTTTGTCCCAAAAGTGCAGAATCTAGGCTGAGAGAGGACTTTGAGCTTTGGACTTTCATTGTCCAGGATGTATCAGGTGAATATAAAGTAATACTATGGCAATATCTGACGAGCAGGGAGTTGTCCAGGTATTCTGAACAATATTTCATTATCACATAGGCCTCTGCAATAATTGTACTTCAAAAGGAATTGATTCCCTCTGGCAGTTGCTGGGGATGTGATATCTACCATCTAAATGCACATTTCTGACAGTTTTGACTAATGGCTTTTCACTGAGTCATTTAGTAGCTGAACGTAGATCCTGTCAGTATTCATTTGATTCAGAGTTTGGAACTTTAAGCAGAAGCCATTCTTAAGTTGACCTGCTGAGTTCCTCCAGGATTTTGTGTGTTGCAGCCATTTAAAAAAACTGTCTGTTATACGGTTGAAGGAAAATGGAATAAAGTGATGTGGGGATTGGGCAGATAGTGTGATTAGGATCCTGGTTGCCTTGACTGGACAGCCAGATTTGTTAAGCCAAATGGATTGTCACAATGTTCTCATTTTAATGCAGTACTACATTGTATGTCGTGTGTGAAGGATGGTGAGGTTTGAATTTACAGCGGCTATTGAATGTTAAAAGAACGAAGATTCTTTCACATTTAGTCTCTGAAGCTCATGAATTTTAGGTATTGTATTCAGATCTTAATGTACCACTATAGGTTAGCTTTGTCAGAGAAATATCTTTAACCCTGTCAATTAAACCAAATTGTGGAGAATGGCGTGAAGCATTACTATTTTACCTTTTTGGTGGAGGATGCAAAATAGTTAAACTGTCTTTTCTCTCCCCAGATTTGATGGACACGTAATTACCACAGATGAGACCATTCAGTCTATGTCTACGAAGTGGCAGCCTAATGAAACCTTGCACACGGAAGACCGCAGCACGAAAGCAGTGGACACTGACATGATGATTGTACCATGCGTGGTGTGTCCTTTTTCGTACTCAATGATTTCTTTAAGAAATCAAAACTCTGTAAATAATTAGATCATATCCAAAGTAGAATTTCTAAACAGATTGTATGAATATGCTGGAAAGGTAGACTCATAGAGACAGCTTCCAAGACCTGTGCATGAAGATCAGCTGAGTATATTATGGCTACCCTAACACTTTACTATGATCTGAATAAGCTCTTAAGGAATTTGATCAATACCATAAATTAATTAATGGGATTGCATCTGGTATTAGTCTCATTTTGAAGACTGAAAGCGCAACTTTCCAAATAGTATGAGCCTGTTTGGCCCATGTAACTATATATTGGCTTGCCCAGTATATGGTGTATTCACTGAAGAGCAATGCAGTACAGCTATCATAATGCATGACGATGCATTGCAGTTGAAATTGCTCTGTATGAAGGAGCACTTCAGTAGTTAGCTTTATGGGGAATCACGGAGTCATTCAGTATGGAAACAGGCCATTTGGCCCAAATTATCCACACCAACCCCTCTCCCTAAGTGATTCAAGTGTTGGTGTTAATGACCCAGGTTCAACCACTCTTTCAGGTTGTGCACTCCAGGTACGTAGCACCCTTTTGATGAAGAAGCTGCTCATTATATCCCTCACTTTCCCCTTACCACAAGCTAATGACCTCTTGTTTTCATCTATCTTTGATGGGAGAAAATGTTTCCTGCAGTCTACCCTATCTGTACCCCTCATAATTTTATATACCCCAATTATGTTCTCTCTCAATTTTCACCACTCTAGGTGAAGTAAAACTAGCTTTTCGAGTCTACCTTGTAACTGAACTGCTTCATCCCAGGCATCATTCTGGTGAATCTTCTCATTTCCCTTTCCAATGCTATCGCATCCTTCCTCCAACATGGTGACCAGAACTGCATGCTGTATGTCAGCTGAGGTCTGACCAAGATTTTATAAAATTGGAGCATAACCTCCCACCTGTATGCAATGGCCAGTATACCACGAACCACCTTTATCATATGGGCTGCCTGCATTGCTACCTTCAAGGCTCCATGACTTGTACTCTTGAGAACCTGCTCTTCCTCAGTACTCCCTACTATTCATGGTGTGCATCCTGGTCTTTTTGGTACTGCTAAAATGCATAACCTCACATTTGACTAGATTAAGCAACATCTGCCTTTTTTCCAGTCCATTTCACCAACACATCAACATCTCTCTGCAGCCTGACTACCTTCCACCTTGTTAACAACTTTGCCGATCTTTGTGTCAATGGCAATTTTACTGATCGTGCCTCCTATAACCATTTGCTTATGTTGCAAACAGCAAGGGTCCTAGCACTAATCCTTATGGAACAGGCCTTGCCACAGGCATTGATTTGCAAAAGCAGCCATTTACTATCACTGTCTGACAAATGGCTTCTTCCGCATTTGGAGTATAGTCATCTAAGATCATCAGGGGTAGTTTCTTTCTGTTGGAGGTTCCTTGTTGGATCTCTTTAAAGTTGCTGAATTCTCCAAATTTTCCTCTTGGGATGATTAAATCTAAGTTCAAAAGTAACCTGTGGTGCCTAAATGGCTATTCCCTGAATGTTTTACAAGATATCTTGCCCACTAGAAGGTTGTCTTACTATCAATTTATGTGAACGTTACAAATATAGTATTGGATTGTACTAAACTGCACATAGAATCAAAAGGCCTTGAATGCTGGAAATCTAAAATGAAACAGAAAATGCTGGAGTTGAATTTACCCTTATAATTATTGTCCCCATTTTTATCTGCATAGAATAGATCCTATTCATACTGTTGGCAAGACTAGTCAAGGGGCTGGATGTGTAAAATATTCTATAGAGTAGCAGGAGCTACCACACAGCATGCCACACAACTGGAAACATTGCACTTCCAGCCCTGCATTGGATACTTGCTGCTCTGGAGTCCAGAATGTTAAAGGATATTAGCAACTATTGAATCCTAAGCTGAACGTGAAATCCTGTATCTTGCCCATCACCAAGTTCGCACTTCTGTAACATCTGGATACTCCTGTACTGGCCATGCATTCACAGCTGCTGAAATGCGAGAAGCATTACTTTATTATTTTTTGATATGACCCCCTGTGCCTCGCTGCTTGAGTCTCGCGTTACATAGACCGCAGTCTCCAAGATGCTGCCACCCATTTTCTGACCAGCACTCCTCTGCCTCCCATCCGCCATCTCCACTCGGCTCCAGTACATCATATCCCAACTCCTGTCTAAGGGCCTTTATTGCGTGAGGCTTTTAAACACCTCAAACTCATGCCTTTCATTCAGATTCTGATCTACTTTTCATCTTTGGTCTCTTTACTGTCTTTCTGATGCTGGCAGAGCCTTTGTTGTTTTTCCCAAGCTTTCTTTTATTGCACCTTTTACCTTTTGAATGCATCTGTCGGGGCTTATCTTTTCAGCCCTAGGTTCACATTCTCTACATTATGTTATTTCTTCTTAATCAGCCACATGTTGAATAAATGGGAACACTTACCGATCTTCTCAAGTCCTTTCTGTCAGACTTTACCGTTTGCTTGATCTGCTTGCATGACGGCTCTTGTCTCTGAATGCAGGAGAGTTCGAATGGCAAAGTTAATTGGTCAGGGTAACTGTGCCAAGCATTGTTCACCTCATTCCTTGACAAAAACAAATTTATTTATACTTGGAAAAAGAGAGGTTTACACAAATTGTGTGGGAGTAACTAAAACACTCTGTCAAAAAGCTAGAACAGAAACATAGTTATATAATTAGGCCATTTCTCAGGTAAGTTAATGTAACATGCAGTTCTAACTACTGATGTGCTCAAAAAAACTGAATCTATTAATCAGAGTCATGAGATCTTACAGCACAGAAATAGGCTCTTCAGCTGAGCTTGTCCATGCCAACTATGTTGTCCAGCAAACTCATCCTATCTGCCTGCGTCTGGCCCATATCCCTCTAAATTTCTCCTCCCCATGGACTTATCTAGATGGCTTTTAAATGTTGTTACCATGCCAGCTATTTCTGGCAGCTCATTTCAAATACATTCCACCCTTTATGTAAGGAAGCTGCCTTTGATATCTCTTTTAAATCTCTTTCCTTTGATCTTGAAACCTACAGTATTGTGCAAGAGTCTTAGGCACATGTAAAACAATTCTGTAAAGCAAAGAAGCTTTCAAAAATAATGAAATGAGGAGTTTCTCAACATCAAAAAAATTACCAGTAAAAAATTAAATCAAATCAGTATTTGGTGTGCCTTTAAAATAGCATCATCTGATTCAAATCTTACAATGTCATGCAGTTTTATAAGACAATTGGCTGATAGGTTGTTCCAAGCATCTTGCAGAACTTGCCACAGTTCTTCTGCAGACTTTGGCTGTTTGGCTTGCTTCTGTGGAGAACAGTGTTCTACGGAGGCCATACCATCTGAAACCATGTGAAAAAAGATCTAGGGTGCCTCAGAATTTTGCATTGTACTGTATTTCCTCTTGTTCTTATCAACTCCTTCTTGGGTGGGTTGTGGGGGAGGATAATATGCTTTCATCCTGTCTGTGCCCCTCATAATCTGGTCACCCATCAATCTCCTGTGTTATAGGGAATGAAGTCCCAGTCTACACAACATCTCCTTGTAACTCAGGCCCCAAGTCCTGGTAAATCTTCTGCACATCTTCCCTGAAACAGGATGGCCATAACTATATACATAATCTGGTCACCCATCAATCTCCTGTGTTATAGGGAATGAAGTCCCAGTCTACACAACATCTCCTTGTAACTCAGGCCCCAAGTCCTGGTAAATCTTCTGCACATCTTCCCTGAAACAGGATGGCCATAACTATATACATAATCTGGTCACCCATCAATCTCCTGTGTTATAGGGAATGAAGTCCCAGTCTTTGTAACTCAGGCCCCAAGTCCTGGTAAATCTTTTCCGCATTTTTTCTAGTTTAATAACATCTTTCCTGAAGCAAGATGGCCATAACTATATACAGTACTCCAAGTGTGTCTCACCACCATCTTGTGTGACTGCAATATGATTTACCAACTACTGTACTTATTGCCTTGTTTGTTGAAAGCCAGTGTGCTAAGCACCTTCTCCACCCTATCTGCTTGTGATGCTACTTTCAACAAACTATGCACTTGCATTCCTAAGTCCCTCTCTCCCAAAATACTTCGTAAGGCCCTAACATTCACTATACAAGTCAATAATTTTGCAGTTACCTACACGGCACCCTTGAAACTGGTGTCCGTTGCCATGTTAGTCCAGAACGTGTACAACATGTTTTTTCAGAGTACTTCTCATGGACCTGACTTGTCACATGGTGGTGCTAACATTGTTTACCAGAAGAAACAATCTAATTTGCAGAGTCACCTTCATGCTAAAGAATGACAAGAAACACATAAAACGTGAGCAGCATTTGCCACACATCCCTTGTACCCTTTTGAAGTTGATAATCCTCCTTGTACAACCTTATTCGATTTGCTGAAGATTCTCCCATCCGGCTGTTTGGAGCATCTTCCATAAAGTTGACTCGTGTCACACTTCCATCATTGTGTTCCCTCAAATACAATCAGAAATAATGTATCTTTTGAGAAACATTTGGAGTATGCTAAACAGAACTCCACTGTGTGTGTGCACGCGCGTGTGTGTGTGTGTGTGCGCGCGCAAAAATATCTCATGATGCAATAAAATTGTCCTGTGGAAGATGCCGTTTGGATGAATGAAGGCTCTACAAATAAACCAGTTCTTAGTTTCCAATTCATTGTTGGAGGGTTGGTAAAGCATTTCCAGCATTTTCTGCTTTCATTTCAAGTAACCAAACAAATTAATAACAACTTGTAGTAATTCTGTGTTAAAGTTGCGACAGAAGCCTTGAACTCACCAAAATCACCCCTTTCCACAGCACAAGATCATGGGAAAGGCCTGCACGCTGGTAAGTGGACAGACATTTCCACAATGAAGACATCAAAGGCACTTCAACTAGCGCATGCATATAAATTTAATTACATTTTTAAGTGAAGCAAAATGGGCTTACATGTAGCTTTCTGTAAAACAAATCCTGACACCTTCCTTTTCGTTTTCTTTTTTGCATTCTGTTTATATGCAACTCTGAACACAATGTAGGTTAAAGGAGAGAAAATTTTGCAAACAAGCCTGTGCCAACATGCTGTAAATACATTGACCTTTTTGGCTTAGCCTTAACTTTGTGGCATATGACAGGAATTTGTCTGATCCAGATTTGCATATAGACAGATTAGGCAAAACTGAATTTGTTTTCTCTTCAAAAGCCTTCCCTCTTACTGGACTCCTGGAATGAAATATGGACCGTAAGTGGTCCTGCTGGCTTGAGACGGTGCTTTAAGGAACAGGCTTACAGAGCAAATCTCTGAACCTTGCATCATGTTTAGGAATACGATGGGATTCTCCTCTCCTCTGCACCCTGCAAAACTTTGACATGCCTTTTAAAGCTGTGCAAAATCTAACTGTGATCCAATCAGTGATCTTGAATTTGTTTTCCAAGGGTCTGTGGTAATATGAAGAGGCATCATTTCAAATCCCACCCTGACAACTTTTTTGCAACAGCATTTTGTTTCATCATTCAAAATCTTCCTGGGCTGACTTCACTAATTGCAAACTCAAATTAAATGTGTGCATATGAATAAATGACAAAATATCCTTAAAATTGTATGATAATCTGATATTATTTAAATCCTAGTAGATGTATTTGAATTAATTGTTAGTGATTCTTTTTATAACTATTGGTAATAATCATGAAATTACCACACTCTATTAACAATCTCTCTTTCATCCCATTCGAGTCTTTGTAGGCAGTTTGATTAAAGTTACTTGACATGTGACAGGTCCTACAAAAATGTGTTTGACATTTAACTGTTCTAAATTGTCTGAGAAAGCACTTGGTTGTTTTCGAACCTCCAAGCACTCTGAGAATGACTAGGACTGCTGCAGTTCAAGGATGCCTCTGCATCGCCAGCTGAGGGCAGCTCCGACAGAGCCGTGAAGGCTGGCTTTGCTTAGTCTGGTGAATGAATCTTTTACCGGGCGCAGTTTTGATCCCCTTATTTCAGAACAGATGCTGGAGACAATCCTAAAATGAAGAATGTTGGGTGGTCTCAGTGAAAGGTATTTATTTATTGAGATACAGTATGGAGTAGGCCCTTCTGGCCCTTTGAGGTGCGCCACCCAGTAATCCCCTGGTTTTAATCCTAGCCTAATCACGGGACGATTTGCAATGAGTAAGTAACCCACCAGCCGGTACGTCTTTGGACTGTAGGAGGAAACCGGAGCTGCTGGAGAAACCCACGCAGTCACTGGGAGAACGTGACTGCGTACCAGGCGGTGGTGGGGATTCAGCCCGGGTTGCCTGTTCTGTAATTTTACCGTGCTGTCCCATTGTGTCTGTTCCCGAGGGAGCACAGGTGTTGAGAATCTTATAGGAGGCAACATTGTCAAAAGGAAGGCCGTGTAGAGATATTGTTCTGAGAAAGTAGTGAATCGCTAAAGTTTAGAAATGGAGGCGGTGTTCTTAAGGAGGAAGTCGGTACATTTTTGAAAGACCAAGGGAAACTGGCACAGATGAGAAGATGAAGCTTTGGCAGATCAGCCATGATCACATCGAGAGGTGGGCCAGGTTTGAAGGGCCGAGTGGTCAACTCCTATTATGTTGTGTGCTGTTCAGAGGTCTCCTAATTTATCATGCAGGCATCGGAGAAAATTTGATCTTGGTTTATTTTATTTCATTGATAAACTGAAAACTTAGTTGCATTTTAATGTTAATTCTTTAAAGGTTAAATGTGAGGAGATGGTATGTGGCCAACCTTAGCTTCAAATTCTATTTCTAATTATATATGCATAGTGAATTTAACCTGTTTTCTTTCTTTAAAACCTAGTCCAAGCCTTTGCATTATGAGAAAGCAGTGGAAGAGAGCAATCCTGTCTCACAGAAGCTCATAACCAATACAGAAAGTGATCTACAGCGCAGCTACGCTAAACAACGACGCACTAAAAGCTCCATGCTGCTGCATAAGGAGCTGGACTTGCGTGGCAAGAGGGCAGTGCGCGACTACCTGTACAAAATCAACGAAGCCATCTCCATTCTGTATGCCAGGCATGTGCTCGCTTCTCTATTGGCCAACTGGCCAAGTGGAGTACCAATCACAGAGGAGATGCTGGGACTCAACTGCCCGTCTCACATGGCCTACATACTCGATCTGCTAATGCAGCTGGAGGAGAAGCCTTTGTGGGAAAAGGTTGGTGAAGAATGCTCAGGCTTGCAAACTTTTCAAAGCACTACTAAGTAAAGCAGGCCTAGCTATCCATCCCTTCAGGGCCTATGAAGTAATGGAAGGGTTCACAGGCAGGAGGGAGAGTAGATGCATCAAGTCCTTGTTATTCATGAAGGATGGGGCATGGACTTCCACAAACAACATTGTGATCAGTAATTGCAGCAAAAAGTCACTAAACTGGGTTCATAGGCAATTGTATAATGGAATCAGGTCTGAATTCTTTAGTTTAGAAGAATGAAGGTGATCTTATTAAAACTTCCAAAATTTTTGCAAGCGTGGTGCAGAGAGAATAATTCACCTGACTAAGGAGTCCAGAACCAGTAGTTGGCCTTGGAGTAAGAAGCTGATGTTTCAGACTCAGATGAGGATAAGATTCACCACTTGGATGGTGGTCGATCTTTGGCATTCTGTACAGAAAATCAGTCATTGAATCCATTGAAGGCCGATGAGAACAGGTCCCTGAATATTACGGGAACGGAGAGATACCGGAACACTGCAGGTTCGGGAGATCAGGATGAACGAGAGACAGGCTTCAAGCACCCAATATTGAACTAATGTTTAATGTTTACCTTTCTTAATGTCTTTCTCATTTTTGTCTTCTATTCCCCCCTATTTTTCTATTAATTGCCCTCCCTTCTTTTCCATTTTCTTCACTTCCTCTAATCCTCCATATCGTTACTGACTGCCCCTTCCTCCCCTCCTATCTGATTTTCCCCCCTCTGCCTGTCCTCCTGCAGCCCAGAGATGAACAAATATCCTGCTGGAGAAGACTTATAACTGAGATCCCTTCTCCCACTCCAGTTGTGTCACCATGTACAAAATGTTTGTTCATGTCAGAGGGAAAATTAAACGATGTTTTAACCCCTGCCCCCACCCTTCCGAAAGAGTGCTGCACCAAGATCACAGGCCATCTGCTGAGCCCTGAACAGTGTGGTTTAATGCTTTTCACTGCACACACTGGAAATACTTGTATTTTCTGGAGTACATTGGGTTTTTTTTTAACTGCACCTCTATATTGCTCCCAAGTCCTGATAGCAAAGTCTGCTTTGATGGGGTGACACTTGTCTCTCACCACTAAGGAACGGCCCAGTGTAGCCTGATGTAGGGGGGGGCTGCCTCTTCACTCACTCAACAAGACATCAGGTCCCCCAAGCTCGTTGCTTGGCAAAGCTGCCTCTGAATGCTTGTGAATGCCTTTGACATCAGTGAATATTAACACTAGAGCTGTTTAAACAAAACAAAAAAAATGTTTAAGCTACATTAAAGTTTTTAAAATGTTTAAAACGGTTGAAATCTTTGCCACAAACTGAAGTGAATAACTTGCTCCCAGGAGCCAACTGGCCTCCCTATCTTTCAGGTGGTGCCAGTCGAATCCATGGCAAGCTCAGCAGACAGGCCCGAGGCTTGGGAAAGCCCTGGAGGTTCAAGCTGATCTGTTGGACTGGACACCAGGAAAGCGAGGCTGTGGCAGTGTGGATTCAGAAGTTGTGGACTCTAAACTCATGTTTATTGTTTTCTTTCCTCCACTGTTTTTGTCAGATTCTGCAGAGAGTGTTGCTTGGTTGCAGTAAGAACATCCTGGGATCTTTAGCGGTGACTGCCTGTCAGTTTATGGAGGAGCCGGGAATGGATATCCAGATCAGAGAGTCCAAGCACCCCTATGACAGTAATACAACGATTGAGGTATTGCTGGTACTATTATGGTACGGTTTGAATCTGTTACCAGGCCCACCGTAAACAAACTCACTGTGATGTGAAACCAGTTTCAGACCAAGGCCATTGTTACTTTGAGTTAGTAGGCAACAAAGCCCACCCGTTTCATATCCCTGCAATATCCTGAGTGGCCTGGCAACCTGTGAGTTAATTTGAAGTGTTACCAGTGTTCTAGTGTCGGAAACACCGCACCCCCCCACTGGTAAATCTGTACGAACCCCAGGTTATTAGAAATACTCGCCTGCTTTTGCTGAAGTTTTTGTCTGATGTCTGCCACAGCCACCTTTGTCTGTTAATATCACATTCAGTGAATAGCAGCGATGAAAGTCAGCACAAGGTGCTGAGGTATGTCGATCATAAAACCCTAGGGCACAGTGCAGGCCTTAGGCCCATGATGTTCTGCTTAACTTTTAACCTACCAGGATCAATCTAACCCCGCCATTTTTCTATCATCCATATCCCTATCTAAGAGTTTCTCAAATGCCTCTAATGTATCTGCCTCGACCGCCACACTGGCAGGGCATTGAATGCACTCCCCACTCCCTGTGTGAACTTGCCTCTGACATCAGCCCTATAATTTCCTGAAATCAACTTGAAATTATGCCCCTTTGTATTGGCCATTTCTGCCCCGAGATGAAGTCCGTGCTATCCACTTGATCTATGCCTCTCCTCTTGTAGGAGGGAAGGGTTAGATTGATCTTCGAGTAGGTTAAAAGCTCAGCACAATACCATGGGCCAAAGGTATTGCTATATGGCCTATTAATGTCATATTCAAGGGTATTTGTTTTTTAAATAATATACATAGTTAAGAGAAAAGAATCAGTCAATAGTTTCTGACAAATCTGCATTCCTTCAAGGTGTAAAACCAACAATGGTTAAAAAGATAGCATTAGATCGAAGGAAACTTAAAATGCTGTCAGGCAGCCCAAGAATTGGGAATTCAGCAAAAGTATTGATGGGGAAAGAAAAGTAGAATATGGGAGTAATCTTGTATAATAGGAAGAATCATAAAAAAAAACAGATTCCACAGATACATAGAAATGAAAAGATTAGCACAAGTTAAGGTGGGTCACTTACAGATTGGGACAGAGAAATTATATTGCAGAGTAAGGAATTAGCTGGCAAACAAAACAAAACTACTGTGTCTGTCTTCATGAAAGAAGATAGCAAAACTTCCCAGAAATAGTGGGATCAAGTGGGTTTAGAGTGAATAAGGAGCTAGGGAAAATTAATGGAACTGAAGACAGTTAGAAGCCTGATGACCCACATCCAAAGGTTCAGCTGGTGGCTGTAGGAGAGAAGATGCACTGTTTCTCATCATTCAAGTTTCAGATTCTTTCATCATTCCTGAGTCACTATTGTAACTCCATTGTTTAGGAAAGGAGGGAGAGATTTTAAAAAAAATCAGCCACAGGATTCCTGAATGGTACAGAAGGCATGAGGAGCCTCCAAAGGGTCTGCTCTACTTGTATTTCATAAGCTTTGATGGAGTCCTGAGAAACACCATTGAAAGGATCGTAGCTCAGACATTCTGCAAATACAGTCAATTTGGATAAACCTAAGAAAGCATGGACAGCACAAAACCTTACCCACTTCCCTTCCCTTCCCACCACACCCTTCTTTGATCATAGGCTTGACACCAACAGAATCAACAAACTCATTCGTAAGGCCAGTGACGTTGTGGCAATGGAACTGGACTCTCTGACAGTGGTGTCTGAAAAGAGGATGCTGTCCAAGTTACATGCCATCTTGGTCAATGTCTCCCATCCACTACATAATGTACTGGTTGGGCACAGGAGTACATTCAGCCAGAGACTCATTCCACCGAGATGCAACACAGAGCATCATAGGAAGTCATTCCTGCCTGTGGCTATCAAACTTTACAACTCCTCCCTTGGAGGGTCAGACACCCTGAGCCAATAGGTTGGTCCTGGACTTATTTCCTGGCATAATTTACATATTACTATTTAATTATTTATGGTGCAACTGTAATGAAAACCAATTTCCCCCGGGATAAGTAAAGTATGACTATGACTATGGATAGAAAATTTCGAGGAATGTGTGATAAGCAATATGCAGGGACTATGGGAACTTGGTTTGCCTAGAAAATATATTAAATAGAGGGTGATTGTGTAGAGTGTAGTCAAATGTGTCAAATAGAAGAATATATTAAAGAACTGATGAGCCTGGCAACAGAGTTGGATTTGAGACTAGAACTAGTTCAAGCTTTTTATGTAATGAAGAAAGGTTAATTTGTAACCTTACAGTAAAGAATTTTCTGGGGATGAATGAATTTACTGTAATTGGGAGAGATTCTAATTTTAGGAGGGTTGTGGTTAAGTATAAGACTATGATCCTTCAGCATACCCTGATTAAATTACGTTTGAAAAATCTATTAAAGGATGTAACTAATAAGGTAGACAAATATTTCAGTTTTAAAGCACTTTGAATAAGACGATGGCTGATGAATTTGGGTAATATACGTATCTATAAGGGCTAAGAAATAGTGGAAAACTGAGAACAAAAGTAATGGATTATTTTTGGAATGATAAGATTGAACTAGCAGTGTCATAATTGGCTCTGCCATTAGTAACTAGATGAGGGATTTGAATGGAATACATCCATGTTTGTTACAAAGTTAAGAACACAAGAAAATAAGAGCCACATTAGTAACCTGACCCATCAGTCCTTCCCCACAGTTCAATATGATCATGGCTGATATACTCAAAACCTCAGTGCCTCTTCCATGTCACTTCTCCATGGCCTTCAGTTCCACAATGTTTCAAAAACTTGCCTACCTCCATTTCAGATATTTCTAACGAGCTTGTCTGTACAACTCTCTAGGACAGAGCATTCCACTGTCCATGCAAGTAGAAATTTCTAAACATGGGTGATCTCCACATTACAGGGAGGATGGGAGTGGGTTGCATTTCAGAAGTATTGCAGGTTTCCATAGTCTGCACTTGAGTCAAGCCACGTGAGTTGTTAAAAAAAAAAAATTAACACATGGATTCTTATTCTTTATCTCAGATCACTACAGCACAGAAGCAGGCCCTTTGGCCCATCTAGGCCATGCCAAACTATTGCTTCCCCAGTCCCATCAACCTGCACCTGGACCACAACCTTCCATACCTCTCCCAACCATGTACCAACCCAAAATTCTCTTTAATGCTGAAATTGAATCAGCATGCACTGCTTCCACTAGCAGCTCATTCATTCCACACTCTGAGTGGACAAAGTTCCCCCTCACGATCCCTTTAAACATTTCACCTTTCACCTTTCACCCTGAACCAATGGAGAGGTAAAATTACCTTCTATCACAACCTTATTTTTCTTGCAATAGTCTGCAATCTCTCTACAAATCTGCTCCTCTAAATCCCATTGACTGTTGGCTGGTCTATAATATAATCCCCATTAACATGATGATCCCTTTCTTATTTACAGTTCCACCCGCTTTGTGAGCCCTCCAGTCTATCCTGTCTGAGCACTACTGCAACATTTTTCCTGGCTCGAATCACCATCTCTCCCCCTTTAATCCATCTTGCTCTATCAAGTCTAAATCAACAGAAGCCTGGAACATTGAGCTGCCAGTCCTGCCCTTCCTGCAATCAAGTTTCACTGATGGCTGCAATGTCATAATTCCATGTGTTGATCCATGCTCTAACTCACTGGCTTACCGACAATGCTCCTTGTATTGAAATAGATACAATTCAGAACATGAATCACACGATGATCAACCTTTCAAATTCTGTCTTTGTATGTAAGCTGAACAAGATTTTCCCCCACAACAACTCCACTCCCTGGCACTCTGGTTCCCATCCTGCTACGACTCTAGTTGAAACCCCCCTCAGAGCAGCAACCTTCCCATGAGGATATTCGTCCCCCTCCACTTCAGGTGCAAAATGTCCCTGGAACGGTCCCAGTGATCCAAAACTCTTGACGCCCTCACTTCTGCACTTCCTTATCCATGTGTTATTATCTTCCTACTTCTGGCCTCAGCACATGGCACAGGTAGCAACTGTGAGATCACAACCTTTCCGTCTGAGCCATAGAGCCAACTCAATGCCAGAGACCTGACCACTTTGGCTTTCCTCTGCTCGATGATCTCACAGCCACCCCGACTGAGTCCAAGCTGGTCTACTTGTTATTGAGGGGAACAGCCACCGAGATACTCTGCACTGGCTGCTTAGCTCTTGTCCCTCTCATGCATTATACACCTGAGGTGTAATTACCTCCCTGTGTCACCTTTCAATTAACGCCTCAGCCTGCTGTAGGTTTTCTGTGTTTCCCAAATGATGCGCCGTTCATCCAGTTTCCAGAAGCTGCAGCTGGATACACTTCTCTCAGATGTCATCGTGAGGGATACTAGAGGCCTCACTGTCCTCCGACATTCCACTATCCTGCCTGGCATTCCCACTGCTCTAATTGCACAATAAGAAAGAAATGTAGCCGATCTCAAACCCGCTGAATGTCCTCACGTGTTTCTCTCACTTTTTCAGAACTCGCGCTCAAAATATACCAGCCAAAGGCTCTACTGATCCCAAACCTCGTGAATGTCCCAATGGGCCTCATTTGCTTGTTCAAATCTTCTGAGCTCTCTCTGGATGAATTCCCTGTGGTCAGATTTCTGTTACTTGAACTGCTATAACACAAGAGTCGTGTGTGCTTTGGATTTAAGTGGCCAGCCCATTACGTTGAAATTCTGTTCCCTCAGCTGAGACTCTTGATGTCCACCCTGTCATACTCCCTTAGGATCCTATGCTTTTCTGTATGCTCAAACTTCATTCTTCTAAGCTCCAAAGAATAGGGAACAAAACATTGTGCTCAGAGTGTATCACATTAACGGACAGGTTTAGAAATGGCAAGGATCTCATCAGAACGTAAAGAGACACATGAACCTATTCATGAGGAATAAAACAATGTGCACCCAACCAGTAAGTAGTTGTTCGAGCAGTATTCATAAAACATCCAGTCCAAACTTTCATTTACATTTTGCTTTGATATAAATTGAAAATGACGTGTAAACCATTGTAAAGTGTTTTTCTTGTATTTCTGAGGTACTGTGGTAGTTATAACATAGCACCCAATAATAAATTTTTCTTAAACTCCAGGACAAAGTTCACATTCCAGGTGCAATTTACCTGTCGGTGAAATTTGATTCTCATTGTGTGTCTGAAGATGGATGTGATGAGCTACTGATGTCCAGCAGTAGTGACTACAAACAAGATCGACACGTATTCAGTGGACCATCACATAAGTGGATTGACTTTGATATTCCAGGTAGAAATTTCATTCTGTCTGTTGTTCACTTTTTGAAGTCTGTGTGCCCTTGTCAAGTGCAGAACGCAGTGCTATTTTGTAACTGAATATGCCAGCTGGATATTTCTGACAGCCAGGCCAGTGCTTTTCATCATTATGATCAAAAAGATAGCATCCTGATCCGAAAGTAATATTTTGTTTGCAATCAACAACTTTGGGCGAAATAATTTTACAGGCAGTGATTAATTTTTACATAATTATTCTGTGAGATTGCTAGGATGAATGTTTTACAGCTTACCATTTCTTTTAATCTTTGCACAAACTGAGAAAACTCTGTCATCTTTGATTTGCAGCTTCCATGTATTAATCCTGACAGAGGTGTAAAATCTCATTGACACTGGCCATTTACAGAGCTGTGTCTCTGGTATCAGAGCAGACGGGAGAATTTCGGCAGAGAGAAATGGGTGCCACAGTAGTGGAGCGGTTAGCACGACACTTTTATAGCTGAGGGGGTCAGAGTTTGGAGTTAAACCCAAGCATCGTCTGTATGAAGTGTGTACGTCCTTCCCATGAAGGTAGCAGTTACTGCAAAGAGGTGCCAGTTATTAGGTTAATTGGTCACTGTAAATTGTTCCGTAATTAAGCTGGGGTTAGATCAGGGCTTGCTGGGCTGCAGGCTCAAAGGATCAGGGGGGCCTAATCCGTGCTGTGTCTCGATAAATAATGTATTTTTGTGAATTATCCAAAGGTTGCCACAGCAATTGGAACTATTTGCATGTGTAGTACTCCTTCAAAATAATTTACAGTATTTGGAGTTTTGAAAGGCTAGAAGAACAACTTGAATTTACATATGTTAAATCTCTTAACAGCTCCAGACCCAAATGGTTGAGGTATAGAATGAGTTAAGTTGCCTATTGAAAGGTCAGCTGAAGGTCCATCAGTAAATGGAGATGAAAGAATCTGCAGATACTGGAAATCTGAGATAAAAACAGAAAATACCAGAAACACTCAGCTGGTCAGGCTACAACTATAGAAAGAGAAATTGTTATTGTTCCTGGTGTAGGACCCTTACCAGAATTCAAAAAGAGAGGAAAGTTAATTTGAGGAGGCAAAGATAATGGGGAGGGGAGTGATGAATAGAACAAAGGTTGAGACTGGATGACAATTAAATGGCAGTTAACATGAGATTAAGTGTAATGTGTACACAGAGCAGGCCAGAAAGAAAAAAAATTGAGCAAATATGATGTCTGCTAGAAATGGAGTCAGACAAATGAGTGAGTTACCTAAAGTTGGGGAATGTGATATCAAGTCTTAAGGCCACAACGTGTGCAAAGATGAGGTGTTGTACCAATGTAATGGTTCAGGAGGCTGTCGTCAGAAAGGTCATGTGGGAGTGGCATGGTGAATTCCAGAGGAAGGCAGTGGAGGCTTGGGGCCTCCCTTGCAGGCTGTGCAGGCTCCCTGCGATGTGGTTATCTGATCTACGTTTAACTGCACCATTGAAGAGGAGGCCAAACTGACACAAGATTGGAAGAAGTTGAAATGAATCACTGCTTCATCTGGAAAGACTGTTTGGATCCCTGGGAGATGTGAAGGGAAGAGCTGAAAAGATGTGTGGCATATCCTGTGATTGCATGGAATGTTCATCAGGGAGGCAGTGGTTGGCTGGGCCAGAAAAGCAGACCAGGGAGTTGTGAAAGGAATTTGAAATGCTGGAAGCGAAGGGGAAGCGAATGTGGTGTAATTTTGTGGGTGCTAGTGGAAATTATGAAGGATAATCTGTTAAATATGGAGAGCTGAAGACCAAGGAAACTTTGTTCTTGTTATGTCCAGGAGGAGGAGTGAGAGCAGAGGAGTGGGAAATAGATGTGATGGACTGAAGGATTAATGTTGGAATTCGAATTAGAATTTAAATTGTGAGCTATTTTACCAGTGTTTTCCTTGGCAGATGTATACTTTGTTGAGTTAAATCATTGAACTAAATGCAATGGCTGAACACTCCTAAACTAGTCGTGTGCACTTCTCCCAGCCAGCTATGTCGTATTAAGGGTGAGGGTGTTCATAGTGACATCTCTGAAGGCTTCACTCTGAGGGAGAGCAGAACAGGGAAAAGAAATTGACTTTGGAAAGAGGCAGCAGAGGAAATATATTCATATTATTTTTTCTTATGAAAGAAAAGGGGGCCATTTGCATCATGAAATCTGTGCTGGCTCTCTGAGTATTCCTGTCAGTACCATTTTCATATTATGGCTTGTTGTCCTGCACATCAGAATAAATAACTTCTCCACTCACTCATGGCTCTTCGCTAAGTGACACTACTGCAAATTACCATTGCCTCCTTTAAAAAGAGAATTGGAATCAGGTTTATTATCACCGGCATGTGACGTGAAATTTGTTAACTTAGCAGCAACAGTTCAATGCAATACATAATCTAGCAGAAAGAGAAAAAATAATAATAAAAATAAAACATAAATAAGCAATTAAATCAGTTATGTATATTGAATAAAAAATGTACAAAAATGGAAATACTGTATATTTTTTAAAAAATGTGAGGTAGTGTCCAAAGCTTCAATGTCCATTTAGGAATTGGATGGCAGAGGGGAAGAAGCCGTTCCTGAATCACTGAGTGTGTGCCTTCAGGCTTCTGTATCTCCTACCTGATGGTAACAGTGAGAAAAGGGCATGCCCTGGGTGCTGGAGGTCCCGAGAAATGGATGCTGCCTTTCTGAGACACAACTCCCTAAAGATGTCCTGGGTACTTTGTAGGCTAGTGCCCAAGATGGAGCTGACTAGATTTACAACCCTCTGCAGCTTCTTTCGGTCCTGTGCAGTAGCCCCTCCATACCAGACAGTGATGCAGCCTGTCAGAATGCTTTCTGCGGTACAACTATAGAAGCTTTTGAGTGTATTTGTTGACGTGCTAAATCTCTTCAAACTCCTAATAAAGTATAGCCACTGTCTTGCCTTCTTTATGATTACATCAATATGTTGGGACCACATTAGATCCTCAGAAATCTTGACGCCCAGGAACTTGAAGTTGCTCACTCTCTCCACTTCTGATCCCTCTGAGGATTGGTATGTGTTCCTTCGTCTTACCCTTCCCGAAGACCACAATCAGCTCTTTCATCTTACTGACGTTGAGTGCCAGGTTGTTGCTGCGACACCATTCCACTAGTTGGCATATCTCCCTCCTGTACGCCCTCTTGTCACCATCTGAGATTCTACCAACAATGGTTGTATCATCAGCAAAACAACAGCAAGCTATTTTTTTTAAAGCACATTCTCAGTGCTTGGGCTGTTTTGTAAAAAAAAACACCACAATATCCTCTAGAGTATTTCTGAATGCAAAAGCTGTCAATCAAATTGTGGATTCAGGCCAGATCATCACTGGCTTAGTGGGAATTGTTAAACTGGGAATTATTAACCTCATTCTTTTGATTGCACATCCAGTAATATAATTAAATTGTAGTTATATTTTGTTCTACAAGTAAAAAAAACAGCTGTTTTTTTGAAACTAGCCTCTTTTGCTAAATATGCATCTCAATCTAGCTCCGAGCTAAATTGTATCTACAAGAAAGATGCGGCGGGCAGCAGGTAATCGTGCTACCTCACAGTTCCAATGGACACTTGGTATTTCTTCCTGTGACTAGTTAGCTATGACCAATTGACCCTAGATGGGGGGAAGTTCAGGAGCATATCAGAGAGAAGTGTGTTGCTGGGTGTGACATTATGGGGATTGCTCTGAGTCAGCACAGATTCAACTGGCTGAATGACCTGGAACTATTTATTAATACATTTTTCCTTTCTGCAACAATAGTTCATATTTTGTAATCATTTTCCTATCCATATTCCTTCTAGGTGATACACTGTATTACAGGTTTGATACAGTGTATTACAGGTTTACATCTGACCTAGACGCCAGTGACTGGGGTTTTAAATTCACAGTGACAGGAGGCCACCGTGGGCGATTCCTGACTGGTGAGTCACAAAGGTGGGATGGATGGGAGGCGGGTGGAGATGGTGGAGTAAGTTAACTCCTCATCTATTTTGCTTTACTTCCCTTCAGTATTTTATTGTCTCCTTTCACACATCTCTTTTTTTGATCTGCTGGTATTCGCACTCCTCTGCATCTTCCTGTCTCATTCACTTTAAGTGACATTTTCCTTGTGACAGTTAGAAGTAGTTGTGTGCCTTCCAAAGGTCAACAGACTACACAATAGAACCACACATTTCAGTACCTGCACTAGAACTGCACAATAGAACCACACATTTCAGTACCTGCACTAGAACTGCACAATAGAACCACACATTTCAGTACCTGCACTAGAACTGCACAATAGAACCACACATTTCAGTACCTGCACTAGAACTGCACAATAGAACCACACATTTCAGTACCTGCACTAGAACTGCACAATAGAACCACACATTTCAGTACCTGCACTAGAACTGCACAATAGAACCACACATTTCAGTACCTGCACTAGAACTACACAATAGAACCACACATTTCAGTACCTGCACTAGAACTGCACAATAGAACCACACATTTCAGTACCTGCACTAGAATTATACAATAGAACCACACATTTCAGTACCTGCACTAGAACTACACAATAGAACCACACATTTCAGTACCTGCACTAGAATTATACAATAGAACCACACATTTCAGTACCTGCACTAGAACTGCACAATAGAACCACACATTTCAGTACCTGCACTAGAACTGCACAATAGAACCACACATTTCAGTACCTGCACTAGAATTATACAATAAAACTACAATTTCAGCACCTGCACTAGAACTGCACAATAGAACCACACATTTCAGTACCTGCTCTAAAATTACACAATAAAACTACACTTTTCAGTACCTGCACTAGAACTACACAATAAAACTACAATTTCAGTACCTGCACTAGAATTATACAATAAAACTACACTTTTCAGTACCTGCACTAGAATTATACAATAAAACTACAATTTTCAGTACCTGCACTAGAACTACACAATAAAACTACACTTTTCAGTACCTGCACTAGAACTACACAATAAAACTACAATTTCAGTACCTGCACTAGAATTATACAATAAAACTACAATTTCAGTACCTGCACTAGAATTATACAATAAAACTACACTTTTCAGTACCTGCACTAGAACTACACAATAAAACTACACTTTTCAGTACCTGCACTAGAACTACACAATAAAACTACAATTTCAGTACCTGCACTAGAATTATACAATAAAACTACAATTTCAGTACCTGCACTAGAATTATACAATAAAACTACAGTTTCAGTACCTGCATTAGAACTACACAATAAAACTACACTTTTCAGTACCTGCACTAGAACTACACAATAAAACTACACATTTCAGTACCTGCACTAGAACTACACAATAAAACTATACTTTTCAGTACCTGCACTAGAACTACACAATAGAACTACATATTTCAGTACCTGCACTAGAACTACACTGTGTTGGCACATGGCCAAGTGGTTAAGGCGTCGGTCTAATGATCTGAAGGTCACTAGTCGAGCCTGAGCTGAGACAGCGCATTGTGTCCTTGAGTGAGGCACTTAACCGCACATTGCTCTGCGACGACACCGGTGCCAAGCTGTATGGGTCCTAATGCCCTTCCCTTGGACAACATTGGTGTCGTGGAGAGGGGAGACTTGCAGCATGGGCAACTGCCGGTCTTCCATACAACCTTGCCCAGGCCTCAGTCAACATTGAAAATCGATGGACAGCCGAAGAGAGAAGAACTACACTAGGATAGAACCTGCACTACAACTGTATCTACTGATATCTTGTCAGTCTAGTTTTTTTAATTAAAAGGAAGTTAATGTTTACCAGTTCTTATGTGCTGATTACTCCAATAATTGGAACATATGGATAAAGTTAGCTATTGTTTATATAAAAGCCAGACCATATGATTTTGGCTTATTGTCCAAGACTTTTAAAAAACCTAAGTACTCTCCTGCAACACTAGATGCTAGAATACTACAGCACGGTACAGCTCCTTCTGCCCTCGATGTTGTGTCGACGCGTATATTCCTTTAAAAAAAGTACTAAACCCACACTACCCTGTAGCCCTCTATTTTTCTTTCATCCATGTGCCTGTCCAAGAGGCTCTTAAATACCCTTAATGTTTTAGCCTCCACCACCATCCCTGGCAAGTCAGTCCAGGCACCCACAACCCCCTGTGTAACAAACTTACCCCTGATGTCTCCCCTAAACCTCCCTCCCTTAACTTTGTACATACAACACAGTACACAGGTTCCTGTATGTTGAATGCATACTGCAGGTGAACATTTGAATTTCTGAAATGCAAATTTTGTTATTTTGGTTGCCTGTTTGGAACTTCTGACACCTCTCTCCACCCCCCAGGATTTGAGATTCTCAAACAAATGCTGCTGGAGGAGAGGATTCTTCCACACCTTCAACTGGCTGAAATATGGGAGTGGCAAGTGGGTGTGGCTTGTCAACAGATGGGGCATCAACGCTTAAAAGCAATTCATCTGCTTTTGAAGATGTTACAGTGCACCTCTTTCAGGTACAGTAGCAATTTTCAAAGCAGAACAGCTCATCTCAGGAGTATTTATAAATAAGTTCAAAGTAAATTTATTATCAAAATTCAAATTTTATGAGGTTCATTTTCCTGCAGGCATTTGTATAAAAAAAAGAAATACAATAAAATTTTATGAAAAGGTATACATAAACAAAGACTGACAAAAATCAATGTACAGACAAAGACTAGCTGTACAAATAAAAATGATACTAGGAACATGAGTTAGAAATAGGTCAGAGTAGTGGTGAATGAAGTTGTCCACACCAGGTCAGAAAACTGATGGTTGTAGCATAATAACTGTTCCTAAACCTATTGGTGTGGGACTTGTTGTATCTCCTGCCTGATGGTACTAACAGGATGGGAGCACGGCCTGGGTAGCGTGGGTCTTTGATAATAAACGCTGTTTTCTTATTCAGTGCTCCATATAGATATGTGCAGTGTTGGGGAACAGCTTAGCCCATGATGGACTGGGCTTTCTGTAGCCTTTTCTGTTCTTGGGTATTGGCGTTTCCATATCAGGCCATGATGCCACCATCATAATATGTTTAAATTGTTGCAAAAGCGTTGTATTTCAAAATAAATTAAAATTGGTCAATATTTGGAGGTGGGAGGTGGACCAATAAGATTCCTCAGCCATGAAGGGAGGTCCCTTCAGGACCATTGATTATCTGAGTTGTGTGACAGTAGGACGTCTATTTGGTCTCTTGCTTTCTGCCAAGAGCAGGTTATTTGACTGTGGTTCCTTCATCTTCCTTCAGATCCAGCAAGCTGTGGCTCTCGACAAGAGAAGTTTATATTCATCCATTTATAGCAAAACAGCTTATCTGACACTTGCAGTTTTCATATAGTCAGGTCATTATCCTGCTTCGTGTACTGACTTCAGTCTTTATCCTACATCTTGCCTTCAGCCTTCTGTATCTCTGTGAGAGCTTGCAAGCAGAGATCTTGTTCATAGATTCTGGCAGACTTCCCTTCATGTTGAGTTGCAACTCCTAACAAAGGTAGGAACATGGGCTGAGAGCTTATAATGGGAGCTGAGATGCAAGTTCCATTATTTAGCTGGTTTGGAATAGGATTTGAGATACAAGCTTCATTGTTCAGCTGCTTTGGAATGGGATTTGAGTTGTAAGTCTCGTTTAGCTGATTTGGAATGGGATTTGAGATATAAGCTTCATTGTTCAGCTGATTTGGAATGGGATTTGAGTTGTAAGTCTCATTTAGCTGATTTGGAATGGGATTTGAGATACAAGCTTCATTGTTCAGCTGGTTTGGAACGGGATTTGAGTTGTAAGTCTCGTTTGGCTGGTTTGGAGTGAGATTTGAGATACGAGCCTCGTTTACCGGGTTTGGAACAGGATTTGAGATACGAGCCTCGTTTACCGGGTTTGGAACAGGATTTGAGATACGAGCCTCGTTTACCGGGTTTGGAACAGGATTTGAGATACGAGCCTCGTTTACCGGGTTTGGAACAGGATTTGAGATACGAGCCTTGTTTACCGGGTTTTGAACGGGATTTGAGATTCAAACCGCATTGTTTACATGGATTGCACGATTTGAAATTATATAAACAGGACACTTCAATGAGCCTCTTTGGATCTATCTGCTGTTTCTAAGAGACAAGTGGTGCATTTCTTAAGTGCCTCAGCAATTCTTCATGGAAAGATAGGTCAAGTGCAAGTAACTCAACACCTTGCTTTGGATGCATTTTCTTCGACAAAACTCTGTGGATTTGTAATGCGGAGGCTTGGGAACCACTTTTATAGAGAAGGTGCTGAAAACCATTACTACTTGTTATCTGTTTCATCGCTGGGGTTGCTGCAACACATACCCCATCCTTGGTTACTGCACCTCACTCTGAAGGAAGTACAAGGTAACACAGATTTAAACTTGCTTAGGCTAATGTGATGGAGGATCTGGAACTTGTGTACTTTCAGGGAAGCTGACTGCATCACTGCAAGAATAAAATGTAAATGTAGAAGCTTCAAAACAGGATTTCCCTCACTTGGGTTTCTCTGAGACTAAATAACACATTGCAGTCCCTTCACTGATGTTTTGTGTTGTGTACATATTTGAAGCTATTTCTTTAAAAAGTAGCATTTAATAATGTAATCCATTTAGCCTAAATCTTGTCATCTTACCTACATAGTTTTGTACCATGGCCAAAGTTAAGTAAATTTCACCTGAATAGTGCTGAGAATTTTAATAAATAAAAAAAATCTGATGCTGGAAATCTGAAATAAAAACAGAAAATGCTGGAATCATTCAGCATTAGTGGAGAGAGAAACAGTTAATACTTCAGATTAGAGTCCTTTCCCAAGAACTTCTGGCTGTTGTAGACAAGTACTTCTCGTGACTGACAATCCTGGTCAGCTAGAATGTTAGATTAGATTATGAGGATACGCAGTCCTCTTTTATTGTCATTTAGTAATGCACGCATTAAGAAATGATACAATATTCCTCCGGTGTGATATCACAGAAACACAGGACAGACCAAGACTGAAAAACTAACGAACCACATAATTATAACATATAGTTACAACAGTGCAACAATACCATAACTTGATGAAGAACAGGCTGTGAGCACTGTAAAAAAGTTCAAAGTCTCTCGAAAGTCCCACATCTCACGCAGACGGGAGAAGGAAGAAAACTCCCTGCCATGCCCCACCACAGTCCGACTCTGAATCGTCCGAAAACTTCGAGCTCTGATCAGCCCTCCGACACAGAGTACCGAGCACCATCTCTATCCGAACACTTCGACCCCAGCCTCGGCCACCAGCAGCAGGCAAAGCCGGGGATTTTGGGGCCTTCCCTCCGGAGATTCTCGATCGCACAGTAGCAGCAGCAATGAACTGGGCATTTCAGAAATTTCTCCAGATGTTCCTCTGTGCCTTCTCACACCTGTCTCCATCAAATCAGAATTGTGCACGGCATCCTACTTACAAATACGATATCATTTCACCGGAGAGCTGCAGGCACTGCGTCGCGCCGCCATCCTCTCTTCCCGCCTCTTAATGCCATCAATCAAGTTTGGGAAGGATATGGGTTTGTGGCATGATTGTATCGGTGTTCATTTAGCACCGGAGTTAGTGTTGAAACCTACTTGATGTGACAGCAGAGATACTTGTGTCTTATCATTCTGCACTGCATGAATTCTTCTCAGGTATGTGAGGAGCACAGTGGGCTTTCTGTGCAGTAACTTTCTATAATTCTATAAATATACTCTCAAATTATCTGCCCCAGTGGTATTAAATACCAGGAGTGATTCCTTCTTTGGCTTACATTCTCATTCATGATATATGGGTGATAAAGCAAGTCCTGTATATGCTGCCCATCCCCGTATGCTGAATAGGTGGTGAGTCACCTTCCTGAAATGCTGCATTCCAGGTGGTGAGAGTACTCCCATGGTGTGTTAGGTTTACAAAGGCAGGGAGATAAGGAACTTGGGTCAGTGCCTGTGAACCAGTAAGAAATCAACAAGTGGAAAAATAGACAGATATAATCAATCAATCAACCAATTCAGAGATAACAGACTGCTAGTAATAATCCACACTGGTGTTTGAAGAATTTTAATTCAGAGCATTTAGAGATGAAAATTAATAATGACTTGTGGAATGACCATTGAAAATTGACTGCTTTGCTCATACCTATTAGCGGAGGAAAATATACTTAAAAGATCTGATTCTTAATTGGCTCGTACATTCTCAGAGTGATACAGCAACACTCTCTGTGTATTAAATCACTATCAGTGTTTCATGAGCATCCTCATAGATTTTCTCAGTGAACCTAAAGATGAGCAAGCAAATATCAGTGTTGTCAGCCGTCTACGCTGACGACGTTGGTTGAAGCCCTCTTGGTGATCCTAGTTTTATTTCTGAATGTCAGAAGCAAAATGGCACAACAAGGAGAGCCAGTACCTGTCGGTACTTGAGCCTGCTTCAGTCCTGTCAGTGTGGAATTTACAGGTTCTCCCCACATTTATCCAATTCTGTTGTTTTCTTCCATACCCCAAAGGCATGGAAGATGGTTGGGCTGCTATAAGTTGCCTTGAGTTGATGAGCGTAGGTTTGGAAGAAAGAGCAGAATTAATAAGAAAGGGAAGAGAACAAGGGTTAGCATAAAAATAAGTTAATTATGGTTGGCATATCCTCAGATCAAATACCTGCTTTCTCGTATCTCCCTGAGAATGTATCAGCAATATTCTTTTTAGTCAGCCTTCTTTGTGCTGAAATTTACTTGTATGAGCCACAAGGCTGTGCTCTTGGGCTAAAAACCTTTAGGTAATGTTAGTTGCTCCTCCCCAGCGTAGCCCAACCTAATTTCCATATGTCTTATTTGAATAGTCAAGAGTTTTGTTTTGGAGCCATTTATTTGAAAATGGGAACATCGGTCAATAGGGTGAAGAGAGCTTATGACATGCTTGCCTTCATTGGTTGCGCCACAATATAAAAATCAAACATAGGAGCAGAATTAGGCCATTCAGCCTATCGAGTCTGCTCTGCCGTTTCATCATGGCTGACTTGTTACTTTGTCTGGCCTTCGCCCTGTAACCTTTGACGCTCTGACTAATCAAAAACCTATCAACCTCCACATTAAATATACTTAATGACTTGGCCTCCACAGCCATCTGGCAATGAATTCCACAGATTCACTACCCTCTGGCTAAAAAATAAAATTGCCCTCATTTCTGTTTTAATGAACGTCCCTCTATTTTGAGGCTGTGCCCTCTGATCCTAGACTCACCCAATATAGGAAACACCCTCTCCACATCCACTCTGCTTAGGCTTTTCAATATTCAATAAGATACCCTCTTATTCTTCTAAATTCCAGCAAGTACAGGCCCAGAGTCATCAAACACTCCTCATATGTTAACACTTTTGTTACTGAGATCATTCTTGTGAACCTCCTCTAATGCCAGCATATTTTTTTTCTGAGATAAACAGCCCAAAACTGCACACAATACTTCAAGTGAAGTCTGACCAATGCCTTATAAAGCCTCAGCATGACATCCTTGCTCTTAAATTCTTATCCTTTTAAAATGAATGCTTCCTTACCGCTAACTCAACCTGCAAATTAACCTTTAGGGAATCATGCACAAGGTCTCCCAAGTCCCTTTGCACCTCAGATTTTTGAATTTTCTCTCTATTTAGAAAATGGTCTATGTTTTTATCCTTTCTGCTAAAGTCCATGACCATACACTTCCCTACACTATATTCCATCTGCCACTTTTTGCCCATTTTTCCAATCTGCCTAAGTCCTTTTATGGACTCCCTGGTTCCTCAACATTACTTGTCTTTCAACCTATCTTTGTATCATCCACAAACTTGGCCACAAAGACATCGATTCTGTCATTCCAAATCATTGATGTATGACGTGAAAAGAAGTACTCCCAGCACAGACACCTGTGGAACACCACTAGTCACCAACAGAACAACCAGAAAAGGCCCCCTTTTTCCCCCACTCTTTGTCTCCTGCAAGTCAGACAATCTTTTATCCGTGTCAGTTTCTTTCCTGTAATACCATGCTCTCTTATCTTGTTAAGCAGCCTAAAAGGTGAAATCTTGGTCAAAGGTCTTCTGAAAATCCAAGCAAACAACATCCATTGACTCTCCATTTGTCTATCCTGCCTGTTATTTCCTCAAAGAATTCCAATAGGTATGCTCGGCAAGATTTCCCCTTAAGAAAACCACGCTGACTTTGGCCTAATTTATCATGTGCCTCAAAGTACCCCAAAACTTCATCCTTAATAATGTACTGCAAAATCTTTCCAACCACTTAAGTCAGGCTAACTGGCCTATAATTTCTCTTCTTCCTCCTCCCTCCCTTTAAGAATGGAGTGACATTTGCAATTTGCTTGTTGTCTGGAACCGTTCCAGGATCTAGTGGTTTTTGAAAGGTCAATCCTAATACCTCCACAATCTCTTCAGGTCGCTCTTTCAGAACTCTGGGGTGTGGTCCGACCGGTCCACACATGTTACAAGCTGCATGGCTAGATGCCATTTGGAATGGTAAACACAAAATAATCTGCAGATGCTGCCCGACCTGCTGAGTTCCTCCAGCGTGTTGTGAGTGTTGCTATTTGGAATATTGTGTGCAGTTTCATTTGCCGCCCTATAGGAAGGAAAGGCTGCAGAAGACATTCATCAGGATATTGCTTGAATTGGAGGATTTTTATTAGCTGAGATTGGTTTCACTGGTGCAAAGCAGGCTGAGGGATAACTTGATAGAGGAATTTAAAATTATGAGAAGTGTAGACGGAAAAGATGGTCGAAATCTATTTTTCCATAGTAGTGGTATCAAAGACAAAGGGCCACAGATTTACGTTTTCAAAGAAATTTTTAAATGGAATCGGGAGAAAATGGTTGATATTTGGGACTTGTTGCCAGAGGAGTTGCTGAAGCCCGATATTATCACTACATTCAACAGGCAATTAGCTAAAAACTTAAACAGGCAAGGCTTAAAAAAGCAATGGAACTACTGCAGGCAAATAGTCAGCATGAACATGGTGGGCTGAAGACTCCTTTCTGTGCCCTACAACAATGAAAGCAGGTGTTTCCTCACAGAACTGTTGTGGCTCTGTTATGGTGTCTGACCCATCAGCTGTGTCTTTTTCTAATTCCTCTTTCAGCATGTTTTTAATTTTTTCTTTGTATTTGTGAATGTGAATTTTTTCGTAAGATTAGATGCAGTAAACATCCTAATGCTGCTCAATGCATCCTGTATTGTTTGTCAGTGAATGTTTGACAATATATAATATTTGTTTGAATTTCAGTTGGCAGTGCATTCACATGGGAATTAGAATATGTCTAACTGCAGAGAGTTGAATAAACAAATCTAGGCTGACGCTTCAGTGCATTGAGCTAAGAACCATATTGTCAGTAGTGCCATCTTTTGTATAAGGTATTCGTTAAAGTGGTGTGATTAGTGGGTTTGAAAGATATTGTGGCATAAGTTTAAGAAAAAGGGAGACTGCTATTTATGGAACCTTGCTATGCATGAAGGAGTTGTTGTATTTTCTGGTACAAAATGACTGCTCTTGAGAAACAATGTGCTTTAGGGTTTGAAATGCACAATAGAATCCTTGTTTTTGAATGTAGTCCCATTCTCTTATTCACCCAAGGTAATTCTGTAATGAGTCCAGCTGCATGGTCCTAATCTGAAACATAGAATGAACATTCTCCTCTGTTGATGTCACCTAACATGTTGAGTTCCTTCAGCTTTTTGAACAATGCTCCAGACTTCCAGCTTCTGCAATCTCTTATTTTTTGAATATTTTTCCTTCTTGTTTCCCACTCCTTACTCCCTGCAGTTTTATCCTCAATTAAAAAGATGAGATTGATCAGAGACAAACACAGGAAGTGCTGGAAGCACTCAGCACCAAGCAGTATCTGTGGGGAAAACAAATAGTCGATGTTACAAGTGATCAGCAGTTAATTGGTTCTTAGTGTTTCCGGTATTTTCTGTCTTCGTTCATTGCCCTTGAGAAGGTAGTGGTGGTATGTTTCATGCTGCATTTGGGAAGGGACTACCATGATCGAACAAAGAAGGATCAATGCTGTGTCGGAGAGAGATGCATCATAGAAGCAGGCTATTTCGGGCACCGGGTGTGCTCTAACTATTAACCACCTTCTTACACCCTCTCTACATTCTTTCATTCATAGACTAATACCACAGAGAAACCAACCCCTTGGCCCACCTTGTCCATGTGGAGCGTGATACCGATCTATATTGCCGCATTAGGCCCATTTTCCTCCACATCTTTCCTATCGATATACCAGTCCAAATGCCTTTTAATGTTGTAATTGCATCCACCATAAACTCCTTCTACGTTCTGTCTTCAGTTACACTCCAGGGACAATTTTCCGTTACCTTGTTAATCTCCCATCTTTGAGACATGGTTGGAAACTGGAGGAAATCTGTTCAGTTACAGGGAGAGTTCAGTTATGTGCAACTCTGCACAGACAGTACCCAAGGTCGGCATTGAACCTGGGTCTCCAGCACTGTGAGGCAGCAGCTTTACAAGCTGCACGCTGCGACAGAAGGGACCTGCCGATGCTAGTGTACCCATGCACCTGGTGATAGAGGTTGCTTGTTTGGGAGGCGATGTTGAGATGGTAAAGTAGGAAATTGAAATACATTTCTTTCGATAACATCTGCAGTTTTTTGCTCCAAATAAATCCAAATAGACTGGATCTATTAAAGCAAGTTAGTGTCAGATCAATTAAACTTTTAAGGTAGTTACACAGGGTCTAAAGCTTGGGGTAGTTAAGAAAATATACAGAATATTTCTCTTAATTGAGGCACAGAACCTGAGCAGGCGGTATGTACCTGTCTGTAGCTGCAGACAGCAGAATGATTGCAGCAAGATTACTCTGTGCAGTTCTGTTACCGTCTTATTGATAGTACAGAGGAGACATAGGTTATGGCAATGTTGCCCAGACTGAAGAATTTTGACAATGAGAATAAGACAAATAAAGAGTAATTATTTTTTTGAAATAGAGGAGCATTGGAGGATGTTTACTTCCTAAAATTGAATCGAGTGAGAACGGATAGGCAGACCTATTTGCAAGAAGGGAAGTTTCAGTAATTGGAAGTTACGGACGTGGATAAGAGGAAAGCAAAGGTAGATTGCCCGTCATCCAGGGAGTAGGTGAGGGGCCAGAGCTCAGCGCCTGAACTGGTGGTACAGTATGAAAACCTCATCATATAATAAAAGTCCGTGGGTGTTGGAGTGGAGGTGTAAGGAGTTGCTTCCCTCCACTAGCCTGCAGGTCAGTCTTCAGCAAGGTGTAGCACCTGTGTAGCCCCTCGATCAGAGTCACGTGAAGCCGTGGGAGCAGGTGGTGGATGGTTGTATGAACGGCTGGTGAATATCACAAGTCCTGGTTGTACGACCATTGATGCCAGGCAGGCAATCTCTGAAGAGTACTGATAATGGCTGGGGTCACACTGCCTAGCCACAGGCAATGGCAAACCACTTCTGTAGAAAAATTTGCCAAGAACGATCATGATCATGGATAGACCATGATTGCTTATGTCATACAACACGGCGCAAAATGATTTTGACCGCGGGATTAGGTTGGGTAGCTTTTTTCATGGTCAGGATGAGATAAATGTTGTCTTGATCTGTTGTAAATGATGACTCTGTGGTACATTCCTCCCAGATCTCTACAGTTGTTCCATTCCCCTTTTCTGCACATTCCTAATTTTAACCAATTCATTTTTAGCCTTTGCAACCCACTTGCTGAGCACAGAAGTTCCTCTGTCTTTTCTGCTTCTTTCACCAGACTTTTGATCATCCGCCTTCATATCTTAAATATTAAGTGAGAAATTAATTGTGAAAACACTGCTGCAAAAAGCCATGGGGATCTTTTACTATGTTAAAAGCATTTACCCCTAGTACCTCAGCTCCGATCTATCGATCAGTAGTCAACAGTTTAATTCCAACATTGACCTGCTGGCCAATTATCCCGCCTGTAATGTTCAAAATCAAGGCACCTTAGGGTTGCATCTTCACCGCCCTGAAACTTTGAAAGAATATGCTGCATTGTACCCTGCAATTGTGACAAGGTGATTAACGTATTCACTAAATATTCAATTCTTTCTCATTGACAGATGTTTTTAAGAAAAACATACTCAAACGATTTTCTGCTCCTGTTTTCTTTCTTCTGTGCTGCTTCCCTTCCACACATTAGAAAATTCGGACCTTTAAATCTGGAATAAAACTGCTGTTGTGTGCATATGAGGAGAGCTAATTTGGTACATTGCTTAGTCCTGGGTTGTCGCTATCTTCCTGTTCCATCCCTGTTGTAAGCTATTAATGTCAGAACCATTTATTCGGCACGGACTAGAAGGGCCGAGATAGCCTGTTTCCGTGCTGTAATTGTTATATGGTTATATAGTGTGAGGAGAAATTGCAACCTTAAAGTTATTTGGCATTTGGCTAAATCCAAAGTTATTGCAGCATGGTGTGGCGGTTTCAATGGAAATACAGCCGTGTAGCCCACAGGATGTAAATTGATGGAAAAAATGTCCATGCAGTACAATAAACCTGAAGGCAGTGTAAGAACAGACTGGCACAACAGCCTGTGTGCCGAAACACAAAGCTCCAGAAAGTTGATCACTCCAAATATTGGTCTGAATTGGAACTTCTTGTTTGCATTATATCTTGTTGCTCTGCAATAGATTCTGGCAAACAGGCTAACACAGATAGTGTAATAGAAAATCTGTTTTAGGAAGAAAATACCTGTGGAGGCATGTAGCAGTGCCCAATGAGTAAAGGATTTTTTCCCATTTTGGTGGAATTGTAACCCATTTCCCTGTGTATTTGGGTCTGAGTGCTTGCAGGATCAGAATCAGGTTTAATATCCCTGGCATATGTCATGAAATTTACAGTTTTGTGGCAGCAGTACATTGCAATACATAGTAATAAAAACTATAAATTATAATAAAAAATTTATATAAAATAAGATTTGCAGAAACTAGGAACATAGTGATTTGGTTTAACTTTATGATTGGACTATATTGTGAACTTTCTAACATTATATGTGTAAGGTCACCAATCGCCATGTGGCTCCATTTCATTTGGTAAGATTCACATATTTGTCCATTTGGCCCACTTTATGGGGGATCTGCGTTCCATCTGCTTTGTTTTACAGTGCTGTGCAAAAGTCTCAAGCACGTACGTATCTCTAGCTAGGATGGCCAGAGATCTTTGCACGGTACTGTAGTAAATTTCATGTATTGCACTGTACTCTGCCACAAAAAAAAATCATGATGTATGTGAGTGATGATAAACTTGATCCTGATATGGGTCATCCATTGCAATCAAAGAAAGACCCCAGACTGTGACGCTGGCTCCACCACTGGACCCATACTTCTGAGGTCGAGAGTGGAACTTCCCTAGTGCAACAGATATTCCTCTTTTAAAAACTACCTGGCTTAGGCTTCCTGTCATCATCGGACGAGATGGAGATCATCAAAGCTGGAGGAAAGATGGGGGTGGGGACGACGACACCAAGGTAACCTTGGGGATCAGCTAAAAATAAAGCTATCTGGTGAATGGGAGTAGTTACATAGTGAGAATGTTGACAAAGTACATATTAGAGTTGGAATTGTAAAATGCAAAGCAGCTCAATCTTCTGGGCAGGTCAGTTTGGCGTGTTTGTCACTCCCAGAAAGAAAAACACAGCTGAGCCAGTATCACAGACGAGCAACTGATAAAGACAGCAATCAAGCTACCTGAGGTTGTAAAATTCTCTGTTAAATCCCAGAAGTTTCTAGCATGTCCAGACAGAAGATGGTGGTGTTCTTCAAGCTTGGTGTGTTGGCCTCACTTTTCCAGTACAGGAGGCCACAGACCAAAAGTTCTGGTAAGGAGTGGAATGGAAAGTAAACTGTCAGGTAGCAGGAAACTCAGAGTCACCCTGGTGGGCTGAATACAGCTGTTGTGCAAGGTGATCACCCAATTTGCATTTGGTTTCGCCAGTGCGGAGAAGACCACAATGTGAACACCAAACTGAATCAGGGGAAGTGCAACTGAATTGTTGGAAAAGAATTGCATTGAGTTTTGATTAGTTTTTGTATTTTAAGAGTTGTCCCAAATAAGCAGCTGCCCCAATTAACCAGTGGTCCAATTAATTGGAACCCACCATATCGGGGATTCTGTCGATGCTGGAAATCTTGAGCAACTCACAAAATGCTGGAAGAACTCAACAAGTCAGGCAGCATCCATTGAGGGAATTATACAGTCGACATCGTGGACTGAGACCCTTCATTAGTACGAGAGGTCTCAGCCTAAAACGCTGACCATATATTTCCCTCAAAAGATGCTGCCTGACAGTGGATTTGCCCCTGTTTGGTCTGTGTCGATAGAGGATGGATAGGTAGATACTTTATTGACCCCAAAGGGAATTACAGTGTCACATAGCACTACAAATATACAAATATTAGAAGGGAAGTAAGAAAGAATAAAATATAAGTTACTACAAAGGGTCTAACAGAATGGGGTTATCCCATCCCCAGCTATAGGTTGACTCATTATAGAGCCTAATGGCTGAGGGTAGGATCATACAGTGCTCTTTGGAGCAGTGCAGTTGTCCTAGTCTATTACAAAAAGTGCTGCTGTGTTCAGCAGGTGGCATACAGAGGGTGAGAAACATTGTCCAGAATTGCCACAGCCTCCAGTGTGTCCAGTTTGACTCCTATAATAGAACCGGCCTTTCCAAACAGTTTCTTGAGCCTGTTGACATCACCTGTGTTGATACCATTGCCCCAGCACACCACATAGAAGATTGTACTGGCCACAACAGACTGGTTGAACATGCCATCTGACATTAATTGCTAAAATTATTTGCATTGTAAGAATGGTTTGTAACTTATTGAAAATGCCAGTATCTTTTGAGTATGGTTGGTAGCAGTTGTATTTTAGTGCATTCAGGGGGTGTAATTTTACTGGAATGACTTAATTTTTTCAGACCCAGAGTTTTTTGCCAGACCAAGACCAGTCAGTGTGTTGTTTGTCAGACCCATCCCTCCCAATCTCCTACTTGTTTCACTGTAATATATTCACCCATTCCCCCCGATCCCCGACTTGTTTCACTGATATATTCACCCGTCACCCGATCCCTGACTTGTTTCACTGTAATATATTCACCCGTTCCCCCGATCCCCGACTTGTTTCACTAATATATTCACCCGTTCCCCCAATCCCCGACTTGTTTCACTGTAATATATTCACCCGTTCCCCCCGATCCCTGACGTTTCACTGTAATATATTCACCCATCCCCCCGATCCCCGACTTGTTTCACTGTAATATATTCACCCATCCCCCCGATCCCCGACTTGTTTCACTGTAATATATTCACCCGTCCCCCGATCCCCGACTTGTTTCACTGTAATATATTCACCAATCCCCCGATCCCCTTTTCACTGTAATATATTCACCCGTCCCCCGATCCCTGACTTGTTTCACTAATATATTCACCCATCCCCCAACCCCTGACGTTTCAGTAATATATTCACCCGTCCCCTGATGTCTCACTGTAATATATTCACCCGTCCCCCTGATCCCTTTGTTTCACTGTAATATATTCACCCCTCACCCTGATCCCCGACTTTTCACTGTAATATATTCACCCGTTCCCCCCGATCCCCGACTTGTTTCACTGTAATATTCACCCATCACCCCCAATCCCCAACTTGTTTCACTGTAATATATTCACCCGTCCCCGATCCCTGACTTTTCACTGTAATATATTCACCCGTTCCCCCCGATCCCCGACTTGTTTCACTGTAATATATTCACCCGTTCCCCCGATCCCCGACTTGTTTCACTGATATATTCACCCGTCACCCGATCCCTGACTTGTTTCACTGTAATATATTCACCCGTCCCCGATCCCTGACTTGTTTCACTAATATATTCACCCGTTCCCCCGATCCCCGACTTGTTTCACTGTAATATATTCACCCGTTCCCCCGATCCCTGACTTGTTTCACTAATATATTCACCCGTTCCCCTGATCCCTGACTTGTTTCACTGTAATATATTCACTCATCATCCTGATCCCCGACTTTTCACTGTAATATATTCACCCCTCCCCCGATCCCTGACTTGTTTCACTAATATATTCACCCATCCCCTGATCCCCGACTTGTTTCACTGTAATATATTCACCCGTCCCCCGATCCCCGACTTGTTTCACTGTAATATATTCACCCGTCCCCTGAACCCCGACTTGTTTCACTGTAATATGTTCTCACGTGTATCAAATCCATACTGATTCTCAAATATAATTCCGGTATAATTTACAACAGCCATTTACTTAACTGCAGCTCTTTGGGGTGTTCAGCTCCCAGGGGAAATTAACACGATTTGAGAGGAAAGTACAAACTCCACCTGGAGTTCAGGAATGACTGCCTGTGTGTCACTGTCACTGTACTATCCTGTGTACCATATGTGATGAACTGATGGAGAGCAAGCTTTTTACAGCTCACTGTTGTACAATTGGCAAGTGTTGTATCAACTCAGTCAAGGTGCTTTGCCTTCATACTTCTACAGTGACTCCCACTAGTTTCCAGCTTGGTATAACTCTCCCAAACCAGTAAATAAATTGTTTTACTTCTTTCTAACTACGAACACCATGTGCTATGTTCTTTAATAGATATACAACAACTTGTGTTTATATAGTGCCTTTATGTAAATGCATCTCCAAAAATTTCACTTTTGTGTTCATGTGACCACTGGCAATCAAACATTGTTTCTTGCATTCAGTTGAATGAATATGTAATTGTTCATAGGGCCTTTGTATCTTCCATAAATGACAGTCCTCCTCCTATCCAGGTAGTAACTCAACCTCTCCCTGAAGTCCTTGAACTTGATGGGAAATTCCTCTCAGAAGATGCAATGTTCTTTTAACAGTACTTTTAATGTTAGGCATGTTGAAAATAGAATCATTGAACACAGGCTAAATTTGTCTTTCCCCATTTTGGCATTTACTGACAAACATGTTTAACCATTTGTTTTCAAGTTCATGACCACAATATTCAGTTTAAAGTAAATAGTTTTACGTATAAATAATAAAATTACATGGAAACTCAGTACTAGAGTTGTACTATTATATTGTGTAAATTATACAGAAACTCTTAAAGCAGCTTGATGCCTGAAACCTTAACAATTGATTTGAAACATTAGACAAGACAGGAGCAGGAATCGTCATTCAGCCCTCTGAGTGTGTTGTACAATCGTAGCCGATCCTCTGTCTCAGTAGCATATTCCTGGCCCCTCCCATACACTTTGATGCCTTTTGCATCTATGCATATATCTCTCTTAAATGTATTCAAGAACTTGGCCCCCTAAGCCCTCTCTACAGGAAATTTCACAGGTTCACCACCCTCCGAGAATATGTTTCTCCACATCATATTTTTAAATCTCTTACCCCATCACCTGACTGAATTTTCATTCTATATTCTCCAGCTTATGGTAGGGGTTCCCAACCTGGGATCCATGGCATAAAAAGGTTTGGGAACCCCTGAGCTAGGGGAACATCTTCCCTGCGTTGACTTTGTCTGCATCTCTCAGAATTCTTTGTGTTTCAATTCGATTAGGTTTCCTCCTCCTAAATTGTAATGAGTACAAACCTACTCCATGTAATCTTTTCTTACTTTCCCAGGAATCAGTCTGGTGAACTCCCTTGTTGCATTCCCTCGATGCCATATATATCCTTGGAGATCCAAAATACTGCACAATATTCTGGGTTTCACTAAGGGCATGTGGAACTCTAGCAAAATATTGCTCTTGTACTCAAATTTTGTTCTAAAGTGCAACATGTTCTGCGTTTTTGCTGTTAGTTCCAGTTGTACATTAACACCCAAGTCTCTTCATGTATCCATATTTCACGATCTAACACCATGTTTTCCTTCCATATTGAATTACATCACATTTTTTTACATCGCTTTGTGTTTTTGCCTACTCGTGCACTCCACTCTCACCCTGAAATTGTCTCCGTCCTCCTCAACAGTTCACAACCCCCCCCCCAGTCTACTGTCATCAGAAATTACTTATTTTGCTCCCTTGTAGACTAAATCATAAAATGTTGATATATATAGCTAAGCAGTGTTAGTTGAGTGATGATTTTGTGGAGCTGATGGCAGAGAAATCATCAAATTTGTCCTTGGCAAAGCAATTAGGAGATAAGTGAAATCTCATCACGACATAACTAAACTGAGTATTTCCATTTTATTTATATTTTTTCCTGTGTTGTTGAAACAGGAAGGCTTAACGTTAGCCAATCTAGATCAGCTTCAAGCTGGTACAAGTCTCTAACTGACTGCAGAGCCCATTGGGATCCCTTGGGATCTCTAGGGACTTCCTTGGACCTCATGGCACAGGCCAGTCTTGAAGCTGAACTTCACAAATGTTTTCCAGGCAGTAAATTCAAAGCTGCACCATAACCTGTAAAAGTGGGGAGGTTGCCTGCTGGAATTACTATCTGATGCTACACTTGTTTATTCAGATTCCAAAAGAAATCGCAGTTGCTGCAGACTCTCTTGACAGTGAGAGCATTAAGCTTTTACTTAGTCAGTTGAGCTTGTTTATTCTCACTGCCACTAAGTAAATTGTGACTGGAAGCTTTGGTGCCTCAGGGAAACATTTACAACATGTAAATCAAGTTTTGATTCTGGTACAAAGGAGGAGTCCAAGTGCTAATCCAGCTCCGTGTTTGCACTTCCTCAACAAATTTTGAATTTGGGCTCATGTGGGCCATTCCTTCTGGACAGAAGCGATAAATTGGACTGGTGGTAATAGTTTTACATAGGCACTGCTTTCCTGCTGTCTTCTGTTTTAATACAGTTTCACTGCACTGGATATTGAACAGTCTATCAAGCCGTAGAATATTTAATTACCTCCAGTGACCTGTAGAGCTGAAAAGTTAGCACTTGTATGGTTGACCAAGGTATATCCAGGTCTTGGATGTTATGCTGAAAAATTGTCCAGTTCTTTGGTCAGACTGCACCTTGAGTACAACATGCAGATACATGATCCAGTTATTTAAAGCTTGTAGACAATGCAACAAAATGAAATAAAGCTGATCTCTTGTGTTGAATCTAAAGTATCGGCAAAGACTCGAGGCGTTTATATTTTCGTCTTCATAGAAGACATCTCATGAGGTGAGCTTGGAGGTATTCAAGATGGTAAATGCCATGTGAGAGCTTCATCTTGAACAATATAAAGATTCTTTTTATTTCTGTGAGCAAACATGTTCACATGAATGATCTGCATTTAAAATGTGGTGTTGAAGCAGTTAGAGGCAGCAATGGAAAGAGTATTTTGTGTGAATTAAGAGAGACTCTGTAAGATTCCCTTGTCTTTCAAGGTCCTACAGATTGAAAGGCTTCAAGAGGTTGCACAAAGGAAAGCTTCTAAATAAAGGATTAACATAATTTGAAAATTTACTTATAAGCTATGACCCGATTTATGCTGAGAAATGAACTTCAACATCATTATGTGCTGTGTTATATGACATGGGCCATCACGGCCTTTTTGACCATGATTGTTATTGGCAAAATTCTTCTACAGAATGGTTTGCCATTGCCTTCTTCTGGGCAGTGTCTTTACAAGACGGGTGACCCCAGCCATTATCAATACTCTTCAGAGATTGTCTGTCTGGCGTCAGTGGTCACGTAACTAGAACTAGTAATATGAACATGTTCTGCATTTGCAATGATGAATTATTGTTGTAAGTCATTTGAACAATAAGAAGAATGAAAATGTTTCTTAGGTGAACATTGTTAAACTGGCAGTTCTCAATATGCTGTAAATGTAAGAGCTAATACAAAACCTAGGAAAGAATTGAGAGCTCCATTTTAAGATTGTTAGTCAAAGGAATGTGAAATCCTCAATTTTAAATATGATACATGGGAAAATACCTGATTAGCAAGCAAACACTAGCTCTGCCTTGAAATGAGCCACCGCGATGCTTGGTGATAATTTTAACTACATCAGGTTGTTTCAATGAGCTTCATAGCTAGTGCAGTGGCTTTGGAGGGTAGTCATGTTTCATATTGGAAAGTCGAGCACTTCCTAATGACACCTGAAGGCAATGCTGAAGAAGTTGCATTTTGAGATTTAAAGTATTGCAACCTAATTGGCTTAATGCTTAAACAAATCCAATAACCTACACAGAAAAACTGAAAATAGTGGAGCCAGCAAACTCAACACTAGTCATTTTTAGTGGCGCTCACCACACCATTGACACCATTAGATGGATGGGTCTTGGCTTTGGAGAAATTCGACTATACCCATGGATTACAAGTATCACTTCTTAATTTCCTGACAACGATATGTCCTGGACGGTTTGACAGCTTTACATATAGTTTAAGGTGATGATTACAGTTAAACAGGGCTTGTTTAGAATGCTGGAGGAACTTGGCTAGTCAGGTGGCGTTTATGGAGGGAATAAATAGTCAACATTTCAGGCTGAGACCTTTCTTCAAGATTTGGAAAGGAAGGGGGCAGGAGCCAGAATAGGAAGATAAGGAGAAAAGGGAGGAATTCAAGCTGGCAGGTGATAGGTGAGACCAGGTTATGGGGAAGGTGAGCAGAGGGAATGGCAAATGGAAAAAAGGGGAGGGGGAGAAATTACTGGAAGTTAGAGAAATTGATGTTCTTGCTATTATTTTGGAGGCTACCCAGACAGAATATGAGGTGTTGATCCTCCACGCCGTGTTTGGTTTCATTGTGGTAGTAAAGGAGTTCATGGACAGACATTTCTCCCTCCTCTTTTCTTTTTCTTATTTTGGTTACCCTTTTACTCCTTCTCACCTGCCCTTCACTGCTTTCTGTTCCTTTCTTCTTTCCCTCTCTCCCGTCCACCATCCTGTGCTATTGGCTTCCTTCGTTGGCCTTTAACTCTTCCACCCATCCCCTCCCAGCTTTTCACTTCATTCCCTTCTCCCAGTCACCTGGTCTCACATATCACCTGCCAGCACGTACTCCTTTCCCTTCCCCCAACTTATTCCACCTTCTTCCCTTTTCCTTTCCAGTCCTAATAAAGAGTCTCAGTCCAAAACATTCACCATTTATTCCTCCATAGCAGCTGCCTGACCTACTGAGTTCCTCCAGCACTGTGTGTGTGTGTGTGTTGCTATAGATTTCCAGCATCTTGTGTTTTTGATTTGTTCTCAGTCTTTTTGTCATCTTTGTTCCTGCATTCCCAACTTGCATTTTCCATGAAGACTTAATTAGAAAACATTTTTAGATGTGATCAGAGCAAAGGCTCTGATTTGCTCTGACTGAAAGTTAAGATAAAAATATGATTTAAAAATAAACTCCTCCATACTGATGTTGCTGCTCCAGTTCTCTGGATTGAAGATCCGCTCCAGTAGATAATGGTTCTTCTTTACCACCCTGCCTCGTGCTCTCCCACACTGTTAGTGTCCAGAAGACTGTTATCATGGGGTAAGGTTCTACCTGTGATCAGATTCAAAAGCATACCACTGAAAGATCTAGCTATCTTGGAACGATTTTGATAACAAAGCAGGCATGGACATTTTCTGTGCGCGTGCGCCGGTCGTGCACGCAGCCTGTTACAGCCGTTCCGACTAGTTTTCTTACTTCTTTCTTCTCACTTTTTTAACTTGCGTTATTTTTTGTATTTTTTCTCGGTAACATGTTGAAGCTGCACCCTGTCTAACATGCTGGTGGAGATGGTTTTATTTGGGTTTTTAGCACTGGAAATAGTTACATTCAGACACGTCTCATTAGCTGGACAGCAGTATGGTCGCATTGTTTATTCCAGGGACCAGCTGCTTGCGCTTATGCCGGCCGGTTTAGTGAACAGAGCGGCGGACACCCCTGCTGAAATCTGGAGGAAAACACACAGAGGATGCAGAGGGGGATCACAAAGGTGAGGAAAGAGGACCGGGTCGAGACAACAGAGACTTATGGAGAAGAGGAGTTCGGTGGGTAATAAAATGGACGAGTTGACGGCGCTAGCCAGGCGTCAGAGAACATTTCGGGAGTGTTGTGTTATGTGTTTTACTGGAACGGGGCTGCACGAGGACATTCCCGATCAAAACTTCTCCATGGATGGCTTCCAGACCGTTCGGGCTGACCAGAAATGCACTGAGAGCGGTAAGCGTAAAGGAGTTGGGGGCTTGCTCTTCTGGTTAACAACGGATGGTGCAATCCGGGTCATATTACGATCGAGGAATGTGTTTGTAGACCAGATATTGAACTTTTTACTGTTGGACTTCGGCCATACTCCACCGAGATACAACACTGGGCGGCACGGGAGGTTGTTCCTGCCTGTGGCCATCAAACTTTGCAGCTCCTCCCGTGGAGGGTCAGACACCCTGAGCCAATAGGTTGGTCCTGGACTAATTTCCATCTGGCATAGTTTGCATATTGTTGTTTGATTGTTTGTGGTTTTTGTATTGCTATATTTATGCTCTATTCTTGGTTGGTGCGGCTGTAACGAAACCCAATTTCCCTCGGGATCAATAAAGTATATCTATCTATCTATGGACGAATAATACTCATCTGTGGGTGTAAAGCGCTAATTTGGATGACCTTTACTCTTACCACATTGTTACACAATAGAGGAACATGGGCTACTGACAACTGCCAAAAAATAGAAGCTTTAACAACATCCAGTTTTAATGTCTGTGGCGTATACTAGGCATCCCCTGAAAAGAAGTTGTTTCTAGTGCAAATCTCCTCTCAGAATCAATGGGGGTGTAATCTGTTAGTGAAAGGAATATGAAAGCCCTAGCAACTAATTATGATAATTGGGAAATTATGACAATAGAAGCAAATGACGGAGTTAGTTGTGAGTGGGGATGAAGCATCGTGGTGGCCATTGGTTGCAACAGCTCTGTAGAAGATGCCAGAGCTGTAAGCAAGGTATCACTATCGTTCATACAATCACGTATCCATTATGGCATTTTAGCAAGCCCTGCTGCCTTTCTAGAATCAGTGTATTTATTCATCATTTGAAATGCCATGCATGGTATAACCTCAGCAAAGTTTGAATATTGAATAGTTACCATCTTGCATAGACTGGAAAGATTCTGGCCAGCAATCTGCTGGCATTGTGCTGCATCTGCTCCAGCATTCAACCCGCTTCCATTCAAATGCACTACCTTGTCTTTCACAGTAATATTTCAGCTCGACCAAATCTGGAGTAGAAGGCAAAACACTGCAGATGCAAAAATTCTGAAACAAAAACACAGGATGCTGGAAACACTCAGCAGTTTAAACAGTATCCGTGCTAAGAGAAAGAGCTGATATTTCAGGTTGACAATTATCATCAGCATTGAATCGATTATATCCAATTGGGATTGGTTTTTGTAACCTGCTAGTCTACTGGGACTTGCTACAGCTTTTCTGTATGTATATTACAGTTAAGTGCTTCATTTGAACCTATTACTTCAGGATTCACTTCCATCCTACCCTTGAACACAAGTAGGTACCTTTATTGCACTTGAGTCTTCTAGAGCAGGATTTCCCAACCTTTTTTATGCCATGGACTCCAGGTTGGGAGCCCCTGATTTTGAGACACTATTGGGCCAGTTCCCCTTTGTGCTGTAAAAACTGATGATCCTATAACCACAGTTCATCAGTTCATACATGGGTTGAAAAGCAGTTCAATTGTGTTTTACTTTCTGGACCATATACAGTGCTATTTAATACAATGTTCCTTGTTTTGCTTATACAATGTGCAGACGTAACCATGTGGTAGGGGCTTTGATAAGAATGCTACTTAGCTGTTTGTCAAGAGTTTATTGTGTTTACAATTATCCAAAGTCTTTGGTATGTCTGGAGTCTCTCGTTGATCAGTTCCTGCTGTTGGCTTGGAAACAAGCTGGTCATTCTCTCTTGCGATGGTCATGTCAAGAATCGTGCCAGCATGAATCTGTTTTGCTTTTATTCTCTTGAAGGTTTGCCAGTGAATAGAGATAATTATCTTGAAGTGATTTAAATACAGTGCTGTACCCTCAGTTTCCCTCTGTTGTTGTTGACCGGTCTCTCTATTTCCAACACTCTGCATTCATGCCCTCTCCTTCCAGCTGTCATCATATTGTTAGGGTTCCACTTGTCACCACATTACACCCCAGCAGTTTCCACAATCAGCACATCAGCATGTGTAATTTCTGCAACCTCCACCGCACTGCTACCACCCTCCCTTCCCTTTCAGTATTTCCAAAAGACTCCACAATACTCTTCCAACTCCACTAGAACCCTCTACACTTCACACAGCTCCATAGGATGAAACTGCCCAACAAATCTCACTTCACACAGCTCCACGGGATGAAACTGTCCAACAAATCTCTCTTCACACAGCTCCATAGTATGAAACTGTCCAACAAATCTCTCTTCACACAGCTCCACGGGATGAAACTGTCCAACAAATCTCACTTCACACAGCTCCATGGTGTGAAACTGTCTAACAAATCTCACTTCACACAGCTCCATGGTGTGAAACTGTCTAACAAATCTCACTTCACACAGCTCCATGGTGTGAAACTGTCTAACAAATCTCACTTCACACAGCTCCATAGTATGAAACTGTCCAACAAATCTCACTTCACACAGCTCCATGGTGTGAAACTGTCCAACAAATCTCACTTCACAGAGCCTCATAGTGTGAAATTGTCCAACAAATCTCACTTCACACAGCTCCATACTATGAAACAGTCCAACAAATCTCACTTCACACAGCTCCATACTATGAAACAGTCCAATAAATCTCACTTCACACAGCTCCATACTATGAAACAGTCCAACAAATCTCACTTCACACAGCTCCATACTATGAAACAGTCCAACAAATCTCACTTCACACAGCTCCATGGGATGAAACTGTCCAGCAAATCTCACTTCACACAGCTCCATAGTCTGAAACTGTCCAACAAATCTCACTTCACACAGCTCCGTGGGATGAAACGGTCCAACAAATCTCACTTCACACAGCTCCATGGGATGAAACTGTCCAACAAATCTCACTTCATACAGCTCCATGGTGTGAAACTGTCCAACAAATCTCACTTCACAGAGCCTCATAGTGTGAAATTGTCCAACAAATCTCACTTCACACAGCTCCACGGTATGAAACTGTCCAACAAATCTCAGTTTTTTGAGGTAGCTCTGAAGATTGAAGGCAAGATGGTAGACATCATTGGCTTTAGGGCACTTGACAAGGTCCTGTGTGGTTCAGAAGGTTAAGGCAAATGTGATTAAAGACAATGTGGTTCAGTGGTGTCAAACTTGGTTTGTGATTGGAGGCAGAGGACGGTGGTGGAAGGAAGTCTCTGACCAGAGGTGTAACACACTGTTCATTTCTGGGAACCTTGTTTGTGAATGTGACTTGCACGTGAATTTAAGAGGTATGAGTAGTTACTTTGTGGATGACAGGAAAGTTGGCCGTGCTGTGGATAAAGAGGAAGATTGCCTAAGGATAAAGCAGGATTAGATTAGGTTAGATTATGAGGACACGCAGTCCTTTTTTATTGTCATTTAGTAATGCATGCGTTAAGAAATGATATAATGTTCCTCCGGTGTGATATCACAGATACACAAGACAGACCAAGACTGAAAAACTGACAAAAAACAGCATATATTTACAACAGTGCAAGCAATACAGCAACTTGATGAAGAACAGGCCATGGGCAAGGTAAAAAAAAATTCAAAGTCTCTGGAAAGTCACATCATCTCATGCAGACGGGAGAAGGAGGAAAACTCTCCTCCTGCCATGAGCTTCCAGCGCCGCAAACTTGCCGATGCAGCCAACCACAGTCCAACTCTGAGTCGTCCGAAAACTTCGAGCCTCCAACACCAAGCACCATCTCTGCCAAGCGCTTCGACCCCAGCCCCGGCCACCAACAACAGGAAAAGCCAAGGACTTGGGGCCTTCCCTCCGGAGATTCTCGATCACACAGTAGCAGCAGCAGTGAACTGGGCATTTCAGAAGTTTCTCCAGATGTTCCTCCGTGTTTCTCACGTCTGTCTCCATCAAATCAGAATTGTGCACGGCCCCCTATTTAACAAATACGATATAGATCAGATGGCAATTGGGCAGAGCACTAACAGCTGCAATTTAATCCAGTAAGTGCAATGTGATGCATTTTGTAAAGTCAAATAGGGCGAACTAGTAGGTAAATAGTAGGGACTGAAGAATGCTGATAAGCAGAGAGCTATTGAAGTTCAAGTCTACACTTCCCTGACAATGATAAGACAGATAGAGTCTGGAAGAAGGCATATGGCATGCTTGCCTTCATAGATTCAAGCATAGAATATAGAAGCTGGGTGGCTACGTTGCAGTTTTATAAAACATCAGTTTTAAGTATTGTATTGAGATCTGGTTGCCACACTATAAGATGGATATAGTTGCATTGGTAAATTGATTTATTATTGTCTCATTTCCATGCCATCCATACAGAGCATCTCATTACAACAGTGCATTGAAGTACTACAACGGCTAACAATGAAAGATTTACAGTGAAAGTGCAGTACATGTAGACAATAAGGTCATAACGAGGTAGATTGTGAGGTCAAGACTCAACTAGGGGATTGTTCATTAGGCTTATAACAATAAGGTAGAAGGAGTGATCTGTACAGTTCAGAGGCATGTTGTCAGATACTTGAGAGGCAAGGCATAGTAGGTTATGGACCCAATGCAGGTAAATGAGATTAGTTTAGACAGTCAGCTGAAGGGTCATTTTTGCAGAGTAAAACATTCTGACTATGCAGGAGATGCAACATCTGCGCTTTTATCCCTTCCCGCTCTCTAGGGACCCTAACATTCCTTTCAGGTGAAACATTGATTCATTTGTGTCTTCTCCAATTTAGCGTGGTACTTATTCTGTGACCTCCTCTGTGTCAAAGAAATTAAATGCTGCAGATTGCTCAATTATCTTCCATAACACCTCAGTTAAATCCTTAAAGGTGACCCTGAGTGTCTAGTGGTCTGTCACTTTGATTCCCCATCCTACTCCCACTCTGATGTCTGTGTTTGGGTTCTTGTTTTGTTCTACCACAGCCCAATGAAAGCTCAAGGCACAGTGCCCCATTTTTCAACTCTCATGATCATCCTGTCTCTGGAACTTCACACAATTCATTTCTAGGTTATTTCTCTTCCGATTAAAGGTCATAAGCCATGATTTGAAAAGAAAGCTTTGGAACCACAGAAGCAAGGTTACCAAAGTGTGCTTATTTTATATCTCAAATTACTTGTATCCCACCAGAACGATCTCAGTGTGACACAGACATGGGATTCCAGAATGCCGTGCAAGTCTTCTGCGTGATCAAGTATTTCTGCGTGTGTGAGATGCTGCTGAGTGTTTCCAGCATCTGCATTTAGAACGTAGGACAATGAGGTGCAGGCTCCTTGGTCCACAATGTGCCAACCTTTTAACCTACTCCAATATTAATGTAATGCTTCTCTCCCACACAGCCCCCTCTTTTTCTTTCACCCATGTGCCTATCCAAATGTCCTTCGTGTATCTGCCTCCACTACCACCTTGGCAGTGAGTTCCATGTACCCATCACTCTCTGGGTGTAAATAAATAAATCTACTTCTGGCATCTCCCTTGTACTTCAGTCACCATAAAATGATATCCTCTTGTATTAGCCATATGAAAAAAACCATAGCTCGCTCAACCTTCCCTCGTAGGGCAATGCTTTGGCATAATCCATAATGATCATATTCCAGGCAGCGTCCTTGTAAATCTTCTCTGCACTGTCTAATGCTTCTTCATCCTTATAAATGAGGTAAGCTGAACTTGGCACATTACTACAAGTGTGGTCTAACTGAAGTTTTATAGAGCTGCAACATTACCTTGAAGCTTTTGAAGCCAGTCCTTCAAATAATGAAGGCCAACACACCATGCATCTTCTTAACCACCCTATCAACTTGCACAGCAACTTTGAGGGATCTGTGGATGTGAAACGCAAGTTCCCTCCATTCCTCTACACTGCTAAGAATTCTGCTATTAACCTTGTTCTCTGCTTTCAATTTCGACCTTCCAAAGGGAATCATTTCATACTTCTCCAGATTGAATTCCATCTGTCACTTCTCAGCCCAGCTCTGCATCGTATCACTGTCCCGTTGTAATCTATCCAAAATTCCACCAATATTCTTTTATTTTTGTGCATAATCACTGTGATTGAGTAATGTGACAAATAGTTTTTCCAGGAATCAGTGGAAAAACAAACTGCGAGAGGAACACAGCGCAACAGGCAACTTAGTCATTCTCTGTTCTGCTCTCTCCCATCGATTAGAAGGTACAAAGGGCTTGAAAGCTCATACCATTGGACTCGAGGACAGCTTCGACCTTGTATCAGACTCTTGAGCAGACCTCTCGTATTAATCTCCCAATCTACCTTGTTGCGGCCCTTGCACTTTTATCTGTTTATCTGCACGTTCTCTATAATTAGACCATAAGACAGGTGCAGAGTTAGACCATTTGGCCCATTCAGTCGCCTTCGCCATTCAATCATGGCTGATTTATTATCCCTCTCAACCCATTCTCCTGTCTTTTCCCCTTAACCTTTGCCCTGATCAAGAACCTATCAACCTCCATTTTTAAAATACCCAGTGACCTGCCTCCACACCCATCTGTGGCAATGAATTCCACAGATTCGCCACACTGGTTAAAAAAATTCCTCCTCATTTCTGTTCTAAATGGACGTCCTTCTTCCTGAGCTTTGCCCTCTGGTTCTAGACTCCCTTACTAATTGCAACACTACACTCTGCACTCTGTTTGCTTTTTTATTATCTCAAAGTTCAGATGGCATGATCTGCTTGGTGCTCAAACAAAAGTTTTCACTGTATCTTGGTAAATGTGAAAATAATCAACCATTTCCTGTTTTATCTGTGAAGGCAGAGGGATAGTTAGCATTTTGGGTTAAGAGTTGAAACATCAGCCACCCTACCTCTGCAGATGCTATCTGATCCATTAAGTTTCTTCAGCAAGTTGACAATTGCTCTGGATTACAGTCTCATGTGTTCCTTCCAAGGATGTATAATGGAAAATCAAAGAAATTGCCGATGTTGGAGAGTGTTTTCTGTTGTTATTTCTGAGGACCATTGTTTGATGAGCAGCATGCAGACTAGCTAACCAGTTGGCACACACACTCAGCAGGCCAAGCTTCATCTGTGCAAGAGTACAGTCAACGCTTTGGCCCAAAACCATTCATCAGGACTCTTTTCCATAGATGCTGCCTGGCCTGCTGAGTTTCTCCAGCTTTTTGGGTTTCGAAAACCTGCAGATTTTCTCTTGTTTGTGATTGGATAGCTAACCAGCTTATCCATTCTATGGTTTTTGTTCAAGGCTACTCAAAGGAGAAAGGCTGCCCAGAGCTGTTTCTTGTAGTGCTGTGGAGTCTTTGTATGCACTTTGATAGACATTGGCCTAATTTCATTAGTGAACATATGGCACTCCTTCAGTTCCAGGCTGAAAGCTCTAGAAGTGGATGTGTGAGATTGAAACACGTGAATTTGCCCCTGGCAAAATTACTAGCAGTGAGCACTAGATTCCGGTGTCATCTGTTAACTGTTGAGCAATGTGTTTGTTCCATGCCAGGTGACAACACATTATCAGGGAGGAAAACTGAGCCTCATTTTGGCCTCCAATATGAATTCCTTGGACCTGAGTATTTTTCATCTTTTGTCAACTCAGAGTCAAAGAGTACTGACACACATAAACAGGGCTGACCTGGTTGTCTCCCTAATCCCATCTACCTTCACTCAGAGAATAGTCCTCCATGCCAATCAAGTCCATGTACCTATCGGAACTTCTCTTAAATGTTACGATTGAAGCTGCATCTACCATTTCTGCTGGCAGCTCGTTCCACGCTCACACCACTCTTAAGTGAAGAAGTTCCCCGTCAGATCCACTTAAATACTTCACATTTCACACTAAGCCTATGACCTTTAGTTCTAGTCTCATCCAGACTGAGGGAAAAAGCCTGCATGCATTCACTCTGCCTGTATCCTCAAGTCTTCAGAATGTCCAAGGAACTGTGGAATCTGTAAATCAGAAGAGAGGGTAGCACCATCATTATAAAGTGTGCTGTGCAATAATATGTTTGATGAAAAGAAGGCCTTCCACTTCCTGTTACACATTTGCTCAAGAACAGTCAAGAGTGAATCCTACTGCAGCTTGTTATTTTCATTCAGTTGGACCTGACCATGAAAACATTTGTAATTTCTCCTCCTGATTTTTTTTTGATGACTTGGATTGTTTAAGCAAGTGTTGCAAATAAAACTCAGCCTGCTTAGGTGATGGGGAAGGGATAACTGGTAGTGACTTGATGTTACAAGCAGCAAAGGCTTTCCACTCTCACCCCACTTCCCCAAGACTCTCCCTTCTCCTCGCCCCCTCTCTACTGCTAAAAGCTTCTCTGTCTTCATTGGCCTTTCTGAACCTGGTCCCCCTCCCAAACTTCCCACCCCATTGTCAGGAAGCAATGCCATAGAGCTGTCATTCTTTGAGCAGGCATCAGCAGCTGATGTGTAAGTAGCATCGTGTAGGGTGCAGTTTGTAATCATATATGTGAGAGATGTCTGAGGAGTACCATGTTTCAGATTTTTGAGCCAATAGACTGGTCCTGGACTTATTTTCCATCTGGCATAGTTTGCATTTTGTTGTTTGATTGTTTGTGGTTTTTGTATTGCTATATTTATGCTCTATTCTTGGTTGGTGCGGTTGTAACGAAACCTAATTTCCCTCGGGATCAATAAAGTATATCTATCTATCTATCTATTTACAATCCTAGACTTATTATAAAAGGTGGAGTTTTTCCATTTCCCATTTAGCTATTGGAAGCAGTTTGAATTCCATGATCTGATGAGGTCTGATTGTCTCTTTAGGGCTGTTTACCTGAATAAATTCAGATCCATGTCAACTTTGGTAGAGTGCAAGGTGATCATACTTGTTCTCCGCCTCAGATCATTTCCCTAAAATTGCAGCAGTGCGTTTGCATAATTTAAATGCTGACATTTATCAGGCCAACACAATTACTAAAATGTGACAGCATCAAATTTAGTCATTAGCTATACTTTGGATAAATTTGATTACAGAGAGATTTGAAGGATAATGGGGCTGTTTTCATTCATTGTGAAACTGTAGGTTGCAAATAATGTTGATTGTTTCAAACACAAGAGTGTCTGAGTTCCTTTGTGTTGGGCGAAAAGGGTGAGAGCATTAAATGGTGGGTTTTGGTATGAGAATATCACTTGATTCTGCAGAACACTTTGAGGGGGAAAAACAGACTTGTTTTCAGAATAAGTGTACTTAGCTGGATACTCAAGCAGCACACATAAAAGATGCTGGTGAATGTAGCAGGCCAGGCAGCATCTCTAGGAAGAGGTACAGTCGATGTTTCAGGCTGAGACCCTTCGTCAGAACTAACTGAAAGAAGAGATAGTAAGAGATTTGAAAGGGGGAGGGGGAGATCTGAAATGATAGGAGAAGACAGGAGGGAGAGGAATGGAGCCAAGAGCTGGACAGGTGATAGGCAAAAGGAATATGAGAGGATCATGGGATGGGAGGCTGAGGGAGAAAGAAAGAGGGAGGGGGGAAGCCCAGAGGATGGGCAAGGAGTATAGTGAGAGGGACAGAAGCAGAAAAAGGAGAGAGAGAGAGAAAAAATTAATAATAAATAAATAAATAAATAAATAACAGATGGGGTACGAGGTGGAGGTGGGGCATTAGCGGAAGTTAGAGAAGTCAATGTTCATGCCATCAGGTTGGAGGCTACCCAGACGGAATATAAGGTGTTGTTCCTTCAACCTGAGTGTGGCTTCATCTTTACAGTAGAGGAGGCCGTGGATAGACATATCAGAATGGGAATGAGACGTGGAATTAAAATGTGTGGCCACTGGGAGATCCTGCTTTCTCTGGCGGACAGAGCGTAGGTGTTCAGCAAACGGTCTCCCAGCCTGCGTCGGATCTTGCCAATGTATAGAAGGCCGCATCGGGAGCACCGGACGCAGTATATCACCCCAGCCGACTCACAGGTGAAGTGTCGCCTCACCTGGAAGGACTGTCTGGGGCCCCGAATGGTGGTAAGGGAGGAAGTATAAGGGCATGTGTAGCACTTGTTCTGCTTACAAGGATAAATGCCAGGAGGGAGATCAGTGGAGAGGGATGGGGGAGTGGCGAATGGACAAGGGAGTTGCGCAGGGAGCGATCCCTGCGGAGAGCGGGGGTGGGGAGAAGACGTGTTTAGTGGTGGGATCCCGTTGGAGGTGGCCCTTTTGCCAATCAACTTTCCAGCCCTTAGCTCCATCCCTCCCCCTCCTGTCATCTCCTATCATTTTGGATCTCCCCCTCCCCCTCCTACTTTCAAATCTCTTACTATCTCTTCTTTCAGTTAGTCCTGACAAAGGGTCTCGACCCGAAACGTGGACTGTACCTCTTCCTAGAGATGCTGCCTGGCCTGCTGCGTTCACCAGCATTTTTTATGTGTGTTGCTTGAGATTCCAGCATCTGCAGATTTCCTCGTGTTTGCGTTATCTGGGTGCTATAGCCTTGATTACAATAATGGGTTATTCATTAGTACCGCTGTAGTTTTTGTGATGCACAGTCTGTCCTCTGCTGTGGAGCTTTGTTAAAGGGAGTGAGAAATGATTTACAGCTCTGGGTCACAGTGAAGGAGGTGTCTTCTTCGCACCCACGTGCATTTCAATTTGGAATAAAGAGAGATGTTTCTCAAAAAATGAACTTTAAATCTCCAAAACAAAATTAGTTTATTCTTGATATATTTTTAATTTGAAATTCAACATTCTTACAGCACAGGTTGACCCTCTATAATCCGGCACCACTGGGACCTGAGCACTGCCGGATTAGTGAAAATGCAGAATTACAGAAGGATCACATTAAGCAATAGCTAACCGCCTCATCGTACCTTTAAAATATCAAAGGATTCAAAGGTTCATTTAATGTCAGAGAAATGTATACAATATACGTCCTGAAATGCTTTTTCTTTGCAACCATCCACGAAAACAGAGGAGTACCTCAAAGAATGAACGACAGTTAAATGTTAGAACCCCTAAGTACCCCCCCCGCTCCCCTCCCTCCCGCCTGTAAGCATCTAAGTTCCCCTCCCCACCAGCAAAAAGTAAAGTGCACCCACTACCAGCACGCAAGCATGAGCTAAGCGATAGCAAAGACACAGACTTGCAGTTACCCCAAAGACTACATTGCACTTGCAGTTACTGAGGGAATCCTCATTAGTTTCTTTTCTTCTGCTTAGTAATATGCTTAAATTCAGCGGGTCACCACGTCTGATCTGAGGTCATAGGCAGAAGGGAATGGAGCACCGGCCAGGCGACGCCGGAGGGCAGTGCGCGACTGCCAGCAGGGGGGGTGAGAAGGCGGACTGACCCAGCGCAACCCAGCTCCCCCGCCGCTGGCGGGTGAGACAGGCGGGTACAGGCAGCCGCACCTCACGCAGATGATATTAATAAATGCAGGAAAACAAGCAGGAATCGCCTGTCTGTGCTTTGCAAGAGTGCGCCAACACGTGAACTGATCTAGCGCAACCAAAACAATGCGCAGCAGATTGGTACGGTGGCCCGGAAAATTTGAAATCAGTGCCGGATTATCAAAGGAACCGGATTACAGGTAGTCGGATTAGTGAAGGTCGACCTGTATTTCAAAATTAATTCAAATTATTTAGTAGCCTGTCAAGTTTCATAAATAAGCCTGTAGTCTCCTAGCTCTAGGAATTTATTTCTTGATCTTACATTCATCATTATGTTTGTTGAACTCCTGCTCTCCCCATTGCAGCTAGCTGCATCTTATACTCTTTGGGCAGCATAAAATAACAGAACATTTTCAACATTGGAAGAGCGTGGGAGGAACCAGCAAGAATTCAGAAAATCATTGGTCTGAATAATAAATAATGGTTGTGGTGGAGCTAAACCAGAGGTGAGGAAGGAATTGCTTGTCACTTGACTTGCTTTTTCTTCCCCCTATTACTTGTTCCGTATATTTAAAAGGAAAAGAGAGCTTTGTATTTATATTGCACCTTCCCTGACCCCAGCATGTCCCAAAGCACTTAACTAGCAACTAAATACTTTACGCATGATAAATGTTGTAAGATGGGAAAGGTTTGTGCATGGTAACCTCACACAAATGAAAACATGAAAATGATCTGACGTTCTCTATTTACTAATATTAATCTTTTCTAATACCTTGCGTAAGCTGACAGGGTTTCAATATAATGTCAGCCAAAGGACAGCATCATCTTCTTCACTGCACTGGAATGCCAATTTAAGTTTTGTGATTAAACCTTTGAAGAAAACTAATCCCACAACCTTGAATTTACAGGCAAGAGCCCAGCCCACTACACCAGAACAGAATCCATAATGGAAAAATAACATTTGAAGCTTCCCAGATATGGGAGCAGTGTTCATGGAGATTTTTTTAAAAAATTATCTTGGATGTAGAAGGAGAAATACTTCCTGACAGCAGCTTCTTTAATGGAGATATGAAGGCTCTGTTTGGAGATGGAAGTCCAAATGTCTATGGCTTTAAAAGGATTAAGCTCAGATACACTACAGATAAGGTGAACAGCCTTGAATGCACTTGTCTTTTTGGCTAGGTTGCAGGAAGCTCATGAAATATTGCTGTTTGGGCATCTTATGAGAAGGAATCAGAAATTTTTAGAGAGAGGATTGGGAAGATAGACCTTGGGTTATTTGATCTTGCCCAGGGCAACATTTTCAAAGTCATTGAGGATCAATTAAACCAGGGATTAGATGGAAACAGGAAATAAGACATTTCTAAATGTGAATTAAAGTACCTTTCAAAAATATAATTTGATTGTTTATGCAAATAACTTGCACATAGCAACATTTTATGATGGAAATTTCAGGTTTTCAACATTAAAGACAAGGAAAATTCAAATCTAGTTTTCCCATTCACTCTACAGTCTGTCTGTCTGTCTAGGTACCATATCCGATGCTGATGTTGGTGACCATGGTTTTCCATATAGATCTATCCTTCGTTTTTTGGATGACCTCCATTTCCTCGATGTGTAGCCACCTGGCTATGCTTTTGATGTATATGAGCTGAGGTCTTCCTCTAGGTTTGCTCCCCTCAATCTTTCCAGAGAGTATGAGTTTTTCTAGTTCATCTTTCCACATGATGTGTCCTAGGAATCTGAGTTGCCTTTCTCTTATTGTTGGTATGAGTGATCGAATTGCTTGGGCTCTTCTGAGAACTTCATTTGATGTGTGTGTGGTCCATGATATTTTTAATATTCTCCTGTAGAACCATAATTCAGCTGCTTCTAGTCTCTTTTCCGTTGCTGGGGAAATGGTCCAGCATTCACCTGCATAAGTCAGGATAGAATAAATGTAGCACTGCAGTATTCTGTTTTTAGTGTACATGCTCATCTTTGTCTGTTAATATGGTCTTCATTTTTTGGAAAGCTTCTTTCGCCATTGCTATTCTGTATTTGATATGTGTCGCACCTGCCATTACTTGTTATTACTCTACAGTACAGCCTCTCTATTCAAAAACCCAAGTGACTGTAGATGCTGGAAATCCAGAGTAACGCACACACAATTCTGGAGAAACCCAGCAGCTCAGGCAGTATCTATGGAGAGGAATAAAGAGTTGTCGTTTTGGGTCACAAAGACTGGAAAGGAAAGGGAAAGAAAGCAGAACAAGAAGGTTGGGGGAGGGGAAGGATTACAGGCTGGAAGTTGATAGGTGAAGCTAGATAGGAAGGATTAGGTGGGTGGCGGATGGGGGAATGAAGTGAAAAGCTAGGAAGTGATAGGTGGAAAAAGTAATGGGCTGAGGAAGGAATCTTACAGAAGAGGAGAGTGGACCATGGGAGAAAAGGAAGGGGAAGGGACACCAGAGGGAAGTGATAGGCAGGTGAGCAAATGAGAAGGGGTAAGGGGGAAGCTGGAAAGGAGAGAAGGAGAAGGGGGAAGAAATTTTCTGGATGTTGGAGAAATCTGTGTTCCTGCTGTCAAATTAGAGGCTACCCAGATTGAATATGAGTGTTGCTCTTCCAACCGGAGAGTGGCCTCATCGTGACAGTAGAGGCCACTATTATGTTATCATAACAGTATACTGTAAGTAATCCTAACTCTTAACATAAGAGCCCAGCAAGCTACTATGCACGAAGTTCCATTCAGGGAAGGTTTTGTAAAGTTGCTGTTATGCATAATCTCCTGAGCCAAGTGCAAAATGAAAGCCTGTAGATGCAATATTCCTAAAACCATCAACACATTTTAAAAGCTTTTCTCTTCCAAGCTTCACCTCTGATCAGTAGAGGGAGAAAGTATTAGTTCTGAAACATGCAAAACCTGCACTATGTCTGATTCCACTCCTGCCAACTTTAGACATCTTCTGATAGATCTGATATTCACTAAACCTATTATACAAGTTCACACACAGAGAATGAGGTTTGCAGCTGAACAAAGCAGTGGTTTTGCTTCCCAGTTCTAATTGGAGGAAATTTTTGCTTATCCATTACCAGCTGTCATATGAGCAACTGTAGAGTTTTTGAAACAGTGTGGGTGGGTGTCATCTGCCTGCACTTCAAACTGATTTGTTTCCAGTTAATGTCCAGAAGGGCAAGGAGGAGGGTGATGAATAGAATCATGATCAAGGATAGATCCATGTGTAAGTTTGAAGAATGGAGTATGACGCTTTTGTAAGTTATTCTCTGGATCGGATTTGATATGAATGGAATTGGCAAGGGCACAACTGTTCTTTTGGACCATGGAGTTTAACAATAAATTTGTTGCTTCCTTACTGGTAGATGAGAACTTGAACTTCTCAATAGTGAAGAAACTAACTCTTATACAGTATTTGAAACGTTGTGTGACGATGTCTTTATACAATCCATTGATCTCTGTATTTAATATTTGATACAACTCCAGATAGACCATTTTAAAATCATCACTTGGGTTAAACAAGATCTTTTGAAGAATACCAAAACTTATACCTTTGATTTATTTCTTTCTCCAGTGACTGCGACCTCACAATGCTGAGGCCACTCTGGCAGCTCTTCACCAAGATGGAAAGTAATGCACATCAGAATCAGACGGGAATTTTTATACTTCCTCCTCTACATCGAGCCCTGACTGAGTTATTCTACGTTGCAGAAAAGCGGGCAATGGTAAGGTGGCGTGCTCCTAACAGTGCACATTAGAGTTGCTCTCTCCTGTCGTGACGTTAGCTTATACAGTCCGCCATCTGTTTTATCCTCCAGAGTGGAGCCAATAACCCCAATGAGTTGCACGGAGATGGAGTTTGTGTGAACCTGTAGTAGTTCTGATTGGCTTGCAACAAACTACGAGCTAGTCAAATCTAAATTAGCATAAGCAAGCTTGTAGATGAGTGCAGTGTATTGAGATTACATGCTGTGTGGATCATTGTGGGGTAGCAAGGTCTGGGTGATCTCCAGTGCATGTACACATCACCAAAAGTGGCAACACAAGTTAATAAGCCTTTGAAAAGCAAATCAACTCCTTGAGATTATTCCTGGAGGGATAGAATGGAAATAGAGGTGTTATTTTAGACTTGGTCTGGCTGCACCTAGAAGTATTATGCACAATAAAATAAAAACACATGTAACCCTCGCTTTACCTAGTAGCATGATCGCGGGGTAATAACCCCCTGCCCGGCCAAACCTTAGAATTCCCATTTGGGTGGATGCTGTGCGATGTGTCCTGTTTCAAATCCGTACCCCGAAATGACAAGCCGTACACAGTATGCAATTAAACAATTAAGATTTTATAACTCTTATTTGAACTATAGAATTAATAGAGAACCAAAATATAAACTAAAAGGCGCCAAGAATAATAATTAGACAGTTTGTGCACAATGTTGGAGCTCACCACGCAATATCCTCGGACCACCATTCAATTTTCTCCGAGCCCCCGCTCAGGGTCCGCTCCGCCAGCCAGCTCACAGCATCTCTCCGTGTGCGTCTTCTCTCTTCATCCCCATGGTGCGTTCTGACCAAATCCCGTGCAAACAGCTTACAGACACACAATAAAGAATAACATCTATCCCATTGGTTAGCAAACGAATACAAGTCCTGTTATCACTAATTGTAACCCAAACATGCTGCTACAGAGATCCCCTTACCTCAGCAGTTAACATTACAAAGAAGCCATTTTATTAGCCTTAGCAAGTAATATGAAAGAAGAAACCCCTTATACATATAAATAAATAAGTGCTGCAGGTGCTCAGGACTTCAGCTTGCATGCGTGGGAGCAGGAAGGGAGTTAGTTTCAGGTCAGGAGACCCTTCATCACAAAATAGTTTGTGAAACTGCAGGAAGAATGGGGGAGGGAGATGCTTCCCTCAAGGTGACCATGAAGATTAAACAGTCATTTAGGTTATCTGGTCATTGAGCAAATGGGGCTGAATAGAGAGAACATAGGCAAGGGAATGTAGGTATTGTAAAATTTGAAGCAGGAGGATATGACAGCAGATCAGGCTGGGCCCATCCTCGTCCTCTGCTCCCACAGGGTGAAAAGAACAAAAACAAGATGGATAACTGACACAGGTATTGTTTCCAACCAATACAGAAAATGTACAGGTATTAGGAGAAGGTTTTGTTAAAATAAATCGTAATGATGGTACCAGAACTAAAAAGGAATACTTATCCAAAGAGGTTAAATAGTCTGCAGATTTTGTTTTCTCTCTAGAAAAGAGAAAGCTGGTGATAACCTAATTGCCTTTAAATTGATGGAATTAATAGGTTATCATGGAGAAAATAGATTCAATGGACTAAATAGCTGTCATGGTTTTATAAAGTGATCTCTAATAAAATCACCAGAAAACTCAGGTGAAATGTTTTCTGTTGCGAGTGGTGAGAATATGGAGTTAAGGAGAGGCGAGGTAAGACATATGACAGAAAGGGATGACCAGAATCTGTTGGTGGAGTAAGAAATAGGGGAGGTAGAAGCTCAAGTTGAATATCAATATCAACATGGATCATTTTGTTGTTCTGGTATTTCTATGCTGCAATCCATTGTAAGTACTTAAACTTCTGTAACGAGAAGTTTCGATGTTAGTTTCCTATTACAAACTCCATGTTATTTTTCTTGAGCATACTTAGAAATTTGCCACAAACTTTGAATTGGCCCAAGGTGTTCCCAAAAGGTCCAAACACTGCTTATTGTTCATATAGTTCTATTCAACTTGTAAAACAATGTAAGTAATAAAACCAGGCGTAGAGTTGAAGCTCTTTCTCAACTTTCAGTTTATTTAAGAAATACTTAAACTGTTCTCCTGTAAACCTTTACAAAATGTCTTGCGTCATTACTGTGAAAAACAGCTGAAGATGTAGATCGTTAACAGAGTTCAGTTGTCACGATCATCTTCTGGTGTCATTCCAATTCAAATGCTCAGGAACCAGGACTGATTTAAACGTTGCTCTCCTTAATATCTTGAAAATGTAGAAACATAATTGGTATTAGAAGTAATTCTCTAAAAAGTCATCAGAATTCTAGTCACAGTGCAAAACTTGCCAATTATAGTTTCAGTGCTCCTCTTATCTCTCCTGCCATTCTCCCGGTTTTTCTTCTATTGTTTTTATCGCCTTACTGAATAATTCTGCTTTTTGTACACTGTATAAACCAGTCTAAATTTATTTGGCAAGATTCACATGGAAGACGTAAGTGTAATTAAACTGAGAGTTGTCTTACTGTCAGAAAATCAATGCTACAGTCAGTTGCCAGAGGCTTTGTAATGTGTCTGGTATTCAGTCGGAGCTCTATACGTGTACTTGTTACCGATGCAATTGGAATAAATTAAAAATTGGCAATAGTTTGAAGCACAAATATAGGGTGCGCAGGGAGGGTGTTGTTTTGGTGAACTCTTGTTTATACCTGAGGTTTTTATCTCTACCTGTGAATGACTCAACCCATCCCCCAAAATGTATTTCAACATCAGAGTCCAGTTCTGCTCCTCATGATATTATGAACCAACTCAAGAGGTTGTGAATTGAATATGCACAGTTATAACCCATTCATAAATTGAAGCTCATTCAATGAATCAGTTCTATATTTTTATAGAACATTTATATCTTCAATAGTGTAATAAAAATTGAAGTGTGCAATTCAGAATTGGGTTTAATCTACAGTGCGAGAAAGTTTTGAACCGTGTAGAATTTTCTCTATTTCTGCATAAATATCACCTAAAATGTGATCAGATCTTCATTCAAGTCCTAAAACTAGATAAAGAGAACCCAATTAAATAAAAAACACAAAAACATTATACTTGTTCATTTATTTATTGAGTAAAATGATCCAATATTACATGTATCTGTTGGAAGAAGTATGTGAACCTTTGCTTTCAGTAACTGGTTTGACCCACTTGTACAGCAGTAACTTCTACCAAACATTCCCAGTAACTGTTGATCAGTCCTGCACATCGACTTGGAGGAATTTTAGGCCATTCCTCCTTACAAAACTGCTACAACTCTGGGATGTTGATGGCCTTCCTTGCATGAACTGATTGCTTCAGGTCCTTCCACAACATTTCTATAGGATTAAGGTCAGGGCATTGACTTGGCCATTCCAAGACACAAATTTTCTTCTTTTTAAACCATTTTGTTGTTGATTTAGTCTTGCCTTTCAGATTGTCTTGTTGCATTATCCAACTTGTATTAAGCTTCAAGTGACTGACTGCTGCCTTGAAATTCTCCTGTAAAATGTCTTGATACAATTTTGAATTCATTGTTCCTCAACGATTGCAAGCTGTGCAGGCCCTGAGGCAGCAAAGCAGCCCCAAACCATGATGCTCCTTCAAACATGCTTCATAGTTAGGATGAGGTTTTGCTGTTGGTGTGCAGTGCCCTTACCTCCAAACATGGCAATGTGCATTTCTGCCACAAAGTTCAATTTTTATCTCATCTGTCCACAAAACGTTGTCCCAGAAGCATTGTAGAACATCCATGTGGCCTTTTGCAAACTTGAGACATGCAGTCATTTTTTTTTTTTGGAGACCATTGGTTTCTTCCGTGGTGTCCTTCCATGAACACCATTCTTGTTCAGTGTTTTTGTTATAGTGGACACATGAACAGAGACTTTAGCAAGTTTTGGAGGTTTCTGCAGGTCTTTTGCTTTTACCCTTGGGTTCTTTTTCATCTCCTTCAGCATTGCATGTTGTGCTCTTGGTGTGATCTTTGCAGGATGTCCACTCCTAGGGAGAGTAGCAACAATACTGAATTTCTTCCATTTGTAGACAATTTCTCTCACTGCGGACTGATGAACACTCGGGTTTAGAAATGCTTTTGAAGCTTTTTCCAGCTTCATGCATCTCTACAGTTCTTCTTCTAAGGTCCTTTGAAGGTTATTTTGACTGAGGCATGGTGCACATAAAGAGATCTTTCTTGAGAAGAGAAGGCTCTGTCAGTAACCTGACCTTGTCTTTTTTTATTGGGCAGGGCACCTCTGCAACCCACACTTCAAATCTCATCTCATTGATTGGAACACCTGACTCCAAATAGCCTTTGTAGAAGGCATTACCTTAGAGGTCACATACTTTTTCCAACAAATACATGTAATATTGGATTATTTTTCTCAATAAATAAATGAACAAGTATAATGTTTTTGTGTTATTTATTTAATTGAGTTCTCTTTATCTAGTTTTAGGACTTGCATGAAGATCTGATCACATTTTAGGTCATATTTATGCAGAAATTCTACAGGGTTCATAAAATTTCTAACACCTCTGTAACTGGCGTATGTGGTGAAATTTGCTTTGCAGCAGTAGTACAATGCGTTAAATAAAAAAACTGGTGGGCATTTGGTCCATGATGACAGGCGAGAAAAGCTCGTTTATCCCAGCTGCCAGTTTTAATTTGATAAGCCCAAAAACAGACGGAGCAATATGACCCGTGGAGAGAACCAGTCAGTCACATACAGATGGAGGAGTTGATGTTTACAGTCAGGGTCACCCACAAACACACAAGTGAATAACTGTATAACTGGAGCTAAAATGTAACAGTAAATGAACTTGAACATCCCACCATAATCCCACAAATGCATTTTAAAATAAGAACTATAAATTGCGCTGGCCACTAGAAATGTTGAGCCAGGCTGTCAACCACTCCCCTTGGAGCACCACGAAACTATATACAGTATATTAAAAAAATGAATCTAATAAGAGTGAAAATGGTGCTGCTTACTGAAGTACCCACATCTGTGACCATGGATTGCAGCTCCAGTAATCCTAAATTGGTGCCAGCTTGAAAAAAAATTGGAGATTATTTCCAGTCAAAATATGGAGTTTACAAAAACGCCGACTGAAAAGGGCATTAAAGGTTGTCCTGATATACCAGATCTGCCTTGCGGAGGGCTATTTCAAGAGCTAAGGAACAATTCTGAATGAGGTTGGAGGCAACATCAGATGCACGTTGACTCTGGCAGGGTTGGCAGGAGGTCACTATTTCCTTCAAAGTGACACCCAACATCATTAATGGCAGTGATGCTTCGCCCCCCAGTCAAGTTCAGCACCTTTTATGCTCACTTTGAAAGGGAGAATAAATCTATAGTTATGAAGATCCCTGCAGCACCAGGTGACCCTGTGATCTCTGTCTCGGAGGCCACATCAGGAGGGTGAACCCTCTCAAGGTGACAGGCCCTGATGGAGTACTTGGTAAGGCTCTGAAGACCTGTGCCAAACAACTGGTGGGTGTATTCAAGGACATTTTCAAACTCTCTTTGCTACGGTCAGAAGTTCCCACCTGCTTCAAAAGGGTAACAATTATACCAGTGCCAAAAGAAAGCAGGTTGAGCTGCCTTAACGACTGTCGTCTCATAGCACTCACGTCAACTGTGATGAAATTGGTGATGGCTAGAATCAACCCCTGCCTCAGGAAGGACCCAGACCCACTGCAGTTCGCCTATCACCACAAGGGGTCTATGGAGGAAGCAATCTCACTGGCTCTCCATGTGGCCCTGACCTATGTCAGGACGCTGTGTATTGTCTACAGCTCAGTATTTAATAGGGCATAGAATAGTACAGCACAATACAGGCCCTTCAGCCCACAATGTTGTGTCGACCTTTAAATCCTGCCTCCCATATAACCCCCTGCCTTAAATTCTTCCATATACCCGTCTAGTAGTCTCTTAAAATTCACTAGTGTATCTGCCTCCACCACTGACTCAGGCAGTGCATTCCACACACCAGCCACTCTCTGAGTAAAAAACCTTCCTCTAATATCCCCCTTGAACTTCCCACCCCTTACCTTAAAGCCATGTCCTCTTGTATTGAGTAGTGGTACCCTGGGGAAGAGCCGCTGGCTGTCCACTCTATCTATTCCTCTAAATATCTTGTACACCTCTATCATGTCTCCTCTCACCCTCCTTCTCTCAAAAGAGTAAAGCCCTAGCTCCCTTAATCTCTGATCATAATGCATACTCTCTAAACCAGGCAGCATTCTGGTAAATCTCCTCTGTACCCTTTCCAATGCTTCCACATCCTTCCTATAGTGAGACGACCAGAACTGGACACAGTACTCCCAAATGTGGCCTAACCAGAGTTTTATAGAGCTGCATCGTTACATTGCGACTCTTAAACTCTATCCCTCGACTTATAAGCTTTCTTAACTACCCTATCTACCTGTGAGGCAACTTTCAGGGATCTGTGGACATGTACCCCCAGATCCCTCTGCTCCTCCACACTACCAAGTATCCTGCCATTTACTTTGTACTCTGCCTTGGAGTTTGTCCTTCCAAAGTGTACCACCTCACACTTCTCCGGGTTGAACTCCATCTGCCACTTCTCAGCCCACTTCTGCATCCTATCAATGTCTCTCTGCAATCTTTGACAATCCTCTACACTATCCACAACATCACCAACCTTTGTGTCGTCTGCAAACTTGCCAACCTACCCTTCTACCCCCCACATCCAGGTCGTTAATAAAAACCATGAAAAGTAGAGGTCCCAGAACCGATCCTTGTGGGACACCACTAGTCACAACCCTCCAATCCGAATGTACTCCCTCCACCACGACCCTCTGCCTTCTTCAGGCAAGCCAATTCTGAATCCACCTGGCCAAACTTCCCTGGATCCCATGCCTTCTGACTTTCTGAATAAGCCTACCATGTGGAACCTTGTCAAATGCCTCACTAAAATCCATATAGATCACATCCACTGCACTACCCTCATCTATATGCCTGGTCACCACCTCAAAGGACTGTATCAAGCTTGTTAGACACGATCTGCCCTTCACAAACCCATGCTGATTGTCCCTGATAAGACCATGATTCTCCAAATACCCATAGATCCTATCTCTAAGAATCTTTTCCAACAGCTTTCCCACCACAGACGTAAGGCTCACTGGTCTATAACTACCCGGACTATCCCTACTACCTTTTTTGAACAAGGGGACAACATTTGCCTCCCTCCAATCCTCCGGTACCATTCCCGTAGACAATGAGGACATAAAGGTCCTAGCCAGAGGCTCAGCAATCTCTTCCCTCACCTCTTGGAGCAGACTGGGGAATATTCTGTCAGACCCCAGGGGCTTATCCGTCCTAATGTATTTTAACAACTCCAACACCTCCTCTCCCTTAATATCAACATGCTCCAGAACATCAACCTCACTGATATTGTCCTCACCATCATCAAGTTCCCTCTCATTGGTGAATACCGAAGAGAAGTATTCATTGAGGACCTCGCTCACTTCCACAGCCTCCAGGCACATCTTCCCACCTTTATCTCTAATCGGTCCTACCTTCACTTCTGTCATCTTTTTGTTCTTCACATAATTGAAGAATGCGTTGGGGTTTTCCTTTACCCTACTCGCCAAGGCCTTCTCATGCCCCCTTCTTGCTCTCCTCAGCCCCTTCTTAAGCTCCTTTCTTACTTCCCTATATTCCTCAATAGACCTATCTGATCCTTGCTTCCTAAACCTCATGTATGCTGCCTTCTTCCACCTGACTAGATTTTCCACCTCACTTGTCGCCCATGGTTCCTTCACCCTACCATTCTTTATCTTCCTCACCAGGACAAATTTATCCCTAACATCCTGCAAGAGATCCCTAAACATCAACCACATATCCATAGTACATTTCCCTGCAAAAACCTCATCCCAGTTCACACCCGCAAGTTCTAGCCTTAGAGTCTCATAATTTGACCTTCCCCAATTAAAAGTTTTCCTGTCCTTTCTGATTCTATCCTTTTCCATGATAATGCTAAAGGCCAAGGAGCGGTGGTCACTGTCCCCCAGATGCTCACCCACCGAGAGATCTGTGACGTGACCCAGTTCGTTACCTAATGCTAGATCTAGTATGGCATTCTCCAAGTTGACCTGTCAACATACTGTGACAGGAATCCATCCTGGACACACTTAACAATCTCTGTCCCATCTAAACCCTTGGAACAAATCAGGTGCCAATCTATATTAGGGAAGTTAAAGTCACCCATGATAACAACCCTGTTATTTTTGCACCTTTCCAAAATCTGCCTCCCAATCTGCTCCTCGGTATTTCTGCTGCTACCAGGGGGCCTATAGAATACTCCCAATAGAGTAACTGCTCCCTTCCTGTTCCTGACTTCCACCCATACTGACTCAAAAGTGGATCCTGATACATTACGCACCCTGATACATTACGCTGTAATAGTATCCCTGGCCAGTTATGCCACCCCTCCTCCCATCTTTCCCCCCTCTCTATCCCTTTCAAAGCACTGAAATCCAGAAATATTGAGAATCCATTCCTGCCCTGGTGCCAGCCAAGTCTCTGTAATGGCCATGACATCATAATTCCATGTATGTATCCAAGCTTTCAGTTCATCACCTTTGTTCTTGATGCTTCTTGCATTGAAGTACGTGCACCTTCGCCCTTCTATCTTTCTACCTTTACACCGTTTATTCTGCTTCTCTTTCCTCAAAGCCTCTTTATATGTTAGATCTGGCTTTACTCCATGCACTTCTTCCACTGCTCTATTGCTCCGGGTTCCATACCCCTTGCTAATTAGTTTAAACCCTCCCGAACCAGGCTAGCAAACCTACCTGCAAGGATATTGCTCCCCCTCGAGTTCGGGTGCAATCCATCCAATCTGTACAGGTCCCACCTTCCCCAGAGGAGATCCCAATGTTCCAAAAATCTAAAACTCTGCTCCCTGCACCAACTCCTCAGCCACACATTCAACTGCCATCACACTAATTCTTACCATCACTGTCACGTAGCACTGGCAGCAGTCCTGAGAACGCCACCCTTGAGGTCCTGTTCTTCAGCCTTCTGCCTAGTTCCCGAAACTCACACTTCAGGACCTCATCCCTCTTCCTGCCTATGTCGTTAACACCATCATTCCTATAATTCTGATTGAAAAGCTTCAGAACCTGAGTCTCTTTCTGCGATTGGATCCTTGTCTTCCTAACCGGAAGACCACAATCTATATGAATTGGAACTAACATCTCCACTTTGCTGACAAGTCAACACTGGTGCACCTCGGGGATGTGTGCTTAGTCCACTGTTCTACTCTCTCTACACCCATGACTGTGTGGCTAGGCACAGCTCAAGTGCCATCTATAGATTTACTGACGATACAGCCAGTGTTGGCAAAATCTCATATCAAGTCAAGTCATTTTGACCATAAACTGCTGGTACAGTACACAGTAAAAATGAAACAGCATTCCTCCAGGACCATGGTGCTACATGAAACAACACAAAACTACTCTAGACTAAGTGAGACAACACAAGGTTATGTAAAACAACATAAAAACTGCACTGGACTGCAGACTTACACAGGACTACATAAAGTGCTCAAAACAGTGCAGGGCAGTACAATAAATAATGAACAAGACAAGAACACGTATAGGAATGAGATACACCAGCTGCCTGAGAGCTGTTGCAGTAACAACCTTGCACTCAAGATCAGTACAGCAGAAAACTGATTGTAGACTTCAGAAAGGATAAGACGAGAGAACACACGCCAGTCCGCATCGATGGATCAGAAATGGAGAGAGTGACCAATTCCAAGTTCCAAAGTGTCAAGATCTCTTCTCATTGCTTATTGTCAGAAAAGAGATATGGAAGCCGGAAAGAAGCCTCAGTGATTCAGGAACAGCTTCTTCCCTTCTGCCATCTGATTTCTGAATGGACATTGAACTCGTGAACTAATTTTATTTCCTTTTTCTTTGCACTGCTTATTTAATTTAACTATATATTTTATACATATACACACTGTAATTCAATTTTCATTTTTCTCTCTATTATCATGTATGCATTGTACTGCTGCCACAAAGTTAACAAGTCTCCTGACACACGGTATGCCGGTGATACTAATTCTGATTCTGATGTACATAAACCTAGGACTATAGGAAATAAAGCTGATTAACTTAGACCCTAGTAAACATAGGAGTTTAATATCATTGCTATTACTAAAAGTGGCTTAAAACTAGGCAGAAATTGCAGTTCTTGATTCCAGATTACAGTGATTCAGATGAGATAATTCATTTTTGAAAAATGCAGTGGCATACTCTGTAAGGATAATGATATAAGGAAATAGTTGCAGTTATGAAAAGCAATGCTGTGCTCAAAGTCAATGAATGACACCAGATGGGTTGAAACGAGGAAGGAAAATATAAACTGGGAGTGTACTTTCAACTCCAAATAGTCATGGCAGGCAATAAAAATTCATAAACATTTCAGGTAGGTACAGTGATGGGGATTTCAATTCGCTTTGCATTAACAGAACTATATTACAGAAGTAATGTGACTCCACAACAAGCCTGAAGATATTTGAGGATGCTTCTAGTGTTCGAAGAGTTTAGCTTTGCAAAAAACTGGTTGGCTAGGCTACAGTCATTTTTGTTAGACTAAGGGGCCGAGGCTCAATAAGTACCCATTTTCTCTGATTTGGGGTAATAGAGAGGAGCAAAGGAATTTCTTTTTGCCCAGGGCATCACTGAAAGGAGGGGATAGTCTCGGCAGTTTTTTTCCCAACCATCTACATGGATGCAGTGGGCCCACAGTTCGGTTCTGTGCTATAAATTTGTTTGGTTCTTACTGAAAATCGTCTTGTTCATTTGTGTCTTTAGGAAGTTTTCACTTCACTAGCATCATTCTTATTGTTATAAATAGATGCTCAGGCACAGCGAGCTGCAGTTCCTGGACTTGCACTGGGGATCACTGGAACAGTTAACATAGTAAATAGAGCATTACAACGCTGTACAGGCCCCCTGACCCGCGGTGTTGTGCCAGCCTTTTAGCCTATTGTAAGATCAATCAAACCCTTTGAGAAACATAGAAAATATACAGCACAATACAGGTCCTTCAGCCCACAAAGCTGTGCTGAACATGTCCCTATCTTAGAGCTACCTAGGCTTTACCCATAGCCCTCTATTTTACTAAGCTCCATGTAGCCATCCTGGAGTCTCTTAAAAAAATCCTATCGTTTCCGCCTCCACCGTCGCCGGCAGCCCATTCCACGCATTCACCACTCTCTGCATAAAAAAACTTAACCCTGACATCTCCTCTGTACCTACTTCCAAGCGCCTTAAACCTGTGCCCTCTTGTGGCAGCCATTTCAGCCCTGGGAAAAAGCCTGTGACTATCCACACGATCAATGCCTTTCATTATCTTATATACCTCTATCAGGTCACCTCTCATCCTCCATCGCTCCAAGGAGAAAAGGCCGAGTTCACTCAACCTGTTTTCATAAGACAGGCAACATCCTTGTAAATCTCCTCTGCACCCTTCCTATGGTTTCCACATCCTTCCTGTAGTGAGGCGACCAAAACTGAGCACAGTACTCCAAGTGGGGTCTGACCAGGGTCCTATATAGCTGTCACATTACCTCTTGGCTCCTAAATTCAATTCCATGATTAATGAAGGCTAATACACCGTATGCCTTCTTAACCACAGAGTCAACCTGCGCAGCTGCTTTGAGTGTCCTATGGACTCTGACCCCAAGATCCTTCTGATCCTCCACGCTGCCAAGAGTCTTACTATTAATACTATATTCTGCCATCATATTTGACCTATCAAAATGAACCACTTCACACTTATCTGAGTTTAACTCCATCTGCCACTTCTCAGCCCAGTTTTGCATCCTATCAATGTCCTGCCTGAACCTCTGACAGCCCTCCACACTATCCACAACACCCCCAACCTTTGTGTCATCAGCAAATTTACTAACCCATCCCTCCACTTCCTCATCCAGGTCATTTATAAAAATCACAAAGAGTAAGGGTCCCAGAACAGATCCCTGAGGCACACCACTGGTCACTAACCTCCATGCAGAATATGACCCATCTACAACCACTCTTTGCCTTCTGTGGGCAAGCCAGTTCTGGATCCACAAAGCAATGTCCCTTGGATCCCAGGCCTTCTTACTTTCTCAATAAGCCTGGCATGGGGTACCTTATCAAATGCCTTGCTGAAATCTGTATACACTATATACACTACATCCACTGCTCTTCCTTCAACGTGTTTAGTCACATCCTCAAAAAATTCAATCAGGCTGTTAAGGCATGACCTGCCTCTGATAAGGCCATACTGACTATTCCCAATCATATTATACCTCTCTAAGTGTTCATAAATCCTGCCTCTCAGGATCTTCTCCACCAACTTACCAACCACTGAGGTAAGACTTACTGGTCTATAATTTCCTGGCCTATCTCTACTCCCTTTCTTGAATAAAGGAACAACATCCGCAACCCTCCAATCCTCCGGAACCTCTCCCGTCCCCATTGATGATGCAAAGATCATCACCAGAGGCTCAGCAATCTCCTCCCTCGCCTCCCACAGTAGCCTGGGGTACATCTCATCCAATCCCGGTGACTTATCCAACTTTCCAAAAGCTCCAGTACATCCTCTCTCTTAATACCTACATGCTCAAGCTTTTCAGTCCACTGCAATTCATTACTACAATCACCAAGATCCTTTTCCGTAATGAATACTATAGTAAAGTATTCAATAAGTACCTCTGCTATTTCCTCCGGTTCCATACACACTTTCTCACTGTCACACTTGATAAGTCCTATTCTTTCACGTCTTATCCTCTTGCTCTTCACATACTTGTAGAATGACTTGGAGTTTTCCTTAATCCTGCCCACCAAGGCCTTTTCACGGCCCCTTCTGGCTCTCCTAATTTCCTTCTTAAGCTCCTTCCTATTAGCCTTATAATCTTCTAGATCTCTAACATTACCTAGCTCGCTGAACCTTTCGTAAGCTTTTCTTTTCTTCTTGACTAGATTTATTACAGCCTTTGTACACCATGGTTCCTGTACCCTACCATAATTTCCCTGTCTCATTGGAACGTACCTATGCAGAACTCCACACAAATATTCCCTGAACATTTGCCACATTTCTTCCGTATCTTTCCCTGAGAACATCTGTTCCCAATTTAAGCTTCCCTGCCTGATAGCTTCATAATTCTCCTTACTTCAATTAAACACTTTTCTAACTTGTCTGTTCCTATCTCTCTCCAGTGCTATTGTAAAGGAGATAGAATTATGATCACTATCTCCAAATTGTTCTCCCACTGAAAGATCGGACACCCCAGGTTCATTTCCCAATACCAAATCAAGTACAGTCTTTCCTCTTGTAGGCTTATCTACATATTGTGTCAAGAAACCTTCCTGAATACACCTAATAAACTCCACCCCATCTAAACCCCTTGTTCTAGGGAGATGCCAGTCGATATTTGGGAAATTAAAATCTCCCACCACGACAACTCTGTTATTATTACACCTTTCCAGGACCTGTTTCCCTATCTGCTCCTCGATACCCCTGTTACTATTGGGCGGCCTGTATAAAAACACCCAGTAGAGTTATTGACCCCTTCCTGTTCCTAACCTCCACCCACAGAGACTCCGTAGACAATCCATCCATGACATCCACCTTTTCTGCAGCCGTGACACCATCTCTGATCAACAGTGCCACGCCCTCACCTCTTTTGCCTCCCTCCCTGTCCTTTCTGAAACATCTAAAACCCGGCACTTGAAGTAACCATTCCTGTCCCTGAGCCATCCAAGTCTCTGTAATGGCCACCACATCATAGCTCCAAGTACTGATCCACGCACTAAGCTCATCCGCTTTGTTCACAATACTCCTTGCATTAAAATAGACACATCTCAAACCGTCGGTCTGAGCACATCCCTTCTCTCTCACCTGCCTATCCTCCCTCGCACACTGTCTCCAAGCTTTCTTTATCTTACACAATCCTCTATTTTTTCTATCATCCATGTGTCTAAGAGTTTCTAATGTATCTGCTTCTAGCACCATCCCTGATAATGGTGCTTCATGCACCCACCACTCTTTGTGTAAAGAACTTACCTCTGACATCTCCCCTCCCCCTACTCTCCAACTGTCACACTAAAGTTATGCCCCCTTCTATTAGCCATTTCCATCATGAGATAAAACCTCAGGCTGTGCACTCTTGTCTATGCCTCTTATCATGTACATCTCTACCAAGTCACCTCTCATCCTCCATCACTACAAAGAGAAAAGTCCTAGCTCGCTCAACCTATCTTCATAAGCCATGCCTTCTAATCCAGGCAGCATCCTGATAAATCTCCTCTCCAAAGCTTCCAAATCCGTCCTATAGTAAGGTGGCCAGAACTGAACTCAATATTCTAAGTGTAATTTAACTGAGGTTTTATAGTGCTGTAACATTACCTCGCGATTCTTGAACTCATTCCCTGACTAATACACCTTCTTGACAACCCTGTCAACTTGCACGGCAACTTTGAGGGATCTATGAAAATGGACCACAAGATCCCTCTCTCCCTTCACATTGCTAACAATCCTGCCTTCAAATTCAACCTTCTAAAGTGAATTACTTCACACTTTTCTAGGCTGAACTCCATCTGCCACTTCTCAGCCTAGCTCTGCATCCTATCAATGTCCCATTGCAAGCTACAGCAACCCTCCCCACTATCCACAGCTCCACCAAAATTTGTGTCATCTGCAAACTTGCTAAGCAATCTATACATTTCCTCAGCCAAGTCATTTATAAAAATTGCGTAGAGTAGTGGTCCCAGGCATATCTCACTACACTACCCTTCTTCGGAACAGTTCTCTGTGGAACATCACTGGTTACCAATGTCTGCGTATAGATCACCCTCTGCCTTCTGTAGGCAAGCCAGATCTACTTCCAAACAGCCAAGCTTTCTTGGATCCCATGCCTCCTGACTTTCTGAATGAGCCAGCCATGGGAAACCTTATCAACTGCCTTAATAAAGTCCATATATACTGCATCCATTGCTCTATCTTAATCAACACAGACAAAATGCTAGTGGAACGCAACAGGCCAGACAGCAACCATAGGAAGAGGCACAGTCGATGTTTCGGGCCGAGACCCTTCGTCAGGACTAACTGAAAGAAGAGATAGTAAGAGGTTTGAAAGGGGGAGGGGGAGATCCGAAATGATAGGAGCAGACAGGAGGGGGAGGGATAGAGTTAAGTGCTGGAAAGTTGATTGGCAAAAGTGATACAAGGCTGGAGAAGGGAGCGGATCATGGGACGAGAGGCTTAGGGAAGAAGAAAGAGGGAGGGAAGCGCCAGAGGAAGATGGACCCAGGAGACATGACCTGCCCCTCACAAAGCCAAGCTGGATATCCCCAATCAAACTGTGCCTCCCCAAATACTTGTGAATCCCGTTTCTAATAATCTCCTTCAATAAATTGCCTATTACTGAGGTAAGACTCACTGGTTCAATATTCCCAAGGTTATCCCACTCCCTTTCTTGAACAAAGGAATAGCATTTGACACCCTCCAATCATCTGGTTTTACTGTGGCCAATGAGGATGCAAAGATTGTTGCCAAGGGGGCAGCATTCGCTTTCCTCACTTCTTGTAGTATTCTGGGTATATCCTGTCTGGCACGGGAGACTTGCCTATCTTAATGCTTTTCAGAAGTTCCAGCACATCATCTTTCTTAACATTTAACATGTTCAACCACATCAGCGTACTTTGCACTATCCTCACAATCGTCAATGTCTCTCTCACTGGTGAATATTGAAGTAAAGTATTCATTAAAGGCCTCCCCTACCTTCTCAGACCCCAGGCATGTTTTCTCTTCTATTCCTGATTGTCCTACCCTCACTCTAACCATCCTCCTGTTCTTCATATACATCTAGAATGCCTGGGGATTTTCTTTAATTCTACTTGCCATGGCCTTCTCATGCCCCCTTCTAGCTCTCCTAATTCCATTCTTCAGATCCTTCCTGGCTAGCTAGTTCTCTGCACCCCTGGCTACATAAGGCTTTCTAAACCTCATGTAAACTTTTATCCTCTTGACTAGGTGCCCTGCACCTCTCGTCAACCATGGTTCCTTTAACCTACCATCCTTTTATTGCCTCAATGGGACAAACCTATCCAGAACATCCAACAAATGCTCCCTAATATCCTCCACGTTACTGTTGTTCATTTTCCTGAGTCCATCTGTTCCCAATTTATACCCCTCAGTTCCTGCCTAATAACATTATAATTTGCCCTCTCCCAGTTAAAATTGTCTGCTCCTATCTCCCTGCAAGGCTATAGTAAAGGTCAAGGAATTATGGTTACTGTCTCCAAAATGTTCTCCCACTGAGAGACCTGACACCTGACCTGGTGCATTGCCTATCACCAGATCCAGTATGGCCTCTCCTCTGTTGGTCTGTCTACATATTGAACCAGGAATCCTTCCTGGACACAGTTAACAAATTCTGCCCCATCTTTCCAAAAAGTGCCTCAATGTCTCTGTTACTATTGGGTGGCCTATAGAATACTCCCAACAGGGTGATTGCTCTCTTCCTGTTTCTGAGTTTCACTCACACTGACTCAGCAGGCAACCCGTCTATGACGTCCTCCCTTTCTGCAGCTGTCATACTGAAAGCAGTGTGCATCCTTGGGTGCAGTGTGCAGAGTCCTAAAGTGCCGTGCAGCATCTGTGGAGAGAGGAACAGATGCCCTTGGTATCACCTGGATCCTCCTGGTTTTCTGTCCATCACAGGTGATACTTCAGTTCTCTACCCTCCCTCCTTTTCTGCAATTTTAAAATGTAGTCTTTGATTTCACTTTTCCAATTCTAGTGAAGGGTTGACCCTGCTTCATTCTCCACACGTGCTGAGTATCTCCAACATTTTTTGCTGCTATTTCGGCTTGTCAGTATCCAGATTTGTAGACCATGTGCAGTTTATTTAGTTTAGTTATTGTGTTGAGATGAAGCCTGTTAATCTTTTGAGTAAGACTAAGTGAACTGATAAATAAACAATGGAGAGTTCACATTTCAGATCTAGGTGGGTTTAATGCATTGGCTTTCTTTCCCTGTTGTGGGAAACTTCATGAAATGAGGTAACAGTGAAGATTACAAGAATTGGCTAACATTGCTCCCTTGTTAATTCCTTCTCCTTGACACTAAATTATAACTTGCCTGTCGATTAACTGCTTGCAAAAAATAAAAGATTTCATCATTTAATTAGTGACCTGATATTCTTTTTGTGAGTGTGTCCTACTTTCAGAATCAGGTTAACTATCACCAGAGTATCTGTTGATTTTCTTTTCCTATCTATATGACAATCATTGGACAACTGTCCACTCAATTCCTGATCCCTGTTTCACATCTCATCCAGGTTTCAGAATGGTGCTGAAACCCCTCTGCTCACTGGTGCTTTAAGAGAGTTTACACTAACAGATCAAAAAGTAGGTCTTCCAGTGACAAACATACAGTATATCAGTAGTCCCAGCATTCTACTGTAACCTGTTAATTTCTCAGGGAAGATTGAATATCTTCAACCTTTCAGCATTCAACACAAGATCTGACTTGGCCAGCTACTTCATTTCCCTGAGCTTCCCAAAAATATTTATTTTTTCATTCAACTTCATCGGTTTCCACTTCCACCATACTAGGTAATGTATGTTCTGTGTCCTAAAGCCCTTTCTGTGTAAAAGGCTTCACCCTTCTTCAACCAGTGGGGACTGGATCTTCAGAGGCTCAGTGGCTGTGATTAACATTTTTTTGGATAGTAAGGGAATTGGAGTTAAGGGGTTGGTGTGTTGAAGTGGTGCTGAGGCAAAAGATCAGCCATGATCTTATTGAGCAGGGGCAAGGGATTGAGTTGTCTACTGAGTTCACTTGCTGCCCAGCATGACTTTGAATTTCTCTCCTAATCTGTCACCAGTCCCTTCACAGAGCCACTCCCTGCTGCTTTCTTGAAGAGTTTGTGTGTGAAACTGCCCACTCTGACACATTGCTTGTGAATGCAGGGAGTGTTCCAGCCAGTACAGTGACAAGGAAATACTTGCAACTTCACTTCAATAACATAAGCAAATTGCACAGCAGCACACTTGTGTACTCTAACCAACAGCAAGGTGATTTTTCTCTCCGTACAAATCAACAATTGAGTTTATTTACATATTTGAAAGCAAGCTGGAAAGAGGAAATCATTTTAAATAGGAAAGATGTCTATAGATCCCCTTAATTTCTGAACAAAGCAAGTGAATGAAAACGACAGCATCTCGTACAAATTAGTTTTGAGTGCAACATAATCTTATCTCCCTTCACCACAGAGGAGATATAGGTTTATTAGGAGTCACAGCGGAATATTGAACAGGTGGCTTCAATTGACAGAAGTTTTCTGATCAAGTAAGTCTCTTTCTAATCACACCAGTAGTGCGCTAGTAAAGAATTAAAAACCCTCCCTATTCTAACCAAGTGCACTGAGGTCCTTATCATGCAGCTGTCTTTGTAAACAACAGCTTGTCTTTTCCATTTATGACACACACGTCTGCATTTGTCTCTTAAAGTGTAATAAAGCTGACATTAGCTGTAAAGTACACAGTGCTTCCATTGTCCTTGTAGTTTGAATAAAATGGATGTGGTTTTGTATTGCCTTTATTTGCCCTGGGCTTATCCTACTCCTGCTTTAATTGGAAGGCTTTTGGAATACACTGGGGTTGGATATGAAACTTTGCTCCTATTGTCAAGTAGGAAGTTTTTCCATTTGTGAGCATGATCCACACATTTAGAGTTATTTTTGAGAAGGTAGTGATAAACTGCTGTCCCTTTACTAAAGGCAGTCTAGCAGCGTTGTGGTAAAGAATCCTGGAATGATGCATCTTCACGTTAGATTGGCAGGTTCTTTGGAGGGGAATTTGCAAGTTGTGTTCTTTGTAATCAAAGTTGTGGGTTTGGGAGGTGCTGTTGGAGTAGCCCTGGCAAGTAACTGTGGTGTGTTTTATGGCTGGTCCACAATATAGTTTTTGTGTAGTGGTGGAGAGAATAAATGTTTTAGGTGGTTAATGGCTGGTGTTGAGTTCTCTGAATGTGGCTGATGCTGCATTCACCTGGACAAGTGCAGAATGTGTCCACACCTCACTTATGCCTTGCCAAGGCATGCAGCGTCAGGAAGAAAAAGACCCAGCCCATAACCTACTCCTGGCCCTGTTTACCTAGTCCAGTAGAATTTCTGGTCAATGGTGACCTATGCCATGTTGATTCTGTCAAATCTGTGACCTTAAGACTGGTGAATTTGTAGGGTAAGTGCCTAAATAAGGCCTTGTTGGAAAGAGTTATTGCCTGGAACTTCTGTGGCACAAATGCTGTGTTGTTTGCCCACTTCCTATTGGTCAACCATGAAGCAAAGTAATGAAATTTCAATGCAGCCATCTACTATTAATGGAGGATAATTGAGGAGAAACTGGAACCTTGAGAGATTACAGCATAGCATCGTTGTGACAATTGCATAGAGCTTGACAGTACAATAAACCATCAGTTTACTGTTCACACTCAGTCTCTTCCCACCTCTCTACCATCATGACAACTTTATGTACCTTCCCAGAATCAGTGTCACTGGCATATGTTGTGAAATCAGTTCTAATTTATTCTAAATACATTTGCTGTTCAGCCTGATCAACCCCTGCAGGATCTGAGTTCTAACCTCTATTTGAGTAAAGATGTTTATCCTGAAATTCTGATACATTCATGATTTTCTAACGTTTTTAGCCCGCAAATCAGACTGATCCATGAGAAAACCTCACCTCCATGTCGATCACATCAAACCCCTTTATAAAGGTCGTGGTTTTGCTGTGTAAGGATTGGCTTGGCTATTTTATAGTTGCTGGTGTTTAGTGACACTGACTAATAGTCTATCTCATTGGATGCAGGAACTGGGGGTGCTGCACAACTACATTTTGGCCTTAACCACAGAAGATCACATCCACCACTGTGTTGTACAGGTGAGTTCCTCTTGTAATGTGAATGTACTCACTTTGTGAATGAGAAATGCCGCTGAATATAAAACCTCAAACTTCAGCCTGTTACACTGAAGCTAATATTTAATTTCTAATATGGAGATTCTGTCTGAAGGCCGCTTGCTACAGTGGATTCATTCCTTGTGTTTTCTATCATCAGACATACAAATTCAGTGGAGCAAGAGGGGTTAAAGTGCCAAATACGTTTGAGACTGTCAGACTTGAGTTTCCACTGGACTAGTTTTCAAGTCTAGACTACTGGTCATTCAGAGCAAGTTAACAGTTCAGCTCAGATGTGTATTGTACTGGAAGGGTGCAGGGGGTGGGAAAGGAGCTGGTGGATAGGGACCAAACCTTTCCAAGGCCGGTCTTTTGAGATAAATTCAAAACCCTTCAGCGCACTTAGCTCTATTTCAGTGGTCTCCAACCCCCGACGGATATGTCATTTTGTCCCTGAAACATCAGCTTTCTTAATTCTGCATGGACACATCCCGGCACCCTGTCATCTCATTATTTAGTGCAAAGGCCTGTTCCTGAAGTTCGTTGAGTTCTTGTAATAGGGAGAGCATTGCAGTGGTACCTGGAAGATAGCCTGGAGGGATCAGTAAATGAAGCTATGTAGATAGAATTTAGAGAAGTGATGACTTTGATGGGTTTATATCATAGATCTCCTTATAGTCTGCTGGATTCGAGAGAACAGGTATGTAGGCAAATAGTAATAGGATGTAAAAGCAATAATTTTGTAGTACTGGGTGGTAATAACTTTCCCAATATCAACTGGGATTGCATTAATGTAAGGGACCTAGGTAGATGGACTTTGTTAACTGCATCTAGGATGGGTTTTAAAACAGTATGTAGAAACTCCTACTAGGGAGGGAGCTGTACTCAACCTTACTTTAAGGAAAGAGGATGGGCAAGTGGTAAACGTGTCTGTGGAGGAACTCTTTGGGAAAAGTGACCATAATGCAATCAGCTTTAAAGTTGTCATGGAAAAGGAGGAAGTTGGACCTGGAGTTAAGGTCTGAAAGGGGGGGAGGAGGGCTGATGTCAGTCATTAAAGGTCGGGCCCAGGGAAAGTACAGAGCAGCCACTAGAGGAAGAAGCAGTGTCTGTTAAATGGGAGTGGGATATTTAAAACGAAAGCTGCTAAAGATCAGATTAACATGTTTCTGAAGCTAAAATAGCAGGATTAGGGAACAAAACTCAGTGGATTTGTGTATGGTAAGGAGGGTGCCTAAGGACAGAGGGACCTACTGGGAAGATCAAAGTCAAAGTAAATATATGCCACCATATACTACCTTGAGATTCATTTTCCTGCAGGCAAAGTAGAGAAATACAATAGAGTTTATGAAAAACTATACATAAACAAAGACTGACAAACAACTAGTATGCAAAAGACAAATTGCGCAAATGAAAATATGAGTTATAGAGTTCTTGAAAGTGAGTCTGTAGTTGCGGAATCAGTTCAGAGTTAAGCTGATTGAAGTTATCGATGTCAGTTCAGGAGCCTGCTGGTTGTAGGGTAATAGCTGTGAACCTGGTGGTATGAGACTTGAGGCTCCTGTACCTCCTGCCTGATGGTGGTAGTGAGAAGACAGCATTGCCTGGTTGATTGGGGGGGGGGGGTGTCCATGATGGCAGCACACCCCATAAGTGTGCTCAGTGGAGGGCTGGGCTGTATCCACCAGCCCTGGGCATTGGTGTTTCAGTGATGCAGCCAGTCAATATACTCTCCATTGAGTATCAATCAGAATTAGGCTCGATGTCACTCCCATATGTCATGAAATTAGTTGTTTTGCAGCAGCAGTACACTGCAATGCATAATAATTTAAAAACTAAATTACAATAAGAGGTATATTTTTATAAAAAAATTAAGTAGTGCAGAAAGGGAGAAAAAATCATGAGGTAGTGTTCATGTGTTCATTGTCCATTCGGAAATCTAATGACAGGGGAAGAAGCTTTTCCTGAAGCACTGAGTGTGTGTCTTCAGACTCCTGTACTAGCTCCTTGATGGGAGCAATGAGAAATAGGGCACATCATGGGTGATAGGGGACCTTAACGATGGATGCTGCCCTTTTTGAGCCACCACCTTTTGAAGATGTCATCAATGCTGGGGAGGCTGGTGCCCATGCTGAAGCTGACTGCAGCTTTTTCTGATCCTGTGCAGTGGCTCCTTCATACCAGATGGTGATGCAACTAGTTAGAATGCTGTCCAAACTGCACCTGTAGAAACTTGTGAGAGTCTTTGGTGACATACCCAATCTCCTCAAACTCCTAATGAAATATTGCCATTGTCTTTGTAATTGCATTAATATGTTGGGCTGAGGATGATCCTCAGAGATGTTAATGCCCAGGTACTTGAAACTGCTCACCCTTTCCACTGATGATTCCTCAATGAGAACTGGTTTGTGTTCCCTCAATTTCCTGAAGTCCACAATCAACTCCTTGGTCTTACTGACATTGAGTGCAAAGATGTTGTGACACCACTCTACCTGCTGATTGACCTTGCTCCTGTAAGCATCCTCATCACCATCTGAAACTCTGCCAGCAATAGTTCTGACTTCAGAAAGTTTATAGATGGTTGTTGAGGTGTGCCTAGCGGCGCAGTTGTGAGAGAGTGGAGAAGTGGGCTAACCACGCATCCTTGAAGTGTGCCAGTGTCGACTGTCGGCGAGGAGAAGGTGTTATTTCCGGTGAGGAAGTCAAGGATCCAGTTACAGTGGGAAGTACAGAGGTCCAGGTTTTGGAGCTTTTTGATTAGAACTGAGAGTATGATTGTGTTGAACACAGAGATATAATCAATAAACAGCTTGACATAGGTGTCCAGGTAATCCAAAGCTGAGTGAATGGCCAGAGAGATTGTATCCACTGTAGGTGTCCAGATCCTTGCTTAGAGAGGAGTTGATTCTGACCAAGACCAACCTCTCAAAGCACTTCATCACAGTAGCTGTGAGTGTAACTGGCGATGGTCATTGAGACAGTTCACCCTGCTCCTGGGCATTGTATGATTGATGCCCTTTTGAAACAGGTGGGAACCTCTCACTTCAGCAGTGAAATTGAAGATATCCTTGAACATTTCTCTCAGTTGGTTGGCACAGATTTTCAGTACCCTGCCCCTGACACTGGGCAAGAGTCCACCCTCTTGAAAGAAGTTCTAACATCAGCCTCTGAAACACAGAGTCACCAGATGCTGCAGGGATTTGCACTGGTGTAGTTTTATTCTCCCTTTCAAAGCTGCATAAAAGGCATTGAGCTCACCTGGGAGTGAAGCTTCACAGCCTTTCATGGTGTAAGGTTTTGCTTTGTAGGGAGTCATGGCTTGTAAAGCCTGCCAGAGCTGATGTGCATCCAATTCCAAATCCAACTTCAATCAGAATTGTTTTTCACTCCTAAAATAGCCTTCCGTAAGTCGTACCTGGACTTCTTGTATAGTTCTGGATGGCTGGTCTTGAATGCCACAGATCTAGCCATCAGCAGACTCTGAAACTCCTGTGTCATCCATGGATTTTAGTTTGGGTATCTATGGAAGCTTGTCAAAGCATGAGAATCTGCACATGTATAAGAAAGCAGATATGCTGACGTGCTTCCTTAATACACTTATGTCCTGGTCCCTTTGAGATGATAATGCCAGGGAATTGAACATAATTGACTTGCTCCACCTTCGATCCCCTACTGAGCACTGGTTCATGGATCTGTGGTTTCTTCCTCCTGATGTCGGTAATCCTGTAACCTTTGGTTCTACTGACTTTAAGTCAGAGTTGTTGTGGCATCATTCAACCAGGTTTTCAATTTCCCTCCAATATGCTGATTTGATTCAGCCAACAACAGTGATATCAGCAAACTTAATTTGGCATTGGAAATGTACTTAGCCACACAACCGTAGGTATAAAGTGAGTAGGTGCGGGGGGGATTAAGCATTCAGCCTTTTAGTGTACCTGTGGTGATGGTGATTGTGGAAGAAATGTTTTTGCCAATCTACAAGCTACACCTGTAGAAACTTGTGAGAGTCTTTGGTGACATACCCAGTCTCCTCAAACTCCCACTGACAGGCTGAGAATATTGAGAATCCAGAGGGAGATATTGAGGCTCAAGCCTTGGAGTTAAGTGATTTGTTTTGAGTGTGTGATAGCATTGAATGCTGATAGCAATGAAGAGTATTCTGATGTACAGTACAATCTGCCTTGTCTGGGAGTTGGAGCTGAATGAATGGCCAATGGCATCTGCTGTGGCCCATTGAGATGGTCAGCAAAATGGAGCAAGTCCAGGTCACTCCTCTGGAAGGAGTTGATAGACCTCATGACCACCCTCTCTGTGCACTTCATCACAGCCAATGCAAGCGCTACTAGGTGATCGTAAAGCAAATGGAAGTTTCTCCCAGATATTTGAATGGATATCTATGCTACAAATTGTATGTGTCTACCTGCATGGAATTTGCAAAATTATGACCTGCTTTTGCAAAACTCAGAATTCCATTTTGTTTTGGAATTGCTGCAGATTGTTATTGGTTTTCAGATGCAGATATGGAAACAAATGCAATCTGCCAGGCACACAATTATTACCTTGGATTTCCTTTGTTAAGTGCATGCAGGAAGGGGTTTTTTAAAGCAGTACACAGTCCTCACAGAGAGGGAGTTGTATTCAACCTTCAGGGAATGAAGATTGGCAAGTGGTGGAAATATCTCTGGAGGAAACTCGCTTTTCACCTATAACTGTGTGGCTGAGTACAGCTCCAACACCATATACAAGTTTGCTGATGATGCTACTGTTATGGGCTGTTTCAAAGTGGTGATGAATCAGCATACAGGAGGGAAATTGAACACTTGGCCAGGTGATATAATAACAACGGCCTCTCACTCAATGTCAATGAGACCAAGGAACTGATTGTAGACTTCAGGAGAGCCAGTAATCATTAGAGGATCCAAGGTAGTAGCTTTAAATTCCTGGGTGTCACTATCTTAGAGGACCCATCTTATAAATATTATTGCAAAGAAAGCATGACAGCACCTCTACTTCCCCAGGAATCTGCAAAGATTCAGCATGTCATCAAAAACCTTGGCAAACTTCTATAGATGTGTTGTGGGAAGTGTGCTGACTGTCTACATTATGGCCTGGCGTGGGAACACCAATGCCCTTGAGCGAAAAATCCTACAAAACGTAGTAGATTCGGCCCAGTACATGACGGGTAAAACCCGCCCAAACAATGAGCACATCGACATGAAATGTTGCCGTAGAAAAGCAGACATTTTTTCTACGTCTGCCAGGCCTTGCTCTTTCCTCACTGCTGCCATCAAGTACGGGAGTCTCAGGTTCAAGAACAGTTAGTACCCCTGAACCATCAGGCTCTCGAACAAAAGGGGATAAATGCACTCAGACTACTTCTGGTGTTCCCACAACCAATGATCTCACTTTGAGGACTCCTTATCTTGTTGTTTCATGCTCATTTATTGCTAATTATTTCTATTAGCATTTGCACAGTTCGTTGTTCATTGATCCTGTTTACAGTTACTGTTCTATAGATTTGCTAAGTATGCCCGCAAGAAAAAGAATCTCAGGCTCTCTGATAATAAATTTTACTTTGAACTTTTGAAGCATATCCCTTTTCTTTGAGGAAGCACTAAATTTAAATTATTCAGGCAGAATCGGAGAGAATGAAATAGCGGAAAGGGAAGAGAATATTGGAAGGAACTGGAATCTAAAATATAACCAGAAACCTTCTGAAATGTTCAACTGGTCAGGCAGCATCTGTGTAGAGAGAAATGAGTGAAATAAAATTTTTTTTTAGGAAAATTGACATCAACAGTTCCCCTTTCCACAGATGTTGCCTGACTTGCTTAGTATTTCTAGTATTTGTTGATATTTTGGACTTCTAGGAACTACTTGTTTTCATCCTCTAAAGTAAAAGTACTTTTTTATCGAAAGTTACAGATTAAGGATGGGAGCGAGTTTTAACAACAGAACAGGTTTATTATCACCGTCTTCTGTGATGAGAAATTTGTTCAGTGTTGGCAGTATGTAAAATTACAATAAATTACAAAATAAATGAAGCATTTTCTTAAACTGGTGGGCATCAGCTGAATATCTGGTTCTCAATCAAACCTGTTTAGCTGTAAATGCTGAGACACAATTAACTCCCGCAGCAGCTTATTTACTCAACCAGTCACCCAGTCTTTTCTGCTCTGTATTGACTGTCAGTACCTGCTGCTTCATATGTAAAACTATGTTTAAATTGTTTAGAATCTCTTCCCCACTCCAACATTACCATCCATTCTTTGTTTTCAATGCAGTGTTTGTTCTGAGTTATTTGAACGAATGCTGAACTTCTGCCATTGTTTTTCTTTTTGCAGTTTTGGCAGTTAGTTCACTGGGCTTGTAATTAAATATTTTTATTTAACAAATGATATCAAGATAACTGCAAGAGACTGAATTACTGTAGCCATGTTTATTATTTAACAAACCCAATTTAAACGTAATTTCCATCCATAGGGTAACTTGCTGTAGGTTGATATTTCAACAGGTAAATAGATGCACTGATCAAACAGGTCATTTCCTTTATGATTCAGTTTTCCCATAAGTGCTCAATTCCCTTTGGCTTCAACCATCTCAAGAAGATTTAATATTGCTTTACCAATGAATTACTAATTTAGTTATTCAACGAACAAAACAGTTAACTTCTGAGTGCAATTGTGCTTGAAACAAATGTGATGTGGTCAGCTTTAGAACATTTTGAGTTATACTTACCTGATTTTTTTCCTCATTTTAATTAGACAATTAATTGGTATCTCCCGCCATCAGATTTCTAAAAAGCTGTCTATTTCCCCTGAGTAATACTTGGATGTCAAGATTTATCTATTGGACCACATCTTGCTGGCTACAGCTAGTGTCCAAAGGAAACTGCTGCCGTCCAGCAATTCAAACCAAAGTGAGCCACACATCTGTGGCCAGGCTGTAGGCGCAGGATTTGACTGAAGACTCACAGAGCCTAACCAGTCACAAGATCCATCCATGGTGTCAATCAGTCTTGTTTAACCCCCATTTGATTTCAATATAGCTTCTAGAACAGTAGATAGTCAAGTCAAGTCTATTGTCATTTAACTATATACATTAAAAAAACCATATAATGTATATAGTAACGAGACAACGTTTCTCTGAGCCAGAGTGTAAAGCACAGCAGTGCACATAACGCACAATATCTTATGAAGGTAGGATAAAATCTACAGATGAATCACACTTAAATAACAAACTGTGAAATGCATAAATTAAATATTGTAATGTATGGAGCAGATTAATCAGTGACACTTTGAATATGATGCGGCAGGGAGCTCAGAAGCCTAATGGCCTGGAGGAAGAGACTGTTTCTCATCCTGACCGTGCTTGTTTTTATGCATCGGAGTCTCCTGCCTGATGGCAGAAAGTCAAAGGGGATGCTGGATGGATAGGTGGGGTCCTTGATAATTCTAAGGGCCCAGCGTATGCTTCGCTCCTGATAAATGTCCCTAATGGCCAGTAGGGAGACCCCTATGATCCCCTCAGCCATTCTCACTGTCCTTTGTAGGGACTTCTGGTCAGATGCCTAGCTGCTCCCAGACCAGATGGAAATGCAACTTGTCAGGAAGCTCTGTGATGCTCCTGTAAAATGCAGTTAAGATGGGGGGGACCCTTGTTTGCCTCAGTCTCCTTGGGAAGTGAAGAGGCTGTTGTGCCTCGTTGTTCAGGGAGGTAATATTAAGGGACCAGGTGAGATCATCCGTGATGTGAACTCCCAGGAACTTGGTGCGTTTAACTCTCTCCGCAGATGCCACGTATGTGTAGAGGGGTGTGTTTCATCTGCACCTAACTGAAGTCCACAGTGGTCTTCTCCACACTCAGGCTAAGGTTGTTGTTCTCACACCAGTCCACTAGCTGCTCCACTGCCTCCATTGTTGAGGAGGCCAGCCACTGTGTATCATCCGCAAACGTACACGGTTTGAGTGGATCCTGCGACACAGGCATGAGTCACCAATGTGAACAGCAACAGGCTGAGCAGACAGCCTTGGCGAGCACCAGTGCTCAGCGTAATGGGACTAGAGACGTTGCTGCCCAACAGACTGACTGTGACCTTACTGTTAAGAAGTCCAGTATCCAATTGCAGAGGGAGCTGTTGAGACCCAGTGGGCTCTGTTTCTCCACCAGTTTCTGGCGTGTGATAGTGTTAAATGTCATGGATAGGGCGAATGGGGAAGAAAAGCAATTTTTCTTTTCATTATCTTGTTTTTAGTTTTTAATATTTTTTGTTTTTAAATGCTCTCAAATTTGCTTAGTTCTTATGTTAGAACTTTAAAGGCTGTTAAATTCAATGATAGCCTTGACATTAGATAAAGTTGAACATCAAAAATGTTTCCAGGGCAGAATTTCCACAGTACTCTGCATGAAGCCAGTCAGTCAGTGATTCAGATCAGAACAGTCCATTCAGTGGAACAGATTGTGTTGTACACTAGAAAGCAAAACACAAAGATGGGTGTTTCTACAGCATCTGTAAAAAAGTTAAGCACAACCCAAAATACTAGCTAGTCAAAGGAGTAACTATTAAAATCTAGTTACTGTTCTTATTAAGAATCAGTAGCTAATGTTTACGAAGGGTCTCAGTCATCCAGGTGATTGTATATCAAGCAGTAGTAAATCAAGGCAACTGGACTTGCTGTATTGTCTGGAGGACGTTTTGCCACTCATCCGAGAAGCCTCTTCATTTCTGATCCATGGTGGGTTGTTTTCTGGCTTATAAACTCTGAGTTGTTTAAAGGTACTGCAATCACATGAGGTGTAAACATTCACAGAATGCATCAACTCTGTGGATAATAACATCAACTTTACATGAGAAGACGTAGAGAACAATGGACTGGCCATTTTAGACTCTGCAGTGCTTATCAAAGAAAATGGACATCCAGATATTGAAGTTTACAACCTACACCTATCGGTACCAACAGTTTGACTCTCCTCACCCATTAGGACACAAGTTGGGGGTTATTAGAATACTACATCACTGGGTCGAGACTATGCCCACCAACTTTACAGCTAAAGGTAAGGATTACAAGTATTTGAGAGAAGCCTTGAAAGCTTGCAGCTTCCCTGACTGGGCCTTCATCACAACAGCAACAAAAACCAGCAGGGACATCAGCCCAATGGCAGAGGTACAGAGCAAAGCAGATGGAAAAACAGTCATCCCATATGCAGTTGGAGTTTCAGAGAAACTCAGAAGGATTTTCAACAAACACCAAGTCCCTGAGCTTTTCAAACCTACAAACACACTCAGTCAGACAGAAACTTGTCCACCCCAAGGATCCTACACCTACACCCAAACATAAACAGAGCAATATCGTATATGCTGTCCAATGTGATGAGAACTGCTCAGATCTGTATATCAGTAAGACAAAACCACTTCATAAGCGGATGGCTAACACCTCAGGTTAAGGCTCGGCTGTATATCAACAAGCGGTACTCCTTTGATGATAACAATGTGCACATTTTGGACAGGACGGCCAGGTGGTTCGAAAGAGGGCTACTACTACTACGTCGACTCAGGCCTAGGGGGCCAGCGTTGGGCACGATGCCGGGCCTGAAAAGACTTGAGAAAGGGTTTAAAGAAGCCATCTTTGTCAAACTGGAAAACCCATCCCTACACAGATATGACACCCCCTATCAGCCACTTACAATGCAGCTGATGCCCCTTTCATTACCTCTATGACTCTTAACAACCCTCATGTGATTGCTATACCTTTAAACAACGCGCAGAATTTATAAGCCAGAAAACTACCCACCATGGATTAGAACTGAAGACCGTCTTCCAGACAACACAGCAAGTCCCGTTGCCTTGAATACTATTGCTTGATGAGCTACAGTGACGGAGACATCTAATAGTGATCAAGTGATGTGTTTTCATGATTTGATGAGAGGTAAGTATGGACTGAATTTATTGACTACATTCTCCATTTACCCAAAAGTTCACAGCTCTTTGCCTGTATACATACAGTTTTAGATTTTGTTGTGTTTGTTGCTAGATGCTAAGCTATGGATGCATCTGTGAAATTGCTTCCATCACTAAAGTACTCCCAACTTAACAAATGTTTGGTTGTCTTACAGGGACTGAAGAATGTTGCTGCTATCAGTCTCGCCATTAACCATCAGAATAAAGCCACCAAACTCCTGAGTGAACAGGCAGCATCCCAAACCAAGCCTGCTTAATGAAGCTCTTGAAACCTCCTGACCACAAAGCCAATAGAACTATGACAAGCAGAGTCACCCATGAATTACATCATACAGCACTGACTGTCAGATGTACTTAAGCCTGCATTTTTTAAAAGATTTAATCCACCTATTTTCCCCTCACGATCTTTCTTTTCTCTTCTGCACTGTGACAAGACTCTTTTGAGAGCTCCTCAAATTCCTTGGATTCCACATTCATTAAAAATCCAATTTAAACTTGTCTTACCCACCACCTTGACAGTATAGGATCGGTTTTTGTTGCAAATATTTCTATCAAATTGTTCCACTGCAGGACCTCGGCAGACAGCTCCTCTTGTCCACCACTGCCCTTAATCCTATTAACAGGTTCCCTACAGTTGAATATTTGTGTGGAGTTGATCACGGAAATTGTTGATTTTGCTTTTGGTAGGTTGGATATTACATAGTAAGAGGGTTTACAAAGGTAAACTTTTTTGTGTACTGAAATAGAAATCTTGACCAGCTTGTGCTTACTTCATTTGAAAGTGTGACAGAGGATAAACTGTGACCTGGAAAGGCCAAGAATTCTCCTGTGCATTCACATAGTCTGTATTGCATCTTAACAAGTGCTCAAGTCCCTGACTGTTCCCCACTCTTGTCCCTCCCAATCTGAAAGCCTTCCAGATAAAGAAAACCGAAAGGATATGTGCCTGACATCTGTTGTCTGTCACAAAGGATGCATATTTTACATCCAACTATTGGAACAATTTTTTTTACTTAAGTTAGTTGGAGCATATAATGCCATTTCTAACTTTGTACTGATCTTGAAGCAAGAAACTTTTTCTTTGCTCCCATCTTCTTCCTCCTATGATCTGCCCCCTACTCCAATGCTGCATAGAATTTTGAATGTATAATGCTGCTGATATTATGTGATGCGGGTATTAATTAATCAGTTGAAAATAATGGACGTTTAAAATATTCTCTCAGTTGTAATATATGCTGAGCTCTTTTAAATAATATGCCAACTTGGTAATGTTCAATAAAATAGAAACTATGAACTGTGCAATTAATTTGATTTTTTACATGAAAATTTGAAGAGAGCTTGAGGTACTAGACACCGGGACTGTGTTGTGTCTCAGAGGAATTGCAATAACGTTCCAAAGTGAGGGGTTTTATTATAGGGAAGGCAGAGGAAAGGAAAAGGTTAAAATGGAAATAAAAAGGAAGTTGGAATTTGGGATATGGACTGTTGATAATAGACATGACAGGTTTACGCTTCAGCAACACATAGAGTCAAAAATGAATATTCTGACCCAGCCAATGATTGCAGCCAACAAAGAACAACTTTTATTGATGGTATCTGCAGGATTGAATTGAACAAGAGCAATCTGTTGAAGGTACATTCAGCCCATGGGATCTTGAGGGGCGATGAAGATGCCAAGTTAAAAGTAGTGGAGCATAATTTATCAGAGGCTTATTGGATGGTGAACAGGTGATGTTAAGATACAGGAAGATGGCAACATTTGAAAGAAGCAGGAATTCTCAGCAATGTGGGACAAAAGGAATGGAATAAATAGCCTCTGTACTGTGATTTCTGACCTGTCTGTTACTCACCTTCTCTAGCTGTTCACATCACTTGAAGTTGTATGTATTTTCCCAACTTTTACCTGTTATTCTTTCAAAACCTCAGATTCCAATGAGTGAATTAACTCAAAAATGTATGATACTTTTAAAATGCACAATAGTTAATAAAATCTCTTCTTTAAAAGTCCATGGTTTAAATTCCTCAATATTTCAGCATGTTGTGCTGTTAGGTTGGGAATGGAGTTTCTACAGATGATCTTCAACCCTGGACAAAGTTGATGACCCGGGTAAATAACGAACAGCTCCGGAGTAATCTGCCTTTCCCCTCTGGCAAGTGCTCTGCAGTTCATTGAGATGGAACCTCCCTTTGTGAAGGTTTAATTAGTCACAATGCAGTCCCAGTAAGCCGTAACACGAGAGACTGCAGCAACACAAAAGGCCTTGGAGGAATTCTGGGTCAGGCACTTGACCCGAAAATTCGGACGTCCATTTTCCTCTACAGACATTGCCTTACCTGCTGAGTTCCTCCAGCACTTATTGTGCTTTCCATATTTTGCTTGGTGACCTACAGGTCAGGATTAGATAGCTTCCCACTTTCATCTGGAATATTTCTGAGAACACGGCAGTCTTTTGTTTTTGTTTGTGAAACTCGAGTGATTTTTTAAATTATTAAATCTGTTCCCCCTCTCCTACTTGTTTTTGTTGGGACTGAACTCTTCCCCATCAGAATCAGGTTTAATATCACCAGCATGTGTTGTGGCAGCAGTACAATGAAATGCATGATAATATAGAAACAAAATCAATTACAGTAAATATATATATATCAAATAGATTGAAATAAAAATCAAAAAAAGTCAAGTATTTTCCATTTAGAAAGCATATGGAAGAGGGGTAGAAGATGGGTATGTCATAAAAGCTATTGTGTTGGCAAAGGTCTTCTGTTTAAAAGTGAGATTATCTAGAATGATGTATTTTTAAAACGGTAAAGCCTTGGCTGCTATCCAGCACTCCAATTGCCTGCCCTAAAATACCAGGCATAGTTTTGTAGGTGAAGCCCCTGGAGTGAAGGGAAAGTAAGCAGTGTAATCTGTGACATTCGCTCTTGGAAGCTGAAAGTAATGATAACCTCACTGGGACAGGACTGCAATGATACACAGTGGGTTTGTTCAACACTGCTGTGATTCAGAGTGTGATGTTGCTTTCTGAGTAAACATAATTGCCCACTGAATCTATGCATTTCTTCCCATGCAATAAAACCACTCCAATCATACAACAGGGGAAGCCGCCATTTGGCCCATCGTGCCTGTGACAGCTCTGATTGGTCCCACCCATCCTTGCCCTTTCTCTATATGTTTACTGACTTTGTCAAATATTTATCCAAAACCCTTTTGTTGAACCTGTTTGCATCATCACTCAAGGCAACACATTCCAGATGAGAACTCACTATTTTAAAGGAGTTTAAAATCTGCATACATCCCCTCTGCTTCTTTTGGCGTGCTCATCAAACGAATGTCTGCTGGAGGCTTTCCAATCTGGTAAACTCAACAGTCTGTTAACCCCCCCCCCCCCCATCCCCACAAAAAACACCTCGACTTAAAATTTAAAAATGACCATGTGTGTAAAGCAAATGAGTGGCATTGTCCAAAGCAGCCCTGTAAATGGGTTAGGATGTTGCAATGGTCGGGAGGTGGGCTCATCTGGTGAATTCAATGAGGCGTGCTCAGCATCCGGTGGTGTCGTCAGTTATGGGCTGTAGGTGCCAGAAGAGGCTGTAGAGAAAGATGCTGTTGTAAAGTGCTCACCGGGGGGGGGGGGCACATTGGTGCTCTTTATAGCTGCAACTTGAAGCCAAGTAGGTGAGGATGCATGCTCACATATGAAACAGAGGAATTTGTCTGTATTCATATCAAAACACAAGAACTGCAGGTGCCGGAATGAGAGAGGAAAATGCTGCAGATGCTCAGCCAGCCAAGCAGCATTTGAGGAGAGAGAAACACGTAGAACATTTGGGAAGGGGACTAGGAAAGACCAAACGAGTTAGTTTTAGATTGTGAAGAAGAGGGGGGAGGGTTGCTGGGGGATTAGCTAAAGAGGTTATCCAAGCACTTGGCTACTCGGGCATTTGCAGTGAGATTGCAGGCAAAGGGACGTGGAAACCATTGAAATGTAGGGCAGAGGGACATGTCCAGCAGGATAGGGTATGTGAATAGTGAGAAACTGAACCAAATCACAGGCTGGCTATGTGTGTGCCTCTCTCGTACCTGCTCTCTCTCCCTCTCACCCTCTCACCCTCCCCCTCCCCCTGTCCACTCCCTTCCCCTCTCTTCCCCCTCTACCTCCCATTCCCTCTCTCTCTCTCCCCCTCACCCCCTCACCCTCCCCCTGT